>NC_141694.1:1647479227-1648079227 GCF_964263255.1 Lissotriton vulgaris
CGGGCTTTTTGGGCAAAAACCCTTGAAACCATGGGTTTTGGACCTAGATTCTGGGAATGAGTGTTAACTGGATATAAATTTCCTACTGCCTGCATGACAGTTAATGGGATAATCCTCTCAACCATTTGTAATACAAAGAAAAATCACCTGGGCCCGATTTCTCCTTTAAGGTTTGTCCTTTCCCTGGAATGGGAGGAGAGCGGAATGGTGACCACACTGGTCTCGTCTTGCTCCTCTCGACTTTTCAAGTCCATACGGCAGAATCTCAACTTCATAATTGCAATGAATGAAGATGTCTTCAGTCTGTGGAGCTACAAGGGATGTGCTACTGGGGGCACCTACTTAAGAAGGAAGGTGTTGAATCTTTGATAACATCAGGATTGACTATGGACTGACTGTCCGAGACAGAGAGATACCTACACTGCCACATTTGTGACTTAGCCATTCACTAACAAAATTTGAAAAATGGATACTAATGAAAGAGGGCAATTAAAAAGAATTCTTGCAAATGTATAGCTTCCTCTTACCCTCCCTGCTGTGGGAGATTCTCTATCCAGAGGTGCTTGAAGGCTGAATATGAGTGATCACTTAGGAATGAACGGGAGGAGATATTCTGTAAAATGCATTACATAGGTAAGAGCTCCACGAAGAGGAAGGCCCATTGTACTGGGATTATATGTTTGAAATTGCTTCAGTGGGCGACATTGAAATAAGATAAATGCTGGTGTATGTGGTAACTCTGGTACAATAATCCAGTTCATTAGGCGCCATCCCAATCTTTATGATTGGACTGATGTCATTAATGCAACTGGCGCTATGTTTAACACTACCATCTCCAGACTGAACAGTGTACACACTTTTAAGCTTATCTAACAGACTGACTAGCCTCTAATACACTAAGGCACATAAAAACTATGCTATTTGCAGGTAGGCAGGCTAATACTGCTTTCTAGAGGGAGGATCAGGACTGCGGATCTCAATAAATGGTTACAAAGGCTTTGGGACCTTCTGGGAATGGAGAAAATCTCAATGTCACCTGACATACAATGGAGACCGACGCATCTGGGAGCAATTTTAGATTACCTGATCGGATTCATTTAGGGAGCTCCAGTACCCACAACGTTTTATAATACCATAGAAGCATACCGCACAGCTTTGAGGCATGAAAGCAGAGCCGGACGATTGAAATGATGAATCTAGCTTTGAAGGCTAGGTCCAGTGTAATCAGATTTATTTTTTGGTTTGCTACTATCTGTTACAAGTACATTAAGGGGCGGGTATTGTTTATGTGCTTCTACTGTAGCTATGAGTTTTCGTACATCTTTTGTTCCTTGATGGCATTCGGATCTAATTGAGTGTATGATTCTTTAAATCCAAATAAAAAGATTTGTTCCATTTAATAAACAATGAGATCTGAGCTAGGTATTTTGGAAAGGAGGGATTGAGTGATTAATCCAAGCACATTGTTTTAATTCAATTATTTTGTAATTGTCAGCCAATGTACAGAAAGGTCAGTCAAGAAGCTCCAGCAGTTTTGCTGTGTTTGCTACTCTCTGAACAAGGTAGAGTGGAACCCAGGGAGATTATACTAACGAGCACTAACTTAGCCTAATTTGGAATGTATATCAGATCCTACTACAGATTGTAGGTCAGGTAAGATAACGAACCAGTTTTCAAATAGTTATTTTGCATAAATGTGATAATCTGGATGTTTTCACCAACAATAAGAAATCACCTTCTGAAAACTATGGACGCAAAAAAGTGTAATGGAGCGAAGGAAAAAGACAATAGAGCTGCCTACAACTGCAGATTCCACACCATTCCGTACCCTCTCATGAACCACAGGTTCTCAATCTTGTTATGAAGAAGGCCATACAGACCATGCAGTTCCAACTGCACCCAACCTTCTCTAAAATGCACATGCTGCCAACCCTCTTTCACAGAAACCCAATGGAACTTATCACAGTCTCAACAACACTCATCCATTCACCTAAAACATTTACTCCACATAGCCACTCTGTAATCCAAATGTTTCACAACATGCCAAACATTTCTTCTCTCTCACCTACGTCAAGACCCTCATCACTCAAGAACATTTTCGGCCTCGCACAAAACCAGAATTCCTAGACCATTTCAAAACAAACTGGTCCTCCTTTGATTGTTTTAACAGTGCACTATGCTATATTAATTACAACATTCCAGGGTGTAACTTGAAGCCTTCTGCCCCGGCTCTCAGTCCTGAATCCCATTTACCATCTTGGCTTTAAGAACACATATGAACACCTACCCTCCACAGACGGAGAAAGCACTGAGCACAAGAGAACCTGGACACATTTTGTAAACACTTTATTTAGTTTTAGAAATAAACCATATAAGCATACAAATAAAAAATTAAAATGTCGATCATAGACACTAGTAATCATAAAATATGTACAATTTATTTCATCTCAAAAGAAAGTGCTTTAGTACATACAAAATAAAACAGCTCATACAACATTTCATTTAAACTGTATTAAAAGAGGTGAGTGTCAAATAATTAATCTTTATTTCCCAACTAATGTCCTGTGTTTCATAACGTATTCAATAAATCTATGTACAGTTAAACAAACTTGCTCAGTCTGGAGCAATTGTAGATACCGTAAAGCTTATTAGCCTTTCTAATATTTAAAATCCTCAAAGGTGCTTTAGGATCCAAATTCTCTGGTCTTTATAAAGCTCATAGAAAAAAACATGTGCATTTGAGACTGGGGCGCAACTGAATTGCAAGGGGATGGAGTCAAATCTTTCTCAGTAAAAACACTGGAAGGGTAAGACACCAAAAAGCGGGCCAGATCAAGTCTAAACCTTAATAGAAGAAATCTTTGGTGACGGGGCACCTTCACCTGATATGGCTCTCTCCTAGATGTAATGCACAAAGGAAAATACATCCTCACCAAACCCCTCTTCTGCTCAGCCTCCCACCTCCTTTCGGCTATCAGATGCAGTAGCTCCCTTTTTACCAGAAACCTGGTCTGGGGGTCGATGGACATCTGATCAGTAAACAACTCCACCCTACCTATTGATTGTAACTTGTTCTTCACAATGTTGAGTGACTTGATCTTGTGGGCCCCTGATAAATCCAAACAATCACTGATCATTGACTTTGTCAATGCTCAGATCTGGACCAAACTGAAAGCCAAAGTAACATAGGGTCCCTCCTTACTTTGTCCCCCAAATACTGCAATCCGAATTCATAGTGTGTTATTGACGAGGGAATGATGCTAGGGAGGGACAAAAGCATATGCAAAAATTGTTTTCTCTGATCTTTAACGTGAACATTCTGTTTTCCCCCAATACAACGGCACCATTAAGTGGCTACTGCTGTGGGCTTAGCCTTCTAGATGGTGAGTGCAACATCCAAAGGCATAGACCATGGTTGAGAGCCAAATTTAAAAAGGGACGCAAAAGGATGCTCAAACTATGTTACCCGTACACTTTTCAAGCGCACCCACGTTCACCGGCTCTCAAATGGAACCCCCCCTCCCAAAGTATGAAAAGGGGGGGGAACACATTTAAGCACTCTATCACTGATACAAAATGGAGTTAGTTTACTTCATGGATGCCCACAGACCATAGCGTAGGATTCAGTTTTATTTGTTGAAAGCTCTAGGGCAGGCAAAAACCCCACAAAGCAGCCCAGCAGTTTCTGGAGTGCCTTCACTTTGCAGACCATAAGTACAAAATCCTCAGCGTCCATAAGGACAGGTAGCTGTTGTGTCACTATCCTGAGGGTGGCGGAGACTGCTTTCACTTTTGTCAGGCGTTTCTCTAGCCCATTAATATAAAAGCTAAAAAGGAAAGGGGCCAACACGTAGCCTTGCCTAACTCCCTTTCTAATCTTTATGTAAGAGGTACAGCCCCCCGTGTGGCCCGAACCTAATCTTTACTTCCATATCATCATGTAATTGGGAAAGGAGTTAAACAATTTTAGGACTAGCCCCTTTAATTAATAGCATGGACCACAATTTCCCCCTTAAGACATTGTTAAATGCTACACTTATATTCATGAACACAAAGTAGAGCCAACCCTCCTTGGCGGCTACGTATTTACTCAGTACCAAATGAAGATTCAGACACTGGTCCTCTGTTCCGGACCCGTGTCTGAAACCATAATGAGTTGGTGACAAAATCAGATTTTCATTTTCCCAGGTTTCCAAATGATGCATCAGGACTCTGCCCAACATCCTTGCTGTTGAGACTATTAACGATATAGGGCGAAAACAATGAGGATCACTCCTGTCCTCCTTATTGAAGATAGGGACAATTGTTGCCCGTGACCAAGATTTGGTGGGAGCATCCGTTATTGCATCCCTAAAATTATTCACAAAAATGGGGCCCAAAAAACCAAACTGCCCTTAGAAAGATCGACTGGAACTTCATCGGGACCTGGTACTTTTTGCTTGGGCATCTATTACAGTAGAGATGATATTGCCAAGGGAGACTGTGATATCTCCTTAGCTTGCTTGACTCCCCAAGTCTTTATTGGTGCAGTATTCTGTTTGAGCTTGCTCACTAAAATCATATACCTTTGTATAATATTCAACACATTCGTGTTCGGGGATAAATACCTCAGTACCGATGCTAGAGCGGGTTGAGAAAAAAGTAGCGTTAAATATCTTCCAGAATCGGGTGGTGTCATTCCTGGAAAAGGCTCTAACGAACTACTGCCATGCCTCCCCTCTGATTTCTTCTTTCCTATACCTAATTGCTGTGTTTATAAAGCCCCCTGCAATTCCTTATGTCTAATGGTTCTCTTGGGAAAGTTTTAAGAGTGTGTAAGAATACATCCTCCTGGGAGACCTCAACTTTCACCTTGAAAAGATCAACGACCGCAACACCACCACCCTCTTGGACAACCTCGCCAACCTCGGACATTGAACAACTGGTCACTTCCCCCACCCACATCGCAAGTCACACACTCGACCCCATCTTCACCTCCAGCAATCATGTCTCCGTCAGCCACACTACGGATCTCCTCTGGACTGACCACAGCTGCGTTCACTTCACCTACAACAAGCCCAAACCCACCAACCACCTCCAACCGACTCTGCAAAGAAACTGGAACAAAATCACCACCGACCAGATCTCCTCATCGCTCCTTCTAAACACCCCAGCCCACTCCTCGGACCCAAACCTAGCCGCCGCCAACTTCACCCTATGGTTATCCAACACCGCCGACACCTTAGCACCACTGAAAAAACGTCAAAGCAA
Organism: Lissotriton vulgaris; assembly: GCF_964263255.1. NCBI lineage: Eukaryota > Metazoa > Chordata > Amphibia > Caudata > Salamandridae > Lissotriton > Lissotriton vulgaris. Next base: position 1,647,484,478 of record NC_141694.1, read on the forward strand.
ACCTGGCAACAAGAAGGCCTCATGGTTCAACGATGATCTTAAGAAGTCCAAGAAACTCTGCCGCACCCTTGAAAAAGCGTGGAAAAAAGACCCATCCACCAGCACCAAGGATGCCTTCAAAAACGCCACCCGCACTCACCACCAACTAATCCGAAAGGCCAAGAAAACAGCATTCAAGGATCGACTTGACAACAACGCCCACAACAGCAAGGAACTTTTCAACATCGTCAAGGAGTTTTCCAATCCCTCGGCCAACTCCAACGACATCAACCCCTCTCAAGCCCTCTGCGACTCCCTAGCCTCATTCTTCCACAACAAGATTGCAGACATCCACAACAGCTTCGACAACCAACCCGGAGCCCAACCCACCCAACCACATGCTGAACACTCTCCCCCCGCGACCACCCTCAACGACTGGAACCCAATCTCCACTGAGGACACCATCCGCCTAATGAACTCCATCCACTCAGGATCCCCCACAGACCCATGCCCTCACCACATCTTCAACAAAGCAGACTCCGTCATAGCACCGCACCTCCGAGACGTCATCAACTGCTCCTTCAACTCCGCCACCTTTCCGGAAAACTGGAAACACGCTGAACTCACCGCCCTTCTGAAAAAACCCACAGCGGACCCCACCGAACTCAAAAATTACCGCCCCATCTCGCTCCTTCCATTCCCGGCCAAAGTCATCGAGAAAGCTGTCAACAACCAGCTCGCCGCTTTCCTCGAAGCCAACAAATCCCTCGACTCCTCACAATCTGGCTTCCGAGCAAAACACAGCACTGAGACCGCCCTCATCGCAGCAACAGACGACATTCGAACTCTACTGGACAATGGAGACACAGTCGCCCTCATCCTCCTCGACCTCTCTGCAGCATTCGACACAGTCTGCCACAGCACCCTTTTACAACGCCTCACCAACATCGGAATACATGGAAAAGCACTTGAATGGATCACTTCGTTCCTCACCGGAAGAACCCAGAGAGTCCGCCTTCCACCATTCAAGTCCGAGGCCACCGAAGTCATCTGTGGCGTACCACAAGGATCCTCTCTCAGCCCCACCCTCTTCAACGTATACATGAGCCCCCTCGCGACCATCGCCCGCCAACACAACCTCAACATCATCTCTTACGCGGATGACACTCAACTGATCCTTTCTCTCACCAAGGACCCCAGCACCGCCAAAACTAACCTACACGAAGGAATGAAAGAAGTTGCTGAATGGATGAAACACAGCTGTCTGAAACTGAATTCAGATAAAACAGAAGTCCTCATCCTAGGTACATCCCCCTCTGCATGGGACGACTCTTGGTGGCCGGAAGCCCTTGGAAAAGCACCCATCCCGACAGACCACGCACGGAACCTAGGCGTTATCCTGGATTCTTCACCTTCAATGAACAGACAAGTCAGCGCCGTATCCTCATCTTGCTTCAACATTCTTCGCATGCTCAAAAAAACATTTCGATGGATCCCCACCGAAACCAGGAAAACTGTCACCCATGCTCTAGTCACGAGCCGACTGGACTACGGAAACACCCTCTACGCAGGCACTACCGCTAAACTCCAAAAGAAACTCCAACGAATCCAAAACGCCTCAGCCAGAATCATATTAGACATCCCACGCAACGAACACATCTCTGGTCACCTGAAAGACCTCCACTGGCTACCCGTCAATAAGAGAATCACTTTCCGACTGCTAACCCACGCACACAAATCACTCTACGACATTGGACCAGAATGCCTCAACTCAAGACTGTCCTTCTACACCCCCTCCCGCCAACTACGTTCCTCCAGCCAAGCCCTCGCCACTGTACCTCGCATCAACAAGACCACCATGGGAGGCAGATCCTTCTCTTACCTGGCTGCTAAAACATGGAACTCACTCCCCACTCACCTTCGCCTTACCCAGAACCACCTAGCTTTTAGAAAACAACTTAAAACGTGGATATTTGACAAGTAATCCTCCCCCCCTCCTTAGCGCCTTGAGACCCTCTGGGTATGTAGTGCGCTATATAAATTCTCTGACTTGACTTGACTTGACTAATAGAATCCGATGGAAATCTTATCGAACAATTTGGTTTACCTCTGTAGGTTGCTACGTTTAGGTGCAGCTAGTGGCTCCATAGCATGTATGTATGCATATTTCAGAGAAGGACCCCAAGATGCATACAAAGAAGCCCTCAACTTTTGAATCTGAATAAGAAGCCAGATGTAGCTTTTATTTTCCTCAACCCTACATACATTACCACAATACCAGACAACGTTACTGCCAGCAACTTTACATACTACTTTCATACAGAATTGCCACCATTAAAGATATGTTCCATATTATAATCCCTCCTCCCTCCCATCACACAATCCACACAACTTAACTTTTACCTCATTATCTCCCATGGAACAGGTTTCTCTACTAATATCTAGTAACCTATCATTTGTCCAACTTCTGTCATAGATTTCAAAACCTTTATCCCTATCTTCTTGGGATTATATGTCTCTTTCCTCCCACTTTACACATTCTCTCCTCATGCTAGTACCTTTACTAAATTTGGACTTATCCTACCTTTGCCTTAAAATCCCACAACCAGGCTTCCATTCTGCCTTCAAGAAGAATAACCTCCCTGCTTTCACAAACCCCTGAATGACAGGCGTCAACTGGTTTACCCATTGCCTCTCATTATTCAACCTACTTAGTGCACCTTCTAGTATTGTGCAAGTATACACCTTTTCCCATTTTTAGCCGAGTCCTGGAAAGACTGGTTCCTTAGCCGATATCCATAACGCGATGCCCTCGTCAGAATACGATAGTTATGGAACCAGTCTTTCCAGGACTCTGCTTTTAGTGGAGGGAGGAAGCTTGACTACTCGGTCCTTCCCCGCTTCTCCCTTCTTTTAAAATACAGAATAGAACATCTCAAAAGACCCATTTTCTGAGTTTTTACCCCGACTCTGCACGCAATGAATGGTGACTCTTCCTTGTTCTTCTGGCCGCATAATTGTAGAAAACAGACCCTGCGTGTACTTTCTTATGTCAGACGCTATTTATCCCCGTATATTGTCTGGTTTCATTCATCTTATAGCTGCTGTTCGTTGTAGGATTCTTAACCAATATACTTCGGACTACTAACGAGAGCCTGGTTATTTTGCTCGAAGATATGCTTCTTCAGTCCTGATGCTCATACTGGTTCATATCACAATTTCATGATGACAGAATTCTGGGTCACTAAAGATTTATTAAATTGAATTTGTGCGCCCCGATGAAGGAATTTTGAATGGTTTTGGGACGTTCCGAAACGCGCGTCGGCGCTTCTCTTTTGTGTATGATTAGGTTGTTTTTTGTCTGATGTTATGTGCTATGTCTTTTTTCATATATTTCTGAATTGAGTGTGTGTTTTGTAGGAATGGGTTGATAGTTGTTGGAATGAGAAAGTGTTAATTGTTATTCACATTGAATTGTATATTTTGTTGTTGGACTGCTGTTTCTTTGTCTTTTCTAATGTCCTATGGAATTTTACATGTTATGAATTTATCAAAATGAACTGTTTTGTATATATTTTCTTTTGCTTATCTAATAAAAAAAAAGACAAAAATTAAAAATAAAGAATGAAAACCAATTAGCTGTTCTGTGGGCGTTTGGCTTTATATTTTGGAACTTTTGTCCTATTTTCATTGTGGGGACACTCCTTTTTCATGTTATGTAGTATACTTCTTTTCCCCCTGGCGGTTTGTTCACCTTTAATTAGCTTCTTTCAGGGTCCCTCTTCTGTTTTTTGAATGGTATAACATTGTAGTCATATGAAAGTGGTCTGATACCATATGTTTCAAAACTAGGTCTAACATAGGATGTTTTCTATACGGCTTGCTGGCTGTTATTAGTTTTCCAGTATTTTACTATCCACATACTACTTAATTCCGATGTCTACTTTTTTATATCTACTACTGACACTGCTCACTGGATCTTGCTTGTTCCCTCCATTCATGTTCGTGATTTTCATCATTTTGCCGATGAATGAAAAAGTTTTTGCTACTGTGGGATTGTGATCATCTAATAGAAGACACTTCATTTCATTGCGCTTCCTGATGCCCTTTGGCTTTAGAAAGTATTTTTTCAATTTCACTCATCCTTGTTGGCTTTTAGGTCTTTCAAATATAAACTTATATCTCTAACCCTAAAAAACAACTGGTCAATGGATATGAAGCACGTTTTTCCAGACAGTTTTCTTACTATTAATATTGCATTGTTACTTAAGAGTTTAAATGTGGTCTTGAGGGGCGTGGCCAAGATGGCGGGTTGAGAGGACGCTCTCTCAGTGAGCTCCCGCGACCCGAGGGCCCTTGCACCATTTTCAGCTGCTGATCCCCCCCCCGGATCGAGCGGCCCGGACATCTAGCGCTGCAGTACAGGCAGCGGCACCGCCTGGAGCCCGGAGACGCCCAACGGAAACCGTGGGGTAGAGCTACAGCATCCCCGAGGTGAGGGCCGGCGGAAGGAGAGGTCGGGGATCTGCGAGGCATGCAGCGGCCGACAACCGGAAGGACCGGAACGACCTTGGTGTCGCAGCGAGCCCCCGAGCAAGAGTAGCGGACCCGGAGCGATCCGCTTGAGGAGTGCGGTAGCGGGGACGCTGGACTGCTGGTCGGCGTCACGCCTGAAACGATTCAGGGGAGGAGTTGGCGAGGACCCACGGCACTGGCCTGGTGACCGAGAAACCTGGTAGGCCTCACTTTGTGGGCGACTCGCGGGCCCCCCCTGCCGGAGTTCCTGCCCAGGGGGAGAGGAGGGGCGTGAGCTGGGAAGAGCCGACGGGAGCCCCGGGAGACGGACGCGCGCTGTGCGGCTCTCGCCTTGGGCCGGAGCGGAGGCGGGCCTCCCCGTTAAGTCTGCGGGGCGGGACCACTGCGCAACTCCGTGGCTTTGCTGACAGTAGGCCTCACATTGTGCACCCTTCCCGCACCGAGTCGCCGCCCGGCCGTTGCGACAGGCTCTCTGCTGGCAACTTCTTTGGGGCTGAAAAGTGTTGCTGCCTTGGGAGCCACGCAGCGTATGGAAAGGCTTGGCTGACAGAGACTGGGCGGGAGCCCGGACTGTGGAGGACGATCCCGGCTTCTGTGGGGGGTTGTGCCTGGACTTGTGTTTACCGCCCTGACCCCGCAGAGACTCGCCTGCTGTGCGGGGTGGCCTGCGAGGCTGCCATCGCCACCCGGCCTCCGTTCTGCCCCTGCATCTCGGCTGAGGGGGCCTAAGGTGCTGGACGGACTGCACTTACTGTCCCTGCTCTGACGCACTTGCTGCCCTGAGGTCTTGCAGCTTGGGGTGCGACTACAAGACGCCACGTGTTGGGAGACCGTGGGACCCGGCCCTGGTCGGTCACTTTGGCCACTGGTGCAGCGGCACCGTGAGGACAGTGGAGGACGCAATCACCCCTGTCGCGTTTACATATCCCCACGATGGCAGGCAATAGAGGGGGCAAAAAGACAGACCGCACCTTGCCGGAGATGCTGAGCAGGGGTGTCCCGAGACAGGATAGGGGCCAGCCAGCCCCCAGCCCTTCGGCTTCTTCGCAGGGCGCAGTGGGGGGAGAACCTCCAGTGACCAGATCTTTCCTGGAGTCCTTGTTCAGCTCCCTCAGGGAGGACTTCCAGACGTTAAAACAAGAAGTGGCCGGGGAGGTCCGCGAGGTGAGGCGGGAAGTAGACTCACTGGGTGAGAGAGTGAACACGGTGGAAGAAGCTGGACACGCCCGTGATGAGGAAATCACGCAACTGCAGCAGGAGGTCTTGCGGCTCCAGGATCAACAAATCGGCCTCCAGGATCATGCCGAGGACCTCGAAAACAGGTCTCGGCACAATAACATCCGGGTTCGCGGAATTCCATCTAAAGAGGAAGGAGAAGACATAGCCGCCTACCTGAGGGACATGTTTCGAGAGGTCTTAAGCGAATCTGGAGACTCTCAGATTAGAATTGATAGGGCGCACAGAGTGGGCATGCCACGACGGGCCTCAGCGCCGCCCCCAGATATACTGGCCTTCCTGCCGGACTATACTCTGAAAGAACGGATCCTCCGCGAGGCGCGACGACAACCATCCCTACGCTTTTGGGGTCATAAGGTGGCCCTATATCAGGACTTGTCCACGATCACGCTGCAGAAGCGTAAAGCATTCAAAATAGCCACGGATTTTCTGCGTGAACACGGCACACAGTACTCCTGGGGCCACCCCTTTCGGCTCATTTTTCGCTGGAACGGGACTCTACATCAGCTCCGATCCCTCCAAGACGTGTGCGGAGTGCTGGGAATCACCGCGACGGATGAAGACGCTCCCACGCCTCGCTGTAGGCGCAGCACCAGAGATGGTTGGCAGACGCTTCAGGGGCGGGAATCCCCGCCTCCACCCACGAGACCCGACTCGCCCACTGTCAGAGCGGAGATGGAGGGTGCCATACGAGAGGTGACTAGAGACACGGCAGCTGGTGACGTGGCCTTGACGGCCTGAGCGGATTCCGGGGGGAGATCGTCTTGGCTTCATCATCATTGCAGGTGCGAGGGTTCCGGGGAAGGGGGGCTGCGGGAGGGAGGGTGTTGTGGCTGGACGTCCACTTGAGTAACTTGGGAAGTTGGGGAGGGGGGGTGGGTCGTCCAGTGCACAATGGGGTCCTAGCTTTACAGACACTATGCATGCTTCTTGGTTTGCCCGGTCATACCAGCTGTACATACATTTGCGCTTTCCTCTTTGCCTTGCGCCCTCTAGTACAGTGCGGTACCTCTGCACTCTCCGCCCTACTGGAGCAGGGTCTTGACGCCTTATACTACACTTTTTTCACATGCCCCCTGACACCTGTAAGATTGTGACCCTGAATGTTCGGGGTTTGAATAATCCTGTTAAGAGACGGGCGGTGCTATCGCTTCTGGAGAACACCCGAGCGGATATCTGTCTTCTCCAGGAGACACATTTACTGCTGCAGGACACGCATAGGTTACGCTCACGTAAGTTCCCGTCACAGTTCTTTTCTTCTTGCACCACTAAAACAGCGGGGGTGGCGATACTGGTGGCCCGACACTTTAAGGGGGAAATCCTCCACAAATTCACTGAACAGAAAGGCAGGCTGTTAGCATATCGGTTCAAGATAGGGGGTAACATATTTACAATCGGGTCCCTGTATAGCCCTAATGAACGGCAGGATCGTTTCCTGCAGGTTGCGATCGAAGACATAACCTCTTCGCAGGACAGGCATATCGTACTCGGGGGGATTTTAATATGTTTTTAGTTATCAATAGGAGGGAGGAGGAATGGCTGTCCTATCGGTTCCCCGAAATAAGGTACAGTTTATCAAAAGGAGATAGGACACTTGTGACCACTTATTCCAAGAGATTTGAAAAAGCCCTCATAAACGCTGCGTATCTCGAGAAGCGGTATATCTTATTCTCCGCCCCACGCAAGCGTTATGGCAACAGTCATTGGGCTTATTCAGTCAGTGTCTTGCCAGCCTCACCCGAGGCGATCTCTGGGGCTTATTCAGTCAGTGTCTTGCCAGCCTCACCCGAGGCGATCTCTGGATTTTAATATGGTCTTTGATTCCGCATTGGATATGCCGGCGCAGCGCTCCCCGCAGGTCGGGGAATTCTCCGCGGACCGTATGGCTCAGTTGGAGGAGGTGGACCTTCTTGACATGTGGCGATGCATGCACCCCACAGATAGGGACTACTCGTACTACTCCCACGCACACAAAACATATGCGAGGCTGGACCACCTCTTGGTTACCTCGCCGGTGCGGGTGCTGGCCTCAGGGTCAGAGATAGGTGTGCTTTCCCTATCGGACCATGCTCCAGTTGAGGTCACGCTATGTATGCCTCTGACGGTCCCTCGCCCCAGGACGTGGCGCCTCCGCGACACGCTGTTGCATAGGAAGGAGGTGGTGGCTCGCATCGAGAGGGCGATTCGGGAATATCAATCCCACAATGATAACACTGACACCAGCCGGGCCACACAGTGGGCGGCTTTGAAGGCTGTTATTAGAGGGGAGTTTTTAGCGATCTCCTCGGCCGACAATAAGGAGCGGCAGGCCAAAAGAGACTAACTCACGGATAGGGTCCGTGAACTTGAGCTGATACATTGTAGGACTGGGGCTCCCAGGATCTGGCGGCAGCTCAAGGAAGCGAGAAAGCTCCTGGCGGCTCTGGACCTCGACCGGGCGGAGTACGCTGCACTCCGGTTGCGCCATACCTTTTACACCGGAGGGGACCGTTGTGGCAAATTGCTGGCTAACAGGCTCCGGGTGACACGTCAGAACCAAATGGTTAAGGAGATATCCAATCAGGCAGGGACGATGGAGACGGAGGACGCTCATATAGCGGCCGTCTTCCGCGGTTTTTACGAGGATCTGTATGCAGGGGAGCCCCCGGACGAGACGGCCATGGCCGCCTACCTGGACTCGGTCACACTTCCTCCTCTGGATCCTTTGCAGGCGGAATATTTAGATAGAGATATCAGGATAGAGGAGGTGGTTTCCGCTATTGCCAGACTTCAACATGGCAAAGCGCCGGGACCGGATAGATACACCGCGCTCTATTATAAAACGTTCTGCACGACGTTAGCCCCTGTCCTTACGCGCCTTTTCAACTCCTTTGCTGAACCCGGAGCCATTCCACCTGATCTTCTCCGTGCTTCTATCACAGTTATCCCTAAACCCGGAAAAGACCCGAAACATTGTGGGTCTTACAGGCCAATCTCCCTTCTGAATGTTGACTTGATATTGTACACGGGGATTCTGGCCGCCCGATGAGCTCTCCACTTACCCGGTCTTGTCGATCCTGACCAGGCGGGCTTTGTCCCGGGGAGGCAGACGGTGGACAATACAAAACGGATCGTCCATTTATTAGAGAAGGCCTCCCGGATCCCGGGGGAACGTTTAATGCTGGGAGTGGACGCGGAGAAGGCATTTGACCGGGTGCACTGGCCTTATCTAGAGCGGGTCCTCATGAAGGCAGGTATAGGGGAAAAGTTCCGATCCATGATTTTTAACGGTTATAGGCGACTGTCAGCAGTGGTCCGAGTTAACGGGTTCGCCTCTGGGGCCTTCAACATCGAACGAGGCACCCGGCTGGGTTGCCCGCTCTCGCCCCTGCTTTTTGCTCTTTACATGGAGCCGTTCGCCCAGCGAGTGCGCGTCAATCCAGCGGTGACCGGAATCCGAATGGGAGGTTTTACGCACACTATCAGCCTTTACGCCGACGATGTTATCTTGTCCGTTGAGGAACCCCGGACAGCTCTGCCAGCATGTATAGAGGAGTTAGACTCCTTTGGCGCAGTCGCGGGGTTCAAGATGAATATGGGGAAGTCGGTGGCTTTGGATATCTCCCTCGAACCGGCTACTAGAACCTATTTGCAACACCGGTTTCCCATGCTCTGGTCATCAGAAGCGGTACCCTATTTAGGGATCCAGATTGCTCCCACTATACCAGCTATGGTGTCGGTCAACTATCGGACCCTGGGAGCAAAGATTAGAGAGGAATTGTGTTGGTGGAACCGCAGAACTTTCTCCTGGCTGGGCAGGATAGCTGCTGTCAAAATGACGGTCCTGCCCCAGGTACTTTACCTGTTTCGGGCCCTGCCGCTCCAGCCGCCGGTCGGGTGGATTCCACAACTGCAGGCAGATGTTTCGCGCTTTGTCTGGCAAGGAAAAAAGCCTAGAAAGCGCAGAACACTTTCGCTGCTCGCCCCTGAGGCGGGCGGTTTGGGAATACCCGATTTCCGCAAGTATTTTCAGGCGGCGCAGTTACGTTATTTAGTAGAATGGAGTAGGTGGGAGTCTGATAGGCACTGGCTCTTCCAGGACCAGGCGGTGGCGGGGAGACCCTTGCAGGAGATCCCCTTTTTGCGTCGTCCTCACCGGCCCAGGAACCTTTACGCCTCCTTTATTACTAGAGTACCCCTGCGGGTGTGGGATGCTACTAGCATTCCATTTGGTCTCACTACGTTTCCGTCGCCGCTTACCCCGCTGGTGGACAATCCGGATTTTACCCCTGGGATGGAGAGGGGAGCGTTCACACATTGGAGACGGGCGGGGTGTAGAGCTTTGTGTCACTATATGGCCCTGAGGGGGTTATCCCCTTCCTACAGTTTCGCCAGGAGTTCTCACTCCCGGAGACAGAACGGCACAGATATCTGCAAGCTCGACATTGGGCCCTTCAGCCACAGGTGAGGGAGACGGCCGACCGGCTCTTGCTTCCTTACGAAAAGTGGCTCCTGTCGCGGACATCGGACTCCAAACTGATCACAGATTTCTATAAGCTGCTGCAACCACCCGCGACACACCTTTATCACCCTGGGAGGGAGCGATGGGAACGGGAGTTGGGGAGGACACTGAGCCCTTAGGAGTGGGAGCACATATCATATAGAGCGTGGCACTCAGCATACCACATGGGTCTCACTGATACATTGACCAAGATCTCCACCTATTGGTATTACACACCTGAACGGGTCCACGAGTTTGATCATAGCAAGGAGGACACATGTTGGCGTGGGTGCGGACACCGGGGTACGCTCACACACATTCTTTGGGATTGCCCGCTCCTGGAACTCTACTGGAAGGAAGTGTTGGATGAAATTGACTTCCATTTTAGCATTGAACTGCCACGCTTTCCCGCTTACACCTTGTTGGGGCTTCCGAATGGACTGATGTACCCTCTCAGATCCCGTAGGGGCTGGCAGATAGCCATAGCTCTAGGCTACGCAGTCCAAAATATTTTGATACACTGGCACACTGCTACGATACCGTCCATTACAGGTTGGCTCCATAGACTGTGGCATGTGCTGGGTATGGAGAAATTGTCTCTCACAGTGGCGGGTGATATAGGGCAGTTTCAGGAGCTCTGGCAACCTTTTCACTCCCTATTGCTTAAGGGATTTAGGGAGCTCACCTGCCCCAAGTACCTCCGCCTCCTGATGCTTCCGAACCCAGAGACGTCTGCCCAGTGATTTGTTGGTGGACTTACCCTCCCTGCAGGATGTAGCTTTGAAGTATTTTTTGGGTTAAGAACTGTGCACTGGACGTAGGGTGGGGGAGATTGGGAACGGGATTTGGGATGTTGGGGTTTGCGGGGGGGCGGCGGGAGAAATGTCATTTCATGCTGCGACAACGCACACCATATATCACTGAGCGGGCGTAGCCCATGAAGATTACATTTGCTACTTTCATTACTGAGATCTGGGCTTTCCCGCCCTGTTGTACGGCCTTTGAGGGATGTGTGTTTGTCCCAGTGTGTTGTGTTGAATAAAATACTTTAAACCTAAATGTGGTCTTGAAAATGTGTTCACCTTTGTTCCAAGAGATTACATTTTTTGCCCATCAATCGGTTTTAACATGGAGAAAATTTCTATGTGCAGCTATCAACAGCACTAATTTTCAATGAAGCAGAAAATGTCATGGCGTACTTTAGCCCCCCAACCTGCCTTTTTACTAGGGTATCGCAACATTCCGCTTACAAAATAATCGTGGGAGATGCCTCGGAGCTGAACTGCCTTTCCCCATAATTTACGTTGTCCCAGTTTCAGAGGCTGCACTGGGCAGCCTATACTAGAAGAGGGCTCTACAGTAGTTTAATGCATACAATTTTTTTAATTAAAACATCAGGTTATAATCTCAATTTCAGTTAAAACGGGAAAGAAAACCTTCTCAACCATCTGATTCCACCTCCGCTAAGACATGAAAACATCTTTCTATTATAAATACAGTGAAAGAGTTTGGATGGAGAATTGAACCCTGAATACCATTTTCCATGGTATCGAGAGCACCGCATTGTATTATAGGAGTGCATAACAGGTAAGCGATAGATGGAATGTAAAGAGGACAATAGACCTCTGGCTACCCGAGCGACTGCCGATGGTTAGACAAATTGCAAGCATCCCTCCCATCACCTCTTGTGTATTTAGTGAACCTCTGGTAGACAGTTAATGACATGGAAAATCATGATGAATCAGTAAGCTGTGGCCAAAACCAGGTTTGGAGTGACACCTTGCTAAACGAGGGACGCACAGGTTTAAAATCATCAATGTTTTACACATGCAAATGAGCAACAGGTTTTAAAAAGGGGTTATGCAACATGGGTTGGGGAGATGTGGATACATGCAACAAAAGATAAAGTAACACACAACTCTTAACTGGAACTTCTCTACAGAATCGGTGGTTACCCTGAAAATCTGTCACGGTTCTGGGCCCACGCGACATGTACATTAAATAGTAAGGCAAAACCAAAGGGGATGATGGACTGAGTGTTGAACATTGCAAGCACTCACCCACAGTCAACTGATCTGGGTTTAATCCATTATCATTCTTTAGCTCAATCCGCCACCCCAGTTCAGACATGGCCATATGCAAATCAGTCTGACCCTGTGCCTCAAGAAAAAGGAAAACAAATTGTCTTTCTGCATTCTTCAAAGGGGCTGGCAAAAACACAATAAGGCGCACTAGAATAAAGCTTCAATATATTCCTTTAAGTCCGACTGTGTGAAGATATTTGGGCAAGTACTGAGCTCCTGAACTTATGAGAAGCTTGTTTTTTTTGTTAAGTTCATGCGAAATATTTGTGTGAAGGATACTGTGAGGTCTGGCGACTCCAGAAAACACTCAGTTCAATTAACTGCGCCTAGCCTTCGCTCTAAAAGCCCCCTGCCCTGTCGTTTCTAATAAACCTCAGCAAGCAAGAACAATTCTTTGCAGCAATGAAGGCTGCGCCTTGGACTCCCGAATCCACCATTCCAAACCTATCCTCGACCGCACTGCTCCTATAAACAAAAAATGCATTCGACAAGGCTTCTACACTGCTCTTTCTTCAGCCTCTTTTTACTTATTGCTTAAAAAATAAGCAAATTATAATTTCTCGCATTGCAGGTGCAGCGGCTCCGGAGCTCAGAGGTTTGAGGGCAACAATGCACCGCTGTCTTACCTCCAAGGCAAGTGATGGGGTCCTATTCTTTGTCAGCATCAGGGCCGAGAGCCCGCTGCTCTTCAATGATGATTATCATCACTCAACTTCAGAGCACTCACTTTAGTAACCTCACTAGGTCAGAAAAATAAACTAATAGCCACTAGATCTACAGGCCGAGAAACGTAATACAAGTTACCATTCACATTCGGTCTCCATTTCACCTTGTAAACATTTTTTTTGTAGTTTAGCGGTTCGTCTATCCCAGTCCATCAGTCTTCCAGAGGTTGTGCTGACACAATGGCGCCCAGTTCTGCTAATCTTTCTGTTACTTGTGACCATCTGCACAAGCCTTCCCAGCCTTGCAGAAGCCATTCGGTCACGTTATCGGCCCTAACCTACCTGTACTTGCCTTTCATAGGTGGTTTGTCATGCGACCAAGGACCTCGTAGTCATTCCAGCATGCCATTATTAATGCGGACATGTGATGAATCCAATCCAATCTTTCCACCTTTCGGATTATATCCTGGCCAGTGATTGCATTGTGGCTTAGTTGCGCTATATAGGATAGACCCGCTCTAGTGTGCACTGTGCCTGTTTAACTATATGTTCACAATTTTCAATCATTAATTAATATCAAACAATAAACATAATACCACGATGTTTGGTATATTACATGTCACTATTTACTCAATTTTAGTCTTTACACAAATTGTTTACTTTTTCATGTTCATATTTCATTTATATGTTATTTCATCACATATGGTAACAATACAACTTGTTCTGAAATACTTCATCACATTACGAATAACTAGACTGGGCTTGTTTTGCTGTTCTCCTTTATAAGTGTGGGCTTCGATATCTGAAATTGTGAGAAGCAGTTTGCAAATAAGCCGGAACTAAGTGCATTAAAAGTACTTCACATTGGCCCGCTAAGAGGACTGTTTTTCAAGCTCTGCCAAACTTTTAGACGCAGCCATGCACCTGACAAAATGCAAGTGATGTGATGAGCAAGATAAGTATGACCTAAGTAAAGACGAATTACTATGGTTACACATAAATGGCAATATTGAACTATGTCAATTACAAAAGTAGATGCATGGAGTGGTTGGATTTCCTCTCAGCACACACTGAAGGAATCAGAAGGGCCCAGAACCATTACACTAAAGGGCTCAGTCATAACCTACCTTGAATGGCTCAGAACCATAACACAAACACACGGTAGGTGTCAGAACCACAACCTATCCTGAAGGGCTCAGAACCATAACATCCTGAAGGGCTCAGAACCACAACACATCCTAAAGGGCTCAGAATCATAACTTGCACTGAAGGCCTCATTCATAACCTACCTTGAATGGTTCAGAACCATAACACAAACTGAAGAGATCAGAACCATAACACACCCTGAAGGGTTCACAACCATGTAACATCATGTGCTCAGCCTTTACAGGTGTGCAGTGTTTCTGCACTCTCAAAGGGGCACTACATGGTAAATTGTGTGACCTCACATTTGGGTTGAGTAAAACAGTTAAAGCACTCCGCCCTCATAAATCTTTGTAACCATTATTGCCTGCCTCAGACAAATGAAAGGGAGAGCTACTTGCCTTTCAGAGTGACCAGTCTGCTGGAAATCTACTGAGAGGCCTGTCAACGAGACTACTCTTATGAAACGAAATAATATTAAGCATTAAGATGGTAACTCTTGTTGTCAAAACTATTTGAAATGGAACAACATTTTTTACTTTTTGATTCCAATAAAATGTAGGAACACAGGTTTGAACATCAACATGTTGGAAGCATGGAAAAACAATGAGTTGACATTCATGTAAATACAAAAAAGACATGGCAGACAAAACAAATCAAGTTTATCAGTAAATAAAGCATGCATGTGGGTGACATGCGACAATGCTTGAGAGCAGCATGCTTGAGTAATCTGAAGGAAGTCCAAGCCGGAAAGCTGAGGAAAAGATATTGATTGTCGATAGCTTAAGTCTGAACTCTGCAATTTTCAGAAATATTCATATACGACTGCTGCAGAACAAATCAATAGTGCAAGATTCAGCATCTGGGTAAAGGCATTTTGAACAAGAAATATATTGACAAAGAAAAACTACAGTTAATTACTTGTCAGCATATTTCCGTTCTTGATTTAAAAGGAAGGCAAAGGATAGTTGGATCTTTTAGTTGGAATGTCGTTCGAAGGGAAAAAGAACAAGGCAAATGTTCTTTAATTAAAATAAAAAATACAGAAAAAGTACATGTTGGCCTTTTACAACGATCACAGGAAGCCTCAAATGTCTAGTGGAGGTATGTTTTTATTAAAGCATAATGTAGGGTGCCAATTAAAAATACTGTTTCTCATATTAAGTTTTTCTGCTTACCTAATTGTGCCGTGAGCACAGTTATGAAAACGCTCACAGGGAAACTAACACGACAACTGAAAGATCCAGGAAAGGTTAAAATCAGATAGCAACCCGCAATAAGAAATATTTGCAGCATAGTTTAAGTGTAATCTTACCTAGGCTGTTTTTTTCACGAGTTGACATTTTTGCTGGTTACAAGACAGAAGTAACAATTTTTTAAATATTATATTAAGGTTTCTTTCCTGTCCTAAACTAGTGCTTAACTTGAAAGCTTTTCGAGATACCAACCAAAGTGACAACGTAATAGACAGCAGTAATATATGAGGAGATATCTGGATTAGCCATGAATATAAACAACCTTCTGTGTCTAACTTCCTTCCAGCAACAGGTTCACACTGAATACCACGACCTATGACCTCTTCACTTCCCTAGTCTAACCCCACCTTTTCCTTTCTACCCACTGTGAGCTCCTCCCCTTCTACCTTCCATTCCCTTTCCCCTTCATCCTCTTCTAATTGTGTCTCCTTCCTACTCTCTTCCACCTTTTATCATCTCCTCACATTTCCACTCTTACTACACCCACCACTAGAAAAACAAACACAGAGGAGGAAGATTATTAAACAACTGAAATATAAAACCCTCGCGTACATTCGCACAGGTATGTAGCAGAAACTCACATGGTAGACATCAGCATGTACACAGAGGCCAGCCCCTCAACGCACTCCGCTGCAGCCAACACAAAAGATGCACCAACAGTGCGAACGTTATAGAAAGGAAGACAACGACGTGCAAATTATAAACACAACTTAAGACCGACTGAACACATTCACATGCGCAGGTGAAAGTTCTCAAGACCCTGCTCCTCTTTTGAACATCCGTCCTCAGTCAGCGCAGAGAACTATAACCACGCAAACAAAAATCAAAATAGTAAGGACATGAGATGCAGAGAGGGATTAGAGAAGATTGATCTCAGGACTCGACCCACCACCGGAGTGCCAGCTTTTAGTAAAACCCAATAGCAGTTGACTGTCCACACACACACGTGGACAGGTGAAACACACACCTACCCGGTAGCAAAAGTCAAGGACATCACAGGATTGGAAGAGATAGGAACACCTAAATCCCCATTCTATCGCGACTTCCTTTGCTACTGGATATCCCACAACCAGCAAACATCCGTCTGCGTACAAAGACAACCACCAGCACCACCATGAGCCCAAGAAATTAATGAATAGTTCACTATAAAAAAGCACAACATAGCACTCGTAATCCAATAACAGATTCTGTGATTTAGCCATCTTCCACTATTTATCTTAAGTTTCATGTATGAAAATGAATTGTAGCGATCCAACGTCCACTGTTTTCCATCAACAACTACTTCGAATTTCAGAGAACATCATTTGCCAAGTGTTCTGAGATCTTCAATCTAGACCATCCTTTCCACTGCCCTTAATATGGTATCAACATTTAAGACAACAGAGAATAAATCAACAGCTTACATTTCTGGAAACAAACATGCAGAAGGATAAGGCAAAGCTAGTCATAACTGTGAGAGTGGGTCAGATGAAATGGAAGAACAGACAATCCAATGAGGTATGCCTCGCCATAGAACACAAACACAGCTGTTGTGACCACATTTCTGGCCGGAAAGGAACACATATTCCTAGGTAGAATGCTTGAACTGATTAGTTAGGTAATGCAATCATTCACTACGTCTATTTTACAGGTAAATGCCTCAGAGGAGGTAATCCTAAAGAGAGGTGTGCTGAATACCTTAGAGAAGATGAGCATTTTACGGTTTACCTGAAGATTACAGAAACATTAAAAAAAAATTTTTTATTTAAATGATCACTATTTTACGGTCAAACATAATTAAAAGTAATGTAGCGACATTACAAGACAGAAAGTTAACTAATCAAGTGATGCAAAGGTTTTTTTGCCTATACACAAAGAATTCAAAATGTAACTTCACTCTGACACTGCCTGTGCGGCTCACCTCCAGCACATAAGGTTACTATAGAGCAGTAGGGAAAGAGCCCCAAACACAAAGGATATCACACCCATGTGCACACCAGTTTGGTGACATTGCTCACTGCCTGATATTATGGGTGAAGTTATTTTCCTCAACCTCACATGCTTTCGCTCAAGTGATACTACTAAATTGTAGTTCTCCCTGTGCAAATTTCGAAATAGCAAGTCATATTTAACTAAGAGGCATACAAGAAAGTGCATTTTAGCTTATTGCTCACTTCTCCCTTCTTTTAAAAAATGAAAAGATTCACAAGGCAAGGAAATTGTGCTTGGATTGCAGCTTAGAAAACAATTAGTTGTAAGGTCTCCAAAGAAGAGAGGAAAAGGATAAACAAGGTATCATAAGTGTGGTGGTGGAAAAGTAGGCAGCGTGCGGAAGAGGGCAGAAGGAAGATGGCTATTCCTTGAACTACAGGTAGACTGGATTACAGAAAGTTAAAACATCAATAGCCTTGCTTAATGGTGTTTAACGGGTTCCTTAAAAGTGTTTAATTAAAAAAAGTCACCGTTAATCTTTACCACTTAAACTGTTGATTTCTGTACCATTCAGTTTGTACTTAGAGGCTTTATTTAGCATTTTCAAATTATATAAATTCTAAAATTTCTATTTCAGGGTTGCTCCTGTAGAATTCAGTGTATGCCACTGAGTGGGTTACAGAAACCATTACCGTTATGTGACTTCTCCTAACCAACCACGATTTATAGGCAAAAGCTGAGGAAGGGAGAGGGTAGAATGGCGGTGACTCTAGAACAGGCAATAAGGCATTGTGAAGTGGGCAGGACATTTGGAGCAAGATGTAGTAAACCTTATTGCACTCCCAAACATTCAAATAAGAAGTGTGTACCTGCAAAAATGTGCCAAGCCTTGTACAAAATCCATTTCCGGAGTCAGCTACGTGTTACCAACTTTAAAGATGAATGTGCAAATGGATATCGATTCGGTTTATGGATTGGGCATATTTTGGGCATCCATTCCAAATACTGGGGTGGTAACTTGTTGTCAACAGGGAAGCCCCTATTATTAATTGTCTAAAAAGTTTCTAGGGGGCTAGGCAGCGGTCCAGAAGACTGCTGTCAACTCTCTGAGAAACTTCTCAAAAAAGAAAACATTTTCTTAAAAGCAGCCCTGTTTCCTTTAATGAAATGATGTGGCTTTAAAAAACAATTACTTTTGAGTAAAATATTGAGAAATGGTTGTCTGCTGACCTTTAAAGCTACCATCCCACTGATGGTGATCAATCGGATTTAATCTAGATTGGGCCCTACCTAAAGAATATTAGGTCTTTGGCAACTCAATCCGAATCCCTATCTTATATTGATTTGTATAGCGCACTAATCACCCGAGAGGGAAACCAGATGCTGCAAACCAAGTTTTAATTGCAAAATGTTAGGTTGCAAATTGCAACACTGTGTTTTTTGCGACTAGACCCGAAGCACATCTTGCTGTTGATTGTCTGATAGAAGCAATAACATCAAAATATTAAATTTAGAGGAAAACATGCATGAACTCCCTTATATAGAATGAAACATAATAGAAGGGAATTATGCTATTTACCTGGGCTTACGATGATGTCTTTATGTCTGAAATAGAGGGAAACAAAACATAATGTAACTCAGCTATTTTTTCTTTCAATAAAAATCAGCTGGAAAAGATTCATTGAGGTATGAAAGATGGGAATGAAACATTTTGCTTCACTCACTCAAACAATCTAACAACTGACAATACTTTGAATATCCGTATAAATGTCCAATCAACACTTTGCTTAGACTTCTTAGCTAAATCGAAACGAACAGTAGAAACAACTTTAAAACGTCACGACTAATCGTTTTTCATAAAGTGCACATGGAAAAAGTGATACTTTAAAGAAAAGACAAATTAACTTATGCTCATTTATTTGAAATTCTGCAAACTGTTCTTGAAATGTTTTTTTTCAATTACGTTCAGTGACTTTCAAAAAGTACACATGGAAAAAGAGATACTTTAAAGACAAGACAAATGAACTTATGCTAATTTATTTGGAATTCTGCAACCTGTTCTTGAAATGTTTTTTTCAATTACGTTCAGTGACTAACAAAAATGAACATCTGTACAAAGTCTGTTTTATCACTTGAAAAAAAATGTTATACGGCTCGTGAAAAACAACAAAGAGTTTGCAGTATCACAATCAGAGAAGCAGCGAAATAACGAGCCTTTCTGTGACAGTGTTATGTGCTTTAAAACGAATAAAAAAAAACAACCACATTACAAAAGAACAGAAACGAAAAAGACAATTTAGAAAAAGACAACACGTGCCTACACTAAGAATGCATTACATACGGCTAAGGGGGTGGGTGGGCAAAGAAGAACTTGCCAATCTTGAAAATGTTGGTTAGTGCACACAGTAAATAAAATAGTTTGTCTAATCTTACGCATTTCCAATTTACAGAATAACAAATTTACAACTTACTTGTCTGAGTTTTTTAAAACTTTTGATCCCAGTTTCGATGCAGAAACGGCCCGTAGTAGTTTACTGTCCGAGCTGTCCCTTGAGTTGTGTGTCTTATCAACTGTGTTACTTCGCTTGACGCTGAAAAGCAAAAGAGACGCAGAATGAACAAAATGAAATTGTTGCGGAGATACCACTGGATGCAAAGGCGGAGGAGCGAGGTTGAGAGGCAGCACCAGGACTTCCTTAAAGCAGAGTCAGGAAACAGAAACAAAGGTCAGTTAGAAAGCTGTGGTAGGATGAGCGGATGCTGTTAGACATGGCAAAGCATGGGATCAAGAGATCCTGATTTACAAGTAAGCATTCATCCTGGAAAAACATTCGCTCCAGGTTCTAGTTGGGGTTTTGAGTCTGACACCGACTCAGCAGTCGCAGTGACTTTTTTTGGTTGGCGATGAATCTTCAATTAAGTCACCCATATTAAATGCAAATAAAGTGGACAACATGAATCAAGACAGCCCCAGGGGTGTTCCAGCAGAAAGGCAGAGTGGTGATGGCAATGCTACATGGTGTACAACCAGAAGTCATGAGACACATGCCTGAGGCTTGACAAACCACAGTGGGGAAAAAAGCCTGGGTGCCCAATAAGGTCTAGCCGATACTTTCACCCTTCACAGGGCTGCTCTATGAGGAGGATGTCAGTTGGGTGCTATCTGTATTTTCATTCGAGCATTCATCTTTTATGCAAGTCTTTTTATATTTGTGTGGTTCTGTTTTTAGTCAATCACAATGCATTTTCTCTGTAGTCATAGTCAACTTTGCTGTTAAACTATGTGTTCACATGCTAATCGTCTAAAAATGGCTTCTTCTCATTCTTGGGAAGTAACCCAAAGTTAATTAAAATAGTTCATCTAAAACTTCCTGCAGTTGTCCTGGGGCATGCTGTCATCTTGGTGGTTTAAGACTGAGTTTTATAACACTATTGTGTGATTTACAGTTACATTCAGCGTGGCCAGCAGCCATAGGCAGATGTCTTCCAATTCGCAAATATGTGGAAATGCAAGTCTACGTTCCCACAGACTGATGGTGGAGTCGAAATGTTTTACAACATTTCAAGCATGTATTTCAATTCAGGAGTAATGTCGTCTTGAATGATTGAAGTTTTTGTTAAAAGCCCTGCTTTAAGAGACTAATCCTATCTCGGTTTTCAATTAAATACACATTATTTTAAGCCACTGTCTAATTTTTTTATGTACAAAATGATGAAAGAAAGGCTCAAGCCAGGCATGAAAAGTCTCGCACTGGTTTCTTTGATCTCCCAGGATATTAAAAAGAACTCTCAACAGCACTACATTTCACTGTGTCTTTGTCGGCCCAGAGTACAGCCAGTCCTTAAAGAACAGAGATAGGTCTCATCAGTAAAAATAAACTGGCTAACGTGTGAGTATTTAAAAAAAAAAAATCATTGCCCGCCATTTTGTAACAGGTTTTTGCTTGCATGAATATATATGCTCAGCCGAACAAAACCACATGCCACTTCAAAGACAGAGATTAAGTTGGCACAGCTCACAAAGTCCCACATGACAACTGGTTGTGGTAGAATTTAAGTTAACCCCCATCACCAATCTATCTCTTCTTCATAACGAAGGGGGCTTATGCACACTTTTTCACCTATCGCTTTACATTGCTACTGCAAAGTCTACAGCTCCACTCATCCTGTCCAAAACACTTTGTGCAGCACCCTGTCCCATAGGAGGTCTAGAAGGAAAGGTAAGTTACAAGAAATGTTCATGTCAAGTAAAAAAAGACAGTATTCAAAGAAACTTTACTTTGAACACACCAAACAATTAGTATGCAAAAACATCAGGCGCAAACAAGTTTTACACACCAGGCAGGAAGGTTTCCGAGTAAAATCCAGCATAAGATTGCGAAAGGCAAGCAGTGAGCCTTTTAGGACTGTTAGACATGCACATATTAGCAGACGGTCATCAAGCAGCCGAAAAGTAAAGTCTGAATTTAAGGCGAAAAACATAATTTAGACGCAAGTATGGGTATTTTGTATTACTAGATAAAAAAATATTTTAAGCATCCTTGTGTGGTAGGAAAATGTCTTAACATGTTAGTAAAGAAAAGGAATGTACTTTAAAATATTTCTTGCAGTTACACTAGTTAGATATTAATTTGGATGATGAAGAAATTAAACTCCGAATAATGCCTGCATTGGACTGTTTTGCCTTGGGCTAGACATGACATTCAATGACGTTGCATCTCTCTTAGTAGAAGTTGTGCAGAGCACAATACAGAATCAAGCAAGTGAAGGCGGAGGTTGTCGGTCTCTACTAGACAAGATCACAACAAGTCTGATCTGAAGGCTTCGCCCTTATGGGTGGATTATTTGGAGTTGGTCAAAAAGAGGAAGGAAATAACTTCAAATATTGAATGGATTTTCATCATGATGTGCTGGCTGGAAAACTCGCAGGATGACAAAGCTACAAATAAAGCAACAATATAACAGTGCCTTTACAGTCAACAGCACTATATTGCCTACAACTCCCACCTCCCTCCAGAGGCTGCTATTCACATAGGAACATTGAGATAAAAGCCATTCACTCACGACTTAATCCCTGTGGTGAGCATACTCCCCAACTGTATGTGCCAAACATGACAGTTTTCGTAAGACAGAAACTGGTCTACTAGAAACCGCACTGTAGCCAGCATTGCTAGCCAATTAATTACTTAGCCTAAAAACGTAAAAGAAGAAAAATCGTTTTTAAATTTGAAGCATCCATGGTTAAAGAAGATAAAATAAAACGTTAGAGAATCTAAATGGAAAAAGGAGACGCAGAAAGAAGGAATAATGGATACATAGGCCGGAGAAGGTAGCAAAAAGTGTGCAAAAATAATACAGTTGTTCAAATACTTACAGCAAACTGTGTTGTTGAGAAAAAAACAACTTGTAGAGGTATAAAAGAACTTACAAAGAAAAAAGTCCAAATAAGGTGATAAAATCATGAATTAAGAAGGTAACTCTGTAAAAGATCACTTAGGCTGCTGAATGTAATTATTTATTTTTTAATCATGATTTTAACGAGAAATTCATAACCTCAAAAAATGTGTTTCCTTCTGTAGGACCACTCTGTCTTGAGAAGGGGATGCTTACAAGCAAAGCTCTCACCAATCAATTGTAGAGAATCATCATTCAGCCCTAGTGAAGCCCTCTAATGGGGACTGTGGCCCATGCAACAAAATAATCTCAGATCACGGTTTATCAACGTCCACCTAGTTTCCATCCAAAGATTATGAAAGAAGCGAGGTTTGGGGCAGAATAATGCAATTCTACATACGTGCCCCAATCCTGCCCTTCCTTGTTTCAAAGCTCTGTTGGTCTCCTTTCTGGGTGTGCAAACTTAAACAAGAACATAGATCCTGGGGAAACACCACAGGTGACTAGCAGCTGGTTGAACTGGTGTTTTTAAAAGGGAGGATAAGACCATTTATGGAACTACAGAGGTAACTCAATGAAATCTGGAGCACATAAATGAAGGGAATATCTAGAAAATGTCTACATACATAAACAAGCTGGGAAACTACATCCTCGACTTCACAGTATTAGTGAGGTGTTTAGGAAGGCAAGAACCGGGCTTTGAACAAACCGCTAAGGTCGAAAGGAAACTAAAATGCGGCAACATGATACATGTACTCAAAGGGGAAAAAAAGGAGGGACTTCATAGATCGTATTCTTGACATTAATACCAAGTAAAATAGCAGAGGAAATAAATATTTTCAAACAAATCGTATTTCCTTTTCGGATTAAGAAAGTTTGCTGGTCTACTGCTATACACTTGAAATGGTGTACCAGATCATTAAAAGAAATTGCAGGCATTTTCACTTCGTGACAACTACTTAGATAAATTACCAAAATGTAATTTACAGAGATTCAGAAGGCAAAATCCATAGATTTGTTTTGGGTACAAAACAGCACAGAACAAGGGAAAAATGAAACGAGAAAACTGGATCAAAAACTTCACACCGATCCAAAAAGTCTAGAAAGCCAAGGCTAAGCCAAGGAGCAACACTAAAGGGCAGTAGTAAAGATGGAGAAGGGTTGGCCATCGATGAACGTTTAAACAGAAGGATGAAAAGAGTCCAGATTGTATGAGAGAAAGTCTAGCTGTAGAGAAGTAGTTCAACTTCATAGCACACAGTAAAGAGCACATGTAGAAATGTGTGCTCAACTTTGATTATGCCAGCAATTAAGAATTAAAATTCTAGTATAGTCAAGATAATAAAATAATTAAAGATCTTGAGGTTTCAGCATACGAATCAGGACCAAATGAAAATTCTTCAAACAGGACATGGCTAAGGAACAGGGCAATATATGTTCAGAAGGTAACCAACACGCTGACGATTTACGTACTGCGACATCCTTAAATATATAGGGAAATATTTTGCAACAAGAAAATAAGATTTTCAGGTTAAATAAAGGACTACGAAAAGGTTTTTACTCATGACAGGAGGCAGCTGCTCTACCCTAGCAGGTGATTGGAAGCCTATCACTGCAACACATCCAACATAACTTTATTAATAGTAAGCGTTGGAATTTAGGCACGTCCTGGAAATCAGCAACAGATGGACAAGAAGGGGTCTATAATTTACATTTTCATTGATTCCAAGAGAATAGCCAATCAGAGAAGTGCCTGGGGCCAAGATACTGAAGATGACATTCAGTGTAAATACCAGACACCAAGAGAGATGCTCGTCATTGCCATCATTTTATTTGCAAAATACAAAAGAAATGTCACATCTAATCATAACCATCAGCAAGAACAAAAACAGTACTATAGAGAGTGCTGTGCTGGGTGCCTGCTCAAATCGTCTAATGCGTTGAAACAAAAATATTAAAATAACACAATGCTTTAGTATATGTGACTGCAACAATCAAATGGAAACCTGGGAATATAAAAGTGCAGTGTTGGAGTGAAGTAGAAATTTGAAATAAGTCCCAAAGGCAAAAATGCAGCCACATCAAGCCCTCTACCCGGAAGAGAAAGCAAGGCTTGTAATGATACCAAAGTGTGTCTAAAAGTAACAGTACAGGTCATGAGACGTGTAGTGTGATTTATAAAACATAGCTAATAAGACACTCATGAATTAGCACAGCGAGTTTGAGGCTCGCTCAGCCAATAAATGAACATCACAAGACATCACATGACGCACCAATGTTAGACACCAAATTCTACTGAACACACCAGTTACAGGTCATTATAAATAGTGAAATTTCAAAAGTGAAATTTGGGGATGGGAGTACGTGATGTAATGATGAAAAACTATTGCTAAATGTTTGTAAGATATAAACTTATTATTACACCCAATATAACTCTCATACAAGTGACTGGATATACAATATCTATTAAGGAGACTATAACTGAGCTCCTTGCCTCTTGTCTAAGTGTCTGCCTCTTTCACAATGTGCTTGTGACTGTATACTGTAGAACACCAACTCCTTAGTTTTACAAAGGATCAGTATATGGCATTTTAAAATAATGAATTACTAAAATGAGAGACTATTTTTGTTGTTTTAACTTCTAAAACCTGGCTTTTAACAGAGGGGTAGGTATAGAGGTTGGGGTGTGCTAGTATCAATAGATGGTGGATCCATCTAAACAGTCCTGTTGCCTGCCCAGACCAGCGTCTCAGGCTTGTTCCCCTGCACCCCCAATTTGAATTCTGTGCTTGCCCAGTGACACTTCATAATTGTTTTATCATATTTGCCTCATATTATTTTACCCATTGTCTTGAATATTTCCTATAGTTTCAGTGAAGAATTTGATGATATTACGAGAGTCCACATGGTCACCACAGGATTAAGGTGACCAGATTTTGTGTATTCGCTGGGACAAACCAGGTTTTTCACCCTCTGGCCCAGCAAATTTAGCTCATGGTCCAGTTTTCAGAGTGTCGGCTGAACACAGCGGAAGGCACCTTTTCATTTGCTGCTGCATAGAATCAGCTATTACCCGCTGGCAGAATCTAATTTAGTCATTACAGATGATACAGTGTGTAAATGTTGCATTTAATTCTCTTTGCTGCCGCATTGTGTGTGCTTGTATGCTGGTGAGCACAGTCAATTAAGTCAATCAGTGCACCACTCTACGCAAAATTTTAGTCCTACCTTCGATGTATGTGAAATATCAAGTTGTTTGATTCACAAAATCTGGTCACCCTACACGGGTTCAATGAGAATTTCCAAGGTTGCTCATGGTACAAAGCATGGCGTTGAACAGTACACCTGGTCTGCTACTTTGTAAGCAAATAAGAGTGAATAGACTGATGCAGTCTATTTCTGTGACCCATTTAGACAACAGTTATAAGGTTAATTCTCTCCACACATCGCTTTAAGTACCACATTTATTAGATACTCTACTGCACTACTTATTGACATAATGTGGACAAGGTTTGCCTAGAAGCAAGTGCAACATTGAAAAAATCTATATAAAATGATAAGTGTGATTAAGGTGGTTCTACCATCCTTGTGTCTCTGCTCTACTACGCAGTCTCAACATGTAACCCCAAAAATACTATGTTTAAAAAAAGTTTTTAAAAATGGTGTTTTGAATTATGGGGTTAGGGTTAGCTCACAAATCCTGTGGGGTGTTAAGATTTCCAGTTGTGCGTTTAAAACAAAAAAGGAGTAACTAGTATATTCGTTTGTATGAATGTACAAGTGCAATTTATATCATGGGGATAGACATTTGGCACGGAGGACTGAAAAGGAGCCAACAGACTGATTCCGTTCTTGTGCTAGAACACGAAGGCCTCGAGAGCATGCATGAAGTAAAGATGCTCTTTACTTTTTCAACAGAAGGAAGGTTGAAGTTCAAAGGCAGACTGCCTAATGCATACCATAAAGAGCCTTGAATTCTATCCATTCCCACGTAGACAGCCACAGTAGAGCATAAAATGGTGAATACATGGTCATAATTATTAATGTGAAACAGAGGGTGTGTCACAGTTCTATAAATGCTGCAGACGGTCAAAAAAACTTTGGAGAAGGCCTAAATATGCTCCATTTGCATGCGCTTCCTATAAAAAACGAGAACCGGAATAGCCTGACTACTACAGGGGAATATTGAGAACTGGAAGTACTATTTACATTGTTTTCAGGTAGAAGAGTCTGGCTTTAACTGCATGGGAAAGCAATGGAAAATGTGGATGCAAGACAATCAATAGAAAGTATGACTGCTTTAGGAGGGTAGGATTCCAGGACGGTAGACCAAATCTCATTTGGCAGGGAAGTCTCTTGGAGCCCTGAGCAAAACAATCTTAATTTTGTTAGGATTATTCTTCAAACTACTGTGACACACTCACTGGTCAATAACACAATGGAACACTGGACAAACTGCTGTAACCAGCAGTTGTGCCATCAGCATAGTTATGGGTCTTTATTATTTTATTTATGTTAGTGGCCTTTTCTTTATGGACTCCTTAAGAAAGGGGTTAGAACAATTAGACAGACTAATAGTATCATTACAAGACTGCCCGGGATCCGCCCTTTGGTGCAGTGAAAACCTTTTGGTTGTAGGAGAATTCCTGCTTTCTGCAGTTTGCTTGTGTGTTTGGAGAGGCTGTGAGGAGGGCTGGGGAGAAGGTGATGCTTGAGTTTGTGTAGTCTGATCATTATCATGAGATTCCTCTTTTTTCTCTCTCGCTCCATGGGGTTTTTCCTTCTTTTTCTCTGTACCACTGCAAAATAAAGTATAAGATGGAAGAAAAGAACAAAGGCAATTAAAAATAATCAAAACAAAACTGAAATGAAGTTGATTAACAGATGATGATAGGAAGGCCGAACATTTAATATTGATTGATAAATTAGATTGTGTTTTACCAATTCACTGTTTCTTCATTATTGATTACATTTCTTTATGGGAAGCTACGGAATGCAATACCCTCTAAAACAAAATTATTAACATCAAAATTAACAAAAATTATGGCAACACGTGAAGATGGTGGCAATGACGCTGCCCGGGCTTCCACCCAACGCTGAATTATTAGAAATAAATTATCAGAAACAGTTGTTGATGGTTATATTTGGTTAATTACTTGATTTCTAATAATCTGCTCAACAATTATTTCAATTTAAAAAGGTGAAAGGATGATATCTTTCTTAACTGAGAAAGTTAAAATATTATGCAATATAATTCACATGGAGCAGCTGCAGTCAGGTCGGTTTTTCTCCAGTCAATGCTGGGAATCTAAAAACTCAACCCAATACCAAACTATTTTCCCTGAGTGAGACTTATGCACAGCTAATTTTCCAGACTTTGCATGGAAACTATAACTTGAACTAAAAAACATATGATCTAAGTATTTTAGTACAGAGTAATGTCATTTATGAGTGTAGAATGTTTCCAACCTCACTCATAAGGGACACCTGGTTGGGGAGTAAGAACTGATACCAGGGAGTTTGGGACTAGGAAAATAAAATGCAAATCAGATTAACATCCTTAATGGCATGACTAAACAAGTTTCAACACACATGGGCAATGCCTGTCCTGCACTTATCTAAACGTGCTAAATGGTGCACAAAGGACAGAAATTCATAAAAAATCTACAGTTTTTATTTGTCGATTGAGTGAAGAGCTCTAAAGGAAAAATAAGTGGAATGTGTGAAATTATATACATTTCTTAAGTGCAGGCAAGGGGAATTTCTACAATATGTGAATTTTGCACAGTTAGGCTGTGGCAAATCAAATGTTTGTCCAAAATTTGAGCAACTACCATACAATTAGGTCTGCAAATCACGAAAGTCACAGCTACTACAAGCGAACATATAGGATTTACTTCAGCCATCCAAAAAGTTGTTCATTTCCACAATACGGAGTAGTACAACTATGCTTCTTGTGATTTGGACATTTTCTGTCAATAGTGACTTCTTTGCTTTACATATATAGCAATTGGAAAACAAATTGCATGAAAGAAACCTTTAACCAAAGGATTAAACACAAACGTATCTTTCACCAATTTCAGACATTTAAAACATGCATGATCTAAAAACCAATGGTACAGTGCATAAATAAACGTAATTAACAAACTGCTGACTTTTCTAGAAAAATTTAACCTGTAGAAAAGCAGTTACCAAGGCAAAAATTACATCCGTTTTTCCAGTTCTTACTGGTGAAAAGATTCTTACAGGTGCTTTAAAGGTTGGGCTTGATTCATTATTGCAAGCATTTATCAATTGACAATAACTATTATAAAAATTGTGTATAAAAGACAATAACAGTAGATTGCACAATAGACATATTGGGTGGTTAACATATCAAGCTATGTAGCAAGTTTTGCTATGTATTTATTAACATATTGTGCTATTGCTGCTAATCTACAAAGGCAGGTCAAACATTTACGTCTATAACCCATGGAGCTAGCAATTACTTTTTGACTCCTAGGTGTACAATAAGGTGTGCCCTTCATGGAAGGAGAGGCAAGCCGGATAGATGGTGGCAATGGGTAGAAAGATAAGAACTTGGCACAAGGTGGCTCAAGCAAAAGCAGAAGCTTCGGGTTGGCATGTTGTAGGATCTAGTTGAAGTATAAACAAGTCAGCGATCAGGTCATGAACCACTCTGGATCAGTGGCTTGGAAATTGCATAATTTATTGCAAATCGCCAAACCAGATGAGATTGGTGTGCGCCTGGAAAGGATGCATAAAGAAAAAAAAAAAAAAAAAAGTGTAGAACCTTGTCCAATGGGGACAAAAATATAGAGGTGGGTCCAATAACACACTGTGTAGCAGTCCAATTGATACACTATTAGTGAACCTATTAGAGTTTTGGCTGCATCAAAAGGGATACATGGGCAAATCTTTCAAAGGTTTAGAACTTGATAGTTAGTGTGGCAGCAGTGGTTATGACCACATTTTCACTGAGGGGCAGAACAGAACTCCAGGATTCTCAATGTAAAGACGGTAAAAGAAAGCAAATGGAGGGATCGTTATGAGGGAAAAAAGGGAGGACCTAGGACTAACCTTCATTGGACACCAACTGATAGTGAGGTGGGTGGAAATAAATTTGAATCCCAAACAGAAAAATAGGTGTAAGCAAGGTGTGTTAAGAAAGGATTGTACAATAGTCCCAGACAGATGAGGAAGGATGAATGGCAAATGTGAGTAGTTTCTCCTAAATTAAGCGGGACTGAGTAGGTTGTTAGTAGAGAGACAAGTAACAGTTGACAAAAAGGTATATGTTTGAGATGAAGAGGAACTGGGAAACAGAGAGAATTAAAAAGACAGGAACGGTGAGATGAGTTTTTTCTCAGAAAAAGTCGAATGACAGCAGAATTAAAATTTCGTGAATAGTTAATGGATCAGAGGGAATATTAAAATTGAATGGGCAGGTAGAGACGAAGAAAAAGTCAGAAGTTTGCGGAGCACACAATGGAATTGCACATTTCAGTAAAGCTACGAGCTCCGTAGGAGATGTGGTGGTAAAGTCTAGAAACAAGGCAGATTTCGGTGGATAAGGTAAAGGGGAAGGAAACAGTGCAGGGAGCGGACTAGCACGGAATGCTAGAATAGTGGTGGATCTTGACAAGATAGGGGTGATGCAAAGTCTTTGGCTGAGAGTGAAGAACGTGTGACAGATGAGAATGATTATGTTGTCTCTTGTGCGTGCAGGATGTTGAGCTTAGAGTTTAACTGAGGAGGGTTTCCCTCACGTCCATGTCCATGCCCTGTACTAAGTAACCGGTAAAAACTATTCACAAGTATGAGGGAAGACTCCAGGCAGAATGTGATCACCTGAAGAAAGACAGAAGGTGATTCCACCAGTATACTAGGAAATATCCCTCCTGCACTCAACTAGCGTTCCAATCAATCAGGAGTCCTTCCCAAAACACATGCATGCAACTTAAAAAGAAAGATGCATGAAAGGGCAGCCCCTATTATTCTTCAGGAAGGTAGAGTTTTGGCGTCTTTCACTTGGTGTCAAAACACCATCATAAAAATTCCTAGGTGCAAGACCATCATTGACAATTTTTCAACACTTGTACCTCAAAATACAACATTATCTCTGGTGCGGTTTATATTAATTTTTTCTTAAGTGCTTATGGAATCAAAAACGTTAAAGGACATCCTTTTGGGGAGGTATCGAAAACATATTTGCAGGATTCCGGTCTGAATAATTTACAGCTATTTACCTTTTAGCAGCAGAAGAAAGCGTATCTTTTTTGGCAACGGAAACTGAGGTACTGTGGGATGGTTTCCTGGTGCCAGCACTTCCGTTGGTAATGCAGGACAAAGAGAAAGCTTCTCGAAGAGCCGGCTGACCTATCAGAAGTTCAAAAAACAGACGTTGCAATCGTCAAATACGAAAGAGTCAATTTATCATAAAGCAAACATTTACAGAAACAAAACAATCATAACACCATATACTTTAACACGATTGCTGAAAATGTTTTGCAGTGATGAGGAACTTCATGGAGTGAATTTATTTTTCTTAACAGTTCGGTTCAGATGTATTGTATAATTAAACAAGATGTTACAGAAAAACAGCATAATAATAAAAAAATTATGTAAGTAAGAACGCTAAATATTTAAACAGTCTAAAGGTGAGATCAAGTGGGCCGTTAAGAACTGAAGAGATATTCGTTAACTACCTGAACTTTAGATTTCTTAACTCATAGAGAAATTGTGGAATTAAATTCGTGAGCACTAGTACTCATTAATAAACTAAAGATTACACCCAACACATATCTCGGAAGGGCGAATGGATGTGCGCTATCTATGAAAGAAGATAAACTGTACATTTTAGAACACAAACACCCTGGTTCTGTTTCAGGATATTTTACAGCTGATCAGCGTATTGTGGACTAACGAATTACAAGATAAGGCACTATATTTGAAAGCTTTAACATCTAGACCAGCGATTCTCAACCTATGGTCATGGACCCCTGGGGTCCGCCACGCCCACTTAGGAGATCTGTGACTGCTTTGAAAAATAGATACTAACAGATTAATTAACGGAGAAGCAAAATGTAAAACGGAACATTTTAAAACATTCTGTAAACGTGGTGAAATTTGAAACTGGAGGGTACAAATTAAGTTGATATCCTCAAATTGTTTCATGGGAGCAGTGCAAGTATGTTAAACAGAATTCAATACTTCAGATGGATGGCCTCAACTGAATTTAGGAAAGTACCAATCTTCCCATTAATTTTATTTTTAATATTTTTGAATTAATTAAAAAATGTCACTATTTGTGTATTTATTTGATGAATGCTTGTGTCTGAATTTGTGCGCATTGTTTTGCGGGTCAAAACATCGAAATTGCTTAGGCTGGGGTCCCCAGCTTTCACTAATGATTAAGTGGGGATCGCCGGATTCCCATAATGATTCAATGGAGTTGGGGGGAGGGGGCTAAAAGGAATGGGGGTCTTTGGATTCAAGTAATAATGAAGTGGGGGTCCACAGAACTCAACGGTGAAGAACCACTGATCTAGAAAGTCCTTTTTTATACATAAACTCTAGTGAACATGCACATTATTGATAATGGTGGGTGGCTACATCTAACCTGTCCCTTTGCCTGCCCAAATCACATGCCTCAAAGGGCGCTGTGACTCCATTTTTTTTTTGGGGCGGGGGGGGGGGGGGGGGGGGGGGGGGGGGTTTCTGGAGGTCTCGCATACCGGACAGTTCAAGCTGTCTGATTCCGTAAGACCTATTGCCAGTGTTTAATTAGTTTACAAACAAGTGGCAGGACCCTTCTCAGGAGGCCAGTGCAGTTTGCACAACCTATTGCCTCTGCAAGCTCTGCCAATGAAAGTACCAACACTACTACTAATTATCACACTCCTACAAGAGTGACAATTCAGACTATTCCGGGACCACAAAGCAATAAGAATGGCTTGGGTGGCAGGAATTAGTCATTTTGAACAGTAATGAATTAATAAACAAAATAAATAAACAATTAACGAATTATTAAACAACTGTTGTTGTGTCTAACAAAAAAATGAATGTGTCCTCATGTAATGCAACTGGTGCTATGTAAAGCGCTCTGATACCAGAGTCAGGTCAACTTTGCAATATATAAAACTCAGTAAAATAAAAAATACATCTCTAATTTAGACCAACAGCATCATCATGTGGCAGACTATCATAAGTGCCGATGCGGAAAATTAAGTGCTGGTGCCAAGCACGGACAACCATTAAGCACTACCTATTGTAGGCCTACATAAATCTCACAGAGGGCTTAAAACTCATCCACTGCTTACCACTGGCTGGCTTTATGGTCTCTCATTTACTTGCTTCTTATTTATTAATTTGCTTTATCTTCATCGGTTTGTCCCTCTGCAAGAGCATAGCCCATGCCATCTTATATCTTGCCACTGATCACTTTTAGGCAACATCATTTTTCTTTTTGTTTAAGCACACAATGACAATGCGTGCACTTTCCAGCTCTCTCCCTCCTGTGCTTCTACCACCTTATCAAAGGCAAGAAATTGAGTGCAGTCCCGTTCCCCCCCACACCCCAAGTTTGAAAGTTTTATTAGATGCTCCCAAGTTTGACAGTTTTAGGACATGCTCAGAGGCGTGGTTACTGGCGTGCAGGCTTGATCATGCTCTGTCCCAAAACATGAACATGGAATTTTCAAAATTAAACTGCTGCTCCATCGCGCTCAGTTTCAAGCCGCACAGCTCTAAAGAAATATGCTGTAGCATCTAAACAGCGTTCCAAATAAACCGTAGAAGTCTAAAGTAATCAATTTTTATTCATATTTATTCAATGATAATCTTCATGTTCCGAATGTAGGCAATGTGATTCCAAACTTAAAATGCGGCACAAGTGCCCATACAGGCCTTTTATAACAGCACGTTAGAATCCACTTGTATCCTAGGTATCCATCCAAGTGTTCACCTAATACATTTCGGGCAATGTGCCCTCGTCAGGAATATGCCTCTTGACCCACCATTCCGTTACCTCGCATGTTGTTACAACGCGGTCGTTACAACAACCGCGTTGTAACAACGACTTGTGGAAGGGGGCGCTGGATGTTTGAAAAGTATGATTTACTATTCCATCTCCAGTTTGTGCGGACAGTAGGGAAAGTGTTGGATTTTAAATCCAACACCTTCTCCCCCCACCGCAAGTCGTTGTTACAACTTGCGGGGTAATGGTATGCGTTGTTACAACGCGCTCGTTGTAACGACCGCGTTGTAACAACATGCGGGGCGATGGAGGCGGGGTCAAAGTTGTTTACCCTTCGTCAGGGGTAGCTGTGGTGTTAATAACAAACCGTCACTGTTCTTGTATGCTTTCATTGCATTTAACTCTAAATTAATGTGAATCTTCAAAAACAACCATAAAATCCACAAAACGTTTACCACCTTACCCATACTCGATGTTGCTTTTTCCCTCATATATATTCTTCTCTTCCTCGTCTGCTTCTCCCCTCGATCTGCTCTCTCCCTGGTTTACCGCTTTTCCCATCCTCCTACCACCTTCTTTATTTTTATTTCATCACTCCCATCTCTTGGTGGCGTACACTCACCACATTACTTTATTTTCTACTTTTATATTTTTGGGGAGCTTTTTGCCACTGCTGTATATCAATCCCTGACGGGTGATATACAGGACCAAGAAAGCATTTACTGCAAATTTGGAGGGCTGAACAGGAGGCAGCGCATTGCTTGGTTGATTTGATCGCTTCGTTGATTAGACGCCTCAGCTCAAATCATGGAGGTCCCTCACCTGTGAGAGAGGTGGTACCACCCCAGTTCGAGGCGGTTTTAGAGACGCTACAGATGCTGGTTTGCGGTAGACACGACCCGTGAAAGATTCAAGTGTTATTGTTCCATTGCTCTTGTCCTTAGGAGGCCTAGAAGAATCTACAGGCTGAAACGCATCCGCATCGACAACTTTTTGGAGGAGTCCCTATTAAATTAACAAAGAATTGCTTAATAACTATTTTTGACACAGTAGAGCTAAAGGAAAAGAGGTGCCTTTGCCTAACGTGTTTATTTGAATTACCTCTGAGTGTATCACCTAGAATTAATAGGTGAACCCTAATTTAAATACTTTTGGGATACTGGCAACAAAAATTTCAGTTTATTGTTGTCTGTGCATTTATAATTCAGTTTATTCATTTTGTTATATGTAAATGTGTATGTTACTACATTGTCATTTTGAAATGTTTGTAGATCAGTAGGCCTGGGCCTTAAATTCCCTTCCCAATACGGAATTTGGGTAATTTCGCGTTCCGCGGAGAACGCAAAATTGGCCAAAATTCTGCGGTCCGCGACTTTGCGAAATGTTTTGCTTGTTCGCGTTCTCAAATGCGTGTTCGCAAGATATTTCCCCCCGCGCATGCAAACAGTGATTGACAGTAAAAAAGCATTGCGAACAAGCAATTCCGCATGTTTGCGGAGATTTTTTACCGTTTGGCGGCGATTTGCGTAACGCGATTCCGCAAATTCCGCCCACCCCTATAGATCGGTCCCACTGTATATGTGTGTCATAAATGATCAGATTAGATTCTTCGTAAGATTAAAAGATTGAAGATAGGGGAATTAAATGTTCCTATGCTGAAATAAAAATTAGATATTAATTCCTCCGTACCTATCGTACAAGTTACTTACCTTCGGTAACGATTTATCTGGTAGGGACGCTTCTAGCTGCAGATTCCTTAACCTAGAATTATCCCCAGGCACAAGACCGGATCCAGAAAATTTTCTTTGCCCTAGTATCTCTGCGTGCCGGGAGGCGGTACCACGGGACTCTGCCCTGACGTCGTCCGCGGGCGTGACGTCAGCAAGGTCTCATAAGCCCCACCCCGGCGCGCCGACGTCATTTTTCTTCTGAAAAATTTTCCACATCACAACACAGAGCCATCTCAAACAAAAACTGTTAGAATATGGGAACAGTGTGTGAAAAAATTTGATAAACAGAAAGGGAAGAAAAAAGCGATGGTGAGCAACAGCACCATTCGGGAGAGTGCCAGGCACTATGGCACAGAAAGTATAGAAGGGGACAGCAGAGCACAGCTACTGCGAAGCAACCCTGCAAACAAATACAACAGCCTCCCTGGACAGAACAGCATGAGAAAAACGTCACAACAGACGAAAGAGGCCAGCAACCCCAGCCCATAAACAGTGAGGGACAACAAGGCGAGAACAGAAAAGCAATGATAATTTAACCCCAAAGCAACACCAGCAAGGAGAGGCGCATTCTCTGTAAGGAACTAAGGGAGCGAAGCACAGCCAAGAGACCCAAACTCAGAGGACTGCAGAGGAGTCGAAAATGTCAAGCAATGAAAAAGGGAGAAGAGCACGCCCCACACTGGAAGACGAGGGTGCAGGGACGCAGAAGCACCCATGAATCCACCAACCAATCACCAGATAGGAAGGAGTGGATCAAACAAACAGAACGAGCATCCCACTAGTGAGGAAGAGAAAGAGGGCACTCGCAGAAGGCAAACCCACCCGGAGGCAGGCGAGTGCAAAAGACCAAGCTGAAGGTTCTCGCAGAATGGGGAGGAAGGGCGGGTCGTGAAGGAATCTGCGACTAGAATAGTCTCTACCAGATACATTGTTACCGAAGGTAAGTAACTTGTACATCTGATAGAGACTACTAACCGCAGATTCCTTAATGTAGAATAGATACCCTAGCCATACCCAAAGGGGAGGAGGTTCTGCGAGAGAGACCTACCAGCATGGAAGAACACAGGGCCCCAACAGGGGATGTGTCATTGGGACTGGAAGGGCTGCCCATCCCCAACCAAGCAGAAGGAAGCAAGAACAAGGCGAAGGGAGGCCACAATACTCCAAACCTATCCAAGGCACAAGGGACATCTGCCAGAAAGCCCCGGAGGGACAGACCACGCCAGAGAAGTACCGAGGAAGAAAGAGTCACCCCAAAATTTCAAGGAGAAGAGGTATAAATTGAGGCAGAGCCCTCCACTGGAGAACACACACAGTGAAGGGGACAGCTGAACTGGCCTCAGCCTCGAGCCAGCAGACAAGGAAGGGACGGCTCCACAGTCAAGAAAGGCAGGCGGTAGAAGAAAGACGCAGTCTCGCAAGGCTCCAGCAGAACAAGAGGCAGGAGCATAAGGGCACATGTCAAAACCCCCGGCTGCGGACCAGAAAGAGCAGGCGTGCGCAGCCGGCAAGTACCATGAAGCCGAGCACCCAAACCAAGACTAGCGCAAGAAGAAGGCAAGATCAGGAAAATCCAGAACAACCCCATAAGACATAAACCGACACAAAAAAAGTGGGACCAGTCAGAAGAGAAGAAACACGTAGGACGGACAAAAGCCATCAACCAGAGCACAGGAAAATACCAGCACAGCGCCGCAGACGGCATGCCAAAGCTGATCCAGCGATGCAGCGGATACTGAAAATGACAGAACCTGGAGCAGCGCAAGCTACGCCCAGACAAAGGTCAAAGAAACCACATCGGCGGTATACAGCGACACCAGGAAAGGGGAGCAACCGGCAAAGGAGAGTCCATACCCTCCCAGCGTAGGACAGAGCTATACAAGAGCTACCAGTACCCCAGTTAGGGTATGACACGTCTCAAAGAAAACATGGGAACCACTCTTAGAGGAAAAAATCCCGCATCTGAGAACAAGGACATAAGGACCTGCGGTTAGAACCACAGACGGCTTAACAATCAGCCAAAAAATACACAAATGCCAGGAGGACTTTACCAGCAGCCAGCAGGAGAGAGAGGCCAACGTAGGGACCCCGAAGGCACGTCAAACCATACAGAACACACAAACGGGCCAATCAAAACACCAGATTCCAGGAAAAAGATGGGATAACGCCTCTTATCAAGCCCCGGAGGATCAACAAGCCAAGCTTATGGAGGTGGAGGACGGAGCCCCGCAAGGAGACGTTGAACAGCGGAGTCCGCGTGGGTGTTAAACAAAAGAACCCCCTCAAAGGGCAGGTCAACCAGACGCTCCCTTATATTCTCAGGAAAAACACCATCCCGCAACCAAGCATGGCGACGGAGGACCACAGAAGTGGCCATAGCATGGCCGAGAGCATCAGCAACGTCCAAGGCCGCATGAAAAATAAACGCAGCCAACTCCCGACCGTCCAACACACAGTGCCGTAGATCAGCGCGAGCACCCTCGTGGGACAGGCGAGAGAGAAGGGACTCCACCGAATCCCACAGGCTGGAGGTAGCCCTGAACAACACACAAAGGTTGTTGAGCGCCCGCAAAGCAGCACTCTAGGAAGCGAAGATGTTACGCCCCCCATGAATCCAACCAACCGGCCTCCCGTGATTGGAACAACTCCAAAGACAAGGAAGTAAAAGCAGTTTGCAGAAGAGGGTCTTGAGTAGAAGGGTGGAAGGAAAGGCAGACCGGGTCGTGCGGAGCAGGGCGGTGTAGGAGCGGCTGAGGAACCCGGATCACCCGTGGCAGGAAGCCCCCAAGCCCCCAGAAGAGCCCTGGTGGAGAAATTCCAACAGGTGATCCGTAGGGAATGGGGTGACGGGGTCACCCATCCGCAAAAGGCCAGCAGCCGTGGAAATAGCCCGAACAAAGGCAACACAGGCCTCCGTAGGGCACCGCGGTTGAGAAAGCAATTCCTCCGAGTGCGACGGCTGCCGTCCCAGAGTCCAGCTGGAGGAATAAACGGCCAGCCCCTGAATAGTGGGGATCCACGGACTAGTGGGGAACCTGTGGGGCCCCAGGGGAAGGCGGAGAAGCCGGCGGAGCAACCAACCGCAAGCTGCAGAAGAGTGTCCGAGGGTTGAGGCCGCGGGGACGGCAAGGAGCCCTCCCGAGAAGAAGCCGGTGAAAAAGCAACGACGCGGCGTCCCGTCTCCAGAGAAGAAGAGACCAGGAGATGACCAACCTCCGGAGAGTAAGGAACCTATGGAGACAAGTCGAGGACCAAACCCCGGCAAGGCGCCGTGGAGTCCGCCACAGGCGCCAGCTCAACGTCAATCTGCGCTGGAGTGGACATCGGCGGCGCCGAGTCGACCTCCACTACCACGTGCTCCCTAGGAGAAAGGGGCAGGTCTAAGCCGGTTTGGCTAAGTAACGGCACCATAAAGGCACCGGCTCGACCTCACACGAGGCAGCCGCCTGTGTAGAGGACCGAGAGGGACTCGGGAAAGCACCCCAGGCCTCCACCCGTGGCACCACCAGGACTGGGGATGAAAGCCTTTGGCGCCGAAAAGGTACCGGCTCAACCTCTGGCGAGGCAGCCGCCTGCTCAGAACACTGATGGGGGACTCTGGGCGAGCCCTGAGTCCCGGCAATCTCCTGTGACACCACAGGGAGCCCCGTAGGGATTCACATGGAGGCAGGGATGCCGTGGGTCAAAGAGAGGAGCTCCGCAGTACCACACCTCGACGACACCACCCTCCCACAACCTGAAGCCGAACCAGTCGGCACCGGGGTTTGTAACCGCCGGTGACTCCGTGGAAGGCAAGGGATCTGCGGACGTCTCAGAAGGCGGAGGATGGGCCAAAGAATCATAGGTTTTCATTGGGCCCTAGTCGCACCGACGCCAGGGTACAGCGGGTAGGGTGTCGACAGGCGAGGGTGCACGTCCCGAGGGGGACCCGTGTCCTCAGCCGAACGAGGACAGGGCTTCCGAGACAAGCGGCAGGACCTACCTGCTGGCAAGCGACGCCCTTGGGGCCGCGGCGAAGGGCAAGGAGACAGTCGGAATTGGCGGCTCCTGGCTTCTGAAGTAGGGGACAGACTATGGGAAGACACCAACCTGGAAAAGCGGGCCGACAGCAATTTCATCCGGCGCGCACGTCGGGACTTCGGTTTGAGGTGCTGACAAACATCGCAGTCCGTAGAGTCATGGTGCTCACCCAAACACCACATACAGATAGGGTAAGGGTCCGTTGCCAACATCTGACGTGCACAAGAAGTACACGTCTTAAAGTCTGAGGGCATTCGCACACTGTTCCTCAATGCAAAGCGTTAAAAGAAGGCCTGAAAACAGGCTGGGACACGATCCGGATCCGCGTTGCAGGCAGAAAAGAGGAAAACTAACGTCGGCGAGCTGGGGTGGGGCTTATGTGACCTTGCTGGCGTCACGGCCGCAGAAGATGTCAGGGCGGAGTCACATGGTACCGCCCCTCGGTGCGCAGAGATGCTGTGGCAAAGAAAATGTTCCGGATCCAATCTTACGCCTGGGGATAATTCTAAGTTAAGGAATCTGCTGCTAGTGGTCTCTATCAGATTTTTTTGTACATGATAGTATATCACCAGAAAGCACTGACCAAGAAATTAGGCTCAAAGGAAAGATCTACTGGCTTTGCCAATCCTCGTTTATCTTGAAGTACAAGTGCTCGAACATAAGCTAGTGACAACTCCTAGATGTACAGAAAGAGGGTCAATTATGAAACAATTGTGCAGTTCCCTCAAACAGAGGAACAAGTTAAGCATTTCACAACCAAAGAGCAGATCTTCATTAACAGCTGGGCAACTGTCCTTCCTTTGAGTTTTTAAATGCCTGACATTGGTCAACAATAAAGGTAGGCCAAACATAAGAGAACTTCGAAACAATAATCAAAAAAGCTAGGTCCATTTGGCATTTAACCTCATGGTACCTTGCGTGCAATCTCAGAAAGAGATGGACTTCCAAAGTTTGTCATCAAAATTTAGTACACAATTGCGAACATAACAGCACAAACTACACTTTAGTTTTTTTCCCTTCAAAATGTACTTTTAATTAGAAGAAGCAATCGGCCTGAGTTTAATGTGCTAATGCATGTCGTCTTATCACATTAGAGCGAGTAACACAGGAGGAAGTTAGCAGGAAAGGAGAGAGGGAGCTATAGTTATAGTCCCTCATGCTGCTAATTGTATGCCTACAGAGGAAGGATACACCTAAACTGCCAATATCATTAGGTGAGAGGTGAATATTTCACTGGACCGAGCCAAGATGTGATTGATAACACCTGAAGTCAGGGGCTAAAAAAGGCTAGCCATAGAAAACAAATGACTGAATAGGGCAGAAACAAAGCCCCCTTTAGCTATATTGTTAGCAATAGGCCTTTCAAAGCCTAGACCTAAAGCTTAGATCTAGCGATAGTTTCACTGCATATCTTCAAATTCAATTCAGGAGCAAGGGGACATATAACTCCAATATCTCTTCGGAGTGGAAGATCCGGTATTTAAGTTTTGTATAAATTAGACACTTCTAAATTTAGACACCACAGA
Source organism: Lissotriton vulgaris (assembly GCF_964263255.1). Taxonomy (NCBI): domain Eukaryota; kingdom Metazoa; phylum Chordata; class Amphibia; order Caudata; family Salamandridae; genus Lissotriton; species Lissotriton vulgaris. Next base: position 1,647,525,416 of record NC_141694.1, read on the forward strand.
GTGCGGGACAATGCACATTTAAAGACCCCTGGATTAGTACATTTTTAATCAATCAGGCACTCGAAGTTGTTTAGTTTAATTGTTTTACTATCATAATTTATTTAGGATTTTTCTCTTCTTTTACAGATGTGAAAAGCAATTCTAATTAATAACATTTAACTTAACTTATTTTAGAACTGTAAAATAAAATTTGTAAGGGACTTTAATCCAAGACAAAATCTGTGTTCTTTTTCAACTTTAATGTTACAAGCATTCAGTTAAAATGTATTTTTCACAGTAAATTAAATAGGATTTTTCTTTTACTGGCAAAATAACAGATAAGTGATACTTGAAACAGTTGTGAGTTTTCATCTACATTGCTAGTTAGAAATACAGGTCATTAACATTTTTGATGGATATTTAACAATCAAAAAAGTCCACTTCTACATAAGACTTCAATTTGTTACGCTGCTAAATAATTCCACAATATAAACCTTGAGGGGGAGTCTTTTCTAGCAGAAAATAGTTATGGCCCTGCTTGGCCATTCCCGCCAATGCTAGAATCATTGCAGTTTTTTCTTGCTGTAATTTACATTTCTATGGAGGGCTTTTTAGGGATCACATAAACATAAATTGTAAAAAAAAACTGTCCGGTCATCTATATTTCAAAACCAGGAAGTCCACTTCCGGCCAGCATAGGCTGAACACTATAGCAGGCCTAGTAAACGGTGCACAGGGCATATTGCCATCACAACTCTCAACAGACCAGTTCACCCCGGCTCTGCCAAATCCACCCCAGTAACCAATTCGAGTACTCCCCTCACACACACTGGTTCACAAACATACTCATTTATCATCGAGGAAAATCTGCCTTAACTATCCTTCTGTGGCTTAAATGGGGCCCAGAAACGCAGCTCTAGCTATCTGAACCCTGCCCTGGGAGATTTAAAAGTGTAAACCATAAGTGATAGAAGCGTAAGCTTTTATTCAATATTTGTCTAACGGGAAGAAAAAAAGGCCTGCTTCTTTTCTGCAAATTTGCACTCCTGTTCAAGTAATGTTCCTTCTTGCCAAGCAGCTTGACTAGAAATACTGCCACAAGAGGCTCAAAGCATTTGTTTCACCTTCCAAAACCTGTGGGTTAAAATATATTTTCCATTTCATCCAGTAGAAACTATACCACACATCTGTCAGTGGAGTCATTCGGTAGAAGAACACGTAAAATACAGAGGAGTTACACAAAAACGTTGTTATACTTTATATTAACGTGCTTGTGGTCAGAATTCGGAAAGCAAAACTTCCATTTTAAAGACGGAGTCCTCATTTTTGTTCCATGTATTTTCCCCACAAACCATGGAAGCTGCGGGCTCTCTCAATATATTGTTTCCTCAGCTTGACATTTGGAAAAACCTAGGCTGCAGCCTGACGAAGAAAACTTTTTGTTCCGATTTCGTTAAGGTATGTATGTAAAGTAACCCTGGGCGAAGCACTACGCTACGCTCGCGGAGTTTGCGCAACTTCGCACTACGCGAGCTGCACGTAGCACAGTGCGAACATGCGTAGTGCAGCGTAGCGTAGTGCAGCAATCATTTTTTGCTTGTTCACGGTCCTGAACGTCATGTTCGCGACCACGAGCAAGCAAAATTACAACCCAGCGAGATTCTCAACGCAGGGAGGTAAGGTTTCTCATTGTGAGTGGTTGTGCATGCTCGCGACCGCTCTCAATGAGAAACTACCAGTTCGCGTTGAGAAAGCTGCAGCTCGAGTAATAATCTACTCGAGCAGCAGAAAACTACAGCTCGCACTGTGTAAGATGCCGTTTTCAATGATTGCACAGTGCCAGATGCTTGTCCGCACTGTGCAATCATTGAAAACGCATCTTGCTATTACGCAGCTCGCGTAGTGCTACGTGAAGTTCGCGAAGTGCACTTCGCGTAGCTTTGCGTAGTGCTACTACGCGAACTACGCCCACTACGCCCACCCTTAATGTAAAGGATTCTAGCAGAAGTAGAAATTAGATATTGAGACTCATCTCCCAGGATCTTGGGGATCATTCACTTATTAAATGTTTAGAAATTACAATTACTCCATGTGTCTTTGAAAACACTAACTGATGATTTTCTGGTACTTTATAGGATCCTTATAAAACAGTTGTTCGATGGCAAGTCATGTTGCATATTTCGTATAAAAAGAAACAAAGTTTAAGATTTATGGAAGATCTTAAGAGGCAGCAAGGCTCTAGGTGCCAAGTGAATATTGGAGGGACGTATTGACCATTATCTAGAGGATAGGAGGAAAATTTATGAAACTGGAAATAGGACCTGAAAACTACTAGCACGATTAAAAGGTATAGGGATGCTACTAGGTGGGTGGGTGATAATGTCAAGGAACAAAAGATAACCAAGAATGTCAAGAAGTCATATTAATTGAAATAGTTCTATGAAATGCTCTGGTGCATTCACCTACAGACCACAGATTTAGAGCTACAGACTTTTTTATTTTTGGAAGACTGCCCATGCCCACAATATTAGATACAGATAGACAGTTTATGAAACCACAGACTATAGCTTAGTGATGCTGCTGGCATGTCATTATAACCGATCTGAGCTTACAGAATCCAATGGGGTGTGGATATTAAGCTGTGATATTTTTGTATAATCACCAGGTATTTCCCTCAGCAAAATAGGAGTGTTCCAAGAATTAATGATACAGGGGAAGACCACTTTTCATTTAGTTTGGGACGCCCTCAAAGCTGCCTCTAAAGGTTTTATCGTAAACTTTGTCTCTAATAAACATAAGGTTATGGAGAAAGAATCTGCTATTTTTCTTCTTGATGATAAACGCTTAGAGCACAATACTTTACATCCTGGAATAACAAAGCTGATTTGGACGTGTTGGCTGCTGCGAAGATCCAATTTAATCAATCCACCAGAGAGAAAGCATACGGCCTCTACTTGAGAAAAATGATCGATATGGAGGTAAAAATAAAACTGGCACTATATTAGCTTATTATTTGAAATGTAGGAGAGAAAAATCCTTCATCAAATCAATCGCTAATGAAGCCAGCCCCCATCTGTTTCGTTACTCGAAGTTAATACCTGCTTCGTGGACTTTTATCAAAAACTCTCCACCCCTATATCTCAGTTGTCCGAAGAGTTTCTTCGGCTATGCTTCTCTCACTCTAGCATGCAGAAGCCTTCGCACACATTGATTTGGCTCCACTTGAGCTACCATTACAACTGGAAGAATCGTTCTCAGCAGTTAAACATCTCCCAACGGGGAAGGCACCCAGTCCGGACAAGTTCCTTCACAATTTTTCAAAATTACTGCCCCCTAAACTACTCACTTTAGTTAACCATTTTCTCTTACACAATAATTTCTCAGTCTCCTTTACCGACGCAATGATTTGTCTCAATCTAAAAACAAAAGACCAGGATCTTTCTCAATACAGAAACTATCACCCTATATCATTAATTAACACAGACTAAGATTTTTGGCAAAGCAATATCCCTTAGATTCAATTATCTTATGCCCAATCTAGTGGATATTGAAAAATCAGGTTTTGTTAAAAATAGAAACATAACTGATAACTTGTGTGCTCTTCTGAACATACTGAAAAAGGCCCCCCACACTCGAACATTCCCTTGCGGCAATAGCTCTGGATGCTGAGAAACATTCAATAGAGAATATTGGAAATTCCTTCAACAATTTCTTCGCTGGCATGGGTTCCATTCAAAATTCTTCCAACTTGTCTCATTACTCTATTCTTCTCCCTGTTCATCTGTTCTAATCAATGGAATACAATCTCCCTACTTTCCTCTAAAGAAAGGCACGCAGCAAGGATGCCCTCTATCATCCTTGCTATTTATTCCTGCTCTCAAACCCTTTCTTTATACACAAAAACATTCTTCAGCTTAAAAGCATGCACATTAAATTCACATCATATGCAGATTACTTAGGGGCTCATTATGATGGCGGCTGGACATAAGTCCACCCGCCATCATCACAGTGATGGGACCGACCGCCAGACGTGCGGTGGACCCACCGGCCCAATTAGGATGCACCCACCAGTATGGCGGCGCATCCTGGCCCTTTACCATTGTGGATGGTGCAGCTGGCTGCCGCACCGTCCGCAATGGTAAAAGGGCATGCACAGCATTTCTCTGCACCACGTGGCAAGCACCACGCAGTGCCTGCCACTTGGTGCAGGGAACTACAGGGGGGTACCCACCGAGTGCACCACCTCTCCCCCAAGGGGGCCCGCAACAGGCCCCCAAAGCAAATCCACACCAGCCTTTCCATGGCTGCATCACCGCCATGGGAAGGCCCGTTAATCACCCACATCCTAATATAGCAGGCGGTGCCTAGGCACCGCCACCATATCAGGCGGCGGACAGACTTTGCGACTGCTGCGATACCCTCGGCCATCATAATATGGCAGGAGTATTATTCATCACGATGGCGTAATGATCATCACCGCCGTCAGCGATCGTTACGTTATCGTAATGAGCCCCTTACTTCTTTAAATTTCGAAAACGGAAACCTCACGTCCAAATTGCTTTGAAGAACAAAGGGCATACTCTGAGGTGCCTGGGTATAAACTCGATATAGAAAAGTCTGAAGCAAGGCCTTTAAAATAAGTTTTGTTACAAATACTCATTCACTGGAAAGAGCCTCTCTTGGAACACAGATACGATAAAATGTTTGGAAATCTTATATCAGAATAATATCGGAGAATCACTGAAATACAATATGGATTCCCTTCTTTCTAGATTTACTGCGCTAATACAGGGTGGGTCACCATTATTTTTATCATGGTGGGACTAAACACAATTAAAATGATGATTCTTCCTATCATTAATTTTTACCTCATGTTGCCCATTAACATTCCTGTGAAATACTGAACAGCCATCAATAGCTTTTATCTAGATTTCTCTGGAATGGTAATAGCATATCCTTACTACGGCTGAAGCTACCAAATTCTTCAGGCGGAGTAAACTTCTGAGAATTTCTCAGTTTTCATATTGCCTTCTGTATCAGGCAATGCCAAGGTTGTTTCTCTGATTCTCCAGAAATTTAATTCCAAATTGTGGTTCTTGTTGGAGCTGGGCTTGATTTCTCGTTTCTCTCACTCACACATTCTTCATGTCTCAAACTCCTAAATTTTGGGTCCCCTCAGTTATATCCCACTCTTGTCACATTTTCAAACCGTATCTAACAACCCATTTATCGCATTACCAACAATTTGTTCAGAGTCCCATCTGGTATAACAAATGACACTTGGAAAATAGAAAAAAGTTTTTGGGCATCAATGGTTCAATCAAGGTTTAATTACAATTTCTCATTTACTACAACATAAGTGCCAGAAACGATATTGGTTATTGGCACTACTGCTAACCTCTACACTTGGTTCCTTCACATCGTCTACTACACAAGATCAGTTTTCACAGAACTCTCCTACTTTCATCACAAAGTCATCTAAAGCAGCATCAATCTACAAAGGACAGAGACCACCCATAACCGAGACTGAAATCCGAAATTGATCTTACTTGGGAATCCGACTTACAATTTACTTGGCCTATACCCTCCCTATACCCTCCGGAGATAAAATATGGGGGGAAAGAACACACTACTATACGTCAAGCCAGTCTTACTCAAACACTATACTACTTTCATAATCAACTCTTTTTACCCCCACATCCCTTTTCAAACCAAAATTGCTCAAACAAGACACCTGCTGGCGCTGTAAGGCTAAATCAGGAACTTACATACACATGTTTTTTCTATGCTCCAAATTAGCTCAATTCTGGGTGCATATCTGGACAAGAATAAGAAACATCACTGGCATTCGCACTATTTCTCTGCAGTTGCTTTGTTTCTAGGTAGTTTGAATAATTTTAGGTCTCATGATAAAATGTATGGCAAGTTGGTGGACCTTTTAACCATGATTGGTTTACAGGTGGTTACCTCTAATTGGAAATCTACAGAAAACATAACTCTCGAACAACGGTGGAACTTGGTAGATCATAGCCATCGACTAGATAGATATATTCTAAATTCTCTCTCTTTACGTGTCAAGTGTGAAACATTGTGGGAACCACTCACCACATATTTGACCTCCTTTGCTAAAAAGTCAGCATAAGTTATTATGTTTAATTATATTGTTCTTGTATTGTGATTTTGTACAACTGTCACGCTGCTTTTACTACTATGATAAAATATTTGAAGATTCTTTATTAAATATTTATTCTTCATTCTTTGTCCTTTCTTCTTACCATTATTTACCTCTCCTTTCTCTTTTTTCTCCTCAATACTTCTTGCTATTGCTTAATGAGTTTGCATTTAGTCAAGAATTGCATTGAGACAAGCATTGTAATCTTTTTGTTCACTACAGGTTACTGCATATTAGAGTGCTTGCTTTATTTGTAAAACATTACTTCATTACTGGATTGTTTTATGTTTTACTATAATTTGTGTATACTTTTCTGTCTTCTCAATAAAAACTATTAAACTTTTTTAAAAATGACAAATTTAAAAATGAAATATTCAACTGGTCCACGCAATTCTGAAAGTGACTCAGTAAAACCACAGCAATCTCATGTTTTATCAATCCCTAGGAGTTTCAGGATACAGTGCAATTCAACAACAACAAGCATGGGCAAAGCCAATAGTCCTCGCCAATTCCCACTCTATTGGCATTGTCAAAGTTAAAGTATTTTAACCATGCTGAACAGCACCACATCTGCTGTTCAGCATGGCTAAAAGTTAAAGAACAAAGCACTATGACGTGGCCCGCAGCGGCCAAGTCAGCACCATTTTTGTGTGCCAGAAAGGGGGAGGGGGACAATAAGCTTAACATGGGTGTGGTGGGTGGGAGAATACGAGGGGCAAAGAGCCTGTGCATGTGCAGTCTAGCCGATACCTAAAACTGAATGCATCCTATTTTAATGTCAATTTTGTTTTGCAGTTCTCTAAAGCGCAAACTCGACCCAAAGGTATTGAGTGCTTTACCTGAGCACAAGTTACATTACACAAGGACAAATTAATTTTTGGTATGCACAGTGAGATTAGAGGATTTGCCCAGAATCACAGGATGTTGATCCATTGCCAAGACTCGAACCTGGGTCCCCAGCACCAAAGTCAGTAGCTCTGGCGTTACGACAAACCCTCTCTGAATAAATGCTATCGGGCTAGAGATGGGAAAGAAGCAATAGGGAGGGGGCGGGTGGAAAAGGGGAAAGAAGCGACAGGGAAGGGGTGGGTGGGAGGAGGAAAAGAAGCTACAGGGGTGGGGCGGGTGGGAGGGGGGAAAGAAGGGATAGGGCAGGTGAGACGGGGGAAAGAAGCGACCGGGATGGGGAGGTTGGAAGGGGGTAGTAGCGACAGGGATAAAGAAAGAACAGGGATGGGGCTGGAGGGAGGGGGAAGAAGCGACAGGGATGGGGGGTGGGAAGGGGGGGGAAGAAGCGACAGGGATGGGGTGGGAGGGGGGAAGAAGCGACAGGGATGGGGCGGGTGGGAGGGGGGAAAGAAGCGACAGGGATGGGGCGGGTGGGAGGGGGGAAAGAAGCGACAGGGATGGGGCGGGTGGGAGGGGTGAAAGAAGCGACAGGGATGGGGCGGGTGGAAGGGGGGAAAGAAGCGACAGGGATGGGGCGGGTGGGAGGGGGGAAAGAAGCGACAGGGATGGGGCGGGTGGGAGGGGGGAAAGAAGCGATAGGGATGGGGCGGGTGGGAGGGGGGAAAGAAGCGACAGGGATGGAGCAGGTGGAAGGGGGGAAGAAGCAACAGGGATGGGGAGGTTGGAAGGAGGATAGAAGCAACAAGGGGAAAGAAGCGACAGGGATGTGGCGGGTGGGAGAGGAGGTAAGAAGCGACAGGGATGGGGCAGGTGGGAAGAAGCAACAGGGATGGGGCGGGTGGGAAGAAGCGACAGGGATGGGGCGGGTGGGAAGAAGCGACAGGGATGGGGCGGGTGGGAAGAAGCGACAGGGATGGGGCGGGTGGGAAGAAGAGACAGGGATGGGGCGGGTGGGAAGAAGCGACAGGGATGGGGCGGGTGGGAAGAAGCGACAGGGATGGGGCGGGTGGGAGGTGGGAAGAAGCGACAGGGATGGGGCGGGTGAAGGTGGGAAGAAGCGACAGGGATGGGGGGGTGGGAGGTGGGAAGAAGCGACAGGGATGGGGCGGGTGGGAGGTGCGAAGAAGCGACAGGGATGGGGCGGGTGGGAGGTGGGAAGAAGCGACAGGGATGGGGAGGTGGGAAGAAGCGACAGGGATGGGGCGGGTGGGAGGGGAAAAGAAGCAACAGGGATGGGGCGGGTGGGAGGGGAAAAGAAGCAACAGGGATGGGGCGGGTGGGAGGGGAAAAGAAGCAACAGGGATGGGGCGGGTGGGAGGGGAAAAGAAGCAACAGGGATGGGGCGGGTGGGAGGGGAAAAGAAGCAACAGGGATGGGGCGGGTGGGAGGGGAAAAGAAGCAACAGGGATGGGGCGGGTGGGAGGGGAAAAGAAGCAACAGGGATGGGGCGGGTGGGAGGGGAAAAGAAGCAACAGGGATCTTCTGCTAAGAGCCCTGACTTGCCAAGTGGTGCCAAATCCAGTTCCTGGGCTTTGAAAGTAGAATCTGGTTATCCAAGAAGAAAATATACGCACCAGCACCCAGTGCCTGTTTTATCGACGCATCGTGGCCCAAAGTCGCCGCAGTGCAGCCGAAGAATAGATGCATTGCGGTCTAAAAATCGCCAAAGTGGGAGTCCTAAGATCCGTGTCATTGATGTCCGAGGCACACACACCAACTCTGACGCATCCGCTACTTACGGCTGTGGAAACGACAGACTTTTGGTGCATCGTCTGTGTGTTTGGATTCTTCAACACTGCACCACATGAGGCTGTGTGTCTGGACCCAAATGCTTCACCTCTCCTACTAGCAAGGAATTTACGCATCACCTCCCCTGTCTAGCAGTAAGGAACCAACGCATCACCTTCTCTGCCAGTACGGAATCAAAGCATCACCTCCTTTGCATAGTAAGGAACTGAGGCATCACTGTTTTTTTCCAGCACCTCACCTCCCTTGCAGCCAGCATCATCATTGTTTTGACGCATTACAGGTACTTTGTGCTAAAACAGCTGTATCTATTGATTTCTATGGATCAAAACTTATTGAGCCTTTGAAAAGTGATATCCTTTCATGTGTATGCTGAATTTTTGTTGTTTTGGCCTTGTTTTATTCAAGTAAATGTTGGCTATTTTTTTTAACTGGTGTGGACTCCTTTTGTAGTGTTTTTACTGTGTTACTGTGTGTGTATGTACAAATGTTTTACACAATGCCTCTGAGATAAGCCTGACTGCTTGGGCCAAGCTACCAAGGCAGTAAGCATGGATTATCTTAGCTGTGTGATACCTTCACCCTGACTAGAGTGAGGGTCCCTACTTGGACAAGGTGCATATCAACTGCCAAAGAGACACCCCATTTCTAACAATTCAGAACATATTGTTCCTGAGGAAGTCTATAGAGGTGAAACACGTAGTCTAGAGCAGTGGTTCCCATACTTTTTAAAACCATGACCACTTGTTAGAACAACAAACTTTTGTGACCTACCTTCCTTTAATGGATGGAAGGGGCGATTTTTGAATGTCCTCAAAAAGGGGAACAGGGAGAGAGACCTATTTCCCTGTTAGACTCTGAGGTGAAAGTGTTTGGGCGGATATTGTTAGGAAGGTTATCGGCTTGGGCTCTTGACAACATCTTGTTGCAGGCCCAATATGGCTTTCACTCTGGTCGCTCTACAACTGACCAATGTCTTAATCTTTTCCTGATATCGAACAAATACACGGTAGCCCGCCAGGGTACCATATTTTTGGCTTTCATGGATCTGTCATCAGCATTCGACTGTGTGAACAGAGGCAAACTGGTGCAGATACTCTACCTTAGGGGTGGATAGTGCGATAGTCTCCTTTCTATACGACCTTCATTGAGACACCAAGACGGATGTGCTTTACTCGACCGGCCTGCATGTATCACGCTTGTTCCCAGTTAGGGGTGGTGTCCGCCAGGGTTGCATCTTGGCTCTGTTTCAGTTCAACCTTTTATATTAATAACTTAGAAAAAAAACACTCTTGGAGACCAAGGAAGACTTTCCCCAGGTAAGACGGCAGGGTCTCCTGGTCCTGCTATAGGCAGACGACGCCATCCTGATGGCAAGGACCGAGACGGCCTACAAACCCTTCTATCCACAGTTGCACATTTCATGGGAGACCTGGATTAGACGATTAACAACTCCAAATCATACATCATGCAAGTGGGGGCACAGCCCAGCAGACCATACACCTTTATGGTAGGGCTTAACCCGATCCCTAAGACGTCCATATTTTCCTACCTGGGGGTACTCTGGGATGACAAAATTAAATGGGGACCCTAAATTACACGCAAGAGTAATGACCTTAACAGAGAGACCGCAGCAATTTTTTATTTTGCCTCAAGACTGAGGAAAAGACTAGTGGGGGCCCTTCTTGAGCTCTATACGGCTAAGTGTATGTCAAAGGCCCACTACAGCAGTGAAATCTGGGGAAATGCTCACACAAATGACATTCAACTTGCGGAAAACAAATTCATGTCACAACTGCCATCAGTTCCCAAGGGCACCCCCACTTTTCTAGCCCAAGAGGAGCTAAGAATGCCACACATCACTGATCTGATAGCTTTTCGCCCATTGTCCCCCTGGCTAAAAATGTGGGCCAAGGAGGGGAATTTGTTAAATAAAGCAATTCTTAAAGATAGCCTGGCATTGGAATATGATCCTAGGGTACAATGGCTCAAATACATAGAGTATGCTCGTGAGCCTGGAAAGAAAAGATCTTTTTTCTAACCCAGACGCAAAGCGAAAGTAAGACTTAGCCCTCCTTGAGAAGGTGTATATCGCACACCAGACCATGGCAAGGGAGGAGTGGGAGCTTGCGAAGCCCAGCGTACAACGCTTCGTCATGTTAAGGATTTCAGTGATGGCTGAGCTGTACCGACTGGAGTTCGCAAACTCTTATGACAGATTCCTCCTGACGAGGATCCGGCTTGATCTCTTATCTTCTCCTCGCCCAGCCTAGGGGTATGAATAAAGGGCAATCTCTTTCGTCCTGCGGCTGCAATGGTACATCTCCGCAGGACATGGTTCACTTCACGATGTTTTGCCCATTTTATGATACCACCCAGAAAATCCTTCTTAATCCCCATGTTGAAAAAGGCGAATTTTAGACAAGTTCGGCCTGATTTTATATTTCTTCAGATGTTGACGGTTAATACAGTTTTTATGTGTTAAACTTTTTTAAATCTGCCATTAGGCTTAGGGTGAGTTGTAACTAACGCCCTTGTATCTCATCTCTATCTACGGTTTCATACATCTTATCTTGCAAATTGTTCATTGAATCAATTAGGGTTTTAAAGTATTATCCTGTTTTTATTTAGCTTTTTTTGTGGGAGTATATGTTTGTCTTAGTAGACTGGATTACTTGTTGCAATAAGTATGTTCAATATTATTTGTCCAGATGCTAATATTGACTTGTTCCGATCAGATCTGCATATACTGTATTATAGTCTAACCTGTATTTGATATTGTGAAACAGAATAAAGATATATTTGATTTGGTTGTAACTAAACCTTTGAGTGATAGCGCATTGTCATTTACAAAATGCTCATTTTCCATCGAAATGGGCACTAATTTTGTACCGATGTACAGTTTTATTGACAGAACAATATAGCAAACAATTGATAAGGTGTGGAGATTGTTTTCTGTAAATATGTATAATTTGTGAATTACCAAGTATCTTGATTTGTTTTGATCCTGTTAAAATCGATTTCCAGTACCCTTCAGAATTACAAAAACGTTACTTTATCTTTGCTTTCCCAACTGCTGAATGCCTACAGGTATTTACATTTTGTTGTGGTTGGCAAAAATGACACCCCACAGCCTTCCCTTAGACATTCCCTAGACTCCAGCACGATTGTCACATAATTCACTTTAGACTCTTCTCACTTTGCAGTCAGAGAAGGAAAGTAGTAAAAACACCAATCTTTCAGAAATGTATTAGAAGACATAGCCTGACATTTGACCTTCTTTGAAGCACCTACAGGGAACTGTGACAGAATTTAAACGAATCTTTATTTCTTGCTCCCACTTTCCCAGACGCACCAAAAATCATCTCCACCCATCAGTGGGTCACGATCCACAGTTTGGGAACTCCTAGGCTAGAGTGGAAATTCAAGAATAAAAAGAAAACGGATGAGCAACATTGATTGAAACTTTGACTTGAAGGTGATCGAGGGACCTAAGATTTCTTGTGATGTGTTCCGTAAGTGGAGTATAAGGTGGTCCCTCCTCCCTTCTTGGAGCACAGGTTTAAAAGGGGCAATGGAACTTTCTAAAGTTGTACTAATGAAGAATGAGAACCTGTAGATATGTCCTACTCATCTAATTTATTAAGATGGTGAATGGATAGGATGGGGAAAATGTTAGTGTGCGGGTACAAAACAGCATTACAAAAAATGCAAGACTGGAAAAAAGAATGAAAAGGGTGCTCAAAAAGGAGATACAGAAACGGAGGTTGAAGGTGAATTAAAGAAAAGCAAAAATGGAGGCAAGGGATGATCGTTTTGTGAACAAGCAATGGAGGCCAGGGACGATCGTTTTGTGAACAAGCAATCAAGTTTATTGGTAAGTTTGTTAAAATACTTGTATACAAAAATTTTCATCTATAGAATCCCCAAAAAATATGCAATAACAAATATATCATTTATATCACAATACAAAATCGAATTATAGTGGTTTACAACACCCAACAAATTGAAGGTGCCAAACAAATTCCTTGTGGGGGGGGGGGTGAGAAAAAAACCAACAAAAAAAACGCCAAAGCGATTTATGGTCGCGATAAAATGGACTATTGTATAAAGTACTTGTCAAAGCAAAATCAAACTAAAGCCATATCAGCGCCTATTTTTAACCTTTGAGGGGAAAAAAGAGTTAATGACTTTTCCCTCTCTCAAATTAAATTAATAAAAGTGAGGATTGCAGAGAAATAGACAAAATAATCTTAAATGAATTGTTCACTAAGAAGATGATACAATGTGTTGGATTTGTTAGCCTCATGTATGTCATTTATTTATGTCATTTTTTGAGAAAATGGGAAGGCTTTGAATAACCAGCGACACCAGACTTACTTGCCATTAAACTCAAATGGACTCAAGTTTCAACAATTGAATGAACAATGTAATCGACAAGGAGAGCACCGTCATGAAGGAGGGTTGAACAAAGTTCTTGCAGGCTTTGTAACATAAGGAAGGCTGCAATAAGAATCGCACCTTAGAACTTAGTTATCAATTCAGAAGCCAACATGCCTAGAAAGCTGATCTCCCTTTAAAATAATTTGTGTTAATATCATCCCATTGTACCTTTGAAATACTGCTTCCAATAAAAAGTTAAAAAAATAAAATAAAAACTTTGAAATGTGGGCATTAGGTCGTTGACAGAAACAGCACAATTCTATTGGATAACAGGTTCCTTTGCAGTGAAGTTTTAGTCAGAGCCAGCCTAACTTATATTTTACTCAAGATGAACAGCATGTCTAGTACACCATTAATTTAGAAGCACAAGGTCACAGAAAAGAGATGCAGAACTACTGCCTGAACTGTAGAATTCCATTCAGACTGAATATATACCAGGTCTGAAGAAGAGGAAGTTGCTAATTGGGTGGTGGAGCATATTCGAAGTCTAGTAGGTAAGTACACAACAACCCATATTTCCCTGGGGCACGATGTGATGGGGAGTACCTCTGCATACACCTCCAGCTGCTCATTACAATGCGCTAGATCTCCCAGCTAATCCGTTCATGTGGGCATGTTCTGTGCACAGCCATCCAACACTAAACAAGTAATAGTGCTATGCCTATGTTTGCTTATCCGAGCGGGCAGGTCTTTAACATGTCCGAATTGCAAATCTCTGGGTCCAGATTAATTGGGTCCTTATTGTCAATTCCTTGGTTAAAGTATCCAAATAGCTCAAGATCTGAGGACATGACCACACCAAATGTAAACATCAGCCGTTCTACATCTGGGGCTATCTCAGGGTCCCTCAGATGGCTAGCAAGCAAACGGAGTGGAGAATAGTATACGCTATAAAGAAATGTAAAACGTATAATGCAGTCTGCTATTAGGCAACAGTGCACCAGTTTGCTTGCGACAGTAAACCTACTCCACTCCAGTGAGCTGACCAGATTTACCTCTAATTTGCATTTGTCCCTTGCACTAGGTTTATGAATCTGAGCTACTGATTTGTTAAAAGCAAAATGACGATCGTGAACATTGCCTGCGCCATCTTGTCTGGTGGAAATTTCTATGTGCATATAAGCTGCAGTCATTTTAATACATCACAGCTATTTTGTACTCTGTTGGTCACCTTTGTTTCACACTCCCCTTACTAGCATCCCTCTGACCCTCTGACCAAACCGGCCTCTCATCTCGGTTTGCAGGCAAACCTTTGGACACTCTACCCCTCACCGCACCTAGTTACACAAACAGGTTCCAGACACTAAAAAGACCATTGCAACATGATTTATTGCACTGTAAACAGCAAGACTTGTTTTTACCAACAATGGGACCTGTTTTTATCAACAGAACAGACTCTTAGATCTGACCCGTCTCACATGTTTTAGACCCCGAAGCAAGGTCCAGTTGCAAGATAAAATTGTCTGTTTGACCTGGGTGGGAAGAGAATTACTGTTGGTGGCAACCTGCCCGGGGTAGGAACTCTAAGCTTGTGTTACCATGTTGATGAAACAAATGTATTGTGTAAAACCTGTATAAAAGGAAAAGCCAAAGGAGATACCAGCAGAACCACCTCCCTCAGACATCCTGGTGTCTTCAGTTGACATGGTCTCCTCATGAGAAATGAACCTTTTTCTTGTCTTCCAGTTTCCAGCAGTTGCCTCATTATTTTGATAGCGAACCCAAAGTGAATTAGAGGTGAACCCTGCACCGGGCAGCATTGGGGGGTCTTAGAAGACTCGTTGCTTTTCACAGATTCTAAAGAGCTATATAAGCATGTGATTAAGCCCTTAGTGGTTTAGACTGTAAGATGGAGAGCAATAGTTTTAAAATAAGGGGAGTTACTGGGGGGAAAGTATCAAATTCTGGCCTGCAGGCTATGTGCAATCTGTAACATAAGAAGATTTATACCAGACTACACTCTGCGCCTGTATCTAAATCCCACATTAAAAATAATCCCGCCCACACTTTCATTTAGTTTTAATTTTCGCATTGATCTTCGCTGGACGGATTGAGCGCATGGTGGTATAGGAGCGCCAACGTTGCATTCTTGCTCAAGCCTGCGCTGTGCATTTTACCAAGTGTCAATTTCCCCCCCCTGATTTGTTGTACACTGAAGATTATGTAGTAATACCTATAAGGGAACCAGAGACAAATTATCTTTATCAATAGTTACATGTGGAGGCAGGAGATGGGTGGTCCCAGAACTGAATAAAGTGTGTCTGTGTGCACAAATATTATCGCTACAAATCTAGGATCTGTGTATTGTGAAAACCATTGTTTGGGTTTTGTCACAGAGATGTTGGTGAATGGGGGAATTTAAGCAATATAATCATCTTTATTAGTGTAATTCTCCCCGCCAGGCAAGGCTACCCAGCGATTAGTCTGATTTTACCAATGCTAGTGCCATAACATGCCTGTATAACCATTTAGTATCTTGGTTACGCCACACACATATTTAATGGAGTCAGTGTGCCATTGAAGCGGATATTCAAGTGTGTAAGGGGAATACAAGAGACTCATCCCAATACATTAATAACCCTGATCGGGGTCAGAATTGTATATTTTCATTTATGATTGGAGCCAGGTTATCCTTAGGGTTACAGATATAAAATACCATATCATCGGCATACAGTGATATGAATAATTAATTACCCAACCGTGAGGTTCAAAGCATATTGCGTGTTGATTCAACTTACATGCATGCATGCAGTAAATATTACTTTCTGTTCCAGTTACGAAACAGTTTCGGAAAAGCTCAACTCCTTTCAATTCTTCTAGGACCCAGTTCACAAAGGCTTTTGCAGACAGATGGAAATTTGCTCCCAAATGTTTTAGCACATTTTCGTCTTTTTGGAGATTTAAAAGAATCCCAAGTACACTCCATAAAAAATCTACAACAGTCACAGATGGATTTCTGCAGTATTCCAATGCACAAAATTACACATGGGAAAGATCCATCTAAAGAATATTTCTGCCTTCGTGAATAATGTGCATTTGCACATTTATTTATTTTTTGCTGCGTGTGGATTTTTTTTCCCAGTAGGGAAACCACTGATAAGACTTTTACCCCACCATTCCATTCTGGAAACAGTCCTGCATCAAAGAGATTACATACATTTGCGGACAATGGATGAGAGTAATTGCAAAATAATGGCTGTATCTACAGACCTAGGAGTCTGTAATTGTTAACTTGGTTTTACAGGACTGCCTGCCTGGACGACCAGAATCCTGCATTTGCAAGGAAGCGTTTACAAAGAAGTTTCACACTAAAAATACTGCTGTCAAAGAGAAAAATAACAAAAATGATGCATACTCGCAAATCTGTTTCAAAACTCCTATAGCTAGAGGGAAAAACTGCTTGGAAGGGTGAGAAATGTATCCTCTGCACAATGCAAGTCTATTTGATTTGGATTCCAAATTATGTGATCCACCTTCCGACATGCCCATGATGTCAAACGTTTATAACCAAGTGACTCTGCAGATGCTGAAGATGCAGAGGGAACAAGAGCAGTATGTGCATAATACAGAACAGACTTAGTAGAACGGTGCAGGGAAGAACTGCATCTTTTACTTGTGTTGCTTCTTAAAGGAATTTCCATCTGCCCTGTTAAGTATGGACATAAGAAAGAAGGAACGGAATGCGGCCTCTGTGGAGGGAGGAAGCTAAAGAAGTAATAATCCAAGAGCCACTGGGTGAGCAACTATTAGTTACTACTCCATCCATAACAACATGCTCAAGAATCTAGACTCCAGGGAAGATTTCAAAACACAGAACCCGCAGGGAGGAGGCAGCTAATTTAAGAATCCTAGCAGATAGCCAGGGTAAGCTTTCTCACAAACTTACCAAACCCAGCAATCACCGTAGAACTAGTATCACACACATACTTCTTGAAAACATCATGGGAATAGCCCATTAAGTCACCTTCCGCATTATCCCCAGAGGGACGGCAAACTGCAAATCCACTGGTGTTGCCTTGCTGACTGACTGCTTCTGCAGGAAGCACAAAACATTCAAGTACTATTCTGAAAAGAGTAGTATTCCGAGCTAGAAGTAACACCACAGCTGGAAATAATAGATTCCAGAGGCTTTATTGCTGTTTAAAACGAATATATAAGCGAGACAAAGCATTTACAGGCCCAGGTAAAACTAGAGAGCCTTCCAGAGAATTAAATTAAGAAGAATCAGAAGGGTTCTGGGTTGCAATTCTTTATTAATTACATTCTTTATTAATTTTAAAAGTAGCAATCCAGGTACACAACAAAAGTCGTGGATAATAGTTTCAGTATGAAACACAGGACATTAAAAACAACTATTATTCCAACAGTACAAAATCTGTACCATGTTACACCAAGCGTGCAACCAGCAATTATAAACAAAACATTGAACACAGAAATGTAGATTCAATCGAGAGACATGAAACATTTGTGTGCTATAACTGTAAAAAGTAGAAAACCAAGATTGTCTGCGTCTTATGAAAATCGAAAAGGACCTTTACAAGAAAAAGACGTAGGACAATCTTACCCCAATGGAATATCGTTTAGGCTTCACTAGAGGTGGTATCTTAAAGTACACAAATCTTCATTGACAGTGCAACCAGGCCAAGAATGTATGTTAGCTTCCTTTTTGAGCGCTTGGTGGGAGAGCCTCAATTTCTCTTGAGCTGAAATGTTATTGGCTTGCTAACAAACTGGGACATCTTTACGTGTCCTGGAAGAAGTTCAGGTGCCCAAGTCAGATCCTCATCAGCAATAACCACAAAGTGGAATGAAAACAGCCATTTTACATTCTCTTGCCACTTCTACTAAGACTCATCACTGACAGAAATTGTTCCCCAAATACCTGGCCACAAAAATCATTGTAGGAAACTAGAGTGGAAGGAAGCACAGATTAACTTTGCCTTGCTGAGTAAGAAAGCCTCTCCAAGGAGAAATGTATGTTTTCATTAGGTTACAGAAGTCAAAGATATGTATAGACTAAATGGTACTCGGACCAATTTCTCATTTTTAGCTGCCAATCACAGGCACCGTTGTTTTTCATCATGTAACAAAATTAACAAAAAAAATCCACAGAAAATCTGTTATTAAATGGATTAGTGTAAAGCGGCCCAGCTCAGATTGTGCCCTACAGTCAATCTTATCGGCTACACAGTCTTGGGAAGAATTTGTTTGATGAAATAAAGTGATCTAAATAAGAATTATGCAAAACTGGACTAATAAACCAAAGAGGTCGGAAATAAATGTTACATATATTGGTTTTACGAGAGGGAAGTGAGCGTAGGTGAGCCATGAGAATAATATTGATGGCTCATGATAGAGCTCGAGAGCACTATTTCTTGTAATTTCTCAAAGCCAGAAAAAAACAATTCTTGAAAAACCATACAACGTATATGTCTATTTCCATTAAAGCATTGAATTCCATATCTACTTTGATGGTTCAGCTCCGCTCAAAATGTCGTTTCTCTAAGCAGCAGAATCTCTTGGAGCAGAAATGAACTTGTAAGTTACTCGTTTAATGTGTGCACCCCAGGACTCCACAGTATGAGAGCAGGGTTGAATGAAGGGTGCCGTCACTGCCAATTTCGTTTCCACACAGGGAAAGCAGATAGCATGACTAGTAATTCTTCCTTGTCCTGCGGCCTCATTAACGTGAGATCGTTGAGTTGTCATAAATATAATGTTCATGAACTCCTCACTGATAAAAATCTTGATTTACTGTTCATGACAGAAACATGGCTTGATCCCAACTGTGACCCTGATATTATACAGGCCTTACCAGAGAACTATCAGATGGTCCGCCTGGATAGACCGAAAGGTAGAGGAGGTGGAATTGCGATTGCCTTTAAACAACAGTGGGCCTGTAAACTTGAATCAATCTGTTTGGCAAGCTGTGAGGCAGGCTTTTTCACCATAACAATTGACGGTAATATAACTTTAAAAGGCCTGTTAGTCTACCGCCAACCAGGTCCTTTGTCTAGATTCAAAGGCAATCTGCTAGAGTGTAT
Organism: Lissotriton vulgaris; assembly: GCF_964263255.1. Classification (NCBI taxonomy): domain Eukaryota; kingdom Metazoa; phylum Chordata; class Amphibia; order Caudata; family Salamandridae; genus Lissotriton; species Lissotriton vulgaris. The sequence goes on from NC_141694.1 coordinate 1,647,544,709, forward strand.
CACGGAAACAGCGCTTAGAAGTGATAAGTTTTTGCTTTTAGGTGACTTAAATACTCATCTAGATGATCCACTAGACAAAGGAGCGATGGAGCTCTGTGAGGAATTGAATACCCTACAACTAGAACTCAAGGGCCAGCTTCCCACACACAACCGTGGGCATCTGTTAGATCCCATTTTCGCTAACTGGGAGGATGTCCGGGCTGCACCCCCAGAGCCCCTGCCCTGGACAGATCATTTCCTTGTCCCGTTTGACATTCACCTGCCTAAATACAAAGCTCATGCCACCGCCCCTCTCAATTACCCTCGTCGAAGGTGGGCAACATTCTCCTTGCCAGAGTTTAATAGGGCTCTCATGGCGGAAGGGCCCCCAGGAGGCCAGGATGTGACAATAGCAAATAAATTGCTTAATGATCGCATCACGGCCGCCCTGGACTGTACAGCCCCATTGGGTCGGCCAAACAAAGGTGCCCACAGACAGACAACCGCTCCCTGGTTTGGGGAGGCACTGCGTCTCGTCAAAAGGGACTGTAAGCGGGCAGAGAGACAATGGAGAGTGGCATATGATGACTCGATGAAAGAGGTCTATCATATCAAGAGACGTATCTATCATAATAGAATCCGTATTGAGAAAGCTACATACTATGCAGACAGAATCCAGAGAGCAGAGAATTCTGCCAAGGAACTGTTTAGTATATATAAGTCTCTAGCCACCCCTAAAACTGCGAGTCTAGATAAAGATCTCTCAGTAGCAGCATGCAATCGCATCGCTACTTATTTTGGAGATAAAGTATCTAAAATATATGCTGCTTTCCCTGAAATGCCTCATGCAGCGGAAGAGCCAATGGACCTAGCAGCAGAGGAAGATGATGGTAATCAGTTACTTAACTTTATCACCCCTTCACCGGAAGAGCTAATCAAAATCTGTAGGTCTGTTAAATCTGGTTCGCCTCGAGATCCCGCACCCCCTAAAAGATTGAGCAACAGCTTGGAGACCTTGGAACCCTACATCAGGCATGTGCTAGATGTCTCTTTCCGCTCCAGTTCTATACCCGAGGACTGGAAACAGGCTGTGGTGCTTCCCCTCCGCAAGAAGCCTAACATTAGCTTTGAGAATTTGGACAATTTGCGCCCCATCTCCCTGCTGCCCTACCTCTCCAAGGTAGCGGAGAAGGTGGCAAACAAACAGCTAATGACATATGTAGAGGAAGGCAACCATCTTCATCCTACCCAATTTGGATTCCGGCCCCGTCATTCGACGGAGTCCGCCCTTCTGAGGGCTACTGAAGCCCTCCGGCAGGGTGCTGACGAGGGACAAACAATGGCGCTAATTTTACTAGATCTTAGCGCCGCGTTCGACACTGTGGCACATTCCATCCTGCTACAGTGTCTGGACAAGGTTGGGGTGAAAGGGGCAGCGTTGAAATGGATTTATTCATTTCTCACTGGCCGGGGTTTCCAAGTGAGGCAGGGTGACCACTACTCGGAGCGAATTCCTTTGGACCAGGGGGTGCCGCAGGGCTCGTCCCTGAGTCCAACACTCTTTAATCTTTATGTCGCTCCAATTGCCACCTTAGTAGAGAGTCACGGCCTCAGCTTGGTGTCGTATGCCGATGACACGCAGCTGGTTATCTCCCTATCGCGCGCACCCGATCTTTCGGCGGACATCTTCAGAGCATGCATGCAAGACCTGGCTGCCTGGATGTCCGCCAACTGCCTCAAGCTTAATGGAGGCAAGACCGAGGTGCTGGTCGTGGGGGGCCGCCAGTCTGCGTGGACGTCGGCATGGTGGCCATCTTCCCTGGGCCCAACACCCACCCCTTGCCAAAAAGCAAGGAATCTGGGCATTTGGTTTGATGCCGCCCTCACCTTTGGCCCTCAGATCAATCAGGTGGTGGGACAATGCTTTGGGACCCTCAAAAGCCTCAGAAAGACGCTGAAGTTCTTGCCTGTGAGAGCCCGACAGACCTTGGTACATGCACTAGTCACTTCGAAGATGGACTATGGCAATCTTCTGTATTTAGGTACCCTGGAGAAGAATCTCAGCCGCTTACAGGTCCTACAGAACGCTGCTGCACGACTGGTGCTTAGATTACCCAGAAGAGCTGCTTCTGCAGCGGCTCTCCGGTCCTTGCACTGGCTCCCGGTCAGAAGCAGGGTAGAATTCAAAGCACTCTGCACGTGCCATCGGATCATTCATGGGAAATCCCCTCTCCCTCTACAAGGACTCTTGACACCTTATGATCCTCCCCGCTCTCTAAGATCTTCTGGCTCTGGACTCATGGCTGTCCCTAAGGTATCCAGAGCTCGGATGGGGGGTAGATCTTTTAGATACCTTGCAGCCGCCAGATGGAATCAGCTGCCCATGGCGCTACGACTAGAGCCATCTGAGTCAATTTTCAGAGCTAAGCTCAAAACTGCTCTATTCGCCCAGTAGGTGTGCCGCTTTTGTAGGGTCCAGGAATAAAGTAGCTCCTCAGCGCGGGGACACGCCGTTGTGCGTCACCATGCGCTTTACGAAACCCCAAAATAGAAATAGAATAAGGTGCAGTGATTTCCCTACATTGGGCTTTTATACATATATATTTTTAGCATTTGTAAGAACCCATCACCTTTTTTTTTTACTGAACAGTTACCCTGTTTGCCACAAACTTTATGCTGGCAGAGGAGCAAGCGGACACCGGAGAGCGATCCCCTGAAGAAAAAATCACATTAGTTGAAATAACAGTTTCCTTCTCACACGATTAGACAATAAATACCATGTCACGTGTCAACTAATAATGTAAACAGTTTGAGAAATGTCTTCCTGCTGGGTGAAAGCACAGTAGATGTGAAAGGAGACGCAGCGTATGGTGACAAAGATTAGAGCCACACTTGTCAGACAGAACAGTGCTAAAATATAGTGCATGGAGGGCGGACTGCATCTGTGTTCTGTTCCTTTTCATAGAATGAGATATGACTGGTCCCAGATGAGCCAGTTATCCAAAGCAAAGAGAATTACTGCATTCAGAGGAAATAAAAAAAACAAGTGTAAAAAAACACAAAGGAAGTTCCAAATTCTAAAAGGAATATTAATCGTTCACAGAACACTCGAAGTTTCAACCAATTGCCCAGCAAAAGGTAGGATTTTTTTTTGCAACTTCTTTTTGTACTGCAGTCACCTCAGGAAAGCATATAGTATGCAAAAGTTAAGGGTAGGATACTTCCTCTTTCAGGGATGAATGGGAAAGTAATATAAAACGATTAGAAGCGCAAAGGTAGAAAAAAATATGTTGATGTGTGTAGTCTTCAAGTAACAGTGATTCATCCTTTTATTAGCGCAAACACTCGCATATAATACGCTTCCGAAAGCCTCTGCAAAACAACCACTTTATCATGCTTTGCTATATATGCCTAATTTTTTTAAACTAAATAGAAGTGTGGTTTGACATTTTTGTTTTAAAGATATACAAGCTTGCAACAAGTTAAGGAAAAAAGATAACCAACCGCAAAAGACTACGAGAAGCAGGACGGCATAAGGGTGGAGGGAGTTAAATTAAAGAAGGCAAAATGTTGGCCTACCAGAATTTAAACAAAACAAAAATCAACCGTCAGAAATGCGCTGTAATATCTGTACTGTCTGGAATAAAGACGACTTCAAAAAGCATAGACATATATGAACTGGAACACTGATACACAATGGAGGCAAAGCTTTATTTTTTTTATTATTAAAAACACACATTTTACTTGAACTACACCTTTAAACTACAAGCAAATCAGATTTCGTTTTACGATACAACTTTCATAAACGAAAAAAGCTTGAGAAGTCGGTAAAGAGACAGAAGCAGCATCACTCCAACGTTTGGATTCTCTTAAAATAACCTAGTTTGAACAAATAAAGAGAGTGGCATAATGGAAAAATGACAACTACAGTAAAACTTAGACACCACTTCAACTCCATTTTTTTTCTTTGAGGTTTCTAATAACCACGATACTTTTTGCAGTAGAAATAACCAAGAATAATATCTTGAGGGGATGAAAAGAGGCAAAGAGCAAGCAGAATCTCATTGGCCAAAGTGTTATGTATGCAGTCGTGCTCCCCGGCTTCGCATTCCGTGAAAGTGTCCAGGGGTGATAATGTTTGGGCTTCATTATGTTTTGCAGGGGGTGGGGCTGGACCTACCTTCTCATGGTGGGGCTTTTGGGATGACACACGCCTCCTTGGGGGTGCTTCCCAGCCTTTTCTCCTGAAAAGAAACTCCGACAGGCTATGAGAGAAGGCTTGTGACTTTTATTTTCCTATACACAGTGCCGTAATCAGTGACAATCACCGGTGTTAAGGGATCACTAATAAAAGTTATATTTACAGATATTCTTGGTGGAAACACCGTAGTTGATGACCAGAGACCCAAGGAGCCATGTGAGATGAGTGTGGTGCACCAGGACCTCCTGTGAGGCCAGTGCTGTCAGGGGGCCTCAGCGCCTGGAGTGGTACCAGACTGCCCCAGAGAGGAGCTTCACTGAAGAAGAACGGACGGAGAATGCCATTTTGTGGTGGTGACAGCTGGGTCCCCTGCACGGATGACAGATCAGGAGAATACAATGTCTTCCAACAAAGTTTTGGTGCCACTACCGTAAGCATATTGTGAGTTTTATCCAGTTGTTTTAAAGACCTCCCATCACGTTTAATATGTTGCTCAGAGAAAATAACCAAAACAGCATGAAGAAAAAGAGTCCCGTCTTGGTACTAGGTAATAATTCGGAGGGTTCAGAGGCTACTAGTCTGGCATGTGATGGCAGGCCTTATGACAGATGACAATGTATATGTACCTCAAACCAAGAATTTGATCCTAGTCAAAATTTACCAGGTAATAATAAAGAATACCTCATCCTACGAGTGTGAATGCATTGTAAATAAATGTATTAAGATACCTAAAATGCACTTGTTGATTTTCAAAGTAAAATGTTAAGTACTAGCCCTAACTCCTGGATTGCATTTATGTAAAGTATTTATAATATATTATTTCAATATTATAGTCTATTGAGCAGCATTTAGAGTGATCCGAGCCCCCTGTCCTTTCTGTTCAACTCACATCACCAGTCCAAAACCTCAATCTGACATAGAAATAGGCCAAAATGCTCAGAAGCATGAATTCTAGCAGGGCCAAGAGCTTGTTATGAGGGTTATGTCCAAAGAAATAGTTAGTTAATAACAGATTTTCGTGCTTATTGCTCTCTGGCATGATTAATATGTAAGAGACACATCCTTACATTATATAGTGATATTATTTTGCTACTCAATGCCTTTCTACTGTGTCACGAAGCCGAGCTCCCTGACTTGGATGAGCTCCCTGACTCGGACGGACGGGGTGTACCTGCTAACGTTTCTTCCTTTCCACCCCGTCCGCAGGATCCTTTGGACGTTTCCTGGGTTTCTCCTGCTCTGCCTTCAGTACATCCGTCACTGCATCTACCTTCTGTGACGCTGGGGGCGTGTTCTCCGGCATCTCCCGCAGTCGATTAATCAGGTGACCGGACGTCATCTGCAATTATCCAATCGGACGAGCTGGGGGCGTTTAAGGAAGCCCCGTCTTGGATTGTCGGCGCGGAACCTCTGGGACGCCAGCAGACGCAGGAGGAGGACGCCAAGGACGAAGAAGGAGGAAGTACAGTGGAACCGCTTCTGGGACCCCTGGAGCAGAGACTCGACAAGCCAGGAGGCCAACGTTACCACGAGCCGCCCCGCCACACTTCCAGGGGAGAAGTGTGGCTCCACAAGGTACGAGGGCGTTTTCAGGGATTGTTTAAATCACGGGGTGGGACGGGGTAGCCTGAGGGTGGTCACTGTCGCCGTACCCTGCCGTCCGTCTACACTTACAGACTGCTATAGATGGTGGTAGCACCCTGGTGATCCCTCACTACCCTACCCTCCTCTCATCTGTTGTACATATCGACCTCAGCCCCTAACGTGGCTGCTTTTGTTTTCCTTTTCCCGAGCTTATCTCTGGACCAGCGACCATCTCTGTTTAAGTCAAGACGGGAACCGAAGACCCCGGAAGTCCACCAACGGAGAAATTCCAAGCTTGTGTTGTGTACCCTACTGGACATTGTGTTCTTGAATCCCCCCCCTTGAGACTACCCCGATACTGTCAAACCGAATAAAAACGGTTAAAGATAGACTCCAATTCGTGGCGACTCTCATTCTCCCGACCCCACTCCCCACATACTGATAGGAGTTTGAAGAGTTATGTGGCCCTGTCAAATTGGTGTAAATAGTTCTCTCAAACTGTCTAAAGCAGAGGATCCAGACAGAGGGGACCGCATGGTGTACTCACTATCTCTTAGATAACGGGTTATGGCCAAAATACAGGTGTGGGAAGGAGTTACCGGAATAGGATGCCACTTCTTTGTGGCAAGTGTCTGTTTTAGTTTCTGCCAACTTAAACGGAAGCAGTTAGTCTGCATAAATACAGACTCCTGAAAATGATTCACCCAGCCTTAGAAGGTTATATGTTAATATTTTGTTTCCAGGACTTATAAAATGGTTAAACCTTGAGCAGACCTTCATTCATCCAGTGTGACTTCTTCAAGCCTACCTCCACTCTAAACAACAGCTTGATCCTGGCCAATTTTGCAATTCATTATGTCAAGAAAATTAATTGTCCCCGACACTGTGCCTTCTTAAATTGTGACCTAACATTTCACCAAATGAATAGTGACTTGCCGTAGAAGAAACCGGTTAGCTGGGGAATACATGTGACCTTGTACACCAATGTACAAATACTATTAAAAAAAAATGCTTGTGGCTGGGATGCTGTCGAGAATTAGGAAAACAAACGGTGTGTGCCATGTAGGTATGAATCAGACAGCAATGTTTACTGGTTCCCCTACTGCTTCATTTGTATACATCCAGTCTATTAAGCAAAATTATCCCGAGAAAGATTTTTTCTCCCAGGTAAGCAAAGAAGGATTCCCTCGACACTTGTGTAGAGCAACTGTCTTGGTTAGGTGCCACCATTAGTGCCTGAAATGCCACTTTGAAGCTGATCACACCAATGTGAAGGAAGAAAAATATCTGAAACAGTCCTCACTGCAATTATTTATTTTCTGTGGTTTAAAAAACGAATGCTTTAGGTTGTGCTTTTCTTGAACTTGTGAAAATAAGAACTGTTCGTTGTGAGTTACTATTCTGGAGGGTACCTGGAGCACAGCGTCCAAATAGATGTCTTTTGACAGCAATGCCAAAGTAGGTATGCCCTCATCGGCTTCTCATCGGGATCCAGTTGTACAATCTGGATGCTTCACTTGGCCTACTGGATCCAACCTTGAAAGACGCTTCAGTTGGCTCTTGCCAGGGCTACAATTTGATCAATTATGTGCATACTGTTCCGCACTTACACTGGCTCTGCTCGAGAGAGGTAGTTTTAGTTGACACCAACAATGTTTAATTAAATATACAGTGAGGGATAAAGAACATCAAAAAGGACTATGACATTATATTTAACACAAAATTAAACATAGTTTAACAAAATATTTTACTGTAACCAATTTTCTTACAAACCGATAATTCTTTCTACTTATCTGACCTTACAGGAATAATCTTCGACAGAGGCTTGTTACAAAAATCCCAGAACTTTATGAAGGGACTACTACCATGTGGAATTAGAATGTACAATCACTTTAAGAGAGTGAAGTCCAATAAATTGTGCTTCGTCATTTAAGGTGCTCCAGCTTTTACTAAACTACGAGTGGTACTGCAGGTTCTAAATCACTACTACCGTGCTCGATTAGTTACAAGAGGCAGCTATAGTACCACGCTAACAAGCATTTTTTGTTGCAGGAGAAAAGCTTACAGAGTTTTAGAAATTGGTTCCTGTACAATGAACTGAACATTTAGCCACATGAGCAAGAGGAGAAAGTTGGGAAATAAGAAAGAGTGCACAACACCCTATGGAGGACTGGAATCAACAATATTAGGAGTGCAACCCATGAACACATTTTTGGTACCACAAGTTCAACACACACCTCCCAGAGCTGCTGCATTGGGATTCAACTCCAATTGCACCAGACTTTGCTCATTAACTAGAAATGAATTCTACAGGGGCCTTTTTCTATTTGTTCAAAGTTGGTTTAAATGGAGTGAGGTTCTCTCACTCAGCAATGAGAAGAAAGGGAGACCATGACATTTCTGGGTGAGAGGTCAATGAAAGGCATGTCTTAGTAGACATTGGCATGACAACACCACTTTGTTCAATATCTGCATGTCCATGACCATCCGCACAACTACAGAAGCCTCTGCCCAGTTTCACGCGAGTACAGGCGGAGGAAAAGAGAGACCAGGCCCGAATTTGGGAGAGGGCAGTACTCTACAGGAAAAGACTAATGCGAGTCCGGTTCCACAAAGTCGCCGACTCGTGTAGCAAGGAAGCCACAGGCCCTGAGCAAGCAAACAAAATCACCCCATTTACTCGTGTTGGGGTTGTAAATAACCTTAATTCTCTGGGTTCAATGGGTCCCTGGTTCCACTGTAGCAATGGTACCTAGGCCCCAAAAGTCACTACAAATAAAGTAACACCGGCTTCAAGACGTTTTAATGCTATAATCATCTTTCCCAGAGCATAGATTGTTGGAAAAAACTAAATAAAGTTATACTGAATGAAAAAAGTCTACGTTTCAGTGATCTGAAAACAATACGATAAAATAGCTAAAGGTGGTTTAATGGTCAGCCGTGAGATTTAGCAACCAGACTGTGAGGTTTCAGTGTACAGGGCAGTATATAAACAGCAAAACAAATCAGTGTAAACCTCTAAGCTTAAAACACCAGGCAACAGAGTGTACAGTAACTAAAGGCTACATACCATTGGCCTGCTAATTTGGTGCTTACTAAAAAACCTTTAAGTGGCCGGAAATGCTTTCTTGTTTTGAGAGGTTATTGTCAGGTTAGGAGAAGGGAGAAATATTACCAGTCTGCGTGATGACCAGAGCCAACGGAATTATGTGTCAGGGGAGGATCTTATTATGCAGACGGGTTAACTGAATTATGCTATATAAAAAGTCAAATTATGGGCCTTTATGTGGCACATCTTGTTGGAATTTTATATCACTATTTTGTCATTTTTCCTCATGTAAACAGTCTTAGAAAAGAGTTCACCTCATTAGTATAGACATACGTGGCAGTGTTTTCAGGAACTTTACGCTGGAATCACAAATGGTCAGTTGAAAAAGTTGGAAATTTGCTCCAGAGTAATCATCACATTCATACATGCTCCTCCAAACAAAAAATTAAAGCCATGAAACATCTTGGAGTCCAGTCTGGTGCTCAGTCCATGCAATTAAGTTCCACTAACGCGTGCAAAACGATTTGTGAGCTGGGAAGGGCGGGGGAGGGGAGGAATGAGAAGCAGCTGCATGTTTCTACTTCTTTCTAGGAATAGCCCGAGGACCCATGTAGCTTCTGTAGATACACGCTCAGAAAATGGCAATTTCGGAATAGGGCAAATATGAGAACCTGAGTTAAAAAAATGAACAGACAAGCCCACCCCCCAAAGTCTGCAAATTCTCTGTTCCTTCCTCATTTCAATCCAGGCACCAATCATGTTCAACAACGGAACTTCTCTGAAATGAAAATGATAATTTCCTATGAACCTCCAGGACCAACTAGTCAGCACAGAGTCTGAGGAACAGGGGCAGAAGGGGTGGTTGGATGGGTCAGCTTAGAAGTGGTATGTGACCGTTATTTTCTATCTTTTCAGTTCAATTTTCACCTTTCACCATTAACTGAGGTAAGGGAAGGCGTAAGTCTGCCATGTAGCATCTTACTACAGCTAACAGTAAAGACATAGTATGAAATATCGCTGCACAGAAAACAATATACTAGGCTTATGTAATTTCCCATATTACGTGTGGAGTGTCCACATCATCCTCAAAGCCAGATGGGACTTGGGTCCTTTAGAGAATGAACTGTGCACACAAACATGGAGACCAACATTTCTTTGGCCTACATTATCAGACTTAAAAACATGTTGAACCGGAGCCAAATGCCGCTGCAGTCGTTGCTTTGCAAGACAGTTTACTACTGCATGAAATGTTACACAAGATTTGGACAGATTACTGGGCAAACTTTCCAATATCCCGACTGCAACTTTGATTCTTCTAAAAATCACGTGCATGGGTTTGAACCCAGCAGCGTCCCATGGGCCATTTAAACAAGCTGTGACACTCCAGGATAAAAGATGCTTGTGAACAGGATTATCCATTGCCAAAGACATATGTAAGGAACTTAACTCAAAGAAGGCAGAATTACTTTTTTTGGTCACTCACCAAACGGGCTCATGGAAAAATAATGTTTTTGGCTTGTGTGTGAAGAGTTTAGCTGTTCCAGGCTTTTCTCCTTTATAAGAGTATAATACTCAAAGCTTCACTATAATAGCTCTCTTCATTCTGATCTTGAATTCAATATTTTACACACCAAAGATCATTTACAATAAATCAATCTGTGCTTCACGATGAACCAGGCTCTTTAAACATCTGCACAAATGCAAGTTTTTAAATCTATTGTTCGACTCCCATGACTACTAGTTGTATTTTTGTACGGTTGGTGTTAGAACCACAATGTACAAAAAAATGAATGAAAGTGAATCTGGAACAGAAGCACAGTCCGCCAACACATGAAAGAGCGCGTCCAATATTCATTGTCGAGGTGACAGGATCAAGTGTCTAAGGCGGCGAATGCTCACCTGACTAAGCGCGCGCCGATTTGCTTTGACCAATGAGGTATGTGCTGTTGAATTTGCTGGGATTTTACTATTGTCTGTCTGGCTGGATCATGCAGGCGCATAAGTGTGCTCTGAAGGTACAGTCTCGTATTACAAGAGCGCATACTTCAAGGCCCAGGAGGCCTTAATGGTTTTTCCAGAAACCAGCTGCAAAAGGACTTGTCCTGCTGACGCCTCAAGTATGAAATGCGTCTGGCAACTTGTGTACAGGTAGTCTGACAGGTAATGCATGCTGGGACAGGTGCTGTTTCGGATAGTCTGAGGTTGTGGCCACGCTTCAATGCTCTCACGGATGGGACCACTGCAGAAGTGACTACACGCAGCATTCCACACAACACTTCCAAAATACCTTTCAAAAAAGAATTTAAAGCAAGGGCAGAAAATCATTATTTGACTGAAAAGCAGTGTGAAACTAAAGTTATTTGATATGGTCATATTTTTGTTTGGCTTCCTTTAACGTGTAAAATCTCCCTACAACATTAAAGAAATGTTTGCAAATTATACCATTCTAGCAATGCAATTTCAAAATAGCCCGCCAACATAATAGCCAAATACCTGCCTAGAGGATATAAACCATATATCCTGACTAGAGTACTTGGCGACCCCTTTCCTTCTCTTTTCTTCTCTATGGCACTTGCTACTAATTACGGTGATTATCAACTGAAGTGTCTCTTCTATGTCTATGCTGCTTTCTATCCAGGGGAAAATTCTTTGTATCAATTGTGTTTTTTTCAGTAAAATGGGGCTGAACAACCATATGAGACAGTTCCGGTTTTCCAAATAGGCAAAGTAGGCACCGGACTATGGGTCCCACTCCTTTTTGGGGCCCCGTGACAACAGATCAAAATAATATTGATTTGATCGTGAAAGAAAATTACAATCAAACTTTCCTGAATTGTTTCCAAAAGACAGAAAAAAATTAATCAACTCAAAGAAACGAAAACTTTTCATTAAAGACTCTAATACTGTATTAATGTAATGGAGTGGTTTATTAAAATTGTAGGATGGTAAAATTAAAGACGTATTAGGAGAGAATTTGCGAGGAGGAGGATCCCAAAATTGCAACTGCCTAGGGGTCTCTACAGGGTATAATCCGGAACCGATTAGAGAAGCCAGTCTCACTGCCAGTTCATAAGAGCAGTGGGGGTCAACCCATAGTGGTTAATAATAGCCTAAGCAAGCTAGTGCTATGGTGGCCACCTCACTGCTGGCCATTATGGAAAAGGTTTCTTATCTTGGACTTTCAGTGTAAAAATCACTGCTATCAGTGCAACTTTTTCAAAGGAAGCAAATCAAGACTCCAAAGACCGAACGCCTTAGGTTATCATGCACACAAACGTCCAGGAGTGTCCTGCCCCGCCATGGACAATAATGCTGGTTTACTAGCAACAATGGGTTTCTGCAGTGGGGAACTTGGGATCTGATCGTTCTGCATGTGTCTGACTAAGAGTGTGGACAGGAAACACCAGCCTTCATTTTGTGGCTTCACTAATACAGGCCAAAAAAAATCCCTGGTACTATTTGTGTTTTGTTTTTACTTATGAAGACCATCATGAAGATACAACCTTTTAACATATTATTCAGTCTACTGTACTGCTGCCACCATCTTTTTTGCAGGACATCTTGGATAATATTTCAAAGGCCACTGCGGAGATTAGTCCTACCAACTTATATATTCTGCACTGCAGATCTATGCAAACCTACTTATTCACTACATCTTCTCTTTACTTATAATGCGAATCATATTCTAAAACTCTGCAATAATGTATACTGTGATTCTCAGTGGAAAACTATTTCCACCTTCTTGATATCAGTCTCCACTTCTTCAAACCTACTCGTCGCCTGGGGATGAAACATAATACGGTGCATTAGCTTTCTCTATTAAAGTAAAACTACCCAATGATCTTAGGAATAAACATCTTCCTAATAAATGAAAAGCTAACCATTAGACCCCTGAAATGCCACTGTGGTAGGGACACATCGGAAAATGAGCATGTGAGCAGACATCACATAAACCTATGGTGATAACACGTGTATTGATTTTAAAGGAATGCAAAACAATAGAAAAACTATTGATTTCGTTGAGGTTAAATAGAAAGATGGCTTCAGTGTAACAATGTATGCTTGTTTTACACCTAGCCTTTGAACTATAAATGCAAGTCTAAATCCTTGGTTTAGCAACAAATAAAAAATCTGGCTCTTTAGACTGTACGGTACACTGCCACTTCTGCCTTGAATACAATAGCTATCCATGCAGGAAAGCCTTATTGAAATTACTGCTATGGCCTCTGTGAAAGGCTTCAAAGGATACCCTTCCTCCGTCATAGGGCCCTGAACATGAAGAATCGGGTTACATGAGGGCCTGATGCGGCAGCCAGGACATCTTAACGCCAACTCCCAGTGCACACAAGATCTAGCATCAGTTTGTTTTGGAAGATAATTCTGTTCGCACCAGTTAGGAGATGCTGTATTTATGGTTAATGGCAGTCCCCCAAATGCAAGGCAGAAATAGCGTCTCATTTCAGCTGGCCAATTTCTGAAACTCTTCCCTTCAGGTATGAAAGAATCCCACTATCTACAAATGCGTCGGTTTCAAGTCTGTATGCAACCAATCACCTCTGAACCTGAAGACCAAACGTGTTATGTTGTGTAAAATCCCGCACCAATGCACCATTAAATTCATCAGCTCTCTCTCTGGAACAGATATAACTGCAGCCAAATGAATGCAATGTTTTCAAAACATTAACTCTCTAGCTTTTCTATAAAGATATCATAGAACACGCCTGCACTATTAGAAACGAAAACCTGAACTGAGAGGAAGGAGAAGAAAGCAGGGATTGCAGAGGAAAGACAGTGCTGCTGAGTGAGACAGAAGGCATGTTGAACAACCATGTCTGAGGGAAGACAGCAAAACAAACACTAGGAACTCCTGAGAGGCGAGTAAAGTCTGAAATGGCTGTACCTACAAAATACTTGCAGTAATCCACATGGTCCTATTCTGAAGGGCATCTCTACACCAAAGGTTTGAGGTGTGCAACTACCTTCATTGAAAAGTGAAACTGCACCTTCTCGGGTAAAAAAATCTGAATTTGCACGGGTAAATTCACTTGCTAACATTAAATAATTCTGACAGTACTACTGAATTTTCACTTGGACAAATCTGCACTGGGGCGGGTGGGATTATCAGGGTTTCCGATGTGGGAACATGTGTAAAAGGTAGACCTGGGAATTAAATTCTGCTCCACGTGCGGAGTGTTTTGCGCTTCGCGTAACTAACAGAGTTTTTCCTCGCTCGCTAACAATAATTTGGCGAGTGCGAGCAAGGAACATCTTACTCCAGACCACCTCCCAGCGAGATTTCTCACGTTGATAAACCTTCCGTTCGCGATGAGGAAGGTGCCGTTCAAGTAGAACATCTACACGAGCAGCAGAAAGAAAACGCACCCTCTTGCACTGCACATGGTACAGTTTGTGCAGATTTTTCAACGCGGGACAAACACCTGGTGCTAAAAATCAGCCAGAACGGTGTGATCTAACGCGCTTTGCGGCTTGTTGACCTCCAAGTAGCGCATCTGAGTTTTTTGGGTCGCTCTGCAAACTCCACCCAGACCTAGTAAAAGATGCAGATTTCCCACAAACCCACTAGTTTATGGGTATTCACAAACCATTTGCAAGTAATTTTGCTCCCTCGAAACAGCTGTATAATTATTCCTGAAGAAGTAAAAAGTAAATGATTTGGGAGGGAACATCCCTAATATTTAAGTATGCAAAAGAAGTCTTTTGTAGGGAATATATTACATTGTTCATGAGCAAACTGTTTGAGTGAAAATATATGCATATATTTCAATATGAGAAAATATTTGCACATGGAAGCACACCTGGAACATAGGACGATTTTTGGCTCCCACAGGTACTCCGGAAATGCCTTGAAAAGTCAAAAATGTATTAATAAAATGTGTGAATCTATGCAAGTAAATTCCTGTTTATTTTGTGTTAGAGGCCTGGGCGTACATGAACACAGAAAAACCTAGCATGTACATAGAAGGTGGAGTGCCAATGAACTGAAAGAACACGCATTCTGCCTGCAGCAAGAGTACACACACAACCCTGCAATATAAACAAAACATACTCAACTGGAGAGAGGGGAACATCCGTGTGGGAACTCACAGCTTGTGGTCAACAGTCTGGGACAGTAAATAAACTGCAGGAGAGGCTTGAACAGCCTACCCTACAACAAATACCCACCCGCATACAATCACACCCAAACACACCCTTCCTCAGAACAAGCACATACAAAAACACACAATTCTGATCTGCTTCCTTGCTTTCTTTCTACTACCTCCTGTGGTCAGGAGGCCGTGTTTGTGAAAACAGTCATAATGAGTGAGAGGTTTCCGGATAACTGCTAGCGGACTTGAACTGGGTGTTGAGGGTCATGTAAGTACACTTGTGCCACTGTATCAATGCTGATCAATGAGCACGCTCTTACTATTTTTTCGGTAAAAATGATTGTATATCGAAGGCAATGAGAATATCCGGCACAAAAAAGGCAGGCTCTGATCTTGAGCAAAAATTAAAAAAATCACTGCAGCCATAAGAACTTTCTTCTTCTTAACTATTAAACGAAAAACCAGCTTTCAACTCCATTGCCTGGTACACAAATCACCGAACAGTACAGACCCTGGCTACCTCTACAAATTATTCATCCCATATCACTCAACCAGGGGCCAGATGCTACATTGTGTCCCAGGGATGCAATGGGCATGTGTGCCCATGGGGCACAATAGCATTATAGAAGGGGGGCACACATACTTACTTGTATGTCCCCTTCTGTAATACTGACAGCGCTGACGAAAATATGTGCGCCTGCGCTATCATAAGCGGGCATTCCCTCATTTGTGTGGGGTCGTGGCCCATGCACATAAGGTAATCACTTTGCCGCTGCGCCTGTGCCATATTATGGACATGCGCAGAGGAAAACATACCTTTAGGAGGCGCACTGAAAGTGCGCTACAAAAATGTGGTGCAATGATAGTGCGCACCCTAAAGGCAGCCCTCTGGAAGCGAGAAAAGGGTCACAATTCTGATGTGCACCAATGTTACTCACAATAGACTCTTCCATTTATCTCAAGATATGTTTTCCTCAATGCAAGACAGACTCCTGGACTCTGGCACTAACCACTGGTGATTCGATCAAGCCCTTGTCTACACACTAACCATGCGCATGAGGGCTAATTAATTCCTCCAGTGTTTCCTGGAGGTCTTAAATGCCACTTGGGTTTACATTCAGTTCCCTCCAACAGGAAATTGTACCCAAAATGCCATGGTCTTCAGTTGGCACATCCTATGAAGCTGGAGGCCCCAGCAATATTCCCTCAGTATGGTTCCTGGTTAGCAATCTTATCCCTGTTGTACAGATATGCCTATACCACTGTACTTTCTTCACCCAGGCAAGGTCCTAGAACACCTTCTGGGTGTTTGAGTTATATTGTTCATCTGGTGCTTCATACACCTGGTGAGGCTGTGAAGCATTCATTCCCAGTGCCGTCTGCTTCATGAGCACCCTACACAGTACAAGGCTGCAGTAGTGCTGTTTGTAGTTTAGCCCGTATTAACATGTATAGTGAGTGCTGAAGACGTGGAATATGCATGGGGGCTTCAAATGCATAGGGTGCTGTGAAGAGTGAGAGAACAAATGCACATGCAGATACCACTGACCAAGTCAAAGGGAGAGCTGATGTGTAGCAGAGGCGTTCACTAGGGTCTGTGAAGGTAACACGGGAGCCCTACCCCTTGGAACACAGTGGCATCACCATGTGAACATTATAAGCTGCCCACAACCATACCACGAGCAGTGTTAAGCCCATGGGGAGCATTCTCTACTTACGAGGGAAGGGATCCAACCTCGGAGGAGACATTTTTTGATTACTAAAAACAGTACTACTGGGAGTTTACCAAGGAGTGAAAGAGGCTATGGATGTGCAAGTTACATGACTGCAGTAGGTACAGCGTTGACCTAGTAACTTTACAGGCTTATTTAGAGGATGGCTGTAGAGGTCAAGGTAACCGGGGAATAATAAGGTCACTCAACGAAGGAATAAACTATCAGACACGAGGAGAGGTATAAACTCTCACTGTGGGATTGGACACCCGCTGTGCCAGATTGGGGAGAGTTCATCCCCTCAGGAGTTACTGGCAGCCAATTAATTATTTACCCTGTTATCGGCATAGACTCATTCTTTGCATTGCTGCTATGGGCATTTCTTGTAATGAGCAGGATGTGCTGCGGCCCTTATAACTGCTAAAACTACACATCCGGACATAGTTTGGAGAGACATTCGCATGATGCACTTCTGTTTTGTCTGAGAGCGGGAGGCTGAACTGCCTAGCACCGAGACAGCCTTGCAGCTGGAGCCCTGTGCAGCTAAGCTGAAGCTTACAAGAGGCTCTTAACATGCTAGAGCAGCAGAAAATATGTCAATAGTCTGAGAATGGCGGTCCATTCGCCTGGGCAGGTAGGGGCCAGGATGTTATCGAATCATGACATTTTTTTAGAGTCCAAACTTCTCTTTTGTAACAACTACAATCCCCATTTGATGTTTTAATGCATGCGAGTCACGTCTGGGGCTTTTTTTGCAGGGAGAATGTGTTTCATGAAACAGCTCTGCTTTTTAAATAAATTATGCTTTCCAGTGTACATCTAAATAGAAATGGATTACTTCCACCCTACATATCGATTTTTTAGTGCCTAAAAAATATGTAAATATATAAATAACTCTGATCAACAGAATAAATTAAATATATATTTAGAGTGCCAAAAGACTAACTGGAGGGTGTAATAGGAATGTGGGTAACCTCAAGATGAGGTTTTGCATTTCTTAAAGCAACCATGAATACATTACAATGTTAAAGGTCATAACTCCAGCACATGCAACACAGCAAACTGTAATTTCCAGCAATTTAAACCCACTGCGCCTTCAAATTCTTTTCCGTTAAAAAAACATCATTAAATACGAAGACCTGAATACAATTCTTTAAATGAAAACATTTGTAGAACGTTTAATGAAACTGAATAATTTAATTAAGCAACAAAATTATATTTGGACTAATTTAAAATCCAGATCAGTAAAAGCTCCCCAAAAATAAAATGAATGACACAAAGTGAAAGCACACACCAGAAAATAAAATCAATGGCACAAAGTAAAATGGTAACCTAGACATTCGTAATAAACAACGAAGCTAAACTTGGGCTGTACATACTATGCATGTCTTCGCCCTCCCTTCTTGTCCCTTCATCGCTGTTTCTGGTGGTACCGTAGAGGGTCTCAGAGGTTGGGTTGCAGGTGTTAAGGAGTTCACAAAGGTCTTGGAGGGATGACAGAAGGGTTGTGATTGTTCGTTTCCTGGGTGGGTGGATCTGGTTTGGGTTTCTGAGGCTTCACTGAGAGGGCCCAAAGCCTGCACAGGGTGGGTTGCGGGGATCTGAGGGGTAAATGGTCTCTGGTGGCTGGAGAGGTGCCTCAGTGGCCACTGAAGAGTAGGAAACCCCAAAGAGAGGATGTTGGGAGTCCTCACTTTGCTTTCTCGCATTACGCAGTGGCAGACTGATCTAAATTGTTTTGCCAGTGTTGAGTTTCCATCTCCAGCATGGGCCTGCGTACAGTGTATCACCTCTTCTACCACACAAGCATGGCGGCGTCTAGTATGACGCAATGAAAAACAGAAACTACTGCAACGTAAAACAATCCAGAATGTAACCACCTTGAGACGGCAGCAGGCGTGGATGCACATACCTTTATTAGGTGTCGTTTTCCGCACAGTGGCTACCTGATCCTCCGAGATGGCGAGGCGCCGCAGCACGTCGGCCAGCGCCGCCTTGAGCACGGTGATCTCGTCCTCCTGCTGCTGCACACGCAGCTCCAGGGCGGAGAGCCGGTCCTGGACGTCGGAGGTGCTCGCAGCCGAGATGCTGTCATCTAGTTCATGAAAATAATAAAAGAAATTAGTAACTATCTAGGTAATGCAAAGTCATGTGAAGACTGGGTTTAGTTAAAATAAGACATTAAATAACACTAAGAAAGACATCAGGTACAGGGCGTCAACAGGCGCGAGCAGGGCACTCTGAAGTATTAAGTCAAGCGCAGAGAAGACCTTTGCCACATCTCTTGAAATGTATTGTTGTCCTTGTAAAGCAATCCAAAAAGCACAATTAAAAAACAAAAAGTATTTATTATAAAAAATTGGTACATATCTTAACTTCTTGCCTGTAACCGCAATGGAGGATCGTAGAAAAGAAGTGACAGCCCGTAAAGGACCAGGGGATTGTGTTGCACCAACGTGGCTGCTCAGATGTCTTTAACTAGCTTAAGTGTTGCATTAGCGTTGCTGCAGTGCGGTGTATGTCCTGAAATAAACCACATCACCTTTGGATACTTAGATTCATTGTGTAGAGAGCTTAAATCAAATGTGCTGTGAACAAATCCCAAAAATGCATTTGGCCGATGGAAATGGGTTGTGATTGAAAAAGTGGCCCGGCCAAACCTCGCCGCCTTCCTTCAGCGGTGGACGGAGAACTGCTTCTTCTGCAGATTCTCTGCACTTCGCTGGCTCAAGGACTTTTTTGTGGTCAACTGAAATAGCACATAACACTTTTCAAAAGCTCCACTCTTTTTTAATCAATCAAATAGATCCAGCGAGACGGAGACTATTCAAGGCCCAATGCACCCATCAGGAGCAGCAGACCGGCAGTGTGCATTGTCTCTTAGGCTCTTGGTAGGAACTGATTAAAGTCGTTAACATTAAAAGAGGGCGCGTGGGTGCCGCTTCCACGCACACAGATCTATTTTAAACAAGTAAACTTCCTATTGTGCTGCGAGGTCTCCGTAAAGACATCCGGAAACTTTAGGGGCACATAAGCTAGTCCCCATAACAATATGTGAAGCCACAGGGTGGATGCAACTCTCATGTCAGATACTTGGAGACAGACTGGACTTGCAAAAAAAATAAAAGTTTAAAATGCTTGTTTCTACCAAGAATGTGGTACACCCCAAAAAGAAGTCAAAAGCATACAAAACCTAAATGAGGGAGCCTAGACATTTTTTAAGAAGCCATTTTAATGAGGAATACTCAGTCCACGAGGAAGTTGGATTCACATGAACACACCTTTAGGAGTTTCGCGAAAGTACCCAAAAACAAAGGCTGAACAAGGGGGCATGAAACACAGAAACTCCCAACATTCCAAGAGCAGCTTAGTAAGGCCGTGCGAAAATGAAGGTTACTATCCTATCAGTAAGAGTTGCTGTAAATAACAGCAGGGTGCTGGATTTTTGTACTTTCTATGTCTTAGTTCTTTCATCTATTGCACAGAGTGGGTGATGGTGCAGTAACAACTGCTCGCTTGCTCTTATTATTGTGGTAGTGATTTTAGGCGTATCTGTTATTGAGGAGGAGTGTAACGGGGAATACGTGGCAGATGCATGTTCGAATAATCTAGAGATTGAGTGACACCCGAGAATTACAAATGCCCAACTCTGTACCTTTAGAATTGACTGAAAGAACCACATAGAGCTCAGTTTCAACAATGAAAATCCAGATGCTATTAAATGGGGCGTCCGCATCGGCTAACACGTACCATACACGCAACCCAATATAGAATGTTTCACAAATGTGTAAGACCTAAAGCTTAAAAGGCATCCATGGATTGAAAACTATGTGATCCAGAGTACATTGAAGAATGTTACTGTAAATCCTTTAGTTTCCTAAAATATAGAAACCTACATATTCTGTAATAACCTGGGGCATTCTCTAAATGTATCTGTGTGCCTGGCCATTACCAGGAAGCGATTGTAATACAACCATCTTCATATAAAATCCTACCAGCGTCAAGCTTCAGAACCATACTCGCGTGTTTCAAGCCTTGGTAACAGAGAAGCAAACAATGCATATCAATTTTGTTTCATATCTTGCTCTCAGCTCGTATTAAAAAAGCACCAACACAAGTCCTCCAGCCACATTTTCATGCAGCCAGCATATCTACAAAGGTATGTATGATACTCCTAGTTTAGGCATGTGCGTGCATGCATACATATATTCCCCAAATAATACTCCGATTTAAATGAGCCAGGTAAATCAATCTTACTTCTCATTCTAAATCAGCAAGCAGACAGTTCTTCTACTGACCATAATAGGATTTTAAATAACTGTTGTCATGCCTTGTGCCTCCCTTCTGCTGTTTGCCAACAGATAGAAATGTGTCTCTGGTTCAGTACAAGCACTGACAAAGCCAACCATTTAGGTTTTAGAATAGTACAAGGAGTTCGTAAGCAAGACACACCACAGGCAAAAAAAGGAATGAGCAGCCCAAAACAGAAGCAGCACAGCAACGTCAGCAATAAGTAAAGCCTCTCACACCCGCACAGAATGAACATAGCATAGACCGCAATAATCCAAGCTTTCCTCGTGAGCAAACAGACTGGTACACCACAGTTAGCAGAGTTTAGAGTCCCTTTCCATACAAATAATTATTTGCACATCAGGTATAGCAGCATTTCGCCCTCCTCACAAACACAGAACAGTTGCATCACTTGCACCAGCAATGCAGGCTCCCCAAACCAGCACAATTGCAAAGCATCACCCCCGCACCAGAAGACGAGGCGGGAGAGTGAGCAATAAAGGGGGAAGGCCACCCACCCATGGGTTGTTAGAGACAAGCAAGAGCATGGAAAGAGGAGGAAGGGTGAGTGCCCAGGGAAAAGCAGGGGTTGGGACTAGGAGGGGAAAAGGAACGGGGCAGACCTGTAGGGTGAGGTTGAAAGAGTGACCGGTGTGACATGTTAGTTGAAAAACTGCTGGGAATGTGGCGAGAGCAAAAGCAGCAAGAAAGAGAACATGTAGGGGACGTAACAAGAAAGAGGCCGGTTGAAAGATGGTGGGCGACAACCGGGTAATAATTTCACTCAGAGTGTAGGTATGGTCTGTTCTGGTGCAGGATTTGTAGCACTGTGATTAGAATTGACAAATGACAACACACAACAGGCACACACACAAAACACTCAGCCTGATACAACAGAACTGGAACCCATAACAAGTATTCTAAGGACATCCACTGCAACAGTAGCTCTTTTGGCCATCATCCCACGAGGACTGTGGTAGTAAGTGATGCTGACGGCAACTTGCATAATGGAGGTGAAGGCGGCAGCCACCAGGAGACCAACAGATGGATTACAGCTGGGAGATCTTATCAGCACTGGAGCATAAGGTGAGATTTGACCCCCAAACACTGATCATCATGCATCCAGCCAAACCCCACTCGGTTGTCCTACAGCTG
The DNA here is from genome assembly GCF_964263255.1 of Lissotriton vulgaris. NCBI lineage: Eukaryota > Metazoa > Chordata > Amphibia > Caudata > Salamandridae > Lissotriton > Lissotriton vulgaris. Next base: position 1,647,566,786 of record NC_141694.1, read on the forward strand.
GGAGATCTCATCAGCACTGGAGCATAAGGTGAGATTTGACCCCCAAACACGGATCATCATGCATCCAGCCAAACACCACTCGATTGTCCTACAGCTGGGAGATCTCATCAGCATTGGAGCATAGGGTGAGATTTGATCCCCAAACACTGATAATCATGCATCCCGCCAAACCCCACTAGATTGTCCTACAGCTGGGAGATCTCATCAGCACTGGAGCATAAGGTGAGATTTGACCCCCAAACACTGATCATCATGCATCCAGCCAAACCCCACTCAATTGTCCTACCTACAGCTGGGAGATCTCATCAGCACTGGAGCATAAGGTGAGATTTGACCCCCAAACACTGATCATCATGCATCCAGCCAAACCCCACTCGACTGTCCTAGAAAAAGAAAGACCATAAGGGGCCACTGAATCTTTCTGGAAAAAACCCTACATCAAAATAACAATAATGAACATTACTGCACTGAAGCCAATCAAAGGAAATATGCTTTGGCTGAGCAGGGAGGTTTCTGCAGACCGCTTATGCTACTTACCAGTCATTACGCATTCAAACATAGTAGGGCAAACCCAATTCTAGAATAGCTTAACTTCTCATACCATTACAATTTAGAGCTAGTCATCCAGGAAGCCAGGAGATAGGAAGGATTAATAAGCCACTCTTCTCCTACAACTTCAACGATTTGCCAAGAAAAAAACGTATAAACGGTCCTTTTCTGGTATGGATCCGAGGATTTGGAACGCCTTACCCAGTGAAACAAGAATGATCCCTTCCACTGCCTCCTTCAAAAGAGAAGTGAAAGCTATCCTCATGGCTAAATTCACTTGAACTCTATATATATTCATTATATTTGTTTTCTTTATTGCTGTTCTTTGTATACAATTTCCTGCCTTTTAATTATGACCTGTAAAGCGCTCTGATACTCGCAAGAGTCTTGTTTGCGCTATATAAAACCTTCAAAATAAAAAAAATAAACTATTATTTTTGAACCTTTCAAAATTAATGCTGAGTGAGTTCACTACCTGTAACAACGAGGTACTGGATTATGAACTACACCAGGTTTGCAGCGGTGCGCAACTTATGCGACTGAAGACTAGAGCACGAAGAGAATCCCTAGCTGAGAAAATGAAATACTACTGCCACAACTTCTAAAGTCAAGGAAGCATTTTCACTGCTCTTAAGAAAAATGTGAATCTATTGAGAAAAAAAAACAGACTAGTAGAAATAAGTGCCTAATGCTACAGAGGTGCCAAGTGTATCTTACACCGTCTGAAGCAGAACGGTCCCATTCCAGTACCTAGCTCCAAGTAGCAGAAGTTAGCCAGAGTTCCAAACAGTTTGTGTGTAATCCTGGTATAAGAAAAAGTACCTGCCCCAAGATAGCAAGGGAGGGCAACAGCATCCCGAAGGGGTGCTCCAGGCAAATGGGGATGCTCCTGAAACGCTACGTTGAAATGGCATAGGAGGCAATTAGCAGTCATCTGGTTCATGGATTTCAATTGCCGTTCTTCATCAGCAGACTCCTTCACAAACACAACAAGCATTTGCAATGCAATCAGTCTCGCCTGTGGGACCTTATATATATATATATATATATATATATATATATATATATTTAGCAATGCAGCACATTAGCCTGGGTGCTGAAACATCTACTGTTCTTTAACATGGAGGGAAAGTAAGCACCAAACTGCGTGACACGCCAGGTATGGGAACACATGGAGAGAAATATTGACTTTCAGCAGGAAATGGTATAGTCCAAAGCTCTGATTTTAATATAAAATCAGGGTCTTCGGTGGTCATATCACTGAAAATACAAGATTTGAAAAAAATATTGTCCACAGGTGCTCGTGGAAGACAATTTCTATGGACTGGAATCTAGAGAATGCCAAAGTGATTCTGGTATTTTACTGACCTCTGCTGGTCGTTTTCTATCAAGACAGTTAGAGGCATTTGAACAGAAAAAAAAGTGCCTAAGCGGAAGCAGACAAGTCCTAGGACTGATCTCCAGAGCCCACATAGTACATACACATATAAGTATACAATAAGTATATACTAAAGTATATACAAGAGGTCTCAAATGCTCAACCTAAAAAGCGCTGGTGGAGGGAGAGAGTATTTTTTAAAGATTTATTATGAGACTGTGAAAAGGTGGAAGTTGATATGGAGTAGGTCTGGGTCTATACATATATTTGAACGGAAAACAGAACAATAACGCTTTGCGATTGACACCAGCTAGCTAGCAGGTGTGGTACATAGAGGTATGCGGATAACCCAAACCTGGATCACTTCAGCACAGAAGCAGCACGGACCTGAATAATCACAGGGTGAGTGAGCAGGTATTCCAACTCTGAATGAATGAATGAATAAAATGCTACTTGTAAAGCACAAACAGCTGCTTCGAAGGAAGCATCCTGGCACTGTCCACGTCACACGTCGGGAAAAGGCAGACAGCCTTAATAGGGAAATGCCATCTCTCTCGTCTCTGCAGGAAATGAAGGAGCGATGGATTCTTTGACTGAATCCCTGCTTTTATCACAGTCTAAGTCAGAGGCTCATTTCCTGCAATCCCTGATGGTCCATGAAACCTACTCAGGGTGTCTGTGATGGTTTAAAAATGTAATAATATTAGCAAATTATTGAAGCATGTAAAGAAGCAAGAAATGAGAAGGAAGTTGAAACTGGAGGCTAAAATTACGTGGATATCCTCATAGTGATTTGAGGGAGGAGGGCAAGTACACGGGGAAAAAAAAGATTTTGCATTAGATGCAAAAACAACAATGTAATATTCTAGAATGCAGCACACTGCATCATCTTTTAGAATTCTTTTTTTATATGAAATCTCCACCTTCTCTTTAAAAATAAATGTTAGATTTTTCTATATTTGTGAATGAAAATATTTCATTATTTGTGTGATGTATACTTGTATCTGTCTTTTTATGTATTCTTTTGAGTTTCAAATCTTTGAAATTGCTTAGGCTTGATGCCCCGATTCGCAGTAAGGACTCAGTGGGGGTTCCCAGAGTCCAGTGCTGCTTCAGTGGGAATAGACAAAGGTCAAGTGGCCCAGAGCCGCTAGTCTAAGTTTAGCATGTACTGCACAAGCAAGCAGTCTTTCCTACATAGCAGTACTCTCAACTTTTCATTTTGCAAATGTTCATTACTAATTTTCCACTATAGAGATGAACAATGTGGACAGTCCCAGGAGAGTTTCGGTGAAGCTATTCTGCCTAAGTATTTGTTTAAGGTGAAGGGGAGGTAACTTTGAGGGGAGTAATTCATTTTAGGATGCTTTCAAAAGTCATATCTGTCTCACTACAGACATCTGTGGAACCATCTGCACAGCGCCAGACTAGTTGAGGGATGCGAGTTCGTCACTGCAATCGTTACTGCCTTGAGGACTGATCCAAACATGCATTGCTAATTTGGAATTCTCGACCGATATATATATATATATATATTTTTTTTTTTTATGAAGTCAAGAACCATGGATTGTAATATTTATATATTTTAATGTTTTTTTTATTCTTATGTCATAAAATGTATTTAAACATTGATATTTGTAGATAGCCCGATTTGAGAATCATGAAAAATGGTGTACTAAACTAGATGCATTTATAGTGTATTTTGCACGGATAGTATGGCGGTGCAGTCTGTTGTTTAGTTCCATTGCCATGTGATTGGAGCATGTGACTGGGGTGGGATTGCAATAACATTTAAAAGCTAATGGTATTCTTACAGTCTTTATGTGAACAAGGGCTCTCGAGCCCGAAACGCGTCATCTTTCTATGCTGAAGCTGGGTTGATCATAAAAAACATCTTGCCTGCATTCAGAGGTCCGTCTCTCCTTCCTCACAGTGTGTGGGAAGTGGTTGGAGTCTACTAATGCGTATTCTTTTTCTTTGGCAAAATACTACTGGTTGTCTGTTTAGGCAGTACCGCCATAGGTCCATCTTCCAATTGTCAAACTTAATTCTCAATACTTCTGCCCTGGATTATAATTGTGTTATATAGATCGGACTGCACCAGACTCAAGACATCAAACACAACAACATTGCATCTCTCCATACCATATTTCATAATACCACTCATGACTGCTCAACACGACTAAAAGCAAACATCACACTAGGTCACAGAAATCACTACATTATAGCAAATCAGACAAGACAATATAACCAAGCATGGCATGACAACACCAGAGCACACCCTCTGTTAAACACCACAAGGTCTTACACCATCCAATTGAGCAAATTAAATAACCACACCAAAACACTAAGACAAATTGAAATAAAATAAATTCCAAGATACCACACTATACAACTCCCCACCAGATCCTACACAAACACCGTTCCATCATCAAATTACACTGCAACGCCCCATCAGACCTCACCCCCAATTTTCTCCAATGCAAGCTTCCACATCATCTGGTCACCCGATCACGGGGTCTCCAACCAGTAGCTAGTGAGCTACTGTAGCTCTCCAGCTACTTGCGAGTAGCTCACTTTTGCGCAACCCAGCTTAAACAATTAGGAAACGTTTGCATGGTTGATTTATAATATATATTAAAAAATACAAAATTATACAACACTACTAACATTAGTAGCTCTCAATGCAGTTCATTGAACATAAGTAGTTCTGAGTGCATAAAAGGTTGGAGACCAATATATACACAATTTTCAACATAAATACATCAGCCATTCGACACTAGCTCACACTGCACCATGTCCACCACACTATAAATACTTCATTGCAGCACCACACCAGGATTGTCAACTAAAGTAGTCAGGTGTCTCACTCAGCAAGACCAGAAGGAACATGTGCACCTAATGTGTACTCCACACAACGTTAGTAGGAACGCCACCAAAGAGTAAAAGGACCTGGCGCACAAATAGAAAATCCCACAAGCAAACCACTGGCTCTCAACACACCCATCCTCTGTGATCTTTGATTGCATTGACAGTAACCAATAAGAATTGCCTACCTTCTGTATCCCATTGAGTTATCAATGGAACAACCCATAACCAGACGTTACGAGCTAGGAGTGTGCGGAGGAACACAATACCAGCAGCAGTGCAACATGATTAACCAGGAAGTTGAGATAATCTAAGCACAAAATACACACTACAGAGGTTTTCAAACTACACATTTACGCTCCAGGTAGTAACACAAACGCCTGTTACGATTAATGGGCATTAAATAAATTCCCTGAGTTTTGGCACCATCCTGTCTGGGCCATCACTTCACCAGGCCTACAAACGCCAATGGGCCATTGAAAACCATGAACACTGCACTCTAATTAGAAACACCACTAACTTCAAATATGTATACAATTAAACCGATAAACATAATATCTATCAAGCGGATATTTAGTAATTATCTGCTTCTGTAGACAAACTAACTTCCACCACTATGGAGCTATGGTATAGGACTTGTTAAGAAAATACAGCGAGCTGCTTTTAGCAGTCTCATTCCACAATGTATTTCACTTACAAATATGTCAAAAACTCAGTGTGCCAGTTTTAAGAGACCCTGGTTGTTGACAATGCAAGGAATGTGTTTCCTTTGTCTGAGGTTGGAAAAATAATGTTGCCAAATATGTGGACAGACATCTGCTTCCAATAATTTGCAGAAAGTCCATCACTCGTTGGGATTTGCTGCAGAACAGACAGTACTATTGCAAGTTAGACATTGCAATAAAATACTTGAAAAATTCCCCGGCTGTAATCGCAGGGCGAAATCATTCTTCTCCAAATGTATTATTAATCTTTAATCGTTGATTATTAAAAAATTAAAAATATTTTAGAACCAAACCTGATCTCCGGACCGCAGAGTCCTCAAATTATAAGCCTGGGCATTTTTTCTTTAAGTGTGTGGTAGATACACCCTTGAAGTGCACTGCCCGAAACAGAGCATCTCGAGTGAAAGTGAAACATGAGTAAGAGAGATTACATATATTAATATATTGTCAGCTAGATATTGTTCCATCCAGGAGCAGTATTTGTTTACACCCCAGGTGCTAAAGCCATTACAATCATACACAATGCAATATAATATTTATTCAATGGTGCCGTCCTATACCATGGTCTGTGGAGGCGTAGCTCTAATAATAACGAAGTTCAAAAGCAAACCATTCAAGCATCGGGCTCTATGTTAAAGAGGAAAAGCTGTGCAGGTGGCCAAAGTAGTGAGCGATAAGCAGTGAGTCAGAGGCGAGAATAATGTATAAATACCTCATATGCCAGGTGCTTTCGATGGGATTGAATAGTCGAGCATTAATAAGAAAATGTAAGCCACAGTAACAGGCTAATGGATGAAGAGGACTGGCTCAAACCCCTGTAAGTAAGTATATTATCCGTATAATTTTAGTAAAATCAAAAATGTCTTGGCTAAACTTAGACCTAATAAGAATTGTTAAAGACAATAGATTTCGCCTTTGTGACCTATTTGCATGGACAATGGTCTTTAGCGATGCTGTAGAGTATCCCTTATGCTGGGCAGCTTAGCTAAAAAAAAATTTTTTTAAAGAATGTGTGCATTGTCGCGAGCGTCCGGGTCATTTTGCAGGCAGTACAAAAGGACAAGGGTGCTTTATCTTTATTTATTGATTTAATTATTGATCCGAGTTGGCTCAGCAACTAAGATTATAAAAAGTAGGTGAAAAGCATTTTTTTGAAATTTGAAGAGCAGGAGGGGAAGAAACCAATAACACGGGGCGACAAGGAAGCAACACAGGGGCAGAATCACGCGAGGGTGAGCAAAACATGGAGGAGGCTGGGAAAAGCACACAGCAAAAGAGCAACACAGAGTGCAGCGGAGGTGGGGGGAGAATTGCGGTACCTGAGAGGGAGGGACACCTGCAAAAGAAGATGGACTGGTGTAATTCTTTGGCAGTGCTTCAAAAGTGAGCAGTGGAAGAACACAAGTCATATGTCCATGCTGCAAGGGACGGACAAACACGAGTAGAGAACATAAAACTAACACAAGTCGCGGAGTAAAAAGCAATAGAACAGCAGTGACAATAATGACAACCAATGGTAGGCAATGGGTGGGCCCAAAGTCTTTTAGCTAACAGACCGCATATGCTGTTCGACAGGAGAGCCTTAAAAAGGGGTTCACTGTCAACACACATGACGGAAATAAGAGTTGCCCTCATTTCAGGAACAGAAGAACTGTGATCGCAAGAAACACTAATTGAGCTTATTTAGGGTAAGTGTTCTAACAGCATGCTTGGCAGTGCCCACTGGGTCATTCTTTTAAGTGGAAATGTGCTGCGGCTCACACCACCTTCACTTTAGATTGTAATGTGCTGATGCACATCCCAATTATTCACTAATGTGCAACAGTAGGACCATCACTTTCAAGGTCAACACAAGAGATCTCCAAATGTTAGCACCAGTTGTGAGTGCATGAGATATCAATATACACAGCATATTGGCAAGAATGCTGGGAGAAATGGGCTCTTCATGCCATCATCATCAAATGTAGCCATTATTTAAACATTTAGCAGCATGGGTCTATCCCCCCCGGAAGCAGGGAATGACAATCTTCAGCCATTTAAATCGGTGGTTTGATTTGCACGCATGCTGATTATACTGCACGCATATTATAAGTAAATCGCCTCTTTGGCATGTGTTTCTGCACTAAAGGTTAAGTGGAAAATAATTCCACTGCACCTCCCTCATAAAAGAAGCATAATCTTTAGCTACAATCTGTGAATATGTTCCAGAGATGCAATATCATTGTAAATTAGAAGCAACACTGCTGTAACATGTCTTCCTGCTCCTGGTGTAAAGTCTTGCCTTCGCTAAATGACCGCAGAGCCTGTAGAATTGCTGGCTCCTGGACACCGAGTTGAAAGGCAGAACCATCGTCCAGATTATGTTATTCGATCAGCTCCATGTAATAAAATATTAAAATCATGATAGAAATAAGGGCGCTGAAAGTGGATCCCTTCCTGGGACCTTCTGTTTATACTCTAGGCTCCATAGGATTCAGGTATGGCTCAAGCGATCAAGTATCTGAAGCCCACAAGGCAGAGAGAGAACCAACTACAGCTCTTTCCCCCATCATATAATATGTCTGTGTCCTTGTGCTACAAAACATCAATGTATTTCACTGGCCAAAGGAGGCTCGCGAGTGAATCTGCGACAAAGTAAGCTGCAAAGCCAAGTCACAGGGGAGTAACATTTTCCATCTGTAGCACGCGTCTGCTGTAGATTCACATGCTATGCACAGACTGTAAACCAGAACCCTCTTTAACATGGTGGAAGGGGCGAAGTGGAAGAGCGAGCGTAAACGAGGTTTTCAGAACTATTTGGTCAAATAAGGACTCTCTCTGGCACATCTATCAACAAAATAATGTTTTTGTACGTACAGGACCATGTAGCAGGCTTACAAATGTCCACCATGGCTAAGTTTCCTGAAAATGCCATTGCTGCCATTTTTTGCCTTAGAATGTGGGTGAGTATTGCACGATGAATACGACTGACGTGTGCAAAAGACATGTATGAAGCGTGCATCCATATGCAATCAGACATCGCCTCTGGCACTCTTCTTAACATCTGGAATGTAAAAGAACACACTGCGGTCTTCAGGGTGTTAATGAGAAACTATTGTTCTGTTTGGTTAACAGAGAAATGTAACCCCATTTTTGGCCAACTTTATGCAGTGTCTCCCACACGTTTATGCCACAGTGGAAGTAGTGGCTCTTACACTTTGAGGGACATCTTGCTGTCGTCCTTCTGTCCTACAGTCGTCGTTTTCCACATGTTTGCATCAGAGATTACCCTCTTTGACGGAATCTTGATCAGTTCCTATACAGGGATCGTGGTGTTGAACGTTTACACATGAAACACCGGGGAGGTCGTTTTTTCTACACCAACTGTTGCAATGGCCATGGTGCCCATGCGGACATCGGAAAGGCTAGTGTTGTCCGCCTTCTGCCGAGTTCTACTCGGTTAAAATACAGGGAATGTAGCGTCACAAATGTTTACCTATGCCATTTACTGTGGCCATCTCTGCAGTACCATTCGCCTGTTTTGCAAGGATTGCAGTGCTGCACCTGTGCATCTGAAATGTTAGTATAGTTAACGTTCTGAAGTTCTGCTCTGCTATTATGCATGACTTGTGGCGTTCTGTTTTTTCACATATGGAATTCATCTGCCGTCATTTTCTCAGCATTTAGGTTACTGTACAACGATTGCGTTGCTGCACATATTTACATCTGGGTTGTTAGTGTCCTGTTCCTGCACAGAGTTCACTTTGATTTCTGTACACATATTGTGGTTTTGCACAAGTTACATCTGAATTCTGGTGTGGATGCCTCTGTGGATGCCTCTGCTGATAGCTCTTCTCGGTTACTTTGCATGGACTGGGGTGTTATACACACATACATCTGTAATGTTCGTGACATCTACTTTCACATCTCCATTTGTTGGTGTGCACAGATTGTGCTGTCGCACTTGGTAAACTCTTAAATACTGCTGTGGCCTTCTTTCTGCAGCCAGGCCTTCTAACCCGTTACATACTATAGAGTGGGATTGTGGTGTTGTACATATATACATTTGGCTTTATGTTTTTAGAAATTTCACAGCAGCACAAGCTACTGTGCAAACGTGGCTTAAAGTCCAGAAAATAACCAGCGACATGATCCAGTGACCCTTGTGCGCGTCCTACCACAAATAAATCTAAGTCTAAATAATTTGACAAAGCTAATCTATTATGCTTATTGCCGTTGCCAATGCTTGTTCGGATAATTTTTCCAGTGCTACCGGGCCCCTCATCAACACATTTGTGATGCAAAATAATCCCACATGCAGTCAAATGGAAGTGGAAGGAATCACCCAAAAAGCTGCTAGAAAAAAATGAGACTGAATTACTTTTGTGGGCTGATCCAAGATATGTCTGGCAATGTTTAAAGCCAACTACTGAATTATCAAGAACAAAATAAGCTAATTTCTGAAGGCGCCTGACCTAGAGGCTCTTAAAAGAAAATAAGTATAGAATACCATAGGTTTGCCATGCCTGGCACAGGTCCATATAGATCAAACCTAAAAAAAAGTCTAATGAATAAACAACCCTGCAGTCCTCAGGACTCTCAACTAGATTGGAATGCAAAGCATACAGCCATGCAATAGATGTATGTTGCAAACGCAGTACTCGCCGCCAACATGTGTTAATTGTCTGCTTCTGGAACTTTAACTTTTAAAACAAAATATCTCGAGTACGATGAACGGGGTAGTGTCTTAGGATTTTGTTTTCTTTATGTTCCCTTTTCAGGCAGCAGCGTTTAAAAGTTGTATGTGAATGGTGCAAGTTCAAGGCATATTGCTATTTCAAATAACTGTAAATTATACTTTTTGCATGGTTAACATTCTTTGCAGTCCTCCCAATACTCTTCAATCAAATCAGTGTAGGAGCCAGTCTTTAAAAGTAGTATTTTACCATAAGTGAACAATAAAAGTAGCCATAGTCAACAACGTGACACAATTAACTCTCTCTGAAGTGGTCGCTCCCCTCGCTGCTCCCTGCTCACCCACACGTGGTATCGTAGCGCTGTAATTTGCCTCGCACTGCTTTTAATCTTGCACTGCCATAGTAACGCTTATTGCCAAACTTGAGCGCACTGCTATATATAGAATCATCGTAGCGCTTTATTAGCAGACCGTGATTAGAATCATCGTAGCGCTTCATGAGCAGACCGTGATTTGTATTGTACTGTGCCATAATCAATTGCTGTGCCACTCGCTTTGCATATTGTTGCCTGATTGTGCTGCCCAGTCGATATTGCTTAAGTAAGGTTGTGCCCAATCGTCCTGTTTCCACTTGTGGCTTGCAGCCATCTTGTTGTTTGTTTGTTGTGCCTCCCAGCCCGGCCCTCCACCCCGCTCCCGCCTCCCAGCTGCTCCTCCCTCGCCCCACCCCCCTCCACTATCCACTTATGACAGATGCTTTTGCGCGCAGCGGACGCGCCCCATGCGCGCCGAAGGTGCGCCAAAGGTAAGCCCGTCTACGCCTGTCCGCGCCTGGACCGCGCCCAGCGTCAGACCCCCTGGACCTCGCAAAACCCACTACACCCGCATAACATACGACGCCGCTATCCTCTCAGCCCTGAACCCCGGCCGCAAAACTCCATGCTACCAAGCTGCCCCAGGACTCACCCATGGACCCTTCACCTGCCACTCCTGCAAATTCGAATGCATCAGAACCCACAGCAAATCCACAAACTGCAACCGGAGCTCCAACACCAACCACCTAAACTGCATCCTGCTCAACACCCGCTCGGTCCACAAACACTCAATTGAACTCTGGAACCTACTCGACACCACATCCCCGGACGTTGCCTTCCTTACAGAAACCTGGATGAACGCCTCTTCAGCTCCCGACATAGCCATAGCCATCCCGGACGGCTACAAGATCATCAGAAAGGACCGCATCAACCAAACAGGAGGAGGCATCGCCATCGTCCATAAAAATTCCATCCGCATCACGGCCAATTCCGACGACTTCCTTACTACAGCCGAACACCTTCACTTCCAGATCCACACCGACCCCAAGACCACATTCAGAGGCACCCTCATCTACAGGCCACCAGGACCACGCACACAATTCAGCGAAGACATCACAGACTTTATCAGCCCACATGCCCTCCCCTCAGAGAACTACATCCTACTCGGAGACCTCAACTTCCACCTGGAAAAGATAAACGACAGCAATACCACCACTCTTCTGGACAACCTGGCCAATCTCGGACTCAAACAACTTGTTGATACTCCCATCCACCTTGCCCGACACACGCTCGACCGTATCTTCACCTCCAGCAAACACATCTCCTTCAATCACACCTCAGCTCTCCATTGGACAGACCACAGCTGCGTTCACTTCAGCTACAAAAAGACCACGACCCACAACCCCCCACAACCTATTCCCCGAAGAAACTGGAACAAAATTACCACCAACCAACTCCTCACATCGCTCCACCAAAACCTTTCTGTCAAATCTTCGGACACAAACCAAGCAGCCTCCAACCTCACGCAGTGGATCACCCACAGCGCAGACGAACTAGCACCCCTGAAAAACCATCAAATCAAGCAAGGCAACAAAAAAGCCCCATGGTTCAACGACGACCTCAAGAAATCTAAGAAGCTCTGTCGTACCCCCGAGAAAGCCTGGAGAAAAAACTCAACCACTGACAACCTGGCCTCCTTCAAGAACGCCACCCGCAAACACCACCAACTCATCCGATCCACCACTAAATCAGCATTCAAGGCTCGACTTGACAACAACGGCCAAAACAGCAAGGAACTATTCAACATCGTCAAAGAATTTACCAACCCCTCCGCCGGCACCAACGACATCACTCCCTCCCAAGACCTCTGCGACTCTCTATCCTCATTCTTCCACAACAAAATCGCCGACATACATAACAGCTTCAAAAACCAGTCCGAAGACCAACACACCCCACCCACCCCCGAACCAACACCGCACTCCAACAACCTTTACGCCTGGAACTCAATCACCACTGAAGACACCATCCGCCTGATGAACTCCATCCACTCAGGCTCGCCAACCGACCCATGTCCCCACCACATTTTCAACAAGGCAGACTCCATCATCGCACCCCATATCCGAGACGTCAACAACTGCTCCCTCTACTCCGCTACCTTCCCGGAAAGCTGGAAACATGCCGAACTCAGCGCCCTTCTGAAGAAACCCACAGCAGAACCCTCTGAACTTAAGAACTACACTCCTCCCATTCCCTGCCAAAGTCAGTGAGAAAGCCGTCAACAGCCAGCTCGCCGCCTTCCTTGAATCCAACAAATCCCTCGACCCCTCACAGTCCGGCTTCCGAGCCAAACACAGCACCGAAACCGCCCTCATCGCAGCAACAGACGACATTCGAACACTACTAGACAAAGGAGAAACAGTTGCCCTCATCCTACTTGACCTCTCCGCAGCCTTCGACACAGTCTGTCACAGCACCCTCATACAACGCCTCAACAACGTCGGAATACAAGGAAAAGCATTAGATTGGATCATCTCGTTCCTAGTCGGAAGAACCCAGAGAGTCCGCCTTCCTCCTTTTAGATCAAAGGCCACTGAAGTCATCTGCGGGGTACCACAAGGATCATCACTCAGTCCTACCCTCTTCAACGTTTACATGAGTCCCCTTGCATCCATCGCGCGCCAACACAACCTCAATATCATATCCTACGCAGACGACACCCAGCTGATCCTCTCTCTCACCAAAGACCCAAACACCGCCAAAACCAACCTACACGAAGGAATGAAAGAAGTAGCCGAGTGGATGAAGAACAGCCGTTTAAAACTGAAAACGGAAGTCCTCATCTTAGGCTCATCCCCACTCTGCCTGGGATGACTCTTGGTGGCCACCAGCCCTAGGAACAGCACCCACACCTACGGATCACACACGTAACCTGGGCTTCATCCTGGACTCCTCCCTCTCGATGACCAGACAAGCCAATGCCGTCTCATCTTCCTGCTTCAACATCCTACGCATGCTCAAAAAAGTCTTCCGTTGGATCCCCACCGAAACTAGAAAGACTGTCACACACGCACTGGTCACCAGCCGACTGGATTACGGAAACACCCTTTACGCCGGTACCACAGCCAAACTACAGAAAAAACTTCAACGCATCCAAAACGCCTCAGCCAGACTCATATTGGACATCCCTCGTCAAGCTCACATTTCCGGTCACCTGAAAGATCTCCACTGGCTCCCCGTCAACAAGAGAATAACGTTCCGTCTCCTCACCCACGCACACAAAGCCCTCTACGACCTAGGACCCGAATGCCTCAACACGCGACTGTCCTTCTACTCCCCCGTCCGCCATCTACGGTCATCCAGTCAGGCCCTTGCCGCTATTCCGCGCATCCACAGATCCACCATGGGAGAAAATCCTTCTCCTACTTAGCGGCCAAGACCTGGAACTCCCTCCCCACCCACCTCTGCCTTACTCAGAACCACCTTTCCTTCAGAAAGCAACTAAAAACGTGGATATTCGATAAGTAAATGCACCCGCCTCCCAAAGCGCCTTGAGACCCTCTAGGTGAGTAGTGCGCTATATAAATCTTTGAACTTGAACTAAAAATGGAGCGACGGAGTGACACCAATTGCAGACTAATTCTATGTTATCACGTTCTAGCACAATCTCAACACCCACAGATTACAGGTTTCCTTTATCTCAAAACGGTGTCGTACTGGCACAAAAACAACAAATTTCCTTACGGCTTTTGCATACTTCTCATTCACACTTTGGGGGAACAAGTGAGTGTGTTATAAGTTACCACTGCAAAACCTTGTGTTCGACCTCAATCACGAATTATATATACAACCTGGTTTTCAAATTAGTCATTACTATTTTTAATTGCGGTGTATTTGCTTTAAATGTTCAATTTCTTCTTAAATAAATTGGTTCCCGAATGAAATAAAAATTCTTTCTGCATTAAACCTGGAACTAAATGAAACTGTACTGTAATTAGCCCAGCTTCTTGCTGCTCACAGATGTGCAATATCGGTGTGCGGCCACCACAGCCCTTAATGCTTCACACCGGGTGATGAAAACACCACAGGGAAGGTCCAAGCTGGGGGCCAGTTTTAGTATTCATTGTCCATACATTTAGTTACATGTAAGGTGAAACCAAACTGCTACCGGGGCGTTATTACAAACCTGCCCTGTACTACCGCTTGGCGGCAAGGATTATAGCTGAAGTTGTTAGAATTATTTGATTACATTTCAAGCAGCTAGACTTTGTCATAAATAATAGTTCTTTGGCCAACAGCAAACATGAGGTTACAGTGAATGCATGCAATAAATACAGAGAGAAGGAAAAGTGGTTTGTGGTTAACGGTGCATTCTGTACAGTATTAGTCATGAAATGTGAACCCCACAGTTATCAGCGCGAGTCCACAACACAATTACAGAGGCCACAGGGACTAGAAGTATTTAGTACAAGAGGGCAATAATCTACAAATAGCCATCAGAAACAATAGTTCAAGTCACTAGATAAAAAAAACAGGGAACATTCTTTTTGTAAATGGTTACCTTTCATTCGTGCAAACTTATCACATGTCTGTTCTGAACTTTTGGCAGCCATCAGCCGACCATGGCCGCCTATTGAACAGCCATGTGCTACAGACTCTTCCAGTCAGTACTTACACAAACAAAGGCTATTATATGAAGACATTAGCTGAGTCACAGACTATAACATGGAAAATCGCTTCTTCCAAGCCAGGGGTCATGCAGTGAAGAGGAAGAGAACACTAAATATCATAGGTTTACCGGTTTCCATCTCTTCACCCACCCCAACCTCTGTTGTGCATGGGAAAGTATGGCAAACTTCACAAACAAACCCTTTGCCCAAATTTTCAAGGACTGGAATTAGAATGGCTAACCAGCCTCTCCTGGATTATTGGGGGTAGAATGGTTAACCAGCCTCTCCTGGATTATTGGGGGTAGAATGGCTAACCACCCTCTCCTGGATTATTGGGGGTAGAATGGCTAACCACCCTCTCCTGGATTATTGGGGGTCATTTTTAGCTGCTTCCCCGAGCTTCGGCGGAAGCACAGAAATATTGCCACTACCTGAGGCATGGACAGACGTAGGAACTCGAAGAGTTACATCACCTGCAATGCAACTTTGCTCAATTAACTCTCAGGATATTCTTTTTCTGCACTTTGAAAACAAAAGTCTTGGTACTAAATTCTAACTCAAGCAAGTACAATTGTGTTGATTATTAACCAAAATAGTTCTAGTTGGGTACAGAGTCCACCAGCCCCCGAGATGGCCACGATATCGGAGAGCTCCTGATAAGCACTCCACTTCTCCAGGCATCAAGGTACCGTATGCATTCCTGGTCCCCGGGGACAGTAGAAGCTAAGAGCAGAGATAAGGCTCTGACCCCTACTCCACACCCTGTGCACCACTTCTGGCACTGAAATATGTGCCTGGAGACCTAGGTTCCTTAGCAACACAATCTCCCAGTCCCAGGGCACGTACCTATGAGGGCACCAGTGAGTACCCTATTATGGAAGGGGTGAGGTGGTAGCATGATCACAAAGAAGGAAAAAAAAAATCAAAAGCCAGCAGTACCAGGACAGAGAAGCCTCTTGGTAGAGAGATGTGCTCCATGGGAGATTAAGGCCCAAGGCCAGTTGCAGGTGGAGTGACGACAATAAGATTGGCCTGGAAGAAGGAGCTCACAGGTGGTAGCAACAAATACCAGGGCTTGTCGTGTGGAGCCACACTTCAGGGGCAGCTACGCTAAACCATGGTGACAAATTCAAAAACAACAGTTGATGGACAGAATGCAGAACAATGTCATACGTTCACCCGAGCGCAGAAATCTGGGCCTAAATCCATTGTTTTTTTCTCCCATGCCATTCCAGTTTGAACCCATCCATATGCAAATCAGTCTTGACACTACGCCCAATGGGAACAGTCCACCTCGAACTGCCAGGCCAGGTCCTCCCTAGACTGGAAACAAGCATCTTATGACCGTTTTCGGGGTTTCACCCCTCATCAGCCAGGATAGCTTGACTCCAGTTGCATGAAGAACACTGTTTTACTATGATAGACAGGAAGAAGAAAGTAATCAAGAGGAATTATTTAAATGTCGAGACGCTCACAGTGAAAAGGTCAGGAGAGGAATACCATGCAGAGGCCAGAGGTAGAAGGGACAGAGCACTGCTAAATCACAGATTTGCACTCTCACACAGACCAAGTGTTGCAGGTAGTAGAGACAAAAATAAAGAGCCAAGCAGAAAAGGTGGAGGGGTTTGAGAAAACCCAGGTGGAGGTGGACATCCGCCTTCAAAATAGTGTGACCCTAATACCTCCAGACGACCTGAGAGCAACACATATACCAGGGATGAAGTTCGGTGGGACAGTTGTGATGGAGTTACGATCAGCTGAACTAAAGAAATTATCCTGAGGGAAGCAATAAAGAACAGAGGTAGTCTTCTATGGAGACTGATGAATCCTTTTCCCACACCCGAGTCGTGCAACTCTAGGGTCTCACAGGGTTCTCCCCACCCTAAAGAAGGGCTTGAATACCTAAATATATAGGCCTCTCACACATCCAGTGAGACAGAGGGTGGAAAACTGAGGGAAGAACTATTCCTTTATACAAGTGGAGGCTGTGAAAATATATCTGTTTGGCCATTGGGGGTTTGGGGAATGGAGATTTAGGCATTTCAAAAAGAATAAACTGATTAGAGGACGATTTGTGGAATATTTGTGGAAAATTGGAGAGTTACACCCTTTTCTCTCACCACTTGCTTAGCATCTAATTTTTTCTTTTGCTGTGAGATTCAGCAGTTTGTGAAGCTGTTTCAATGATAACAATCAAACAATTGATAATGCTGCAATTCATGTACTAGGGTGAATGTAAGACAATGTTCTGCATTCTGTCCATCAACTGTGTTTTTTGCAATTTTCACCCCGAGTGGGCTGGGTCTGCTCAGACTGAGTCCAAGGCTCTCCACATCACTGGAGTCAAGCTATCCAGGCTGAAGAAGGCTGATAGCCAGAAACCGGTCCTTGGATGCTTGATTCCGGTCTAGGAAATACATGGCTTGGTAGTTCGAGCTGGACTGTTCCCATGAGGCACAGGGTCAAGGCTGATTTGCATATAGCCATTGTCTCACCTAGGGTGGTGTGGAGTGCAAAAAAACGATGGATTTAGGCCCAGATCTTTGTACTGGGGTGAATGTAAGACAATGTTCTGCATTCTGTCCATCAACTGTGTTTTTTGAAATTCATGCCCATCAGTAAAATATACAAGAGTTACACAAACTATTAAGTTCACAAACTTAATAGTAACCAATATAAAAAACATTTTTTTTTTATTCAAGCCATTGATTATTTTTCAATAGGTGAGATAAAAGCAGCAGTCATTTTGAAAGACGCTGAAAAAGCCTTCGATTTATTTCACTTGGATATTTTGTTTTCCATTTTGTTGAGATTTAGATTTCCTCGGAACTTCATCAATCTTTTACAGAAATGATATGACGAGGGGGAAGCAAAAATAATAATAAACTCATGTGGCAGGGTCAGTAGAGATTTGCGGGGCACTCGTCAAGGGAGCCCTATGTTCCCAGTCTTATTTGCATTATATATCGAACTGCTAGCTTCACAGATACGACAGGAGCTACAAATTAGAGCACTGGTGCATGGGGCACCAAAATGTATGCTATTTGCTGACAACTTAATTATTTGGCAGCAGAAATACAGAATATCACCAGAACTTTCAATAAAATGAAAACTTTTTCAGACCTGGGGGCTTTGGGATAAATCACACGAAGTTGGAAATTCAGCTGTTCAATTGCTCTGATTATGTCCTTCCAATGGACTTGCGAACACAGGTCTGTAGATCTGCTCCAATCAGATATCTGATCGCATCTTTTTCAATTTAATGATGTATCGACACTTGCCAAAGCCAAAAATATTTTAAATAGCTGCCAATCGTTACCACTTTCCATTATAGGGAGAACCACGTGAAGTAAAATGATGATACTTCCACTTTACTTTTCTTTTTTCAAATGTAATAATCAAAGTCCCCCAAAACTATTCTATTGAGATCAATCAGATGTGGAGTACATTTTTATGGGCTGCAAGAAACCTCGTACCAAATTTGAAACCTTGGAACCGTCTTACAGAGGATGGTGGTCTTGGTTTGCCCCATATTAAAAAATACTTTCAAGCCGCTTTCATGGATTGGTGCGGACGTGCAGTCGTTCCTCAGAGACAAGGCGGCAATTTTTATCTGCGGCGAAAACTAGCAAAAAAAAATATTTTGGCACCATTTATAAAAATCCAAAAGCTGCCCAAACTGAGTAGATATAAGGTCCTGCATATAATTCTTCATAGATTTGCTGTAATGAAGGAAGCATACCGGTTTTTATCCACTTCACCCCGCTATCTGGATGAAAAAATGCGACAGATTAGGTGTTCAGTTGGGTGAACGGAATATAAGTAGCTGGGAAAAAGCTGGGGTTCACCAGCTGATGGACCTGTTGATAGGGGGTGAATGAAAACATGGAACCAACTAAAATCAGGTAGACCAGAGCTCCCGTCCTCGTTATTCTTTTCCTTTATCCAACTACATAATTTAGTAGGGAAGCTACAACTCCCAAATGGTACGCTAGCAAGAATAATTAGCAAAGCATTTTATGTGAGAGGGACAACAGAGGTAGGGAATTGGTACCAGATACTTCAACAACAACTTTATTAGCAGATAATTCCAAGCACCCTTCAAATGTTACAGGACTCCACAGATTGCAGAATAGATGCCCCGTTATGCAAAACATATAATGAATGGTCATATAAAGCCATCAGAAGGGCCAACATTCCAAGCATGGCCTTCTTTTGCAAGTCGCAGCTCTATTACACCCCAGGTCGTTAAAAAAAATGTTTCCATCACGTTTTTTTTTTTTTAAACGTTACCACCGAAGAGGAAATTAGATGCATATTTGCTTTACTTGCCCAATTTTAATCAGAATTTTAGAACAAGGTTTTTCAGCGGCTAAAGAGAAAATTGCGGATATTGATAGTCCGAACCGTTTGGCCGCTTTGTTCAGAAAAGCCAGTGGTAATTTCACAATTTGACAAAAACAGTTTGTATTTATTGCTTCTTTAGTGGCTAAGTCACTTATTCTTCAAAAATGGAAAATGACCGAGTCACCTTTTTTGCCATTGGGCACATAAGTTTAACACAAGGAAAAACTTTACTTGGGGGTGGGGGGGGCGGGGGGGGGGAAGGATTAGGGACCGTTCTTAGTTAAGAGAGATAATGGGCATTTGGTTGGCTTTAGATTCTAGCGCGATACTTCGAATTTGTAAAGTGAATTTTAAACTTTAAGGGAAACACTATTTATGTATTATACCAAGGAGTAGCCGGGCCTAAAAATGTAGTGAGATGATTGCCCCTAGCAATCATAAAGGAATTTTTTTTTCTTAGCTTTGGGGAGATGTTTAATATGAATTATAGTAATATTTAAGGTTTTTCTCACAATGATGAAATTGTGTTGATGAAATGTTATTTAAGCGATCGTCATATTGTACCTTCTACCAGTGATGATTATAAATAAAGAAATAAAAGACTGCCTCGTCCTTCACAACCTCAGTAGGTACCAATATATTAAATGACGTCAGTCATTTTATGCCGCTTTGCAGGATTTTAAAAAAAAAAGTTAGTATAAACAGGATATCCTGAACGTTCATTACAAATGGTAATGTTGGATTACATCTGCACACCCATAAAGTAGTACGGAGGGGTTTAACCAACCTTTGCTCCTCAGATGGACACGGAAAACTGCAGAAAATGTACACGAAATTCTCAATATATCGACCTCAAATGCTACAGTAAAGAAGCAAACTACTACAAAGCAGCTACATCTCATAGAACCTGGGTTGCATTTTTTTATTCTTATAACTAGCATGTAAGCTACCCTAACACCTAAATTCTGTAAATGCTGATGTTATTTCTGGAGGGGAGTATAACTTGCGTAGTTTGTTGTTGCACAATTACAGCAAAATTACACAAGTTTATGCTGAATTACACAAGGAGATAGACCCTGCAAATAAACCCGGGTTTCAAAGCCTTAAATGCACCCTCCCGTCCTAAATGGACGATGAAGCATTTTGCAGTTACAAAATTGCACTAAAATCAGCAGAACAGGAACAGCAGCACCTGTGCTCTTGGGTAGGCATTTTTGGTCAAAATTACACGAGCGGGCATAATCTCGAAATTTTATGTCACATGAACATGAAATTACCAAAATTACTAGATTACTCTGACGTAATTAAAATGTTACCCAGGCCCAACATTTCGATTCAAGCACACAATGTCCATGCCTGGTGAACAATACATGAGCTGGCGCAATCTTGTAATTTTCAGTAAAATGTTGTCATATGAACATGAAATTACTGAAATTACTCCGATCACTCCGGTGTCATTAAAATGCTGACTTGGCCCAATAATTTCTATTCACACACACACCATGCCCATGCCTGGATTGAAGTATGTATATATCTCTTATGAAAATGTATCCAAATCTTCATTATTATGCTGATGGTCATTAAAGGGCTACTGTCAAGAGGAAAGCAACAGTTTTCCCCTATACATTCCTAGAACGTTTAATGTATGTTTCCTATCACCAGGGGCTCCCTGTTTTCCAGAGTCACTGTTGCGATTCATCCACGGTTCTCAGGGACTGGGTCAGACAAAAAGCTGCCCCTTCAAAAGAGGTTATTTCAGAGCTGCATTCCACTTAAAAGACATATGTTGGATCTTACAAACCACGGGCCTACTTTATTTGACTTTAAAGTTAAAGTTCAATGTACATTATAGTTCAGGCCACATTTGCTTAAGAGATATAATAAAACAACTGCGCAATTGAAAGTACCATGCGTGATGGGCAGTTTTAATGTACTAAATATTATGGCAATAGTATACTTTAATGGGGAAACTTGTCTGAATCCCAACATGTTAAGCGAACAGACCAAATTAGCTTGAGTTACCTCTACTGAGGCACGACAATGGTCTTTGTTAAGTATATGCAGCACAAATTATAGGCTATTGTTGACTAAATTCTGTGGCAAGAAACCAAATTACTTACCTCTGGTAACACTTTCTGCTGTAACCGCATATTTCTCGCCTTAGAATGCTCCCCAGGCAGCAGACTGAGCCCATAAACCTTTAACTGACCTTCTGGTGTCGCTGTGTGGCTCCACAATGATACTATATTGCCTATGAAGTGGCAGTGTAGAGTCAAACAAACACCACACCTGTCGAATTCTCTTCTTGAAAACTTGAATCTGCCTCTGCGTAGCCGATGGTCTTGGAAACTCTGGTACATCAGGATCAGCTGATGAATTAGCTACACAACCGAGAACTCACAGGCTGATGGCATTGCACCTTTTCTTCAGGTTGGGAGTTGCAGGATGGGGTTGAGTCACGCATCGCTTTTTAGGTCTTGCCTAGGCAGCGCTTGCACTGCCTCTTCGAATACATGCTGTATCCAGGATACGGGTATAAAGTTCCGCCCACTTTCCACCCATGTTTTAACTGGCTTCTGAACGTGTCGTTTGTAAATGGTGGAAGGGGGGGGGGGGGTTATTAGTCCCGCCTTGTCTCTTCTTGTAACCTCGCATGAGGACACCCCCTGTTACATTTAATCACTGCCTCAAGGAACTATTTTCTTTTAAAAAAAGCTTCAGGCAAGACACACATACTTGGTCCTAAGCTAGGCTGGCAGTGGTTACTTCGCTCACTAGAACATCTCACATGAGAGACTGTCCATACATTTCCCTTCATCAGCTCCACACAGAGGACAGCCTAATCCAAAATTAGTGTAATAATTATTTTGTAACAATTCAAAGGTACTAAATGTATATATGGACTTAGCTATTTGAATGTACTCATAGTACTGTCTTGCATTCAATGCATTATGGGTAGGTGGATTTACCATATATTCTGCAGGGTGCAGTACCATAAATGACCAAAAAAAGGTCCACAGTGCTGGTGCTTTGCTCACTAAGGACCTCTAGGAGCAGTTTGCAGTACTACACCTAAACATGCAGTGCTGGTGCCTTGCTCATTACGACAATACCTCAAACTATCAGTAATGCGAGACCTATTGCATTGCAAATTCTTGTTTATGTTTGCACTTGGACTTCCATTTTGACTTACTGGAGGACTTTGAGCTCAACACTGACCACACACTTCTTGAAGCGAACTTACACAAATGTCGCAATATCTCATGTTCAGTGGTGTACAGCTTCACCCTCTAGTCCCAGATCGCCTTTGGGTACATGAGAGCATATGTATTCAAAGACTTTGGCACAGACCTGCATGAGGTGTGTCTCAGGTGTTTGGGCATGGGCAGCTACTCAGACACAGGTTGTCTGCAGTCATGGCATGGCTTGAAACCTGCAGTTTTGAGAGGGACATTGTTCCCTAATACATTGTAATTCATTTGCATAAGTAATCAGGAGGTTAACAACAACCGGGGAGCTGCGCAAGAAGGAGCTAAAAGAAAGGAATGGACATCAGTGAGCAGGGTGGCTCTTGCATGTGGATATGCTCCATCAATTCCGGGGTGGAATGGAGCCAACACGAAGCTACAAAGCGCCACCTAGCGATGCATGGGAGCACTAATAAGAAAGCTTTTTGAATAAAGTCTGGTGCTTGCAGAGTATTCTAAAGTGAGGAATTTGTGGTTAGAAATACCCATCAGGAAAGGCACAATATGTGGCAACATGTGGCACATTCTGTGGCAGTACTACTTCGCTATTTTGTCGTTTCAACACATAATAGTGTCTAGGCAGAGATTTCACCTCTCTACTAGTTTAATACTAGAGAACAGCAACCACATCTGCTGTATTATAAGTGCAATATATCCTTTGGCAGATGTAATACGACGGATGGGATATCTTTCCAGTTTGCCACGCATATCCCGTCGACCGAAATATAAATCAGGCATTAACTGTCCCTAACCAGACTTTATTGTTAACAAAACTGTATGCACAGTAAAGTTGAGGGGGGAAAAAAACTTTCCAGCTCTCAAAGATTTCATTTTTGTTTGACCTGCGAAGAGCCTTTGACTAGTTCTGCAATTCACAAGCGGTCACTAGCTACGTTTGAAAATATTCACCAAATTTTAACTTCTGTGCTATATTTTCAAAGCTGTTAGGGAAAATTGATACTTTCATCACGCTGAAAGCCATCTGGTGTCTGTGCAAAGACTTATCCTGTCAGACAGCCACTGAAAAACTGAAATAGACCCAGGAAAATGATTGCTTTTTCACAATCCTGTCTCTTTTCTGTGGTATGAACTTTTGCAATCACAAGACCGCCAAGAAAGGAAAATGTGTTTCTAATCTTAAAAACGCTTTTTCATCTGTTAGAATACTGGTCTTTACTGTACTTTTATTCCTAACACCCTCTGCTCCTACTGAACCCTTCATGTACCGCCTACTACTGACATGGACAAATCCAAACGTGTCTAAATAAAAGTAATGCACGTGATATCCGACTGGGAGTACACTCTTTCAGACAGGTCTTAATTTGTGCCGGTGGTTTCCGGTGCCCAACACTGGCACTTCGTTGTGAACACCGGCTCTTGAGACAGTCTGCCACATGATGGCGCAGTCTGTCTAATTTAGAGATATACATTAAAAATGATTAATACCGGTCGCCCAAGCCATTCTTATTGCTTTGGGAGACTTGAAAAGTCTAAATTGTCACACTTGGAGGTTGTGATGGTTAGTAGCATTGTTGGCAGCTTTCTGACAAGGGTCCTGGCACTTATTTTGTTATAAATTCAGCACTGCTTTCGGGGCCCGACTCATGGTGGCGAGCAGTCAAACACTTTTCACGAAGGTAGTTGGGGAGGTGGGGGCAAAGGGTTTTGGCACAAGAGATCGGGACTCAACGGTCAACCAACAGATGCAACAACGCATTGTACAGGCCGGTGCTTATCTTTAAGTTAAAAGTTAAATCTCTCAGCAAAATTAAAGGACACAAAGTAAAATTAGAATTCTCAATTATAGGACTGTAATCCTCAGAGCTATCGTCAGTGAGACACTGTGCCCTTTCAGTACTCTTGGCCTGCTACAGAGCAGCCTAATGTCAACATCCTCCAGTTTACATCAGGAGTATAATCATGGATTAGGCAAAGGTGTAATTCATTCAAACATACCTCATCTAGATGTGCAAATCAGTTCCAATAGTTTTCGCCAATCTGAGCTCCCATCCAACGTACCTCGTGATTCTTCTGCCTTCTGGGTCTTGTTCTACGCATGGCTAGACCCGGTTGTTACCTGCGTCACTGTCGCATTTCTGGCAGGTACATTCAGTGTTCTTGCCCCTGTGGTGGTAGCTTTTGTACTGTGCAGCCTGCAAAGGAGTCCTCACTAGGAACTTGACCACTTGGCGGAATATTTGTGGCAGGCTCACACAGCAGAACTTGCCTTTGGCAGTAGTAGTCTCCCAGGTTGGGAGAAAATAGGTGCTTGGCTCGGGCAGGTGGGGTCTCCAGGCCAGTCTTCAGAAGGAGGTGGTCGTCAAAAATTGCAGCCTCAGGGCCATTCAGCTCTTCCGCATTGGGAATAACGAGGAATCTTCGATTCAGGCATTGACAGCAATAGCACCCGCAGATAGCAGGGTTTCAAATGACACTGCAATGCTGGTACTTCAAAGTATCGGTGTAGTCCACAGCAAATATCAACAGAAACTCCTCTTTAGAACACGGGTAACTCCTCGCTTCGCTCCTTTTTGGACCTCTCCTACTGGGCAGTCTCTCCTCCTGCTGGACCATGAACACTCCTTTCCTCTATCAACAGGCAGGTAGGCGTCTAGGCAGACTGTCAGCTCCTCCTGCAGAAGTTAGTACGTTTTTAGATTTATATAGCACAGCTTATCCCCGTGAGGGTATCCAGGCGCTGTCCATGGGCACAGGGAGATTAGGTGATTTGCCCAGAATCATGGGATGTTGAGTAGACCCCAACATTTGAAACCAGATCCTCAGCTCTCGAGTCAGCAGCTCTGGCCGCAGCACCACATCCTCTCCCTGACTCTAAACTTCCTTACCTTGAAAAAATAAACTTCAGCCCCACCCCTCATCCCTACAACACACCAAATGACAGTGCTCAGGAAGAACTAATCAGCAGCGCTCTGCCTCTAAGCACCTTTCTGAATTTCTATGGACAGTCCTATTTCCATAGTCCCTCAATTCAGTATCTGGGTGCCCATCCTCCAGCCACATAAATTAAGTCGATATGCTCCCAAGTGTTTCCTTACACTTTCACTGTCACTCACTGGGAAGTGTATCCACTCTACATCTAATGCCAGGCTAAACCAGAGATTCAAAAAACAAGAGAGGTACTGAGAGTCTGTGAAATGAAGAAATGACAGGACCAGGTTGTGTCCAGTATAAGTGTTCAGATCAAACCATTGATCTTGAGCACATGACACTATTATGTCATAGAGGTGAGGATAGGAAGATACAGGGTTTAGAAAGTAAGAACATAGTACCCATCCGCCCACTCATCAGTGGAATTTCGTCATCTGGGTTGGTGAAAAGAAAGGTGTCCTATGGGCTTCTCCTCAGGGAGAGTCTGAGGTAGCCAGATGTTGGACCCTTAAGAACCACATCCAACCAGCAGAGGATAGTGTGTGAGTGGAAGGGGCAAATAAATTTGCAGTGCTCAGAAAAGAAAAAGGAAACTAATCCTAGTGATTAAAAATACCTACTTTGATGACATAAGAAGACTTTTATTCGGTGTGACCATCAAAGTGGTATCGTTAAAAACAGTAAGCTGATAGCATGTAAGGAATTGCTATCTATCACGTGTATTAATCGGTCGACATGTTTCAGCCTATACCGGCTTTCTTCAGGACCTATGATAAGCTACTGCAACATATACTTATCGTGAGTTGGAGCTTGAACATGAACAATCTCCAACAATTGAAGGTGTATCTCCTCCCCAATTGTAGGGAGAAAAAACCTCACCTCGCCTGGCAACAGCTCAGGTTGGAAGGAGGCCACGCACTCTCCGTCGTTACCTCGGGTAGAATACCTCGGCTCAGGATTCTACCCGAGGTAACGACGGAGAGTGCGTGGCCTCCTTCCAACCTGAGCTGTTGCCAGGCGAGGTGAGGTTTTTTCTCCCTACAATTGGGGAGGAGATACACCTTCAATTGTTGGAGATTGTTCATGTTCAAGCTCCAACTCACGATAAGTATATGTTGCAGTAGCTTATCATAGGTCCTGAAGAAAGCCGGTATAGGCTGAAACATGTCGACCGATTAATACACGTGATAGATAGCAATTCCTTACATGCTATCAGCTTACTGTTTTTAACGATACCACTTTGATGGTCACACCGAATAAAAGTCTTCTTATGTCATCAAAGTAGGTATTTTTAATCACTAGGATTAGTTTCCTTTTTCTTTTCTGAGCACTGCAAATTTATTTGCCCCTTCCACTCACACACTATCCTCTGCTGGTTGGATGTGGTTCTTAAGGGTCCAACATCTGGCTACCTCAGACTCTCCCTGAGGAGAAGCCCATAGGACACCTTTCTTTTCACCAACCCAGATGACGAAATTCCACTGATGAGTGGGCGGATGGGTACTATGTTCTTACTTTCTAAACCCTGTATCTTCCTATCCTCACCTCTATGACATAATAGTGTCATGTGCTCAAGATCAATGGTTTGATCTGAACACTTATACTGGACACAACCTGGTCCTGTCATTTCTTCATTTCACAGACTCTCAGTACCTCTCTTGTTTTTTGTAGTAGTAGTTGGGGGACAAGGTACTCACATTGTCTATAAACTAACTCCCCTAGGACCCCCCAATACTCTGTTGTATTTTTGTAAACCAGAGATTCTGCTTGTCCCAGTACTTAAGGATCCCACCACACAGAGTCCTACGACCGAACATGTGCTACACACTCATTCACTCTACGCACATGGAATATCAGGAAAAGGATCTGGGGGTAGAGGGGGTTCACATAAAGCATAACTTTGGAGAAGTCACTAGACCGTACCCTTTCGAGATACAGAGAAAAAGGTCTGGATATTCTACAGATTCACAAAAACGTGTTATGCTGCAGCCACCACTTGGACCGTGGACCTCTGAGGAATGGACAGTAGTCCTACACCTGCTCTGAGGGCATGGATGGTCAGACAGCAGGTTCTGAGCCTCACATTACCAGGAATAGGCCAAGACCCTGTGTGCACGCTACATTTGCATGGTGCCAGAGGCAAACGAAGTCAGGATACTAGGTTCACATGTAGGCTGGAACTTAGGTCATGTAAATATTTACCTTCCAGGGGATATCCTCGTCCCAACAAAGTAGATTCTTTACTTTTATCTCACTCGCCCGTACTAGCTCCCCTATCTCGAATCTTTGATTCCGGATACAATCATAATTAATCACATATTTATGTGTTGGCTATGCAATGAAGGATTCGAGAGTGAAAAAAAACATAAGGGTAGTGACCAGAATAAATAATTAAAAAGTTAATTCACATTATTCACAATTAGGTAAAATTGGTTGCAGTTCATGACCCTAAAAAGCCAAAATCAACTATCATTAAGAGATGTGCTGTTATTTTTAATGTAGGGGTGAGATGTATGTAATACTAGCTCTCAGGATGGATATTTACATTCTGTAAATTTTCAGGAAAACAAACTCCTCTCCATACTAAATGATTTCTGAAGACCTCCACCATTCCATTCACTTCTTGTTGCTCCAGATCCCAAGGTGCCAATTAAAGAAGGTTCTAATCTACCTTGCATGGGCGCACTACGATCCACATGCTTTTCAAAGTAATAATGGCAATGCTTGTTCTGATATAGATTGCCTTTTTAGAAGTATATCCAAATTTGCCAGTAAGGGATCTTCTGCACAGGCCGAAAACATATTTTTTTGTAAGAGGAGAAGCCAGCATACGAATTCAGTTTCTTTTTTGCAATACATTGGACAGCTTCTCTTCCCCACAGCACAGATGGCAATTGTTTCCTATGCAAAAGCAATAGGAAAAGGATACATCATAATCATAAAGCGAGAAAAAATGGTCTCTGGCTGATCCCTAAACAAAGAAAACTCAACCTGTAAAAAAACTTGTCTACTTTACTTCAAGGTCACTCTACAATTACCATCATCTAAATTTCAAGAATCTAACAGGTACATCTAAGCTATAACAGACAAAAGTGCAATCAGGGAACCTCTGCAAAATGTCTGTAAATTGTAAGTGGACCAAGGGTTGTGCATTCACCAGAGCATAGGGTCGAAGCAACTAACAAACAGAATAAGCGGAAGCTGCAAGGCCAGGATCACAAGGAAAAATTGTCAGCTGTGGCACTGAGTGACAAGAGTGCAGCATACTCTGTAATAACAAAACTAAAGCCCAGTGCAGTCCTAATACCACTGCCTATGCATGCACTCCTAATCTAGAATCACCCTTGGTCTTCCATGAGACAGTTGTAATACAGCCATTTAATAGGGATGTATGTCGTTACAACGCATACTTTTACAACGCCTACCTTTACAACGCATTTTTTACACCGCAACATCCATGACAACGTATTCCATTACAACGCATGCCATTACAACAAATTCTTTGAAACTACCTTTACAACGCATTCCACTGCAACGCATATTACATTTACAACGCATACCATTACAACGCATACCATTACATAGCATGTATGGTAAGTATTGGATAGTGTAGGGGTAAAAATTACTATTCTAACTCCAGGGGGTGCAACAGTAGGGTAAGTGTTGGATAGTGTAGGTATGAGTTGTAATGGTATGCGTTGTAATGACTGCGTTGTAGTGACATGCGTTGTAATGGTTGTGTTGTAACGGCATGCGTTGTAATGGATTTTGTGTTGTAAAAGTTTTGTTGTAAAGTTAGTGCGTTGTAAAAGTTGCGTTGTAAGTGTTGCTTCCCATTTAATAGCAGCCTCTTCATCCCGATCACAAGTAGACCTGATCCTGTGAGCGTTTCCATGAGGTCACCAACAGCTCTAGTTTGGCATTTTCACCGACCCGGGTAACATTTCTGCCTCTAGTTCCAAATCATAATTAAATGAGTAAAAAAGGAAACCTCTGACGATGTGGAAGACATGCTCGCCAGGTGACTGGTCTACTATGAAACTGGTTCTTCAAAGCTACAACTTCCTTACAGAATGTCAAGTGATCTTCAGCTATACAAAGCAAACAAGTGAGAAGTAGATTTATTTGACACAGTCATGACTTAAAATGGGAGACAAATGCTTAAGCATCCTTTACTACAGCATGGAGAATGCAGCCCGTGGGCAGCAATCCATCACATAAATCACATGTGAAACTGCAAGAGAGGAAGAGCAATAAGCAGATCAGTCCACCCGGCCGAAGGGAAAAGTTTGGCTGGAAGTGAGAGCACAGGACTTCCAAGCAGACATTAAAATAAAACAGTCTCTTCTGATCTTTGGCAAAATAATATCTACAAAAGAGAACCAGAGATACATCCCTGTTTGGATTCAACATTCATGCACCCAAGGTGCCATGGTTCTACAGAAGTACTAACTCAACAAAAATGCCACTGTTAGACCGGTCAGCCTTAGGGTGGTCTCCCCCAAAGTTTTGCCTTACTCCTCCATTTTTGCTGATCTCGTTTTGGTTGGCCATTGGGACTCTCTGCACTTTACCCCTGCTAACCAATGCTAAAGTTTGAGTGTTTTCTCCTTCAAATATGTTGAAATTGGCTCACACCCAATTGACACATTTAATTTAGTTGTAGGTCCTTAGTAAAGTGGTACTACGCGTACCTGGTCCCTGTACATTAAATGCTACTAGGGGGCATGCAGTACTTACTGTGCCACCCACATAAGTTGCTAAAATTAATAATTGAGTGAATATAATTACTTCAACGTACTTAGGTGCAGACAACTCTTCTTTTCAAATATCTCATATTTAACTACACAATTTTTAAGCATTGTTGTCCTTAGTACATGCTCAGTGGAAGGCATGGTTTTCAGTTCCACCTTATATACCGAAAAGGAGGATGGAGGGCAGATGGGAGCAGTGAAGCTGGAGGTACGATAGTGCAAAAGAGCTGCTTCTAGGAAGTGCAAGGACAGAAAGGGACCAAAAGCACAGATCCAGCTCAGTGCTGTGGTGAAAAGGAACCATGGGAAATGGCATAGCAAGATGACGCCATGTGGTACTGGAGTCGGCCATGGAGGAAGCTCACCCGGGCTTTCCAAGATAGGTGCCGAGAACCATGGTGGAGGAGGATGAGGAAAGGAAAGTGTGGGTTGCTCAATCCCTCCCCTCCACTACCCCAATTGTTGCTGAAGAGGATATTTTGAGAGCAAAGTGTAGGAACCACAAGGCGTCTCTGGGTGCTCGTCTTTAAGAATACACGAATAGAAATTGTTCCAACACTGATAATAAGAAAAAAGCTAAACCGAAAACACAGCTTTAACCTATAATCCTCACTCGGATGCAAGGAGTGAAAGTAAAGTTCTTATGCACACACAGTTGTGGGTCTCTAATTATTACTTTAATGTGTTAGCGGAAGATTCCCCTTGTGCAGTCTGCATGGCTATGCAAATAAAAGCAAAGACTGGCACATATTTACCCCCATGTCTGCCATGAAAAGCAAGTCCACAACCTTTCAGAATACACAAGTGAGGCATATATTCCTCTTGTCGTTATATTATTCCGAAGTGAACACTTTGATCTACGATCAAAGCGGAAATTAGATTGGATACAGGGTAAGAATACCATCGAACGGCCCTCATATAAAGCAGCAAAAATTACCTGAAAATGAAATACATGTGCAATCCCAAGCCCTCACTCCAGCAAGAAAAAAAGGTGAAACTAAAAGGATGACAGTGTGACATTTTTTTAGCTGGACAATGCAATGTTAAGTTATGTTAAAATCACTTCTACCGCGCACGGTCACCAGTCGGTTTCATGGCGCTTATGGACAAACGCAGATGGGGCAGGCAGCGAGGTTACTCGCAAGCTAACTGGAAGAGATGTGTTTTGAGTAATTTACGGAAACAGGTGTAATTAGGACAATCCACAGCCCTTCTACATGGATACGAGTCCGTGTATGTGACACTGCAGAGTACCTGCAGTACATGTGCTTCTGGCACACTGCGGGCATAAACCAGTGGGTGATCATGTTACCATGAGTTAAAATAGTGGAGAGGAGACATCAATGACTGGTGTGTCAGAATTATTTAGACTTTGACAAAGGACTTTAGACCTGGCTCGTGCAGCAGAGGCCCAAAAGTGCCATTCCTTTGAAAAGGAAATGGATTGCGGTCAATGACTGCTTTGAACATCAGCAAATGAATTGTATGTAAATGAATCTCATTGTTGATATCCTGACAGTGGGGCTTGGATCTGTCTCTCGAACAACCTGCGTTAAATATTACTCCCAAGCTACCATAATCATGAAATACTGCAGGTGTCGTTCAAATAAGCTTCGTTTTGGCCAACCCATCCCGCCCACAGATCTATGAAGGACATCTCCCCCGTCCAACTCCCACTCCCTTGCTCTTTTCCCTGTGAATGACTAAATCAGCAAACAATCCGCTTCCATAAAAGTATTTGTTGCATTGCACACCTGCTGTCCTATCACCAGCCCACCAGCCAATGCACCATTGGGCAGCTGCTAGGGAGGGAAGGGCAGCAAAAAAGAGGCGGCAAAACAAGCCAGCTGCAATGGGTACAACTTCAGATTTTATGCTACAAGTCTACTGATGGGTAGGAGTGAAGAGGAACTTAATACTATGAAACAGTGTACAACTACTCCAATACAACCTGCCTTGAAAATAGAAGTAGTAAAATACGATGGGACAAAACAGCCTTGAAGCAGAAACAGACAAGAGAGGACAGGGGACATCTTGAGTTTTTGAGACAATAGAAAACGTTGTGAATATGTGCTCCACCAAGTATGGTACAGAAAGGAAGAGGAAAAGCAATGAAACTAGGTGAATACGAGATGAATAGGTTCCTGAGGATCTGACACTGCCAGGTAACTGATGACAAGGGGTCTAGATAAACTGATGAAATATAAATATGGTAGTCACAACAACAAAAAAAGAATAAATCAATAAGAATGCAACTTAAGTCTCACCCTCCAGGTTCCTTCATATGCAAGGCAAAAACTGCAGTGCAAGGCAAATATACTATGCATTATATAGTCTTTGAAAAACCAAATAATGCACATCTAATGCATAATTGCAGGACTACCTGAGATCACAAAAGTAATCTATGATGAAAGCAACTCACGTCAAATCTCGGACAATGGTAACAATATGAAGTTCTTTTAACATAGTTCCTAATACCAGACACTACTACTGGGTAAAAGCACTGTAAACATAAGTATTATTGCTATCCGATTTAACAGTACTCAATTTATTGGACTCGGAGAGCAGCACAGCGGAATGAGCATTCGGCCGTTAGCTGCAAGCAGCCTACTTCATCAGTGACCGTTCAACTCCCTGAGCAACCTTGTAGGCTTTTACTATGCTCACAGCAAATACTGATGATCTACCTGCTTCAGCGTGCTTGTATGCAGCCTTGGAAACACTCCTTTTTTAACGCATGGTCTAAATTGCAGACATTAAATAAGCTTAATGATGCATTAACAATAAGCCACCCATTATCCGTGTTTAAACCTTGGCCAAATTGGATGGGCAAGATATCCAGCTCGAAACCATGGAACATAAACATGTATATTCAAAAGAAGAATAACTTTTTTTTTAGGTCCATAAAAAAAAAAAAGATTTAACTACTCAGCAAAAATACATATTCCCTTACGTACATGCACACTTTGCAGGACCACTGGCGTGTGGTTTCAAAAACAGAAATTCAAGGCAGAATACTTAAGATTAAGTGACTTAACCAAGAGAGATTGTTTCACACAACAGACTTGTAAACAAGTTGCAGAGTTAAGAGACAGAATGAAGGCTGGTTGAGCGAGTTGGAAACAAGCCAAGTGATAAGTTAAGACGTTGTGTACAGAATTCACTGCAAAGAATGGTGGGGTGGTCAATGGTTTGGCAAGATGCTCTTCACCACACTTTTAGGTCTGGTGTTAACCAAACCGGTTTGATTATACTAAAATGATATATATAAAATACTTATAGTGGCTTTCTGCTTGCCCTCTTCATCACTGTGTGTTGC
Organism: Lissotriton vulgaris; assembly: GCF_964263255.1. Lineage (NCBI taxonomy): Eukaryota > Metazoa > Chordata > Amphibia > Caudata > Salamandridae > Lissotriton > Lissotriton vulgaris. The sequence continues at coordinate 1,647,600,519 of NC_141694.1, forward strand.
TGTGCAATTCATATTTTTCTCACACCCATTACAGCATGGGCCATAGGGTAAGCCCACCTCAGCCATTGGCTAACGTCAAAGTCCCACACGGCGTAGTTCCCTTAGCTGCCAGGCACTACTATGGGCTTTTAGAAACCAAACATATATTTGATCTTTTAACCAATGTTTTAACTTTATGAGGGCTCGACAGCTTACCCAAAAATAAGGTTTTGAAAAAAAAACAGGCATTGAAAAACTTACATGGCAGGTAGTTACACCAGGCCTATTGGCTTGCCAATGCTGTTTTTCTAATGATAAACCAGTGACTTTTTGTGGCTTACCTAAGTGGAGGGTTGCCAAGATCTTGCAGAGTTGAAAAAGTACTGCAAGTGAAAAAGAAAGTTCGCAGGAGTCATGTGGTTAAGTACACAGCAGTCAAGATATTGACAGTCTTGACGAATACAAAGCGAAAGGGATTTTGAGGTGATCATATAGGTGTATTTTACAATGACCTGATGTGACCGTGTCATAGGCAAAACAGAAGACTGTGTGGATGTGTATAGAACATTCTGGAGGACTTTCGTGTTTGCTTGTTATTCATAAAAAAAATACGTCTCCCTCTAGTGGATTTTCTACTGTAGAAGACATTCAAGTCAAGCAAACACACTGTAGCACCTTATCAAATAAAGTAATTGCATTTTAGAATTATTCTTTACATTTCTTAATTAAACTACGTCTTTTGTGAACTTTCACAATCTTTCATGTAGAGTGAAGGCCCTGAAATGCAATCTTATAACATCAACACCTAAACAACAACAATTACCAAAGAAAGGAGCACTGGCAAACAAATGATTAGGCTGTGCCTTTTGACCTACTGGCGTCAGCATAATGACAGCATCAGCACATAAAGAAATTGAAAAATGGCATGATTAAATGTCATGACGCTATGCCCAGCAAGCATGACAGCATAATCTGCCGCCTTTTTTTTACATCAACCGTTCTAAAGCTGGATCCAACCACTTACAGCAGTAATTTTAAAAAAGGCCGCCCAATCACCATTTTCTCGCTTTTATGTTAATCCTTAGTGTTATGCGCCACGGTTGCTGCTTCAAGCGTTAGTATAGTAAGCCAAGCTTCTAACCTTACCCCAGATGTCGCTTTAATTGAGTAGGCAATGGTCCGCCGCCTCCCCCTTCATTGTTCTCTGATGTGAGCACCTACTGGTGATCTGAAGGCTCCCCCAATTCTTTGCACTTTCCACAGCAAGAAACTCAGGTGCCATAAAATGTTTTTTTCGTCTTATGCTGTGCACCTGGTCATAATCTTGGTTTTCTCACTGCCATTGATCCGCAGGCTTGCCCACTCCCTCCTCCATTCCTTTCATCGGCCAGGAAACCGCTACAAGAGGGATCACACCCCAGATCCGACTTCAACCAATTGCTGATGTAAAACAGATATCACGGTAAATCACGGGAGACGTTATTCTACTGCCCGCCTTGCCTGTAGCACAAGGATTTACATGGAAAAAAGGCTTTGACTGGGAAACCAGGCAGCAGGGGCAGCCTTAGGCATGTGCAAGTTGTGCACCTGCACAGGGCCGCCAAACCCCAGGGCCCGCCACGCCATTATATATCCTTAATATAATAATCCTCTGAGAATGGATACATATTTGCGTGGCGGCCCCTGGCAGGGATTTGGTGACCTCCGGCTCTGTTCCACTTCCAAACACCCTGACCCCCCCCCCTCTTCACTGGCCTCCGCGCTCCGCTCCACCCGGACCCCCTCTTCCGGGGCACCCTACCTACGCTCCCTGCCCAGGGCCGCCATGAGCCTAGAGCCGCCCCTGCAGGCAGAAGATAAAGTGCTTAAAGATTCTACGATAAGAGCAACCCTTACCGTTCTATAGTCCAAATAATAGAAAGGGTGTAGCCAAAATGTGGCAGAGATTCCCTGCTTGCCTCGGGTCACTAAAGACGTCAAGCACAGGGGAACAGACAGGAGCCTACAACACGGAGTCCATCATTCCAGTTTCTTTATCCAGACCAATGGGAAGCAGAGGGTCGCTGCTGCACTCAGATTAGCTCTCATTCCAACAGAAGTACTGTAAAGCACAGAGGCTTCTAGCTGGAGAGCGGAGAGCAGCGTCCTTACAAGGCGGGCAAGAACAGCAACCCGCAAACTTAATATACGTTAGGTAATTTGCCTTACTAAATAGATGCCATCTTGTTTTCTAGCTTCTGTTCTGCATCCTCGATTAGGTGAATTTCTGAAATAAGTTCAAGCTTTTTAGCTTGGGTTTACTGACATTGGTCGTCAAAAGTATGATAGAGACTATAATATAACTAATTCAACTAAAATACTGCTGAAATAATACAAAAATGTTTCATTGCTACCTGGTTAACAGTAGGTAACAGCAGATTTTGTTTTTGAGAAACGTGCATGTTCCTAAAGGACCAAAATACATTAAAAGGTAAAAGTACAGACGAAATGCTGACAAGGCCCTGGCCGTGGTGTCTTTCTAGTGACAACATAGAATGTTTTGACAGACAGGTTGGGTCTATAATTAACAGGTAGTGCAGCTTATAAACTGGGAGGCTCTGCTCCTAATTTAGGGGAGGGAGGAGTTAAATCAAAATGCACGGTAACAATGTTTATATATTTAGTATTCAGCAGGCGCCTTGGAAAGCATCACCCACAACAGAAACTTGTATACAGTAACAAGTCTGCAGATGGGCTTGCTTGGATTGGTAAATACTAATATTAAATCCCCTTTATGCTGAAATTTAAGACCGCAACCCCACGGTTGAAAGGTCTCCACCACAGTCCAGGTGAAGGTATGATTTTCGTATCAGGACTGCTTACGTCTTCCTTAAAATAAAATATATGGTGGGCTTTAGCTCCACCCAAAGGAGTACCACTCCTCCACTTTTTGTTGTTTGTTGTGTCATTCTGTTTCCCGTGGAGTGTTTTCACTAAAATGCATGAGTGAATATTTTACATCTCAAAAGTACACAGAACATACACCTAGTAAATGTATAGGCAGCAACCAATTTGTACAGCAGACTTTTTAAAACTGTTGTAGTAAGAGCCAGGGTTGGTTCCTAAAGGGCGGAGGAGCGTCGCCCCGCTGTAAGCACAACAGTAAAGACAAATATATAAAATGGCATGTCAATGCCATTTTACTTAACCCCAAAGTGTGAGGGCAGGGGACGGGGCTGAATCCTGCGTCTGCAGGGTGACGGCTCCCCTGCCAGTGCGCATGTCGGATTGGCCATCTGTCTTGTGGCAGCCAGTCCTCCATGCGCACTGCAGACCGAGCCATCCCAGCACTATGTAACAGCCGAGGGATTGATGGAACAGGCCCCCAGCCTCAAAATGAGCACTGGGTTAGCCTGCTCCAACCAATCTTGAAGCTGCTCTCATGCTGAAGACAGCATGAGAGCATCTCCAGGATTGGTTAGATTCGTATTTCATGGAACAGAAAGGAAGTTCTTGCCTTTTCTGCTTGATCCTGCCAGGAGAGAAGAGATGGGAGTCGGGACGCCGCAATTAAGGGGAGTTTTGCGCATCACGCCCCGCCATATTGTTATACTGTTAGCCGCTACTGGTCAGAGCTAAAGAAATAAGCCAGACTCATTGGCTCTGTCAGTGCTGGTTTTTTAAATGACCCGTGAAAGTTCCCGCCAAATGAATCTGGTGCCTTAGCGCCAGCGCAGATCTGTCCATGGAACCGGCAAGTGGGGTACGGTTCCTCAAACACAAGTAAAGTGCACTCACAGGCTGCAAAGAAGCACTTACTTGATAAATGGCTGTTTGTTGGTAATTCCTCTCTACGTTCAAGAGTTAACAGAACCAGCAAATGCAGCGAAACAAGCAGCCATTTCTCATTTTGTCGTGGAGTAAAAAGTTGTCACTTTCTAACCGACGAAACATTGTTACAAAGAATACAAATGATACAAAGAAACTGTTCCGAAATGTTTTACCCTGGTAGGCAGTCATCTTTCATGTGGAAATCTTTTCCTTTATTCACTGGCAATCTGAGTCCAGGGAGAGTTCAGGACGATATTGCACAGACAAGAGGTGAAGGGCTGGTTTTTCAGTTGTGTCGAGGGGTGTAGGGCCATCAGAGCCGAGCCTCTATTTTGCACCCACGGCATCCTCCCCTTCACACATCCAAGAGCTAATGGAGTGTTTTATGCATCTTCAAATTATAGCAGAATGGACTATTTAAGCAGCGTAGACTGTATGGGAAAAGGCACCAAATCTTTTTTTTTCAAGAATGACGGGCTTTCGTGGAAAAGGACCCCTCACTAACTGCACCATTATACACGTTTCAAGCAGGTATGGCCCTGCTCGGTGATCTGGCACGAGCCGCATAAGGAAGTACCGCGCCTCAACACATGCAGGGCGGATCTGAGACTTAGGGACATCTGCAGATCTAGCATTCCCTGAGCACAGTCAACAGAACCATGCAGGTTACATTTTTAGTTTGAGGTTGTGAAGCACAGAAACCTTGTACCATACACGCGCTACATATAATAAACTCCGGCGACTCCTGTGCCCGATTTGCATATCTAATGGAATAAAGTCCTGTTATGAAGCGTCAGCCTTGTGCTTTTCTACCTCAAACAGATGCTTATAGCAAGACTGGGGAAATGCGTACATCAGATCAGGATCACCCTAAAAGCTGATAATGATCCCAACTGATCCATGGCGATGAGTATTGCAAATCAAGTGGAAGAAAGCAGCTGGGACTAGAACAAGATCTGAGGCGCCTGCTCCATCACATGGTTCCAAATTGAAGCACCAAGAATAAGGGTTAATTGACTTATAAAGCAGTCCATCTTCAGGGCTCTGGGGGCTCCACAAACGTGAGTAGGAGTACTGGACCATGAGCACAAACTTGGGTGTCGATTGATCAAGCAGGCCACCGAGGAGGCGAGGTACCCTCACTAATAACAAACGGAAGTGTTTATAGTCTTTTTAACATATCTTGTGCTGATTGTTCAATCTTTTTATACGATGCTGGCTTTGTATTCTTTACTGTAATGATTTTAATTAATTGTACAGTTAATAAATTCAATTCAATGTGCTACATATACACCGCACTAACATACACACTTGATAAACACACAGGATGATAGCACCAGTTTCTGGGTTGCACACCACAACAGAACTTTACAATAGCGAGGTCAATGAACCGTACTCACACTGACAGGAAAAAAGGTATGATCATACTGTTGATTCAACAACATGGCAAGCTGCAACCACCACTGTGGTGTCACAGGGGGTAGTCCAACCACGCTTGGTGCACTCCTCCAGGTCACAGTACAGGCACTATAGCTCTCCCTCTCAGGGGCACGTCTAGACCTCTACGTACGGGCTATCTTGGTCGGAGGCAAGAGCCCAAAATAAATGTCAGAATACAAGTTTCCCTTGCAGCTGGGCATTTGGGGCAGGGTACATGTTCATTTGCTATGGAGGTGATATTCCCGTAACACAATAAATCCAGTATGGAACACCGCATGGCCCTACAACTAAAGTTTTAATTCTGAAGCTTTACCTAAAAGTCCTGTGAACGAATGGGATATGGGGTTTGAAACCCATTTTCGTACTTGCTGCAAGCACTCCTTACATTTATGAGACAGGTACTGGGACGACTAATACCTTAGGGTTGTGCAGTATTATCTAAACTTTAAGGAGTCAGTATCATTCTATGATCTGGTACTAGACAATTCAGAAAAATGCACCAACTTCCAGGAACATAGCACAACTCCGTACAATGCGCTATACTATTATGTTTTTAAAAAATGTACAGTTCATGTGTGGAATGGAACAAACAACATTTCTCCACAACATCTGAACTTATAGTCTATTTAACAGCACTAATCATTAAAGGTTTAAATTGTAGCTCAAAAATTGGCTATGGGCTTCATCATCCCTAAATCTTCAGTAGGAAATGAAAGGAGTCCAAACTTCTCCTGAATTTCCAATCACTCAAACAGCCTCAGTGCACACAGTTTTTCTGACATGTTATTTCTAAGTTGACAAGTGTAATATGCTGTAGAAAGGGGTATTTTGAATAATGGACAGAATATGTATACATGATTCTTGAATAGGTTGGGTAAAGTAAATGCCGTTAAAGATAGGACATATCAATATATTTTGAGTGCAAATCCGAAAATAAGAGTTTGAAAGCAATACCAGATAGTAACAATCTGACTTCTGGTTTAAATCACCTTCTTAACCACATGGCTGCTGCGGGGATTTTTGCGCTGTGCTGCAAATTGCCATTTTGCTGGCACCATGACGAGCTCAGCTCGTCATCAGCACACGACACCCGTGGGTGATGACGAGCTGAGCTCGTCATCAGCATCGAAAGGGTTAAACACCAGAAAGTGCCATACTCGCTTGAGACAGACTACACCAACCAAAAATATTTTTCTTTTGTTCCGAAATGTAGCTATCCAAAGCCTTAATGCCAGTGGCAAACGCATAAACCCCGTACTTATTTTGGAACAGTCACTAGCAGTAGTTAACAGAGTTTCCACATGGATCTTACTGGACCAGCTGGAGTGAAGTTCCACATCTATCACAGATGGTTTGAACTGGCTCTTGTAAATGTGTAAATGTAAATGTATTTGAGCTTATATAGCGCATAGCTACCCACAAAGGGTTTCCCGGCGCTTGCTTAGGGAACCCGTCCTGGTATTCCCCTGTGAGATAACCCCGGCAGGGTATCCACAAGGTGAAAGCCAGGCATCCCGCCGCGAGGGGCCGTTGTGGAGATTAAGCAAGCTATTGCCCAGAGTCGCAGAGTGTGAACCCTTGAGTTGAGAAGGCACCGGAGTGAGAATTATCGAGTCCGTGGAATTTTTGAGCCCAAGACCCGCCGAGGCGGGGAATTGAACCCTTGCCCAGGGCCGATCTCAGCTACCGGGTCTGCCGCCTCTAACCCCTGAGCCACACTTCTCCACTGGCTCTTCCCACAAGAGCTTAAACTTGGAGCAACCCCTTCATGGTTGTATGCACAATCTTCTTCGCCTACATTGCTGCCAGTAAGTTTCTTGTATTGGTGAAAATTGTGATAGAGTTTGGTACAAAACTTTGTTTGTGTCTTCATATAACTATACACAATGATAGCGAGATAGGACCTTAAAGCTGAATGCGCCGCTTTGAAGTTTCCTTAAATTCTGATTCCAAGTATGCACATTGGTATCATAGACCTTTACTATTTTCTTCTACCGTTGGGCCTTTTCTCAACTGGTCACTGTGGAAAACAAGAAAGGATACAGCACTGCAATACTAAAATGACTTAAGAGAAACTTGTGATCCCACAAGAACAGAAGATGGGACTCCGCATGCTAGTGGCAGGTCAGGAAGAGAATTTAAAGTGGCAAAAAACTCCTTCCATCTTGACCAGAGATAACATAAGGACTGCTGGGATTGGAGGGTCATGGTTTAAAAGGACTTCGATATCAAGAACCCAGTATCATAGGAGTGAAAAGATGGGCCTTCTCCGTCACCTGGTTCTTAAGTATACACTGTCTGATGTCAATAGTATTTTCCTGCTAGTGCCATCGGGGCCGCAAAAAGGTATTAATTGTCTTTATCTTTCTTCTTACACTCACGTACCCGAGAACCCCCATATTTATACCCAATATTGGTACCGAGACCAAACCCACATCTTTCTGTACCAAAATAGTATTAAGTCTTATCTCTACATATGTCTGCACATATGTACATGACATTACTCACGACCTGCAATGTATTACACACCAAAAGCTACACAGACAACTGCCTTAGACAATAATGAAGTAAAACTTAATGTGCATCATATAAATTAAGGAAAATTGCAACTAATAGTGGTTTGATCGCTACTTAAAAGGTCAAAATAAAGCAATCCACCACCTCTCCCTGGCCTTACACTGCTTCAGAAATAAAAACAACAGGAAACAGGTTTAAGCAGAGATTATCTTTTGCATTTTCTGCCAATTGCATTTTTTCATAATCAACACCACTAAAAAGTGGTCCTGTGCACTAGCAGAGTCGCCCACACTCTTCCTTTCTGTGCAATTTCTCACATAGCACACATCCTGTATTCAAAGAACCGCGTAGCCAAGTAAGGCTCAGCCAGTTTACAGTCAGGGGCCACTAAAGTGCAGTATCGCTGGATCTGCGTACATGCTTAGAAATCCCATTCATCGCTATGTCATTCAATTTGTAATTGAGGAAATGCTTAATTGGTTGTCACGAACCTGATAGCCAAGGGAAGCTTTAGGGGCCACGGACTGACCATGGACAAGAAGGTCACTAATGAAGGTCACTTACAAACACTACCAGATACCCCATCCACTAAAATTGTGGTTCCCTAGAAGCACCATAAAAAGATTGAGGAGCTGGAAGATTTCAGACGGTAGAGACTCTACTGCCTCTGTCGTCACAAACCTCTGACGTATCTCTGCCTTGGCTGCCAGGTCATAGTGACAAACAACCTGCCCTATTTAGGGCAGGGCGATCCTTGCTGGATTTCCCTCCTAGAACAGCCATGACTGGCATGGCGGCCCCCGCAGAGAAAAATCAATCAGTCAATGCTCCCTGCATCCCCTTCCCCAAGAAGGGAGAAGAGATTTTATAAGTCAAGGTCACTGATTATTTGCTTTTCTAAAATGAGCTCACTGCTATTGGAGAACGCTTTAGAAAAACTCAGTTTGCTAAATGTGGGGGAGGACAGGGGTAGGGGTGGGGGGACAGCAGGGCACCTGTTCAGCAAACTACTCTGATCACAATACAACCCAGAAGGATGGGTGCATTTTAGGAAGCAAAATCCTCACCAGGAAGAGAGGAATCACAAAATAGGTGGAGAAGCAATCAGCCAGAGGACCCGAGACCATGTCCTTAATGGTTTAGATAGTTTTTGTTTTTTTATTTCACGCAAAACATTTGAAGGAATACTAAAGACCAGGCTCTTCAGGTCCTAAAGGAAGAACTTTCCTCAAAAACCTAAGATGACAGTGGCATGATTCACCACGGCAGTCTCGAAAAGCAGTAGATGGAGAAAAAACGATCATTTCATCTGCTTGCAAAAACACTAGAGTGCTTTGCAACAGTGCAATGTGAATTTATCTGGAGGGGTGGAAAGTGGTTGCTTCCCCTTCCACAGTTTCTGAAGTGTTCATATGACAAAGGTAGCAAGCTTAGCCAGTCATCCCATAAGAGCTGTCTTTCTAATCCCACTCCTAACCCCTTGCGTGCGGCTAAAATTTTTGCGCTGCGCAGGGGTTTTACAGAGTGGGCGGGATTCAGAAGTCCGAGGGCCGTCCTGCGCACATGCCCACCGTGACGGCTCCCGCGAGCATGCAAGGGGTTAAATGTCAACATAAAGCCAATCTATTTCATCTATCTACCTAAGAAGTCACTTATGTTGAATTTATATTTTTATAACTCTTGCAATAAGCAGCAGCAGAGGCCCAAGCCTCAGCTGTGAGACTGAACTTGTTCATCTGGGCACGCAACGGTCTACATCAACCTCTCCTATGAGGGTCTCCCAAGTCTGATACTCTGAGGAAATACTGCTACAAGGAAAAGAAAATCTGGTTTATACAACAATGCCAGGATATCTGACCTCACACATAAAGCCAGGTAGGAAAACTCTCTGCCTATTTTACTTAACATTACTCTTACTACCCCACCTCTACCCTCGCCTCCATTCCATTGCCTAGTCTATTGTCTACAGTTAGACTTTTATATATAACCACCGTCTTTTTTCCAAAAACTCCACAAAAAAAACTGAGATCTTATGAGCCCCTTCAATAGCCACATCTGTCACCATGCTGCTACAATTAACCTTATTTGCCCTAATGTGAAGGTTATTGCACTCCTACCTCATACTTCTGATATATACATATTCCATACAAAGACATCTAGTAAAAACATTGGACTGCAAGAGGATCAAAAGAGGACAGTCACAGTTCACCACTTGCAGCAGTAGCTCCCCGCTTAAATCCCATTGAAGGGGAAGAGAAGGACTTTAAGTGTAATCAATGGGAGACAGAGTGCGACATTTGTACATCGAAAACTCAGTCCTCCAACAAGTTAAACGACCCCTCTGATGCACATCTAAGGCTGTAGTTGTTCCAGTCACACTATACAACTTGCTCCAGTCTAAAATGTTTACCAAAGTAAAACTCAGGAAATCATCACACATGAAGTCCACTCACTTCGACATCACCACTTCAGTCCCTCTACATCATAAAGGACACAGCTGTTAGCATTCCTCTTGCATGTACTCTAGATCCGCCTGTACACAATCACCGTATGTTATGAACGATGTAATGTTACTTCTAAATCACAGATAGCTTTATCGCTTCCGGTCATTTAGCGAGGAGCCAAAAACTACACTGTCAAGTTCTGTTCACGTGCCATGCCCACACTACTCCTCTCCAACAGGACCGATTAGCATCACGTATGTATAAAGGAGCACCTCTGATTTTTAATCTCTTTGCAAAGGAGTGGGAATGGTAGAAAGGCATTTACCACTTAAATCAAACAACAGAGTAAATTACCACTGAGTAAGTCTCCACTTTACCCTCAATTATGCTTACCAGGGAGATAACTCTCTTATATGGAATCAAACAAGTACAGATCCCTACAACCTTAAGACTAGAAAAGGCTACCCACTGACTGACTGTCTTGCTCTCACCAAGTCCATTCAGGCGCATTTTTACCTGCTCAACAGATCTGTCCATATGTTCAATACTGCAATAAGCAAAGCTCGCCGAGTACTCAAGAACTATTAACCTTTCCGTAATCTCAGGTGGCCCTTTTCCTCTTATAGTATTTATAGAAATACATTGCTGTGTTCTCCACCTTGTTCAGGAGAACAGAAGGAATGCTCAAAGTTCAGGTACCTTTTTCTTTTAAGCCCAGTCTGAAGGTCACTTGGTAAATGTAAGCATGAAAGCTTTACCATAGACAAAGGCAACCACTACCAACAAACTCAACATGGAAGGAGAGACCGATAGGACCAGTTTAATGATTGTGAAGACAGTAGAATGCTGGAAAACCTTGGGAACCAGACTATAACTGTAGTCCCGATGAGAGTATGCTTACATTTAACCTGTCAGCTAGGTTCTAAGGGCCATTGCAGGATATGAATTGAACTGTGATGTAACTGCAATGTATGTAGTAATTTTGGGGATAACTGATGGGGATAGGATAGCCAGGCATGAGTTACAACTTTCTGATCACTATGCTGTTAAAAGGGTCTGGGAAACCACCACTGAATAGCATTAAATCCAAGAGGTTGGATGCAGGTAGAATTTATAGAAATCAGGCAAGAATAAAAATGCCTTTTGCTAAATTGGTCAACTTTATATACTGCTTAAAAACTGGGAGCAGAGTCCATGCTCAGTTCCACTTGAAAGAATTCTAGCAGCTATGACCTGTAAACAGGAGTGTTTCACTCTTCTCTGGAAGCGAAGTCCGAAATGGAGGGGAATAAAATGTATGAATGTGTGGCTATGTGTAGAATTAGATTGCCCTGAAGTTAGTTACTGGAGCTTCAGTGTACCAGTAGTCTGTGGTAGCCAGAAGGTTTAGAGCATTGTGAGCGATACCCAGTTGGAAAAAGTGGACTGTTTTGACAGCGGATCTTACATTAAGTAGTGCCCTTAAAACTTTGGTGGTGGTGAAGTATATTGCACTATGGAATTAGAGAGATAGTTTTGAAATCCCGAGAGTCGAGGCCCTCAGCATGGAGCAGTCTATGATGCTCCTTTGATACCGGAGCTCTTAAGAGGCTAATCCCAACAATCGTCATTTAGAGGATCTGGCTCCTGCATACCTTGGGTATCTCAGTTCTTTTAGGTCTCTACGAAGCAACATCCATCATTAGTGAAGGAGTCCCACTGAGATTTTGGAAGTGGCATCAATTGCTGGGCAGAGGTAGCTCAATATATTTGTTATTAGGATCGTTGGACTAAGGCGTTCGAGTTAATTAGCTAGACCAGTTCTGATCTAGGAAGGGAAATTAAATTCTTGATGTGTGCCTGAAAGCACCTGGTCTGCCACATATTCTATTAGGGAATCTATAAACAGTCAGTTTTTGGCGTTGGATGTGGATCGAGACAGAGTGAAGAGGTAAAGATTTGTTTGTAGCTATAAAGTTTGCGTTGAGGTTCTCTGGCGATGTGCCAGGGTGGGATCATTCATGATTCTTTGGTGACCGTTCCAGCGGTTTGCGGACCTAGATTGGTGATAGCGATGGTGGTCTAAGAACAAGAGATATCAAATTTCTCAGCCTCCGATACGTTAGGTGACAAAAAGAATGTTTGTTTATTTTGTATGCCTGCACACTGTATTCTCCCACAATGATGTATTTTAAATACAGAATGCATGGCTTTTCTCCCTTCTGCTTTTGTTCTGACCCATATATTCGGATCGTTTTAAAACAGCCCATTGAATGGATACTATTTAAGTATGGATGCAAAACACATAGTCGAAAATGTCTAATTGGATGTGCTGGTAATCAAGGGAAATTGGCAAGACCTCAACAAAGTTACAGTGTAACACCAGAATAAAGTAAAAGTCAGCTTTGGTAGGAAGACATCCTGTGCCACTTTTGTCAACAATTATACAAACTGGGGCATTGCGTTGTTTCTTCGAGAACTGATAAAGAAGAAATGAAGGACCCTTGACATGGCTAACAATCTGGGAGAACACCATTGTGCTCAAAGCAACATTTATAGGCAGCTGTAGGGAAAGGAGAAGTTTGGACTGCGAGCTATTTAAGGGAAAAGACTCAGCATATTAAATTCTTCACTCATCTCGAAGTTAGACTGTAATCTAATAGTGGAATCTGAAACAAGCTTTTAAGGGGCATCATCCACAAACGTTATACGGTCGCTATATTTTGGTATTCTGATTTATATCCGAGATGTGAAAGCACCTGAGCTTCTAACAGACCATGACTATACAATGCCTCATGCATTGTCGAAAGAGATAGAAGTTGCACAGCTTTTTTTTTACTTTCAGAGAGATATAGGAGAAACTTTGCTAGGTTGAAAATATTTTCGACTAACTACAATAAAAGCACAATTATATAGGGCTGTTGCTTAGGCAATACTACTAAAAGAATCGGTTCGTTTTCTTCTCAAGTTCCATTAAAATAGTTTGTCATAAAATAAAAAAAACTCCAGAATCATATTGTTAATCTATGAATGTATTGCCTGTGCAAAACTATTAAGGATAGAAACAAATCTGTAAACTTCGAGAAATTTGCATACTTTTTCCAGCTTCTTTGTCTGAATACGATGTACAGTGAACATTTCTAGTAAAAAGCAGGAAAAAACTCTTCAGGATCGTAGAAGAGAAACAGAGAAAAGATTTGCAAAGGATGAAAATTCAAAAATGTGCAAACATTTTCCAGCAGAAAAAAAGTGTGCATGCTCCTAGTCACAATGGAGCATCTCTTTACTATAACCAAACAATGAAAATAGGGAACAGGAGAAAGCCAATAAAAATGTATGAGAAGGCCTTTGAAGATGGAAAACATTGCTCAGGTTACAGTAACACAATCCCAACACCCTACTTGCAAGACTTGAGGCGTACCAAGCAAATTCAGACAATTGAAAGCAATACGACACCTGTCTGGCCGAAAACAACTGATGAGGTTGCACTCACTGTAAGCCTTACAAGTACTTTCATTACAGTGCCAGTTGCTTTAATTACCGACAATCTTTGCCATGTAAGTAAGATCCCATAAAAGAACCAGAATTTGACACTAACATTTCCTTTTCATTCACAGGGTAATGAGAATATAGATCAGAGGTAAACACTTTGAGTTGCGCTGCTTTCAACCAATGGCAGCCTTCTGTGGTTTACAATGCAGTGTTCGGATTGGCTGAAGTCATGAAACAGCGGCAAAAATGATGTAAAACATGCGCTGGATGTAGGAATATCAGTGACAGTATGACACGATGAAATCCAGGCCGTGCTCTGTGGGCTGGTGTGGAGTGCACCCCTTAAGTGTCTCACATTGAACGCACAGACCTCACCCTACTACATTATAGATTCGTCGGCCATCATGAATTTTTTTAAATACCTTCGACCTAAGAATTGCTGCAGCAATTTTCAGCTCTTCATTACAGGGAGCAAACAGGATGCTTATAACTTTTTTGTAATTATGGGATCTTAGTACCATTTCTGATATAAAATCTGTACAGATTAAATAGAGTACTCGCGGATATCAATTTGGGGAAGTACAATTGGAAGCATGTTTGAGGCTCTTATGTATGATATGAAAAGAAAAGACAAAGACATAACTTACATAAAACATATGGTTTGTTAAGTAAGTGGACACGGGGGGGGGGGGCAGTGGCCAAGGATATGGTGGCTGGGGTAGGGAATCAAATTATCCCATGATGTACTTCAGGGGGGTACAACAATCACATGCAATACCATTTTTTTGTAATTGTTCTAAATGTGATTAATCAATCTATGTGGCATCACAGGTACAGTTAAAACATTTAACATCAAGCTAAAAAACTACAGAAAACATTCAAGTTTCAACAACATTTCAAAAGATTCTAACCTTATAACAATTGTCAAGAATGTCTATACTTCACTGAGATGAGTCATAGGTCTTCCACAGTACAGGTAGACAGAAAATAACACACAAACCTAACCCAGCTTAAATATGCCTGAAACAGCCTTTACCAGGACTCAACTCTATAAAGTAATAAAAGCTCCTACATAACCTTGTAGGGCCAGGAGTAAATAACTAGCAGCTTGTGAGCCACTGGGAACTCTCTGGCTACATGCAAGTAGCTCTCCAGTGTGCAGCCCAGTCTACTAAATTAGAAGCGTTTGTTTGATTCAATTAATATATGCATTTCAAAATTTAAAAGCGTGTATTTGAGACGAAAATGTGTTCATTTTCACAATGTTTTCAGAAGCGGATGTCTGGAAAAAAGTTGAATTTGCAAAATATATTTAAAGCTGATATATAAGTGAGAATATCATGGTGTCGGCGAGACTTATTACTCATCTTATCACCTTCGTGCCTGTGGCTTTGCAGCTATGGCTGTTATGTATTTCCCATGTATAGGTATGCCAGACTGATAACGCCTTTTTACATTACTGATAACAACTCTGTATGATGCTCTGGGGTGATCACTGCTGACAATTTTGCCTGCAGTGGCCATTAATGTCAACTTGTCCCATATGTTTACTTTTACAACATTAAAACGGTCTTGCTATTGAAATGTAGTAGTCTGGAGTTTTGCTTTGTGAATGCTTGTTGGCAAAGCTGAACAGCAAAGGCAAAAGGAAAAGCCAATGTTGATCGGTAAAAAAAAAATAGGCAAAATGACTGACCCCAGCATAACGACGTTTGTGTGTCACCAGGCATGTAAGCGTATGAGCCATTAAGTAGTGGAGGGCATTTTTGTTTACTTTTATTTACTGTTCCAATATGGCGTATGCCCATCTGGGAGTGGTAATTAAAAAAAGTATAGAAGGAGCAGCCAGGTAGAAAATTGCAGCTGCTGCAGATATATATATATATATATATATATATATATATATATATATATATATATATATTTATTTATTTTTTTAAAAGATGGTGAAGAAAGCAGTAGACGAGGTGGGGAAATCAACAACAAGGAGCACATGGGGGCAAAAATGAGGGTGAAAAAGTACACAGGGGAGAGAGGCAGAACGCACAATCATGAAGTGCTCAGAGAAAAAACTAACACGTAGCTCCCTGTCTGGTGTTTAATGATACACGTAGTCCAACAAAAAGGCAGTAAAAGAAGGTATGCTCAGTTATATGGAGGTGAATGAAAGTCTCTGAATAAACCCAAAAGGCAAACAAGTGAGATTGACAGTGAAGCCAGCCAGTGATCAACAGTCGGCTGGCTGAAAGCCCACACTGTGCACTAGTATTTTACAGAATAGGACTTTCAAAAAGAAACAGCTAACGCGGTCTGTAGGAGACGTAAAAACTACAGCTCATTAAAACTAACACTCTTCCTTTGTGGACCGCACTACACCCAAAAATTATTCAGATTGCAATCTGCGCTGGAAACATTTAGAACGTCGTACCAGAGTCCACAAAAGGGATAGCAGATTCTTGCATTATAAAAAGTGCTGATAAACACACATCTTACTTTAAAAAACACAATTACCCCACTGCACAAAGACAAGGGCAAATGATATCGGACGTATATAGTGTAAGGTTTTCCAAATAAATTGCAAATATTACCACGTGACGCCTTCATTCAACAACCGCAAGTGATGAACTGCGATTGCGTTTCCAATGTCGGACATAAGTTGTTCACTGCCGTTCCCCCCTCTGCACTATACTGTGCCAATGGTCAGCATTAATCCACGATTCAGGATATGTCTGCACTAGCCTTCTAAATCGACCCCCCATTTCCTGAACTATATGCACTCTGCACCAACTATAGAGGCCATCAGTGGTTCACTGGCACGTGCAGCTCCTTGCACACTTGTCCGGGACATTATAAAGCCGCATTAATCCCAAGTGCAGAAGCACCTTTATTTTCTGCTAATTAGGCGCATCAAGTAAATATTGTGCTACTTGAAATGTTTAAATATTCAAACAAAAGCCTAACTCTCCTGCAAGAAGTAAGCCTTCCACAGGCCTGCGTGCACTAGTGCCATCAGCCCGGCCGGCTCCCGCGCACGGTGTTTACGCGGGCAGCACACAGGCTGGGCTGGCAGTGACCTGGACTGGCCGAGCAGCCAGCCCATTTAGCATCAGCAAGACACCATCAGACAGGAACCTGCCCTCGCCCGGACCAGTGGCTATGACTCATCGGCAGCTGAGCACTGCGAACGAGATATGAGAAAAATGTCACAGCAATGCAGCTCCCAGCAGCAGGCCCGCGCACCGCTCCACAGGCGCGCGCGCTAAAAAGAGAACACGCATTCAGCTTTTTTACAAGCGGAGGGCGGGAAGCCTACAAGGGCCCTGATTGGGCGGCTCGGTTCTGCGCATGAATACTTGGAAGCGCCTGCCGCTGGTAATCAGGCCCCGTGAGGACTTCATTGGGAGGACAACTTGAGGCTTCTAGAGTTCAGACCCATTACGCATCGTTTTCCACCTCTTTACCACTGCTTCCTTGAGCAGTGGAACCGGATGTCGTGGCTGCATGACCCCCCCCCCCCCCCCACCACCACCACCACACACACACACACACACACACACACACACACACACACACACACACACATCACGGAATGCGACCGTCACGTACACGCCATGGGGAAATAATTATTTGTCTGTGAAAGATACGGACTCGTATTTAGGAGATGCAGTACAAGGCCAGACCGCACTGGGACGGGGCACAAACAGGCAAGGACAATATTGAGTTTTGGGAGATTCCATCAGCAGAACAACTGTTGCATGATGTCTGCACTTATAGTGAGCCCTGATAACGTCGGAATCACGACCAAACACGCGTTGTGCTGGCTAATGCAAAGTGGAATAAAGCACTGGTAAGGAGCATGATTCAACCCAATGCCTGAAGACAGAGTTCTTCTAAATTGTGTGTGCCATAAGGCTGTATGGATGTATATATAGAACCTGCTGGTTCTCATTGTGGATGTTGGGTGGGCATTCCTCCTTTTTTTGTGGACCACATTTCTGAACAAAATATACTAAAGAGGTGTGATATTCAAGTGAGTGCTAGGGAAACCAAATCACCCCTCGAGACACAACCCGCCAACCACCTCCCACAAGTATCAGTCTAGCTCTGGGGCCACCATCCTCCTGAGTGGGATGGGGGAGGAAGAGAAGAAACCCCAATAAGGCCATTGTCATGGACAGAGCTCCCTCTCTTCTTTCTTCCGGCCAGCACAAGCATACTTCATAACCTGCTGCTGCTTCTTGCAATTTGTTGTCTGCCCGAACCGATCCACCGGGTCCGATGTCTTATTTTTGTTTTGAAGGAATGGAAATGACTAGCAAAAAGAACTCTGCCATACTCAACGTTGTCTTATTGGCCACATAGGACTTTGAGGTGACTTGTGTGGATTTTGAAGCTGGTTTGAGGTGGAAGGTTAACAGTTACTCCTGGTTCCTGATACATCTACCCCAGTGTGCTCACATTACGCAGTTCTTATGGTGAGAGCGGTGTGGTCAGGTGCTCTGCAATAGGGACTCTTATTTGAAGCTGTGACGATTAGAGCCGAGATGAGTTTTGTCTTTGCCACAGTGTTTTGAAACTGTAAAACTGTCAACATTTGCAATGTATACCTAGTCCGATGTGTCTGGCAGAGATAAACTTGCAAAAAATCAATACCACCTTACTATCTCCGAAGAGGCGTAGTCAGCTTTTTTTTCCACACGTAGTGTACCCACTCGTGCAACCAACAACTTGTTCTCTCTACAAAGAACCTGCAAATCATTGAGAGCAATTTATTGTCCAGCTCAGATGTCTTCTTTTACTACAAACTCCTGGCAAGTTCAAAGTGCTCCATGTTTTTCTGTAACTGTATGAAGTATTTGTTATACATAAAGTACTACAATAACCTTGGATTTGAGAGCGCCATATAAAAACATTAAATAAAATGCTAGTTCCGTTGCAGGGTTGACCGTCTGGGGATCTGCACATTCTCAAGCCTGTGCCATCACCACGTATATGGCAAGAGCAATTGAACCATCACAACCCGTCGGTTCCGCAGGCATTGGTTCATCCTTATTTTGCCTACTTACGACGGTCAACACATAACATAACCCATTTAAGTAAGGTTAGGCTAAATGTGCTTCCTGGCGGGGCAAGGAGAGTTAAGTGGAAAGGTAAAAAAAAAGGCGGCATAATGAGATGTAATTGTAGGCTGGGTGCATAGAAGATTCAACGCCCTTCCATTTTCTGCGTCAAGCCTCTGCTAAACATGGAAGCAATAAACAAGACTTATTTCACTGAAAGATGGAATCATTGAAAGATGGAAAACGTTTCTAATTTTAAGGAAGGAGGAAACAATGGATAATATGCAGCAATATTGTTAAAGAAGCACTGTCGAAACCTTAAAGTTATGTGTGCTGCTATTTTGCAGATTTTTTTTTTTACTGGATTAATTTTGCATATGTTTAAGATGTTGCGATTTTGAAATATGGAAAGGATTTTGCTGGAATAATCCAAGGTGCGTGAACACCTGCTTTGTCGTGGCCATTCTAAACTTTCCACATCGTCATCACCCACACCGAAAGGATAGCCAACCCATCCTTCATTGGTTGTTGGAGCCTCTATTTAGGTCAATAAAACAACTTTTCTAGTGGACACACTTCAAATGTAAGAAGTGTATACATAATGGTAACTGTGTAATAATATTTACATAGCAGGGCTGTGGCAACACCATAAATAAAAATGCTGAAGGCAGAGTGGTGTAAATGTCGCAAGACCGCCCCACCGCAGATGGCAAAATAGGACCCATGAAATATCACCCCTTATTTGATTATTGTGTTTTTTTACAAATTACATGGTTATTTTGGGGTAGCTAATCTAAATAAGCTGTTTTCTTCCAAGTGCAGCCAACAATGGGTACTTGCTGGAATTAAAATGTTTGGCCTTCATGAATAAAATGTTGATGAAACAATGGTCAGTGGTGAGGACCAGTGGACTTATGCAATTCTGAAGCCTTTACCACATAATGCCTTTACAACATTTTCCAGTTTGCAGATCTCTCAAAAAAAGTTGCTTCTAGCTCAAATGGATAAAACACAATATTCCCTCGCGTACAGAATAATCTGCCTTTTTCTGCATAATTGAGATCACCCAGCAGTATACTCCTAGCAAACCAGGCAATGGTAAAACTTGGAGCAGTGATTGTAATCATGAAGTCTGAATTTCTCACGATATTGTGAAATATTTCTCATATTTCATAATGCCTTATTGATTATGGGTTCTCGTGACATTCAATCTGTACATCATCCATACGAATATATATGTATGCGTGCATCTATATATGTATTCACACACACATATACACATATATATATATATATGCATGTATTTAATATGCTTCTTTTTACTTTATGTCTGCAGTAACTGGGCACTTAAAGACGCAAACAGCTAATAAGTTGCACAGAAGGCCATGTCATGTTTTGGCAAGATTCATTTTATTTTAGACGGGTGATGAAGATTCCTACACGCAGTGGGGACTCCCGCAGTATCAGCACTATAACCAAAACACGTGTGAACTAAATGGCTCCCTGAGTAATTCAAAGACGGGTCACATTAGCGTAACACGCACGGTAATATTAGGCCGCGTGCTGCGTCCGTCATGAGAGCCGCTGAAAGCGGAGCCAGTGTGCGATGAAACAGACATTTAGCAGCCAAGGGCTCAAAACCTATGTAATCACTGATTTATGTCAGCGGCTCGACCAATCGACGGAGGCCGCGATCCTTCGTTATGCACATTGCTGACATGTGCTGGGTTATTCTGGGCACAGCTGGATATGGCAAGACGCGTCCTCGGTGTCAGTTACCTGAAAAGGGATATGCCAAGGTATCAAAGCGCAGCGTCGCACCGGTGGTAAACCAGCGGGTTACGACACT
This sequence comes from Lissotriton vulgaris, assembly GCF_964263255.1. Taxonomy (NCBI): domain Eukaryota; kingdom Metazoa; phylum Chordata; class Amphibia; order Caudata; family Salamandridae; genus Lissotriton; species Lissotriton vulgaris. The sequence continues at coordinate 1,647,621,089 of NC_141694.1, forward strand.
GCTGCTGCAGGCAGGAATTTTACTGAGACAACATGGCCTACCAGCTACAGAGCACACTCGGGTTTTAATGCGGCATAATTCCGACACATGTGTCTTTTACCCCCTCCATGGCACTGCACATCCCATATTAAAGAACACCCTCAGAATCCGAGACTAAAACTGACGTGCGCCAACAAACTACAGAAAGCGCCTTATTACGTCATATGAAACCCAACATTAAGCACAATGGCAATGAACTTAAAAAGAACATGAACGAGGCACTGCGAGACAAAAGTTTAGTGTACAATTTGTTTAACCTACTAATTTACTCCCCATGACATGAATGTTCCAACAAAAAAAAAAACGCGTCGGTGCTGGGGAGACTGCAGGCGTGGCTGGCGGTGCTGGTACCTCATCTGCAAATATCCTGCCTCCCACGCCCCCGCGGTGACAGTCAACAAAGACAGACACTGCCCCCTCAGATGCTGGTTCCCTTTACATTTCAGGTTTCACTTATATTCCCTAAGAATACCAGCTTTTAACAGCAGCGGTTTCTTGATGGGGACTTCACCCCCCTGTTTGTTTGCCATGATATTAAATGTGTAATAAAAAATATAAAACATTTTTCTGCTGCTGTGCGCAGCATGACCCGGGCAAAGAAGTTACACTGTGGAAAGGGATTGAGCCTCCGCTCCAAGCTGGGAGGTGCCGGGCTTCCTTGGGGTGAAGTGCGCCTGTCGATTTGGACGTGTGCCTTGCCCCGACCAGCCGGACATGCGCACTTGAACCCTGGCCAGGCTCTGCAATGTAGGAGCCCGAGGGATTGTAGCCCCGCAAGGCTCCAAAGGAGCGGTGGCAGCCCCTGATCCAGCTAATCCTGGCACTGATGGAGTCTTGGTGGTGTGACCAGGCTAGGGTTGTGAGGTCATTGTAACTTGCTCCAAGCAGGCATGCATGACTAAGATTCGTGTTCGGAATCAGTGCCAATAGCCGGACTGGACGGACAGCGAGTGTGTTTGTCCGCCGCACTCTTACATTCATTCACCTTCACTCAGACGGACTCTGGGCTTCGCTGACTGACTGAGTATCGAAATGCACGTGATGTCAAGAGAGATTGATTTACACATGAACTGAAATGACACAGAGAGCTGCTGTTTTAACCAAAACACGTAGTTGGATGGAATTTGCAAACAGTGGACAGGGCGTTCCTGACAGGCTCTGGAAGGAGGGAAGTGGGAGGTGAAAGCTGCACTGCAAAGCAAGATGGGGGCGTGTAAGGCTTTAAATGCTGGGATGCCGCCCCCCCACCACCCACACACACACACTCTCATGTCGCTTCCCTTGATGTCTTGCTCTACCCCTAACCCATCTTTCATCTCCTTGTATCTGTCTCTCTCTACTTCTCTTCTTGTCTTTTTCCCTCTCTCTCCCATATCTCTCTCTCTCTCTCATTTTTTCCTCTTAGTATCGCTGTTTCCTTCTCTTGTTTAGTTCTCCATCTGTGCCTCACACCAACATACTTCATATCTGCCTTTTCATAACACTCTTAGTAATATATATATGCTAACACGAGCATGTACTTAAACGAGGCTATGCTATGAAAGAGTAAAAAAAAGGTCAAGTGATGGTCCATTGCTGAATAAATAACACATGCAGGTACCAGTGAGCACAGACGTTTGTGGAGAGTCACCCTGAATTTACACTACTCAGTGAGCAGTGTAAATTCAGGATGACTCACAACTAACGTCTGTGATGAGCGAGCCTTGAACTAACAGTGGAAAAGATAAGCAGGTGCCTGCACTTGAATAGCCTGGGACAACCCCGGGCAGTGTTCATGCTATGAGGGCTAAGCCCGAGCAGGAGACTAAACACAGTGTGTGGTGATCACGAGGGAGCGATATGGACAGACCGTGGGACTCTGCCTAAAGTAGGTGTCAGTGAGTGGTGGCTCCATGGGCTAATGCCTCTACTTCAGAAGTGTAATGGGCAAACATTCAAATCCCAGCGGGTCAACTCAGCCTTTCATCCTTCCGCGGTCAATACAGGAGTGCCCTGCAGTTGTGTAATATTAAACAAGAGCTACTCAGCCCTGAGGGGTGAACGTACGCTATACAGGTGTTATGTATGTCAGGCATCTGTACGTGTTGGAGGACAGACCAGCCCATCCGTCTTGGTCCTCTGTCCACCTGCACGCGCTCCAGCCCTGTGTGTGTTTAACAGTGTTTCCTACTCCTTCAGGTGTTGGCACAGTCATGTGGGACCCAGGGCATAGTACTGGGTGCCTGATCTGCCAATCTGGACCACACTCAACCACAAGTGTGCCCGGGGGCATCCATCACTCATGTGTACTGCCTGTATATTCATGCCAGCCCAAATGGCTACTAAGGTCAAAGTTGGTGCCAAGACTTCTTCGATTTGCCACAGAGACAAGCCCCGTGCTCCCCGCTTGTCCCTGCCTGCTCACATGGACCTCGGGGAAGAGGGATGCATTGGTCAGGGTACCCAGAGACTAACAGGCATACAGGGGGCGTCCAAGCGCTAAAAGGAAACAAGAGACAGATTAGAGTCAGTGAGGCGAGTAGGAAGAGGGAAACTAATCTTCTATGCCCCCCACCCCCATGCCCTACCTCTGTCATGGTTTACCAAGAACCAGAGGGGGAGGATTTATCTCGCCAAGCAGGCAATAAAACAGAGCAGCTATTAGGCGAGATCAAATGGTCGTCAGAGGGCCAAAAACAGGTCTGGCATGGAAGTCCGGTTAATTATGGTGAGACCAGTGATTTTAATGGGCAGGTACCAACACTTTTTTATTTTGAGAGGGAGAGTACCTACATTTCTCAAGAAAAACATAATACTTTTAATTTAAGAGTACCAGCACTTCTCAGAAACAAGCAGGTACTCTGCTGCAAAGTACCTACACGTCTATTTCTCCATTTCAAGCACTGGGTGAGACCAGGTGACAGAGAGATAAAAAGAAGGGAGGGCCCAGTGCCCCCAAGTGGAAAGGGTGAGTTAAAAAAATAAACTTCCATTCTGGGTTACACATTAATATGTAAGCATAGTGGATATCTTGCTGCCTATGTGGGTGTGTGAGTAGCTGTATTGATGTGTTAGTATATATGGGCGTAGCTGTATGGAGGTGTGAGTGGCTGTGTTATTGGCTGTATTGGACAGTGAGCGGGTGTGTGAGTGGCTGTATAGAATAGCTCTCTTTAAGAGCAAGATTATTGCCTCTACACTGTATTATTCACTCTTTTTATTTTGACTGATGACTACCTCAATGCTATATTGTATGTTTTTCTTTTGATCTTCGCATAACCTGTAAGGCGCTCTGATATGATACCTTTGGGTCTAGCCAGCACTACATCAACCTCAAAATAATTATAACGTGCCTGCAGGTTCCAGAGCGCAATTAAATATTAATAAAATGGCATCATCCCCACTCTAAATAATCGTTTTGGGTGGTGTCTTCATTTTGGATTGTCTGCTAACATTTTTCCAAGCAAATGCATTTTATAAAATTCTGTGCAAGATATGAGTCTGTTTCTGATATATGTATACAAATCTAGTTAGTGTCTAATCTCCACGATCCATTTCATACCTTCACGTCATCAGCCCTTAGTCATTGCAAGAAGTCACAAATCGCGAATCCTCATGGCATCAGCCCTCAGTCATTGCAATAAGTCACCAATCACGAATCTAATTTAGCAAAAACAAAATTTCCATAATAAAAATAAAATGGCGCCTCGTGAGCGCTCCTGCAATAGTATACAGTGTTTTTTTAAGTTCCTTTATTGTGCTGCACTTTATCAAAATACATTTCAACTCTCTGCATTCTTGACAATCCCACCATAGGTTATGGCAGATCTGCAGTTTATGTTAACAACTCCGGAATAATGCGGTTTTCTAGACAAATTTCTTTTGTAAGCCGAATTCATCATGTCTAATGTATAAGATCGGTACAATAGAATTTTTGCTTGAAACGTTTTCTGCTACGGGCAGCGGTGCAAAATTGTGCCAGTTCCATGCACCTTGGGTTGCACGTGGATGGGCCACAAGTGGAAAAGTTCAGTTTTGCACCACTTCCGGTTCTTACGCGGGCCTCGTCTGCTGCAGTGTTACCCGTTCTCTCTAACTTTATTCTTGCATTGGTTTAATTCATCCCCAAATATGAAGAAAAAAATTACATTTGATGTGCAATTTAACAAACATGTTTTACCCCTAATTAATATTCCCTTCATATTCTAATGGGGGGAAATGGAATACGTTTATTTGCATGAGGTGGAATAGAAGAATCACCACAAAGCAATGCTACCTTCCAAGTTACACGGATTCCATTTGCATAGTATGGAATGGAGAACGCATTTTACTCCAAACTAAAATAACCAATAACTTTGCATTGTGTAATAAAATAGAGCAGGTCTATTTTCCATTTTTTGCCTGGAATGTGAAGTGGAAAACACTGGTTTCACCATAAGCAAATATTATATGAAGCATGGCAACAAAGCAATACTTGAACAGATTGATATATCACTACTTTTAGGTCTGGGTTTTGCCAGCGCAGTTTCACAAATACTGCTAATAATATAGATTGATAGGGCTTTGACTCCATCCCTTTCAGACACTGACTTTCTTGGACCATCCTTTTTTAGCCATTCGTTTTAAACTTTGTTAAGCATGTCCTGGCTCAGCCAGGCAGAGTACACATATCTCACCTAATACTATTGGCTGTTTGAATGTATCCTTCCACCTCTGCTTTAGTGCTTGAACTGCATAAGGGACTACTGTACAACTAGAGCTCTCTCGGTTTGCTTCTGCTGGCTCCTTCCTGTGTCTGTCTCTCTAATGTATCAATGCTGCATTAGTTAGCACTTTACAAAGTGCGAGGCTAGACGAGCCCGCCTTTAGGGCCCGGCCCACGCAACGCCATTGGTCAGGGTATCTGGCCGGCTGCCCTATGGGCGGCTGGCTGGAGGAAGTTCTTCCGGATTAGGGGAGTGACACACGTCCGGTGGGGCGTGGGGGCAGAGGCCGTGACCTATTTAAGTCAAGATTACAAAGAACTCGGCCTCTTCCCTCGCCAGCACCGGACCTGCTCGCACCCTGCTCGACCTCACTGCCCTCGCCTTAGGATAACGCTTTGAAACTCCCGCCCACCCGTCCCTTTAAGGCAGTAGTTTGGAGGGGTGTGTTGCGCAAAAGAGACATTGGACCAGTGTTAGTCTTACAAAATGGACGGGAGTCCGCCTTGCGCACTCCCTAGGCCAGCACTGAGGGGAGAGAAGGTAAGCTCTCCGCAGGGGGATGGAGGCCACTGGCTGGGGAGGCTAGGACGACAGGTACGAGCCTCCTAGGCAGCCTGGTGGACGAGAGGTGGGGCCCTGGAAATGGCGGACAAGGACCCGAGGGCTGGGGCCAATCGCTCATGGGCGCAGGTGGGTTGCACCTTGCGTGGGCATCTCAACCTGGGGAGATGCGAACCAGAGGGCCCCTTGGTGCTGGGGGAAAGAAGAAGAATTTATGAGCAAATACAGTTTGAATAATGCATAATACAAGTTGATAATATGATTCAATAATACATGTTGCTTATAATTTGATAATGTGTTTTAATAATCATGTTTGTCATGTTTATGAGTGTTGTCATTAAACATGGCCTTTTTACACCCACCCTTTCTCAAAGTCCTGATTAATTGGTGGGTTGGGCGGGCGTGGAGCATGCTGGGGGATCCGGGCCCTATAAACACAGACCTCGCAGCTTTGCCAATGCTTGATGCTTATCACTAATGAAAAGCTCAGACTGGCTTCCCTCAATTTTAGTCCAACAGTACCATTCAGCTTGGGGTGGAGGACAAAATCAACTTACTCCATTAAATTTCAAATACAATATGTATTTATGTTCTATAAGTTTTCACAGGAAACCACACAAAAACATACAATGAAAATGGAAAAAAAAACTTCCAAGTTGTCCTTATGGTTAAAGAAGAATTCAGCCACATCTACCACTCATGTAACTATTCAAGATATCACCTTCCTACTTTCCTTGATAATGAAAAAAAAGTGCTGCTTGATTTTGAAAAACTACATAATGGCTTGTTGTGAGATCTGGTTCGGATACGGATCGGATGGTTGAAGGGCGTTGGTTGGATGTGCTTGGCTCGGTGGTCATTTTACAACAGACCTGTTTGAGGTTGGGAACATTTTTGATTTGTTTCTAATGTTTTCTTGACAGATTTAAAGTATTTTAGTTGGATCTCTTTTTTCAACAATTGGCAGTTAATATGTGATGTAAAAGCCACCACTTGAATAATTTTTTTTGCGGTGGGAGAACCCCCCCTCACACTCCACAGAATGCTTAATGTCGAACTGGAACCACATCTTGAGCTGCCATTATTTGATCCTGCAGGGTCTAGTCTAGGATACCATTCTTCCTCCAGACAAAACCAACATCGATAAATGACATACAGCAGCTTGTATGCACGTGTCAAATGAATAGTGTGAGTAGCCTTCCATGTGTTTGACACTATGGGCATGCAACAATAAAGTAGGTTTGTAGATTTATATAGCGCTGCTTATCACCCAATAGGGTATCCAGGCGCTGTCTATGGGATATTCAGGAAGGACTTAAAGACGTGGCTTTTCGACTAAACCGAAGACCCCTTCCCCACCCCACTTAGCACCAAGAGACCCTCACAGGCGAGTTGCTGCGCTTTACAGATTACTGATTAAGTGATTTGCCCAGAATCCCAGAATGTTGCGCCGACACAGACTCGAACCCGGATCCCCAGCTTCTGAGTCAGCAACTCTGGCTGCTGCACCACATCCTCTTCCGCTACTAATCTCCAAAGCTTTGAACAAACTGTACCCAAAGGGGCAGTCTTTGCCGACAGCCAGCATTACAATGGCTGAGTTACCTCCATTATATTCAGAATATCAGACTCGTGGAAATTCTCGATATTCTACTCCCTTCAATTTTCGTATTTGCACTCTGTTACGTTGGCACTTTATCTAATCTGCATATATCTCCCGTGTCCCCGTCCCTGCCGCGCGACCCCCATTTGCATAGAGTGACGTAGGTACCCTTCCCTCTTATTATTGTCCTCTGCATGTTCCCGTCCCTGCCGCGCGACCCCATTAGCATAGATTACGTCAGATGGCCTGTTGCTTATCGGACAGTTGTCAGGTTGTAGTGACAGTTGAACTGTGAATGAGATTGAGCTGGTGACCGGAGCGCTGCCCGGTGTGTCGTATGTACTACAAATAAAGTAACACCTTCAAGCACATACCGAGTGTTTACTTTACAAATTTGGCGACGAGGACGGCACGCCGGAGAACCCACCACGTGAGAAAATTTAAAAAGAAGACATCGTTAAACGTGTATGAGTTGAAGAAAAAGAGCAGCCTCCGTGATTTCCGGCACATTTTGAAATTTGAGTGAGGTGAAATAATTCCCTTGGACTTATTGCGAAGTAATTTGACCAGTGAATTCTGAATGAACCTTGGGCGTTTTGTGAATTTTGATTATATTGAAGAAAAGTAAGACCCGAGTTCAAGGAAACTGGAATCTGCGCAAGTTCATGAGGTGAGCAGTTTAAGCTGAATGAGGTGATTTGAGCGGAGCAGGGAACGATTTTAAATCGCTGTCACCGCAATTTTGAAGTTGAAAAGTGAGCCTTGGATGTCATCCATAAGAAGTGTGACCAGTGTAAAAAAAAGTGGACTTGGATTTATCGTGTGAAAGTATAAGGTGATTTAAGGAACCCTAGTTGCTTAATACTGGGATTTGCACAATACTTATGTGAAAAGCCAAGGTGACTAATTTGAGGAGAAGTGAGCGTAACAGAGGACATATTGTTCACTGCAACCGCATTTTGAATTTGAAGTAAATCAGCGCGCAAAAGCGTTTGAAGTGAAATTCTCCTCAGATATCCATTGTGAAACCAATGATAATATCATAAGGTATAAGTGTGTGAAGTGAGATTCTCCACAACGTCAATGATTGAATTTAAGGAACTCTTAAGGATGGAGCAGCAAATGAGAATTTAGCCGTGTTTTGAGTTAAAGTGAGGCACATTTAGAGCGGCGGAACCCTTCAATTGCGTAAACTACCTGAAAGAAATAAGTCTGATTCTCCTCAGCGGAAACTTAACTAAACCACATTGATAAAAGGAATAAATATTCTACCTTAAAGCAGCAGATTCAGGTACAAGAGGGTGATACGAATAGAAGTTTTGGCGGCATTCCTCGTGCGTAGCACTTTCCTCAGCTTGGTGGCGCGTTGGGGGAGCGACGCACGTCACGTAGAAGCGCCACCTTACTGCTGAGTGCTGAAATCGCAACTTCACACGAGAACTCCAGGCAATAATTAAATCGAATTATTAAGCAAAAAGAGTTCATTTAAAGCGTGTTAGAGAAGATAAGTGTGAATAAGAGTAGTAACCTTACGAGCAGCACTTCAAAAGGAAAAAAAAAAGGAGGTTTACGAATAGTTTCTTGATTCTCAAAGGGAAAATAAAAGTAAATACATAAAAGGATGAAAGGAAGAAATATTTAAAAACTAAATACACAAAAGTTTAGTGAAAAGTCTGAAAACTCACGGCTAAGTAAATACTGAGGAAAGCAAACTAAATGAGCTAGGTGAGGAGAAGGCGAACTGTGCTTCACATTGCGAGAAGGAACAACAGAACTCAGCGCATCATCTAGGTTGTCAATAGTATATTTTTCTTTTTGGATCAGAAATTGATTGTGATATTAACATGGAAAAGAACATGATGAATAAGTTACCGCCACCAGAGCCATTTATGAAAAGAGGTGGTGTTAATATTGCAGAATGGGAGGAGTGGAAGGAATATTTTAACAATTATATATCCATTTTTGATGAGGAAGAAGAACCTTTAAAACCAGAGGAGAAGGTGAGAGTATTGTTACACAGTTTAGGAGCCGGTGGACGGAAAGTGTACTATAACTTAGATAAGGAAATCTATAAGGGAACTGACAGAAATGTATTTGAGAACGCCATGCATGTTTTAGATGTACATCATAAGCAAGTAAAGAATAGTCATGCACAAAGGAACATAATATACAGAGAAGAAGGAGATGTCGAAATGGTTGTGAACAAAAATGAAAATAAACATAAGTATACCATCAGTATGGGTGGTGTAGATATTGACATTAACGTTGACTCCGGGTCAATTTGTACAGTAGTAAGCAAAAGTATATGGAAGAATAAATTGGCTGTGATTCTAGGGAATGAATTGGAAGAAGTAGATACGTCCCTGGAAACATACACTGGTGAAAAAATTATCTTGTCCGGATGTAGGGAGATGAAATTGTGTTACATGAAGAGAAGTATATGGAGTAAAGTTTATATTTCAGAAGAAGAGTTCTCTGTACTAGGATGGGACAAACAAATGGAATTAGGACTGACACAAAATCCCACTAGCACAAACCCCATGAGTAGGATGACAATTGACAAGAGAAGAAAATGTACCAAGTTGGAAATGTTTAGGGTGAGAACTCAGCCATCTGTGGTCTATGTCGGCGGAAAAAGGGCTGTTGAGAGGAATGAGAGGATAAGAGATGCAGCAGATGACAAATCCAAAAGAAATCTTAAAACATCCTGGGGAAAAGATGTTGAAGGAAATATAAGTAAAAGTTTCAGCGAAAAGACCAGTGAGGAGGATGTCGTGGAAAAAGTAGAACTGGTTTATAAGGGAACAGGAGTGATAACACCAACTACGAGGGCAGAGGAGGACCCGTGCAAGTCTACCCGCCTCAAAAATGAGAAAGCGTGGCGCTCTACTGCACAGGCCGAGTACAAACCTATGTCAAGGGAGAAATGTGCTGATGACATTGGCCTAGTAGGAGGGGATGGCCAGAGTCTGAATAAATCAAAGAGTAACGTGAAAGGAGAGTACTGGGACTGGTTATATAGCGATGTGTCTGATAGGGAAAGTGAAGAGGCACACGATAAGGTTCTATGTTCGCATTTCAAAGTTCTGTCAAGGAGGAACAGGTGGCTCATAGAAGGCAGAAGAGAAAATGTGTTCAGTGACACAGAAGTCTCAACCACATTCTTCCGTAGAACAAGTTTGAAGGAAACAGAAGAAAGACTGGTCTTTGATGTGGCACGTACCGTTGGATCTACAAGTGGCTCTGGTACAGTGTACAACAAGAGAACTGATGTTGGGCCCGATGCTGATCAAGATCATGAGAAGGAAACCAGTCGCAGGAGTAGGTGTAGACGCAACGTAACATGGTTCAGGAAATTTCCAAAGAAAAAGGATCCTAAGGCAGCTGCCACACATCTAGGCGGAGAAGTGGAACAAGTAATGGTGGACTAGAATACTATAGTGAAACGGATTACAGTAGCTAGTGGCACACTGTGGAATTAGAGGAAGAGAATAAGATGACACTAAAAACTATACAATGCCCACGCCTGGAAGGATACGTGGGAAGTGACTCTTTGCATTTTGGAACTGCGCTTGAGCACAAGTTCTGGTTATTAGTTGACTCAACCGCATCCTTTTGGTCAGTTCATTCATTCACCTGTGGGAATGGATTTAACTTGGTTTTGGCCCACACGGAACAAACTATCCTCGTTAACAGCAACTACTGCGTGTGAATTGGTTAATGGGTTAAAACTACATGTTGTGTTGGGACTAAACGCAGATTATGACTACGTGGAAAATAATCATTTACCCGTGATGACTTGGCCGCATTATTAATTGACTCTTGTAGTATAATAACCTCAGGTTACTATTGTTATATGTGTTTCTATTTTCCTTCATTCCTTTCCTACGGAAGGAGATGTGTTACGTTGGCACTTTATCTAATCTGCATATATCTCCCGTGTCCCCGTCCCTGCCGCGCGACCCCCATTTGCATAGAGTGACGTAGGTACCCTTCCCTCTTATTATTGTCCTCTGCATGTTCCCGTCCCTGCCGCGCGACCCCATTAGCATAGATTACGTCAGATGGCCTGTTGCTTATCGGACAGTTGTCAGGTTGTAGTGACAGTTGAACTGTGAATGAGATTGAGCTGGTGACCGGAGCGCTGCCCGGTGTGTCGTATGTACTACAAATAAAGTAACACCTTCAAGCACATACCGAGTGTTTACTTTACACACTCTCATACTGCTACTCAAAAGTGCCTTTATAGTTTTTAAATTTATTGTATACTCAATTATACACACTCGTTGATTTTCATAGTTAACAAGAATTAAGCCAGTGATTGTGTACAAAAAGGCTCAAATTCAACCACAAAAAAATAATGAGGTGGTGGTGGTGATGGTGTGCAGGCAAGACTACATTTAGTGACAGTTGGTCATACGATTGATTTCAGGACATACAGCTGTACGAGTACTGTGGTAAATGAATGATGCACAGTCCAACTGTGTAAGTAAGATTCTTTATTGTAAGATTCTTCCAAGTCAGATTGACAAGTAAATTTAATAAGTACAGATAAGGAAAACCCCACCAGGAGCCAGCTGTTAGCAGCTCAGCCTGCGTTGACCAACTGCCACAGTTAGGTAGAGAGAGATACTGTGAGCCAGAGAGTCACCCAGGCATTCTATGATGTCACAGATGTCATAGTACAGTCTATCTAGTGGAGGACAGTGGAGAAGTCATTTACTACACATACCAATTCAGACACCCCAAAAACATTCATAATGCAGAAGTTTGGCTTCTATTCTGTACTCTTAAAAGGTACCAAGCTGCCTCGGTACTGGGGCCCTTCTGTTGGTAATGACCGAACAGATTCGTATACATTCTTGATTTTGGAGCACAAGGCTTTTTCACATTCAAGGCAACGTGAGATATACGGTACAGCACATCTTAGGGAAGATCCTAAGTTTTGACTTGTTGCGGAGATCAAAGACCTCGTATCTGACTGCACACAAAAGCGGATGGACGAATGCTTGCAAATAGTCTGACCACTTGCAATCTTTCCGGATGGTAGTTCAATCCATTGTTTTTTGCCCACTGTGTCACTCCAAACAGAGACAGGCTTAATGTAAACCAGAACTGATTCTGCTCCTCTTGGAAACAGTCCACCCCAAACTGCCAGGAGAAATTCCCTCTAGAAGATAACACAGGTGATCCAAGATTGGTTTTAGCCTTTTTAGGCCTTGCCGGTGATGTATAACTTGGGTCTTGGGGCACAGGAAGCAAGGGACCCACATCTGGACTTCTGACTGCTCCAATGCATAAAAATGAAGTTCAGTGGATAAAGTTCTGCAGCCACATTAGGGGTCTTCAACAGTATTTGTTGCTCTACAAAACACTGCAATCTACAACAATCTTTTGGACATTGTGATGGTAACTGAGAAGCCATACAGAGCCTTCACAGTAGATCAATCAATTCCTGTGGGAAGGAAGGTAAGAGCAAGCTAGAAGATCCTATTATGTCTATCTTACAAGTTGTTTCTCTTCACTATAGAGTTCAAGGTGTCCCAGGGTCTCTCACAGATCAACATGCATGCAACGCCGCCAAGGAATCGGTATCCAATACAACAACCCGCTTTGGTCCATAGACCTGTCCCTTCGTTCCAAGAGAGTCAGCAGCAGATATCATGCCTATCTGGCCGCCTAACAATAGAGCCACTACCTTTTTAATCTTCTTCTAATTCTCATTATCCAGAGCATCACAGAAGCAAAAAGATCAAACAAAAAAGCCCTAGTGATACAGACTGTGTAAGGTACAGATGCAGCATTCCACACAAAAGCCTTACCTTTATCTTGTGATAGCTAACTCGTTTGCAAGCATTATTCATCCAAGAGTCAAACCTAACCAGATATTTGTTAAACCATAAACAATTACTCATAAGACAACGGGAACTGGTACGCCATGTAGTAAGCATAACCCTACTTTCAATCACGATGGGAGATCATCTGTTGTACAAGTGTTAGGGTGTCAACCTGGCATTACAAACAGAAGATCTGTATATGTCAAGATCACGCAAAACCCACAGTACTACTTTTAATCGACCTTGGAATGATGAAAGGCTGGAGAATCCTTGCTGGATTCGAACCTGTGATCACTAGGTCAAACACAGATTTCTGCAGTGGATGCATTACTCCACTGACCCACAATAGTAGGGCACTTCAGTGTTGACAAATTAGTCATTTTCTTAAAGTAAGTATGAGCGGGAGAAGGAAAGAATGCACTTGTAGGACAAGTGTGAATTAGTAAGTGAATGGGAGTTTTGCTTATCAAAGCACTAAAAAGAAATAAAACGATCATCGGCAAAGCCGATAGGTCTCTCTTTCTGGACTAATTGGTTAAGCCAATGCCTTTTATCAATGATATACAACTTCAGGTAGATGCTGTGCAGCATGGTTAGAAGAAAAAAAAGTGAAATGCGGTTGCAGCAGCCACTTAATTTTTGTTGTCACGCGTGCATGATGACTTGCGCAAAAGCATGTCATTTTCATAAGATCTCCGGTGCCAGCTGGGAAAGAATGTGGTCAAACTCATGAGCAACAGTGCTGCTTGCACCGCTCTTGTAAGCAGTAGATATCTAGGCCCACCATCAGGCTGTGCTACGGTTACTTTAGAGAAGGCATGGAAGCAGCAGGTAGGGGAAAAGATGGGTACAATGGCAGCACCCACAAAAGGCCTGGTGGGACGAAGAAAGGCCCAGGGATGGCTTCCACCAGTCCCCTGCCCCAAGGGAACCCTCCTGTCGTATCCGGAACCGAGCAGCTTCCATCAGAACTCCAGCAGAGATGCATGTAAACCTGTACTAATAGGTGGAAAGCAGATAGATGGAAAGCGAAAAGAGTATGAAGTGAGGCGAATGAAGAAGGAGAGAAATGAGATGTGCGAGGAAGTGACAAAAAGATAAATGTATGCTCTGCACTGGTCCTGCCCTCTTCACACACTAGTTTGAATCGTTCAACATAATATTGTGCTCTACTTCACATTGGGGCGATCCTACCTACAGCCCTTATCCATCATGCTGAAAATCGAGAATTCTACTATCTACCGGCTCATTCTCAAATCGGCTGCATAAGACGATGCAGGAGTTAAAAAAAATTCAATTGGTTAAGGATTCTGAAAAATTCCAGAGCAAAAAGAATCTGCCTTTAGCTTTGCAAACCTCAATCTTGGATCCTGTTGGGGTCAGCACGTCCAAGAACACAACGAAAGGGAATGGAATGAACAGCAGATATGCCTACAAATGTATCACTTAATGTTAAACCAGTTCATAAACACTACAGTTATGTGTTAGTACAAGGAAGATAAAATAAAGCAACGTGCAAAGTAACAGCAAAGGAGTGAAACAACACAAATCCGGTAACTCCTAGTTTACATAATAAAATGTATTACCATTTCCATGACATTTTGGTATGTCCTATACTTTTCATCTATTAGGGTCTCTCATCCCTCAAATGTATAAGATAATACTCTTATCCTAGGATTATTTTCAGTCCTTCGACTCTGTTTCGGTTTCATAATCTTAGATAATTTAGATCTTAGCAAGGGTTACAACCTTGGCTCTTACATTAAGTGCAATGGAAAGAGACATGAATAAAGTTTGTTTACAAAATTTACTCACCAACACATTATACGACATGCCCTCAAGTCAGTAACATAAGTGTGCATGGCGTTTCATGGACTAGGGGCTGGATATCTAAAAGGTTTCACCATGCCCAGGTCTACTTTCATCAGTTCCAAATACTTTCCTTAGGTGGTGGCTCATTTTCCTGCATATTTAAGTCTGATGCAGAGTATACAAAGATTGTACCGACGGTCAATTATCTATTTTTTATCCTTATATTTATTTATTCTTTCACTGATCACTCTTTCCTCAGTCATATCTTAACTTCTATTCTCTCGCTCTTGGATACTTGCATACCCTGAAATTACATCTTGTATCCTCATAGGCTGGACCCACCTTAAATGGTTTTGTCTGTGTTATGTTCCCTATCGCTTAGGATTAAGGCTACACGACTGTTACTTCACTTCGCTGGTTAAACACTATAAAGACCATGGTTTCGCTCAGATTTAGGATTCCTGCATCAGTCCATTCAGGGAGCACTTCCTGCTCCTGAAATATTTTAGACATAACAGAACTACTTGAAGAGCAGAGCTCTTTCACTAGAGGTCTGCAATCACAATAGTCTTCAATGTGTCATCATCTTTTGCTGACTTCATTTAGTGCTAGTGTACTGTCCCTTGCTGTCATAAGTGATGTCCATTTTTCATGCAATTTCAGGGTTTCCAGGCGTGTAACTGGGAACCTGTTAAGATAGGGAAAATGTTTCCAGGATATTGTTTGGACCTTTGAGAAGGCATCTTGTAAACTTTCATTTCAAACACCTCCACAGTCCTCTTTACATTTGGTCTTAAAGAGGATGCTAGGCTCTGCTCCTCTTAGTTTCCTTAGGTTTTGGAGGCCTGTCGTCTCTGCTCCCTTCATCTAAGCTTCTTCCAGGGTGAATTATCGATGAGTCTCACAGAGTCAGCTTGACATCGGTCCACCAAATTTGCCCTTAAAAGGCTACCGAGTACGGGAGCCCTTCTTACACTGTATCTGCAGTAGTCAACCGAGTACAACAATTGTCACAAGCTGTTTTTTTTTAATTCCTAAAATGCTGCAATATTCCAGTTGGCACCGATTTTATTGCAGCCTGCTTCTTCTGAGTTTATGGATAATCTGAAGATCCCTGGGCCAGCAGTTTGTTGTCTGGTAACAACATATGGGCTATGAACTGTGATCTATCTCTACGGGAAGCCATTTGTACTTTTCTTCCCAAGTTTGGACCAATTGGAAACTGAGCGCAAGATGAGATACTTATGGAATGGGACATGTATATTATGTCTTACTTCAAAATTGACACCAAGTCTACATAATGCCCGAAATGGTGGAGCAATGCAGAAAGGCTGGTGTATCAATAATTGTGAAAATTCTAAAACTGCATCATTTTCTAAACGAGGACTAAGGAGCTCGGCCAATTGTCTGGTTATAGAACTATTGTGCACAATTAGCTGCTCCACAGCCACTGTTCATTATGTTAACCTAAATGGAGTTATACCCATGTTCTCTTGCATTCTCCCAAACGTACATCTGTGGAAGACACAAGCAGCAGGTGTGTGAATGCTTCTCTGTGGCTCTTTGGGTGCACAAAAATAGGAATGGCTTGGGCCTATACCTCCACTGCTGTTCAGAAACATACAGGATCGAATAGGCAGTCAATGGTCAGTCAACGCACAGCTACGTAGAGGCTCAGGAGAGTACGGGTGTCCTAGGTGATCCCGCTTAGCCTACTCAACTGTGCTTGCTGAGCACAGAACGTACACTTATGAGAAGCGCCACAAATTACTGCGCGGCCACGGCTATGCAGGCCGGAGGTCCGCCACTGGCAGACAGCTCAGGAATTCACTAGGAAACTGGGACCAAGAAAACGCACCACCCATGTAACTCAAGTCTATGTAATTACCGGCAGTCACTAATTATGAATATCACAAAAAGGAAGTTAAACCACAGATTCTCGGAATTACCAGGATTGGATTAGGATCATCAGGTCTACGGTTGAGCAATCACAATTAAGGGGGCAGAAACTGGGATTACAGTCAATTAAACAAGTATGGGTAGATTTAAAAGCATATGAATCCAAGCAAAGCGTGCATTAATTGTGAAGTGACGTGCAAAGCGAGGAAGCAGGGAGCCGGCAGTGATGCTCTTTTAAAGTCTATGTGGCACTGCAGAGCATCAACAGGCATTACTGCTTTATTTCACTCTTCTTCAAATACCGCACAGGTAAAAACAGACAGGCGCAGCCATGCCACGTTAGCGAATCAATGTGTCACATATAACAGCTAATTAACAGCTATAACCGAATGAACCTGCTAGGATGCGTGTCAAAAGCATTAGTACCCGAAACATGGGTGCAACAAAGGTGCGAGTACAGGCTAAATTGATAATGCAGACAAATACTCGAATGTACATTTTTGTGGGGTGGGCGGGACGGGGCGGCTTTAATCCGCAAAAGCACACAGCTCAACCCCCGCTGACAAAATACATGTGCCAGAAATCCGATCCCAAGTCACTAACTATGTAGCACATTTGTTCAACAAATAGACATGTTTTCTCTTTTAAAAGCGTGGGGCGCACTAGACTCCTGTCACAACTGGGGGTTGTGAAGTGTCAGACGATGCGCTGAAATGTGAACTTTTCCTGTTCTGGTGCTTTACTTCTGCCACGTGAAACACACGATCCACTGTGCATGGACCTCGATGCTGTAGGTAGGGTGTTGGGCTGGAGTACCGCTAAAACCCTACACCATAGATTCCCATCCCCCTCCTATAATGGTCTGAATTAAGACAAAAAATATGTGTCCAGGCCTCCAGCTCGCACTCAAATCCTTAAGTATAGTTTGCATTCATAGCTGCACGTGCTCCTGGGTAGAGTGCATGAAGCCCCTCCCTGTTTAGGAGGGAGACTTGAGACTTTAGACTTTGTAAGCATGTTTTTATTACATGGCTCTCCAAAATGTACTACTGTAACTCTTGCCTGGTCTCTCCGAGACCCATCTCTCTTCTCTGGGCAAAGAGAGAAGCCCATGTCTCACCTATTCTGGTCACTGTTCGCTGCATGCGCATTGAAACCAGGCCAAATACAAGGCGGCCCGACACACATTCACACCTCACTACCGAGCGGAGAAACCTAAGCTGTCTGGAGGTCCCAGGCCTTCGTGATATGCACAAGTCCTGGTGCTCCGCCTTCCAACCCTTACGGTCTAATCCTTCCCAGGAAATGGGACAAGAATATGACACCCATCACCTACATGCCACCGCCCCACGGGCGATCTTCAAAACAGAGTTTAAAACCCTAGACACTTTGCTCTCACATCTAATATCCTCTTAGCGAACCTCTCCTACGTCCATTTTATTTGAACTCACCAGTTGTTCACCTGTTCGCCGCTCCTACCCACGTCCTCGAACTGTAATTTTATGGCTTATTACCGATCTGCTATTTTGAATCTTATGTAACGATTTACTGTAAAGCGCCCCAGTACCTCGGATGAATGCCCGCGCTATTTAAAAATGTATGAATACATAAATAATAAAACTCCGTCCCTCTTGTGAACACACTTTACTAGAATGGATTGCCTGTGGTAAATGTACTCCTCCGCCTCTCTTTAAACACCTCCCCTTTCAGGGGCGGCCAAAGTTTGCGTGTGTGCATTTATCGGATGAGGGGGTCTGCACAATAAAAATCTGCAAAGACGCCCAGCCAGGCATGGCTCATCAGGGCTTCCGAGAAAGACGGGCTTTTTGCTGCTACTGATTGCGAGAGTCCGTAGTCCGGCCTCCTCCGTCCCCTGGCGCTATCGAACCCGTGCCAGGAAACCGCTTACTGGGGCATAACAAAAGCTCTCCTATTTGACTCAGCAAGAATCAGAGGGTCAACGAGGGGGCGGGGTAGTGAATACCTTACTTACGACGTCTGGATCTCAAGCCCAACGCCCCCGCATTACAGTACACATGCCACGTGTGATCCTTGACGAACCTGTTTCTCCGCCTGCATCATTAAGTCAAATGCAAATTGCGAGCGTGTGGCTTAGCCAGGCAGAATAATGCATTAAGCAGGTGAACAGAAAACAACACAGTACTGAACACACACATCAGAAGGCTGCATGCCTGTCAACAGTTCGCTAAGTGTACGCTTAGATTGGCACGTCGTATAGGGTACAAAGATATGCGCACTGGAAGAATTAGCCGAAACTTTAGAACTTCGTGCACGAGATATTCGGTGTTTTAACTCGGAGCAAACATTTCACCATCTCTGTTCCCACTCAATTAGGAGCCAGCAAACTGGCCGATTGGATTACCCTGGGCGATTCATCAATTGCCCCTCCACCTTTCAGCGGGCACTCGCCAGTTTTGCTTCAAAACTTAACGAGAGAAGCTAACATGTCACTGCATCCTCGGCGCAAGCTGACTGCAGCACGTCGGGACACAGAGAGGATTAGAAAAAAAAATAAGCACATGGCCTGCATTTCCTGTGGGCGGTTAAAGAGAAGAAATACGATGGACTGCGTGGAGTGTCTACCCAGACTCGACTCAGCACCCAGCAGACAGGGCAGGGGATCGCATTTCAGTGACATGTGGTGGAGACAAAAGGACGGTGCGCTGCACGATTCTTGCGCAATGTTTCGGCGCAGGCTAGTTCCAAACAGCTGTGACTCACTGAAAGCATGCCGGGCACGGCGACTGAAAGAATATTACAATCTGCTGTCCCGGTTATGCTTTGCCACTGATGTTTACTCCTAAGCAGGCAGTGCGCACTTCTGCAAAAAAGTACAATCATGCAAGGGTTACAAACTATGGGGCACAAAGCAAACAGCTGAAATATGTCGGCAAACCCCACCTTGGGCAATAAAGGTCACCCATAACTGAGGTGCAACTGCTTGGGTCCCGGCGCCAGTGCACCTGCTGCACTATCGGTAACTACGACCCTGGTTACTAAGGTTAAAAAGAACCGCAAAATGCCACCAAAAATAACAAGCGTGATATCCTTTCCCCGCGGTGATCACGTTTTCTGCATGATAAGCATCTAAGTACCCTGTGTCAGCCCCAGACGCACATTTCCTCTTTTACAAAATGTGTAAAAAAACATCTCTTTTGAAAACTCCCTCCGACTATTCTAAATCTTATTTTATGGAATTCTGGGCCGGCACGCACTTATACAAACACGTAGAAACAGGAGCTCCTGTGCATTGCACAGCACTAAGAGGAGCAGTGTTTGCTCTTGGTATGTGGTAAGGAGGGGATATGCCAATGCCGACCCTGGTTCCGTATTTCCGAAGCAGTGCATCACGCAAGATGTCCCCCGGCAGCGCCGGCCCTCGGCGCACGCCGTACTCACCGTTGCAGAAGTTGTTGAGCGCGTTGGAGTGGCACCCCGGGGGGAGGTCGGGCAGGCCGTCTTCCATGGCCCCCTGCGCCGCCGCGGCTGCTCCCCGGCTGGCTCTCTCCCTCTCTCACACCCGGGCCCGGCGAGCCCAGTCCGCCGGCATACTTTGGATTCTGCGGAGGCGCTTCCCGTCCAGATGGCCCCGCAGCCGCCGCCGCAAAAGTACTTCTGTGCTGGCAGAACTGGAAGCCCTGAGATACGGCGGCCCGGCCAGCCTCTGCCGCTGCAATCTGAGCACAGGAAAGGAAGGCGGGCGGGCCTGCCTGCCGGGGAGGGACGGGGGTGGGAGGCAGGCACCAGCGCCAGACTTCCAGGGAGGGGCCTCAGGCAGCAGCAGCAGCACCGCGTCCGCCAGCACATGCGTCTCGGTTCATTTATTTGTCGCGGGGCATCGGTAATTAATTATGGTAACATTTTAATAGGAAGGCCACTACTGCCGTCTCTCCAGCGGGCCAGGGATGGTCACATCGCCGCCGCACCGGGCTTCAAAACGAGCCGCGAGCGTCATGTGCATTCCATCCTCCCGTCTGAGATGCAGTTTGTCCTTTTCCCCCTGGCTCAGCGCAGGGTGCAACGTGTACCTTGGAGATTACGACGACGTCTTTTCCTTTCATTTAAACATATTAAAATGACAGACTTCCTTCCAAAGGCAGCTCACCGATCTGCTACATGCCATGTGTGCCAAGGCAGTTCAAACTCTGATATGCCTGGCAAACGAAGACAACTGCTTAGGGTTAGACGCGTGGCTGTGTGATTTATTGTAAACTCCAGGGTAGCGTTGAAATACACCCCCGACCCTCCTCCAATAGGGCCTTTGTAATGCCCCTCTGCTTTTTTATTATTTATTTGTTCCCAATTTAATATAGCACATACATAGCCCAAAGGCATCGGAGCACTTTACAACTGTAGCATAATACAAGGGTACAGCAAGTTACAGTTACAATAATAACGTTCAGACATTTGCATCGGTAGCTGCGTCCAGGACACGATGCAGCCATTGGACAAGAGACTTATACAGTTCAGCCATTCATGAAGATGGTGGGGATACAGAGTGAAGGTAGATTGTCTACTGGATAGAGTACTTGGGTATGGTCGAGGGCAGCCATGGCTGCTGCAGGCTGCAGGGAAGGGTGGTGGGGCCGGGTGGGGGGGATTTCGAGAGAAGACCACAAGGGAAAATTAAATTATTTAATTTTCACTCATGTTAGTTTCTCGAAATACCCCCCCCCCCTTTCAACCCCATCGGTCATACCTGCAGCAGCCGCAGCTGGTCAAGGGCCATTAAAGCAGGTGTCCGTCAAATAGGAGGGGCTTGAGAAGGGTGACCAGACGTCCCGGATTTCCCCAGACAGTCCCGGTTTTCCAAGGTATGTCTCGGTGTCCCGACGCTTTACTTAATTTCGAGCTTATGTCCCGGATTTTGAGAGAAAGGTCAAGTCATCCTTAAAGGTGTGCTCTCCTTAACCCCTTCGCTGGGGGGGTTAATCCCCCGCTGTGCTGGGGAGGGGGGCGCGCACAGGGCCCGCATGCTCATGACGAGTACAGTGCTCCTGTGCTCATGACGAGCTCAGCTCATCACAGGTGCATTAGCTGCCGTGGAACGCTCAGCACAGCGGGGGAATTCTCCCCGCACCTGAGCGTTCCACGGGCCATGACGAGCTGAGCTAGTCATGAGCACTAGAGCGCCGTGGCTCATGACGAGCTCAGCTCGTCATGAGCATTGAAGAGGTTAAGTAAATTGTTTGTTTCTTTCAGGCAGCAGGTCGGCTGAAGCAGACTGGAAGACAGAGTGGGGATGGAGGGAAGGGGGTCTCAGGGTAGAGGTTGTGGCATAGCTAATGGTGGGGGATGGGTTGCGTGCAAGTATACACATTTGCAAGGCAACAAATCGGGACAGGCCAGATATAAAAGTAAGGCTAAAGGCTTTAGACCTACTTTTATGACGGGCCTGTCCAGGTTTTCCCTTCTCAAAATCTGGTCACCCTAGGCTTGAGGTCCTTTTTGAAGGGGACTATACAGGTTGTTGGGCGAAGGGAGTGGGGTAAGGAGTTCCAGATTTGTGTGACACTACTGGAGAATGTCTGGCTCATGTTCTGTTCTCAACTGAAGGTGGCGATTACCAGTAGCAGGGATTGGGAATTTCTGGGATCCTTATTTGCTCCAGAGATATTCAGTTTCTCACTCAGATAGGAGGGTGAAAAAGAGTGCAATACAGGCAGCTTTGAATGGAGCTAGAGTTTCAATGGGAAGCCATTGGAGGGTTAGCAGGGCTGGGGAAATGTGGTCACATTTCTTGGGACCAAACACAAAGCACAGTACAGCATGTAGTGTTGCTCTCAGTGGGCCTAGATGAACTTTGGGAATGCCTGAGAGAAGGGCAGTTCCGCAATCAAGTCGGGAGAGGACTAGACACTGCACCACTGTTTTGGGATCTTGTTCTGGTATCAATTGCCTGATGCCCCACAGCTGCCTGAGTTGGTCTAGGGTGCTTTTGGCCATGGCTGTGATGTGCCTGTGAAGGTGTATATGATAGTCTAGGTTGATACCAAGGGATCTAACACTCTGGACAATGTCCGGGCACCCATCCAGGGCAGGAAAGTTGGCCATACATTATTATACATGGTTTTTTTTCCTTTCGGAGGAGAGTTCAAAAGAAATTCCATTTTATTTGGTTTGAGTTTTAGATGATGGTTAAACTCCCAATTTTGAATCTTTTGAAGCGTGATTGAAAAGAGGGCAAGCAAGAGGATCGAGCTTTGAGGGACCCCTTGATGAACACTGACTGGTCTCGAGAACAAGCTACCCATTTTCACAATTTGGGAGCGGCTGGTTAGTTAAGAGGAGAACCAATTGAGGACTGTGCCTCCACAGCCTATGCATTGTTTCAGAGTATGAAGGTGGTCGACCGTGTAGAATGCAGCAGACAAGTTCATAAGGACCAGGAGGCAGGAGTTCCCGAAGTAGAGGATTGACAATTTGGAGGATCGTAGTTACTGTATTGTGGCCCTGGTGGTAACCTGATTGGAAAGAGTCTAGGGAGGTTGTTTGTACGAATGTGTGAGGTGAGCTGGGAAGCAACGTGACTTTTAATGACTTAGCCTAAAAATGTAGGTGTGGAGACTGGGCGGTAATTGTTCATGTTCTCTGGGTCGAGAGATTGTTTTTGTAAGAGAGGAGAGACTTGACCCACTTTTAGTCGCTCTGGAAAAAGACACTGTTGAACAGGAGTTGACCATGTTGGTGCATAGAGGAAGTAGGTGTGTGGCAAGAGATTTGCTGACCATGGAATGGCATTCTGAAGGTGATTCAAAGGTTTCACTTTGGAGATTGTTCTGTGTAAGTCTGGTTCGGAAATGGGGGAGAAAGAAGACCACAAATGAAGTGCCATGCAAGGTAGAATCCCGTTTCTGGAGGTTCACTGGTTTGTAGTGCGATATGGATGTCTCTGAATTTTCTATCACAGAAATCCACAAAGTTGTTGCAGCGGGCCACAGATGGCTCAAGAGCTTAAGTGGTGGAGGGGTTAGTAGTTTTTGCAAGAACCTTTCTCATGACAGGAAATGAAAGTCACAACAGAAACTACAGAGTAATTTGGCTTGTACTTGGTTAGGGGAGAGCTCCAAGAACAACAAACAGACAAACAGCACCACTGAATTATGCGATTCAGCGACAGCAGCAAAATTTAACATAATAATGGATCTGCCCCATTTACCACATAATCCATCATCAGCTGCATCATCTGCAGATTTTAGCAAAAAAATTGTTTCCAAATCAAAGGGATCACAATTTAGAAAAAATATGAGGACTCGTGTTCCTGCGAACCGGAATGCTTTTCACAAAGGTTGAGTGGTCATCTTTCAGTTGCTTATTGCTATATTTGGGGGTTTGACTGTTACCAGGTGTAAAAATGAAAACATAATGAAGTAATTACAAAATGTGCTGCATAATTTGGCTTTTCTTGCCACATAATTTAGTCAGCCTTGTCTCAAAATTTGGTCTTCCTCTGCCGTATAATTCCAGTGGCCCTGAAAATAACAGATCAGAAAATAGATCGTACTGAAATCATGGTACAGAAATCTCATTTCAGGAGTCATACTTATTACTTAGAACGTGTGCTGTTCATTGTAAACAAATGTATCCGTTTAGTTGTCTGAGCCATCTGCATAGTTTGCAGTTCTTAGATGAGTGTGGCCTCCTGGCACTGTTACATTGCCCAAATGATTTTCCATCTAGAGATCGCTGGAAGAAGTGTGTGGCATACTTATTGCACTTGAGACTTTATTAATTCTTAAGACAAGTGTACATATTCTATTTTTAAAGGTTACCTTTGCATGCCCCTCCATCCAGTTTATATGATATATATACTATTGCAGATGTTTTATTTAACTAATTTTTATCTGTATGTTTGTAAATACTTTTATGACTTAATCTGTCGAATAAAGCTGTTGGAATGGAATGGCTTATTGCACTCTATATGGGATGGGATGGGCCAGGCCAAAGTCTTTAAAAAAAGAAGTGGGGGGACTAACAAAGTGATGCAGTACGCAACTGACATCTTGGAGTATGACATCACAGGGTGACATTGCAGCACCACAACCCATGACCTAACAAGAAGTGACATCAGATCTTAACACATCACAAATATGTTTCAGAGGTCTATCACAAGTCCATCTGAGCACATTACAAATTAACATTTTGCATCAGGGTTGTGGCAAAAAAGTGACAATCCTAATGCAAAATGTGGGCCTTAATTTATACATTTACTTCTTAAAAGCTATGCCACAAAGAAATTGGCAACAGGGAGAAACATGGCAGTAAATCTATGCTGCTTAATTGGTGGCAAACTCTGCATTTTACAATAATATCTTATGGGGTTAAGGCAGCTGCTGCAAAGATCTTTGTGTGCCTAGTAAATCCTAGGGAACAATAATAATGGTAAGATAACTTTGGAGGGTAACACTGTTGCTTGAGAAATCTGCGTTTTCTCTAGTCCCAGGTTTGAGTCAAAGCAGCATAGAGAGTTAATAAGTCTTCAGCAGAGCACATCATCTAACAAGCAGATGACAGATTTTTTTTAATGTAGCTAAGTAGGTTACTGCTTTTAGCACAGAGATCCTTTTGTTACTTGCTGTTCATAAATTCAAATTATTCTAATATAGCACAGCGAGCTATGAAAGACATAATAAGATCGCCACAGCCAGCTGTCCTCCGCTGCCAGACACCATAACAGGACCTCCTCCTAGCACAAGGAAAAAAACACTGTTGCATTTCCCTCTTTTATCGCTGGAAGAGACTGAAACACTAATGTGCAAAGTAAAATCTGGCTATCCTCTCGATGTCCTACCTGCAAGTATCTCAGCCTTTCTTGCAAAAACACTATCAGATCCCATCTGTTTTTTATTAAACCAATCTCTGAAGGAAGGCTACCTACCCCTAACATGGAAGGCGGCTCAGGTTATCCCAATCCGGAAAAACGCCAAAACGTCCATGGAAGATCTCTCAAACCTCTGCCCTATCTCCCTCTTACCATATCTGAGCAAAGTTCTGGAAAAACATGTCAACATTCATCTATCAGACCATATCGAATCGGCTGGATACCTGGATCCATCTCAATCAGGCTTCCGTTCCAAACATAGCACGGAAACTGCCCTGGTGGCCGTTACCGATAACATCAGGCTTACACTAGGTCAGGGCCAACCTACCCTCCTGGTGTTATTAGATCTTTTCGCCGCATTCGATACGGTCGACAACCAGACCATGCGCATGAGACTGAGGGAAGCCGAGATTGGGGGAGTGCCACTGCAATGGTTGACTAGTTTCCTCTCTAATCGCACCCAGACCACTAACTTGGGCCCATACCGGTCCAATTCGAAAGAACTGACCAACGGAGTTACTCAAGGCTCATGTTTAAGCCCAACCATGTTTAATATATACATTGCTCCCTTGGCGGTTCTACTGAAGAACTATGGGTTCGTCCCAATATCCCATGCAGATGACACCCAACTTACCTTCTTCAATAAGACATCCCAAACAGCCCAATCCTCCTTCGCTTCCGGCATGCTGGCTATCTCACAGTGGATGAGAAATAACTTCCTACAGCTGAATGCCGGAAAGACCGAAGTCATGTTCTTCGGAGAAGCCCCACTACTATGGACTCCTGATGAGTGGCCTAAAGAATTGGGAACTGCTCAGACTTCTAAAACAACGGCAAAGAACTTAGGGGTGCGTCTTGAACAGACTAACAATGAAAGAACATGTAACCCATACTGCTGACTCATGCTTTCATGCGCTGGGCCTGCTGAGAAGAGTTTTTCCCTATCTCCCTGATCCCCTGCGAAAGACCCTGATCCAAACCCTGGTGCTGAGCAAATTAGATTATTGTAATGCCTTACTGATCGCAGCCAACGAGTCTTCTCTTAACCGCCTTCAGTTGGTACAAAATACCGGAGCACGTTTAGTTTTTAACGCCTCTCACAGATCACCTTCGCTCCCTCGTTTACACCAACTACACTGGTTACCTGTGCGGAAATGTGTGAAGTTTAAGATCTGCTGCCTGACACAAGGCAATATGGGGACATGGACTCTCCTATTTGGCAGAGGCTCCATCAGTATATCCCCAAAGGGACCTATGATCAGGCTCGAATTCTCTGCTCAAAATCCCCAGGATCAAAAAATCACGAACAGGAGGTAAGGCCTTTTCAAATCAGGCACCACTCAAATGGAACCAACTTCCAATTGTCTTAAGACAATGCCCAGACCACAGGAAATTTAGAAATGCCTTGAAAACTGTCCTCTTTTAGACCAGCCCACCTTAATAACTTCTTCTGCAAATCCGCGAGCGCAGAGATACCCTGTAGGGGTGATTCATGCGCTATATAAGCCTATAAACTAAACTAAAATGTGACTCCTACACCTTGTAACCGTCACTGACTTATGCAACACATCTTGCACATTGACTTGCACATTTACATGATTTATTGTCAATGTCTAATGTGTACGTGTGACTTGAAGCGCTTCAACATCATGCAATGGGATAAGTAGGGCTATAAAAGAAATAAAACAAAATAGTGATATTTTAAATGGTATTTGTGAATACTGGGACGGACCAAATCATCGGACATACTTTCAGAACACGCACATCTCTTATATACATGGATTGAACAAAGTAAATAACATGCCTCTCAAGTATTTGTGAAGTGATAACAAGCTGTGTGCCTTTAATTCCTCCCCTTATTTTGCATGTGCCTCTAGGCACAAGGCTCAGATAGCTCCCAGCTAGGATAGTGGAACCTAACGAGGCCTGATGGTCCCTTATATGCAACTTTTGTTATGGACCCTGCTGGAGTCTGGATATGAAAGCCCAGTGGAGGCACTGCTGAATGTGTCCTGGTGTCTGAAAATAACACTAGGACCAGTTAAGCATATTTCAGAGGAGCCCTCTTCTTGAAGGGTGGACTGAGTCAAACGTATGAAAATAGTGGGTGAACGCAGTCTACATGCGTGTACCCCAGACTTGTGCCTTGGGAAGGGCTTGCAGTCCTGCGGAAAGGCCAAATACATTGTGCTTTTGCAAACACAGTGCTGCACCATGAACACATGAGCGCCCAAAGAGGAAATATGACACAAGAGCATCTTGTTGCAAGGATCAGGAGCTGCAGGTTTGCAGCTACCAAGTGGCATAGTCAGGGTGTATGGGCTCTCAGGTAGATCTTGAACTAAAGAGAAAACTGGGGTGCAGTGCATCAATCACCTCCTGGTCCTCAGTGTCACTGCACCTACTGCACTAATAACTGGAGCCCTACTTATGGGTGTTTAAGTTGAACTTTCTTTGTTGTTTCAGTTTTTCTATAGCGTAAAATCGACCCCAAGGCATTGGAGCGCTTTACATGAGCATCAGTTATTTTACACAAGGACACATTCATTTTTGTAGGCAAAAGGGAGATTAAGTGATTTGCCCAGAAACCCATGTTGTTGCAATTCTACCATCTTAACTTCTCACCTCCCTATCTTACTCCCATCTCATCTACGTCCATGCTTTCACGCTCTCCTCCCTATTCCCTTCCCCTGTGTCTTTCCTCCCCCTCATCGCTCCCTTTCTCATCTCCTTCCTACCTTGTCTCCATTCTTATTTGGCTTCCACAGCCCCTTTGATTGTCCTTACCTCTTTTCTTATTTTCCCTGATCATTAATTCATTCTCTCATTCTGCCACACTTTCCTCTCCTTCACCCTCTAATTTTCTCTTGTCCTTTTTCACGCCT
The DNA here is from genome assembly GCF_964263255.1 of Lissotriton vulgaris. Lineage (NCBI taxonomy): Eukaryota > Metazoa > Chordata > Amphibia > Caudata > Salamandridae > Lissotriton > Lissotriton vulgaris. The sequence continues at coordinate 1,647,649,252 of NC_141694.1, forward strand.
CCATTTCTCTAATATCTTCTATTGCCTCTATTCCCCTCCTATTCTTTTCAAATAATAAACACAAAGAAAGGCTCTGACTTAAAAAAAAAAATCAGAAAGGGCAGCCTCTAAAACAATTGCACCTGGTACAGACCAGACTGCCCTTCTCCTTCCAACCTCAGGGCCACGGGGCAACTGCACCAGCTGGACATTGATAGCTATGCCCGTCAGTCTGAGTTGTACCCTAATCGGGTTGCATATAACCCGCTGCTGCAGATAGTGTGCTTAAGTCTCAGAGAGTAGTGTTTGTTGCTAAGAGCTGCGGGCCCACGCATCGCCATAACAACTGTAATATCCTTCTGAGGTGTCTTAGGGCCTTATTACGAGTTTGACGGTGTGCGAGCGGGCCGCCTCGCCAATGACCCGCTGCCACACTGCAAAACTTTACCGCCGCCTGCCCGACAGATTACGAGTTTCCTCGTGGTCTGGCAGGAGGTAATTTGGAAGTCCCGCATCAGTGTAGTTCTAAGGCTAATAAGTGAGCCTTTGAAATACAGCGCTGAGGGAGCACCAAAGCAAGTTCTTGCACGGCATGACTGTGCAGTCCATGCATGCAGAAATTGGAGTGCATGCACACAGGGGAGCACACCATGTACCCCCCTGCCTGCACCCCCATACACAGGGGGCCCTGTAGGCCCCCCTTATTTTCCAGACCGCCACACTTTTCATGGCGGGATCACCGCCATGAAAAGTGTGAGGGTCAGTAAAGTTGCAAATATGCCTGGCAGTGCTGCAGCGGCATCACCAGCATATTGCTGTTCCAGACTGTCGCACCACTGCCGAAGGATTGCCGATCTCCAGCAGTTGAGGCGGTCTCACTGCTGAAGTTGTAAGACAGCGGGTGGACCGCCGGTGTGGCAGTAACCGCCACAGCAGGTTTGGCGGCCCTATGGACTGCCAAACTCTTATTTAGGCCCATAGTGTGTTGTGCGAGGATTTCACAAATGAATTTACTTGTGATGCTAACATCAATTCCCCATCCAGGGTGCCTGCAACGCTCTAGACAGATTCCAATAATGGAAATTGAGTACAAAACTCTAAGTGCCACTGAAGGACCAGTTCCATAGGTCAGAATTTAGGACAATGGAGGGCTTGCCAAGAATTGAGAGAGGCAGGTCTCCCTTCACTAACAGAATATGATGGAAGGCTTTTGGAATATTTTTATGCCTTTTATTTTTTCTAAAAAAGGGTAGTGACAGTAATGAAGAGTGCTTGGGATAAACTGCATTGAGGGACATACTCCTCATTAGACTGACAGTTATACAATTTTCCAGTTTCCCCCAGATCACACATAAAATTGAAAGGACAGATGGATACTGCCAAGAGGGATATCAGGTTAGAAACTAACAGCGAATAATAATGTTTTAAGGTAATTATTTGAAATATATGGTCATAATAAGTTTTGGTTGAGGTTGGTTACATAGAGACTCTTTTTTCTGAGTGATTTGGGTTAGTATTGGGTGGACGTGGTGTAAAAAAAGAAACCAAATACAAAAAATAAATGAAGGAAGAGGAAGGATTTTAAGGGTGCAGTAACGCATAAATGACACTGCAACAATGATTTTGAACCTAAAGATGAGTATCTGTGTGAAGGTACAGGAGGTGCACTGGTTTTACACTTTGAAGCACTCTCACGAGGCTACTATTTATGTTGTGGAAAAAGAAGATTGGATATAGGCAGGGACTACTGTTTAGCTTTTTATGTCTTAGCGTTTACTATGAATTGTACATTGTATGATTCATGGTTTTACTGAGAAATGTATATAACAATTTAGGGATCACTCATGTATATATTGTTTCTTAAACTTTCAGCCCTGATGATGTCCCTAATGAACGAAACGCGTCGGCTGACATTGATTAATATGGTGTAATCTGGAGTTATGAAGAGAACAATGTGAAATAAAATGAATTAATTGGATACATATCAAACTGCCTATGGACTTTTTGTGAATTGAGCTACATAAAGAGTAAATAACTTAGGAATTTTGATGAATTAAAGCGCTCCTTTCAGATAAAGGTTATATTGTGTTTAAAATAGGTCCAGTGGCGGTGGGACCACTGAGAGTGGTGTGCATCCTAAACGATTGAAAATACAGTTACCAGGATTATACACCTGTGCGCCCGATTCTTGACCGCACCGCTGGACGTTGTGTTTGATTTTTCGGGATTTAGGACATGCTTGTCCTAGGCATGTACTACATTGAGATCGACCTTTTTGGAAGGCAAAAACAAGGTCATTAAACTCTTCCTGGGGGAAGGAGGCATAGATTGAGACCTACTTTGGGAGGCTGCAGCCGTGGAAGGTAGGCATGGGGATGCCAAGTGTCCAGGATGGGTAGACTGGGATGGGTAGACCAGACACAGAACAGTTGCTAAATTTGATAAAGGGACCCCCTGACCCTGTTGCCAGGGCAGCCAATCCCCACGCCGCGCAGATCCACCCGACTGCACCAGTGTCATCTTTCTTTTTTCTTCACTGGTCCCTGCCTCCTGTTTTGTTTGCCTGTCACCTGCCTGTGTGCTGTTTTTGTTTTGTACTGCCTCTCTGCCTGTTTGCTAGTATTGTTGTATTGTATTACCCTTGTGCCTTGTTCCCCTAGCTGCCCCTGCCCTCCTCTCACCCGCCGCTGCGTCCCCTGTGACCCCGCCCTCTCCCCCCTTGCCTGAGTCTCCTTTCGCCATTTTCCCACCGCTGCACCCCTGCGGGCTTGCCCCCCTCGCTCCCATTCGCCGCTCTCCCCCCTCCCAGCTGCTCCTCCCTTCCACCTCCCCTTCTTATGGCGGCCGCTGCCGCGCCAAAGGCAACCCAGTCTGCGCTCCTCCGCACCTGGACCGCGCCCAGCGCCAGAACCTCGCGACAGCCATGACCGCCACGACACCAGACTCCGATACGACGCCAACAACCTCCACGCACTCAACTCTGGGCGAGCCCTCACCTGCTTCCAAGCCGCCCCGAATCGCACCCACGGACCATTCTCCTGCCGCACCTTCACCTGTGAAAGCACCGCCAAAGCACCAAGGACCAGACCCAACTACCTCCGCTGCGTACTCCTGAGCACATGCTCCGCACGCAAACACGCAGTAGAGCTCTGGGACCTGCTCGACACCTACGCCCCAGACTTTGCCTTCCTGACCGAGACCTGGTGGAACGACTCCTCGGCACCCCCATAGTCGTCCCGTACAGCTACAAGATCTCCCGCAGAGACCGCACCAACGGAATTGGAGGAGGAATAGCCATTGTACACAAGTCCACCCTCAAGGTCTCCACCCACGCAGACAACACCATCAGCACCGCCGAACACCGGCACTTTCGGATCCACACCGACCCCAACACCACCCTCAGAGGAACCCTCGTCTACAGATGCCCCGAACCCCGGCCACAGTTCAGCGACTCCATCACTGACCTCGTCAGCACCCACGCCCTCGCCTCCACGGACTACATCCTCCTCGGGGACTTGAACTTCCACCTCGAGAACAACAACGACGCCAACTCCGCCACCCTGATCGACAACTTCGCCAACCTTGGCCCCAGTCAACTCGTCACCGCTCCCACCAACGCCGCTGGCCACACGCTTGACCCCATCTTCTCCGCAAGCCCCCACGTCTCCTTCGACCACACCACCGAACTCCACTGGCCCGATCACCGATGCATCCATTTCACCTACAAGAAGCCCACCAAGCACCACCGCACCCAACAGCTGCCCCGCCGCTGCTGGAGCAAAGTCACCCAAGAACAGCTGACCACAACCCTCGCCCAGACCCCACCCACTGACCCCACTTACCCAGACACTGCCGCACGCACCTTCAGACAATGGATCAATGACTGCGCCAACACCCGCGCCCCACTCATGAAACCCTCCAACAGCCGCGCCAGCAAGAAAGCCACCTGGTTCACAGAAGAGCTCCAGACCTCCAAACGAGCATGCCGGAAACTGGAGAAGAAATGGCTCCACGAACGAACATCAGACAGCTACGCAGCCCACAAAGACGCCACCCGCAGACATCACTACCTCATCAGATCAGCCAAGAGATCTTCTTTCAAAACCTGCCTGGACAACAACGCACACAACAGCAAAGAACTCTTCAGCATCGTGAAGGAACTCTCCAACCCCAGAGCCAACACCAATGACATCCCGCCCTCTCAAGAACTGTGCGACTCGCTGGCCACATTCTTCCACCGCAAGATCGCTGACATACACAACAGCTTCAACACCACGACCCTCCCGACTATGCCAGACTACTCCCCCCTCCTGTGAACACCACCCGACTCAACCGCCTGACCTCCTGGACCAACGTCAACAACGATGAAACAGGCAAGATCATGAACTCCATCCACTCAGGATCTCCGTCTGACCCCTGCCCACACCACATATTCAAGAAAGCAGGAGCAGCCATCGCACCCCAACTACGGAAGGTAATCAACATCTCCCTCGTTACAGCCACTTTTCTGGAAAGCTGGAAGCACACCGAGATTAACGCCTTCTCAAAAAACCCAAGGCCGACCCCAAGGACCTTGCTGGGGGTAGGTGTCAAAGGGGATGGGGCTCCAAATACCTGTCAAAACCCTCGACCCCCCCCCCCCCCCCCCCTCCCCCGATTTGACTTCTGATAAAAGGATTACACTTGTTGATACTTTTCCACTTTAGGGAGACCAGACTGCCCAAGGGATGTTCACAATCATGCATTTGATTGCATTTTTTTAAAAGAGTTAATTGACCATGAGAACAGTGCTTGAATTATTTAATGTGTCTAGAGCTGCCTTTTTTATAGGATCATTTCGAAAAAAGGGGGTTCTCATTCTGTGGGGTTCCGACTTTTTTTTTGCCTTTTCTAAAGGGTCCGACATTAAACAGTTTTAAGATAAGGGCCCTAGGGTCTTTTGAATCAATATGCTGCTTTAAGTTTAATATGGCTTAGTCATGATTTAACGGACAAAATAATTAAACAATCACAAGGCGAATGTGGAGGAGAATGAGGCTTCCCAGTATCCAAAAGAACCTGGGTTAACTATAGATGTGAAAAAGACAATGGTTCCTTCAGGGTCATGCGCCTATTTATGCTTCGAATGTCAAGATAAATGCATTTATGAGGAGTGTCAATAATTTTAGGCATGGTCTCAAAGAATGTTTATTGTGGCATTAATTTGATAATTTATGAAGAACCCTATAAAAAGAGGTTGTAAAAACCAGGTAGTGGCGCAGTGCTCAGGTTTGTCAAATATGCCCCAGGGACAATGAGTGCAAAGCATGTGGGAAATGGGACATACGGCTCATTTACATATCCAGAGATCAAAAAAGGAATACTTAGTGAGTATCAATGGGACCCCTGTATAAAATGTTGACTGGGTCACACAGTCCAATGGCAATTATCGACCATGGATATCACCTCAAGATGGTTATCATTAGAACAAGGTCAAAGACATTTTAACAAGTAGCAACCTGTGAGACTTAAAAAGTAGCAAAAAGGAGTCCAGTCCAAAAATGTGTGAGCAGACTAAGAAAATGATGCATTTAAAGAGAGTGACAGTGCACCGATGCTCCTTTGCAACTTCTGAGCCCTGCCCTAAAATTAATTTGTCTTCCTCACGCAGTCAGGCATATGGGTTGCCCTGCAGACTTTTGAACAGAGCGCTTTTTTGATGATTAGTTTTTTAAAGAACACAGCACTTCCAGGACATTAATAAACATCAAACTGGAGGAGCTACGCTACCAACTAAGATGGCCGCTTAGGCGTCTGGCTCCGCTGACCTCAGTTTCCTGCCAGATGATCCTGCAACTTATCCTGATTTTATGCCCGACCTCCAGGGAGATGAAGCCTTGCTGAATCGTTTGGTCCAATCCACAGACCTTTGTCGCCAGAATTGACTGAGTTATGTCGTCTTTTGGATCCTGGCCTATCGCAACTTGTAAGCCGGGGCCTCGAGTTTGAGCCCATCCGGGACGTAGTTGAACAACATCGGCCGTGGGACTACGGCGGGGTCCGGTCTCAACAGTGGAAGTCTCCATGTCTGATTTAGATGGCGATCGAAGTAGTTTTCTTGATGTTGCCGGACAATTGACCTGAGACGTCTGTGGAGGTTTGGGGACTCCTGGCCCGGGGACCCGGTTAGACATCGCCGGGGTCCGCCGGGGTGGGGCCCTCGCTCGCTGTCCAGGGCCATTTTGTCTACAGGACGCCTTCAGTTGCGATCCGCTCCACTCTGTCATTGCCCCCCCCCCCCCCCCCCGGGAGTACCGGGCTCTTCGGGGACTGCCACTATGATTGTGAACCGAAGAGCGGAGGCGGGTCTGACGAATGAAGAGCCGACATTGCGGACCGTGTTGGCCGCCACCATGGAGCTACAGGCGCATATTGAATCTCGACTCGATAATATGCCTGCCGATGGGCCTGATGTGGAATGTATGGGACCGGGCTCTGATCCTCTACCACGACTACCAATATCGACGGTTCCTGTGCGGTCTGGGATGACCAATGATGACCGCCCAGGGCAAAGCGATCTGGTGCAGCCCTTGAGTTGTGTACCGACAGAGTAGCGAACTTGGTCCCCCGGAGAGTTGGTCGCACCCGCCATTGTTGTCGCCTGGGGTCGTTCCACTTGGCTTCTTTATCCTGGAGTTTTCCGACGGAGCCGACTGGATTACCACAACATCTCTGCCTCCCCCATCTGCTTTGCTGCTTCTGTGGAGGGAACATCACTGGGACAGGGTGCCGACGATAGAGGGCCTATTGATGATCGTGACTGGTAATTCCAATCTGGAATTCCAATCTGTTGGCTTTTAGAAAGGACTTGAAATCCTGGCTTTTTATTCAGTAGGCCCCGTCTTCCTTTTGCCTGCCCCTTCTGCTTCTGTTGTAGGTCATAAAGCGCCGGGACACTCCCCGGAGTAGCCGAGCGCTATATAAAACACAACCTAACATTAACATTAACATTAATGACTGTTTTTCGAGCTCGATGGGTTTGATTTTGGGGCTTAGGCGGACATGGGACTTGGATCTGGGTATTAGAGTGAGATTGGGCAGGGTTTAGTGTTCCCCCCTGTATTTCTACTGTCATATCTCCTGGTATTATCTGAGCTATCGCATGGGTGGTTGGTGTCCGGCTGGGGAGGAGACCGGGTGCTCATACGCTTCCTCCTCCTCCACTTCTTCTTTCTTTTAGGGTCTTAGTTAATTGGGGCGACAGGCATGATTCTAGGGGGTTAGGCTGTAGCCAACTGCAGGGGTGCAGGGTGAAGGGTTGTTTTGTTTTGTTTTGCCTTTATTTTGTTTCTATGGCCTTTTTCTTCCTTTCCTTTGATTAGTATACTTGGCGAAATGTTCTGATTAATATCGTATATCCGTATCGGGTGCTCTTGCTTCTTCATTATCCTGATCTTTCAGTGGGGGGGCTCCGAGGACTGGCGCTTAATGTAGACTGTGTATTGTATGGTTTTATATCCTGAATAGTATGCTTTAACGCCAGTGTCTCAATCATAGCTGTTCCTAATCTGCATATCCTGTTTCTCTGCTTAGCCACCGTATTAGTGTCTTCGATTGTGTGGCACCTGATACGTTGATTTAGTTAATTTTAAAAATGAAACCTCCATTCCATTCTGTGACTAATTATGCGTTCAATACGAATTTTATCCTGAATCGCTGCCGGGCCTTAGGGATGTCGGCTGAAGAGCTGTGGCATATTACAATATATTTGCTCCTACGTTGATTATCGGCCGGCCCCTGTGGTTGTAGGCCCATGCCTGTAATGTTATTGACTCGAACAATAAAGGTTTTCCCCCAACAAATTTTAAAAAATAAACATCAAACTTTCAACTGCAGAAAAGCGAACAGGCATCTGTGACTGTGAGGCCTTAAATACACTGGAATACCCGCCCTTTCATAAGACAAAATGTGGGTATCATGGAGGCAAGCTGCTCCTTGGCAGGAAACTAGAGCTGGAAGATCAGAGTCATCTGGAGTAGTAAACATTGTGTAGTCCGTATTTTCCATTTTCTCTTTCGAGCTTGATACCAACGAACAAGCAACACTCAGCTACATCAGTGTGCCCCTCAAACAATATTACCTCAGACTACCAGGAACATACAAGATCACACAGATCGATACATGCCATCTCTCAAGATTCATGGAAGTTAAACAGGTCTTGCTAATAGCCTGAAGCTAAGGGCCTAGAAGCATCTAATAAATAATGCAGAATAATGGAAATCAGATTGTGTTATTAACTTTGCTTTTCTGGACCATTTCCAGAAAAGTGCAATCTTATCCATCAGGTCCATTGTAATTTAACTTCTGCAAAACAGCCAAAACCAACCTAAGAAATGTAAGAAAATTGAACCAATACCGCCGAACGTACGTATTTTGATTTTCAAACATGCCTTTCTAACTCACAACCCACACTGCACAATAACAATGTAGTTTGGCATTCAGTGGCAACCGGCTAGCTGAAAGTACGTGGTCAGAGGAGTAGGAAATAGATGGGTGAGTAGTTGGAAATCTAGATTGGTGTATGAGTGAATGGATTTTTAGGTGTGATTTAGTAATTGGGTGAAGGGCTGATGAGCGGACGAATGAACGAGTGAGTGGGGGATAAATGGGCGAGACCAAACTTCTCCGCTTCAACTCATCAGTATTGTCAGCTACTATCATCACCGACAAGTAACATTCAAGTGTGATAGGGAAATTGAATTATTAATATTTTGGATAATTTGTTTGTTTTATACAGTTACAAAATTAACAGCAATAGACTGTCATGGCAGAGGCTAGGAGGAGGAAGACCGGTCATGGGAGAGAGGGTCATCATAAGCACTTATCGACATTGATCTCATAGTCTTGGCTTGCCTGCACAATGGGTAGGACTAGGGAGGGGAAAGAGGAGAGTGGGTTTCTGGACACTGAAAGGAGCACTAAAGAGGTCTAGACTTTGAAAACATGGGGCAAGGATTTACATCCACACACAGGGCATGAGATTGTCAGTACAACTGCAGAAACACTTTCCTTTGTGACTGTGCACCTCCCTCCTGTGGTTCATGAAATACTGATAGCCATAGAGGCCAGTATCAGACTGCCGGACTCGTGGACTGCCAAAATTGAAAAAGGACTACGTGGGAGAATTCCATCATCTCCCATTGCTGGAAACAAGCTTCTCTCATTCCAGTTTGGCAGTGCATTACTTAAAAAGGGTCTCTATCTCATGCGTACACTGATGTGCACAGAGACAAAATGCAACAATGGAAGTACTCTCTTGCAAAACTTGTATATGTGAAGCTTCCTCGAACACCCTGGTCTGGAGCCAATCATATTGTTAATACAAATGCAATAGTTTACAAATGGTGCCACTAAAGCACCACTGCAAGGAAACAAAATTGTGTAAAAACCATAAACCTAATCATACCAGCTGTCAGAATGGCCATTTTTTTTATAGATCTCCTCTAGATGTGGGTGTAATGCACGTAATTTGCTGTAGCTTTGCTTACACAATATCACAGAAAAATGATGCACAATTACAAGAAAGTAAACAAGAAGAGTATCTCAGCATTTAGGGCTACTTTCTTAGCACAAAATTCAACCTCCTGTCTAAAATGGAGCAGAGGATGCATTTTGGTGCTAAGAATATAGTTCTAAGATCCAAGTTGCAGGAGCCACTCGCACTTGCCAAGTTTGTTTTTCCTGTTCTTCCGCTGTAGTATGCTGGTGCCAAATTACTCATAATTAAGCAGACAGGTGTGATCGCATAGTTGTTGGTGATTTAACTTCAAAAGAGTAATGCAAAATTACAGAAATTACTCCGATTAAATTCCTTAATTAAAATTTCACAAATGCTTAATGTCCGCCCTTTAGTAAGGGCTCTCAGCCTTATTCAAGGATGGTCCTATTTACGAATGTGTGAAGCACGCTTTCCAATTACAAAGATTTGAGACTGCTCAGTACATATACGTTCCTTCTTTATGTCATGGAATGTACGCATGGAAATATATGGAATTCAAATATATTTTTGGATTCTTGTGTATAGTGTTACATTGGTGATAACATCTTGAATTAGCTACATGCATAGTAGAAAGTCAGTGGAAGTAGAGCCACATGCTGAGGGTGGGATGTTACAAGTTCAACTGAGCAAAGAAAACTGGAGGAATAAAAAAAATTAATCGACTTATTTTATGTGGATGTTATAGCGTACACGTTGCTTTATGGGATAGGCGGAGAAAGAATGTAGGGAAAAGTAGTCTGTGGTAAGGTGCAGTCCACCATTAACTGTAGTCATTAATTGGTGACAGGGCCACAGCCTGATAAGGGAGAATGGTGTTTGTAATCTGCCTTGGAATAATAGAAAGTAATTTGAGTTTAAAACACAGGAAGGGAAAACCCCACAGTGATGAGCTTTATACATAGCTTGGACCTTGCCCAACCAGCTGTTGGGCTTTTAGGTTAAAACACTCAATGGGAGATGGCACATACTATGGTGATACAAAGCCTTGGGAACAATACAGAATGTATTAATCCTTGCTCCAGAACCCAATCTAGGAACTTGACGGTGGGCTTACGAGGTCCGTTTTAGACTGAACAATGTATGGGGTGTTAGGCGAGATGAAGATAGCTGTAAAGCTATTTATTTGTTGGATTATGTAATAGTCCTCTACTCTAGATTTAAATGGAGGCAAAAAGGGTAATTGAAGGTGCATGAGAGAAACACTGATTGTAGTATTGTCAATGAATGCAACTTATTTCGTGTAACACTTGATTACAGTGATCAGTTACAGCAATGTTCTCTTGACCTCACCATACCCATTAACCAGAAGTTCCCGACTCCACGACAGAGCGTGCCCATTGCAGTTGAAGTGGGTTTTTATTCCACCAAAACTACTGCTTCTTTATGTACATGCTCATATGTTGGTAGTTTTAAAGGTCATCTTCGCTCGTTTCCAAGAGCTCACCTCACAATAAGAACTGAGATAAGTTAAGCAAAGATTCAACCAGACAATTGAGAATCATTCAACCTGTTAAACACTCTTTTAAAGTCACCAAAGTGCTTCTCTGGGACCAGAAGGCAAGATCTAAATGTTGACTCTGGAAGAATCCTGGTGTGGGTTTGCTGGAATGAACATAGCGGTATGGACAGAAAATCAAATAAAGTATCTCAGGTTGGCCAGTGGGACTCGACAGTGGATGTCTTACGGAGTCATGTAGAAAAATCACATTCCACCCACCAAAAGGTCAAGGATCTTAGGGTTCGTGCAGCAGCCCCCCCAGCGAACAAATGGTAAGCAGTAACTTCTTCAATAGTAGCATTCCCTATCAGGGTTCTTAAATTAAATATGAAACTGCATACATTGACTAGAAACATATGGAATTCGTTGCATTTCGAAGTGAGCAAGCAAGAACGATTTAGTTCGTCAGTGCTCTTTGAACTAACACTTGGCAGTTATTACTGTAACCAAATATTCTAGGCATTTCCTCATTTTGGAATGCACGATCAAGTTCAAACACATTTTATTGATTCTGTTTTTAGCTTCTGATGAGGAGATTATGCTTTTCACATTCTAAAATCATTATAGGTGAATACCTCTACACTGCCACAATCAAACAAAGGATTAAAAAAAACTATAATCATCACCGTGGGCCATAACAGTTTCTATTTTTATTATTTTCGAAAAGAAATGCTGTAAATAGTTCACCAGTTTATATAATCGGATTGCCTCTGAACACCTGCTTACATCAATATGCCAGTGGCTCTATCTTGGAAATCTCATGTTAGATTAAAATAACAAAATGAACATATATAAAAATACTGAAAAATGTTTTGGCAGATTGTAGGTCTGCCTCTCCTGAATATTATATAGGACGGCTGGATATTAAGCCATCAAAGAATAACAGCCTTGTAAACATCAAGGTTTGTGAATATAAAATCGTTACAATGTGTATTGTGGTCTATCCTTATACACGCAAGGTCATTTTGCTGCCGTGGCCCAAAGTCTGACATTCGAAATAAGGGGAGAACTAACACATGTATAATAGAAATGCCAGCTCTAGGATGGGCCGCCAAATAGTTTAGAATAGTATTTTCATAGGAATACTTTCTATGCCACGACATCTAGGTGAAACTTCCAAGGCGATTTCAATATATCCGGTGTCACAAGACATTTGGCGCAAAAGTAAACAATTTTTGCAGCATACTCTTTGTCATGAACTTTTTTAAATTCCGAAATGAAGCCATAAGGCAGACGGTGGCCTTATACATTTTGTTACCCAAACCAGTTAATTTTCTACATTACCCTGACTGGGGTGTATTCAGTAGAGGCAAAAATCGTTAGGTAGCACTAAGATGTGGAAAAAGAAATCTTTATTCAGCTAGGCGAAGGAATTTTCCAGAGGACATCTCCCCAAAGTATGTAATAGACAGGAGTGTAACACACTATGTTTAGATCAAGGTTTATTTGGACAAGAGGCTAGCTCTTCAGTTGCTGAACTTCGTCTTGAAGGGAAGGAAGAAAGTCACACGCGTTTAATTGCTAAAGGTGCCTTGCATGACAAATTCTTTGCTAGACAAGCACTGCGAAAACCAATAGGTCTCGCCTATACAAGAGCTATTAACTTTGTCAATGTGTTTTAGCCATGTCATACACTTGTGTGGCTGTTGTTCAGCATGGCTAAATGTTAGTGTTGTAGAGTGGAGGGGCATCAGAGAGGATTGGTGGGGCAAAGAGTGGTGTAATGAGGTAGAGTGGAGGGGCAAAGAGTGGCATAGAGGGGTGCATAGTGAGAGGCATAGAGATGAGTAGAGTGCATAGAGTGTTGAGCGATGTAGAGTGACATAGTAGAGTGTTGTCAAGTGAAATAGAGTGTCAGAATGCCTTTGAGTGGAATGGAGTCTAGGAGCAAAGAGCGGAGTAGAGTGTCGTAGAGTGGAGTGGAGTGGCATGGAGTGGCCATTACAGACAATACCTTTTCAATTGAAATGATTGTAGGAAGGTGAATATCTGACTATGGTTACCCCCAAACTTTTTGCCTGGTGTTTAGCTGGTTTTTGACATAGTTGGCCTGGGATCCTGCTATTCAGGGCCCCAGGCTAATTGCTCTCTCCCTCCTTAAAATGGACTCAATGTACCTTAGGTGCATACACAATTGGAACTGGTTCACCTTATTGGCCCCTGTAACAGTGTACCATAGGTACCCAGGGCATAGGTGCTTCCAAGGCCTACCAGGGGCTGCAGCATGTATTGTGCCACCCCTGGCCTGGCCTCCATATTTGACACAACTGGCTGATCACTCAGCTGGGGTACGTTGGTGTAATCACCTCTTACTTAGATATAGTATCCCTATATCTGCCCTTAAACTGGATACATATATTCCTATCAGCCACTCCTATGGAAGGCCTCATCAATCCTGGAGGCAGAGTGCTTGGAAATATGTGAGATGGTGCTCTAGCATGAGCCTAGCCTGTCTGCAGCTGTCGGGAACCACTCCCTAAGCTGTTCCGGGATATTGCCATACCATATACTCTTAAGTACATTATAATCCTCGCGGTTATTTGCTGTCTTTGGTTTGGCTTTATCAAAACATGTCGAGTAAGGTGTCATACGAATTGGAATACTATCCCCTCGACAGTTCTGTCGACGGGGATAGCATTCCACCCTTCTAGAGGGACACGACATGTGTGTAGCCTTAACCCCGGTTAAAGTTAACCAGAGCCTCAGCATCACAAAATGGATGCTGCCACCACAGACACGAGTCTGACCTCCTGCTGCTGGGAGTCCTTCCAGCGAGGGAGGCTTGGACAAAGGGTTTCCTGCCTTGGGAGGTGCGAGCACCACCCCAGACAGGGTTTTGTGTATTGGGTAGGACAGGGCTGAATAGATTGAGACATGCCCGGGGCACACAAGGTGTCCCCGTGCATAAGCCAGTCCAAACCGGTCCTGGGACTTTCCAGACCCAGGCCTGGCGAGGAGCTGGACAAAGGAAAGGGGGTGTAACCGCCCCCCTTCCTGGTTCCTCCCAGAGGAGGGACCTAGTAGGTGATCCACCCCTCAGATTGGGAATAAGAGTGGGAGCAGTGCCATTGCACAGCAGATCATCCTGAATCAACTTTACACGAAGAAGAAGACTGGACTTCGACATTCTGCTGCACAGAAGACTGAAGAGAATCTCCCTTGTGGCCTAGGAGTGGCCACCCTGTGAACACAGGCACCAACCAGCAAATCGACGTCTGCTTTGCCGCTGCCTCCCGCTGGAGCCCGAGCCCAGAGCCTGACAAGACCCAGACTCCCAGACTTCTCACAGCCCGATCCACAGTCCCTGCAAAGAAGGGACCCGTGGAGGCACCGAGAGACGTGGGACCGGACTTCTTGGAAGACACCCGAAGCGCTGACAGCGCAGCACCAGAGGCATCCTCAACGTTGTGCTTTGGGGACTGAGAACCCCCACCACCGAGCAGCCCTTGCACAGAAGATCAGCCCCCCAGCATCTCCACGATCTGCGTGGGGCCCTTTTGCATTGTGCCACTCGACGCGCCATCCCGGCCACTAGCCACGTGGTCAGCGGCCATCTTGGCGACTACAACTACGAACTACACTGCGGGTCTGGTTGCTCCAGACTTGCCCTAGCTCCTGTGAAAAGGAGCCCCTGCTCAGACCGAGTAACAAGCCTTTCTCGATCCCTGCGTGGCTTGCATTAGCCAAGGCCTGTTTGCTACAATAAAGTTGCCGACACCGCCAACAGCGAGAAGCCTGCGTGGGACAGCTCGTGACCGACTCCTGGACGTCCTCGACCCCCGGTGTCCACGTGGCCGCAGAGAGAAGCTACACCTCAACGCCTGTTTGCACCCGACATCGCCTGGTTCCAATCTGGTTCCACGGTAGTCACTGGCTAGTGACTTTGAACATTGTCCCCTCTGCTTTCAGGTCTTCACATCGTCAGATCCATCCTTGGATCCACCGGAACTCTTCACATCGAGCCGCCTGCAGCCTCTTCAGCTCCAAGCACCATCGACCAACGTGACGAAACCCGACACTACTTCGACCCTGTGCACCCGCTTCCTGTGGGTGAGGTAACTCATCTCCGCCGGTGTTCCTGCACTGGTACACACCTCTAGGGCCTGTGCCTCAAGTTTCAGCTTTGTAGGTCACTCGGAAGGTTCCGAACTAACTAACTTTGTACTTTTTACGCACCATAGACTTTGCATTGGTGAGTGCGTGCACTTTAAACACTGCACCCGAGTCCCGCGGGCCTTTCCAGACTTAGTCACTGCTAGTCTCGAATAGCTCCAGCGATTCCCAAGGCCCTAGGCCTGTTTCCTTTCCGATCGGTATCTCTTACACCACTTTCTTAGTATATGGTTTAGGTGGCCCCTAGGGCTCATCCATATTGTGCAACTTTTGTGTATTTTAAACTGTCTTATGTTTAAGCTTGTGCTTCTGTGCTCCTAAAGAGTCCAGGGGATACTTTTAGTTAATAAATCAATATATATTTTCAATATATATCTGTGTGGGGTCCTTTCATTTGGTATTCAAGGGGGTTGTGTATGGTAATACAGCTGGCTTCACATGCCTTTCAGAGTTTAGCCTAAGACTGCTTTGTCCACGTTACCACTAGGATAACTGGTCTACAAGGTTGAATTACAACCATCATCATAAGGGTTGCTTGGCATGGTACAAGGTGATCACTAGAATTAGTGAGCATTATATACCAGGCCAACTTCTCACAGTGATCATTACATTTGCACAGACATAGTTTTACTGATAAAACTATAAAGCGCACATATAATAATGTTTGTAAATGGCATCACCTAGTGTACCTATTTAATTTTTATCATATTAAAATATTTGTTTGCACCACAGTTCAGAAATACCAGACAATGTGCTTCGTGTGTGCTTTAAAATGCTGGTAAACTCTGAAATATTTGCACAGTTCGTTTACAGACATTTGAATTGGGGTACGTGCTACAAAAGAGCCTTTCCTTAACCACCCACAGATTGTCACATAAATCCTCTTACATTGAAGTCAGAGAAAGAAAAGTAAACACCAAGCTTCATGGAAGACAGAGCCTGACATTTGGCCTCAGTCGTCTAATGCATAGATAATTTGACAAGATAAGAACAACATATAAATACCGGTTTACAGAACGATGGCACTCGTGAAAAAAAAACAGTAAACAAGCAATGCTCCACGGGAGGAGCAAACACATGCTGGACAGCCTGAAAAAAATAGCCAGCAGGTAGATAGCAAGCAAATAAGAGTTACAAGTCACAAAGCCAATGGTACGCAAAGGGCAAAATGTATTCCCATGTAAGCTTTCAGAATGTCCCCAAGAAGTCTATAGCAACCAGACAGCTGAGCTGTCTGGTAGGCTTTGAGCTAAAAATGAGTAAGATAAAAGCACTTGGGTTGTGCAAGAAATCGGTCAGATTAACCAATAGTCCTGGCACGCCAACCTAAGTCTGGTCTATTTCAGGTGCTCCAAGAATTCCAAATTGTGGCTTTGTCCTTTGCTTAATTTTGTGTCACTTCCTGGAACAGAGCCCCTGTATGTGAGTCAGTGAGTCACCCCACCCCGCTCATTAAGGATTTTAGCAGCTGGTAGCTCTGGTACCCAGAATGAGAGAGCGCCACAGCCCAGCCTTTCTAAATCTGTCCACAATGAGAAAGGTGTGCAGCTACTGCAGAACTTTCTCCACTTTTCCAAGAACTACATTCATCAGCACACTTTCTCTCCATCAGAAAAGAAGACTCTGGAACTGGTTTCACAGTACGTTAATTGCAGTGGCTGTTCAGCTGTATGAGGATGGGGGTGCTGACCCCCTACTGCGAGCCACTACACCCGCAGACAGACTCCATATACTGGAGCATTTGATTCCTAATGGGTAGGAGCCAAGCTTGGGAGCAATCTAGCGAAGATTGAAAGAGGCTGTGATAATGAACTGCACATGTCAGACTGGACGGTGTTTTTGCTGCGGCCGGCCTAACATGCGCAGTTCAGGCTTCCATGATCAACCCTAACTGAGAGTTGGAAGAGCTTCAATACAGCACCATCAGTCTCCGAGTGAGCGTTAGGCTTCCCTGACCCAGCCAATCCTAGTGCTTCTCTTTGCTGTATGGTGTTAAAAGCAGCATGACAGAAGTCCTAGGATTGACTAGGATGCTGTTACCCAGCATGCACATCTTTGCTTGGCAGCGCGAGGAGAAGGATCGGATGGTCAAGCCGGATCCAGATAGGAATGTTACTTTATTTAATGCAGGCAGTGCTTTTTTATGCTTGTCTGTTTATGTATCCATCTACTTTGTGCTGCTGATTTTGAAAATAAGTGTGAGACTGCATTCAGGTCTGTGTGCTTCATCCGGGGTGTTCCAGCGTTAGAACCCTTCGCTGTGCACATGCAAACTAAAGTTCTGGTTTCTGTTCTTGTGTGTGGCGTGCCTAGTTCCAATATGCCTGCGGTTCCCAAACTGTGCGCCGCGGCGCCCTGGTGCGCCGTTATCAGGAGCCAGGGGCAGCCCGCACGATGTGGGAAAGGAAGTGTGAAAGTCACACTAAGAATGTGTCACTTTCGCCCCCCCACGCCTCCGTGATGAATAGGTTGCTCTGCCCCTAGTCTCTGCCTTCCCGAAGCAGAGCATCACGGCGGCGGGGGGTGCACAAACAGCGCACACAGGACTCTGCTACAGACATAGCTGTGAGGCCCACCTGCCAATTTTGGAGCTGGGGAACCGGGTTCGACCCTCTAAGTCAGCTCAGAAACCTGTGTCATTCTAGGCAAATCACTTAATCTCCCAGCGCCTACAAAAACAGAATACATGAATGTATCCTTGTGTAACGTGACTGGTGCTCTTCGGGTCGAGTTTGCGCTATATAAATCTGCTGCCAAAAAAATAAAATAATAATCCAGCCGACCAAAACACAGAAAAAGGGTAAAACTTTTCAACTGTCAAATGACATTCACAAACGTTCCTATTATGACGGCTTTTTCAAATTCATGTGCAACGTTGTACCAAGTCCATTATCAGGCAAAGAAATCACATTATTGATGACATATTTTTTGGATTCTTTAAATGGTTGAATAATTTAATGATTGGGAGAGAGCGCTGCTTAATAAACCTGTGGCGGTCTCCCAGTGTTCTCTCTGGGAGCACAGATACGCATAAAATGACTGTCTTTAACCTCCATTGGGTGGGTGGGTGCGGGGAGAGGGGCCTGGTGGAGAGCGTTGGGTGGGTGCAGGGTGAGAGGCCTGGTGGGGAGCGTTGGGTGGTTGGGTGCGGGCTGAGAGGCCTGGTGGGGAGTGTTTGGTGGGTGGGTGCAGGGTCAGGGTCCTGGTGGCGAGCGTTGGGTGGGTGGGTGCAGGGTTAGGGGCTTGGTGGAGAGCGTAGGGTGGGTGCAGGGTCAGGGGTCTGGTGGAGAGTGTTGGGTGGGTGGGTGCGGGGTCAGGGGCCTGGTGGAGAGCATTGGGTGGGTGGGTGCAGGGTGGGGGACCTGGTGGAGAGCATTGGGTGGGTGCAGGCTCAGGGGCATGGTGGAGAGCGTTGGGTGGGTGAGTGCGGGTCAGGGGCCTGGTGGAGAGCGTTGGGTGGGTGCAGGTTCAGGGGCCTGGTGGAGAGCATTGGGTGCGTGCAGGTGAGAGGCCAGGTGGAGGGCGTTTGGCGGGTGGGTGCAGGGTGGGGGGCCTGGTTTGGAGCATTGGGTGGGTGGGTGCGGGGTCAGGGGCCTGGTGGAGAGAGTTGGGTGGGTGCAGGGTGGGGGACCTGGTGGAGAGCGTTGGGTGGGTGCAGGTTCAGGGGCCTGGTGGAGAGCATTGGGTGCGTGCAGGGTGAGAGGCCTGGTGGAGAGAGTTGGGTGGGCGCCTTATGCCCTGATGCAGCCGCACTCTGCCAGCTTCTGTCTTTGTCTCACTCCTCGTTGAGGGGTCGTCACTCGTGACTGCTGCATGTTGGAGAGTGTGAGGGGAGAAGGGTGCAAGACAGAGGGGAGAAGGGTGCAAGGCAGAGGGGAGAAGGGTGCAAGGCAGAGGGGAGAAGGGTGAAAGGCAGAGGGGAGAAGGGTGCAAGGCAAAGAGGAGAGTGCAAGGAGGAGAGGAGATGGGTGCAACAGGGAGGGGGAGAAGGGTGCAAGACAGGGGAGAAGGGTGCAAGACAGGGGAGAAGGGTGCAAGACAGGGGAGAAGGGTGCAAGGTGAAGGGGAGAAGACTGCAAGGCGGAGGGGAGAAGACTGCAAGGCAGAGGGGAGAAGGGTGCAAGGCAGAGGGGAGAAGGGTGCAAGGCAGAGGGGAGAAGGGTGCAAGGCAGAGGGGAGAAGGGTGCAAGGCAGAGGGGAGAAGGGTGCAAGGCAGAGAGGATAAGGGTGCAAGGTATAGAAGGGTGCAAGGAGGAGGGGAGAAGGGTGCACGGCAGAGGGGAGAAGGGTGCAACGGGGAGGGGGAGAAGGGTGCAAGGCAGAGGGGAGAAGGCTGCAAGGCAGAGGGGAGAAGGCTGCAAGGCAGAGGGGAGAAGGGTGCAAAGCAGAGGGGAGAAGGGTGCAAGGCAGAGGGGAGAAGGGTGCAAGGCAGAGGGGAGAAGGGTGCAAGGCAGAGGGGAGAAGGGTGCAAGGCAGAGGGGAGAAGGGTGCAAGGCAGAGGGGAGAAGGGTGCAAGGCAGAGGGGAGAAGGGTGCAAGGCAGAGGGGAGAAGGGTGCAGGGTAGAAAAGGGTGCAAGGCTGAGGTGAAGTAGGGTACAAGGGGAAGGGGGAGAACGGTGCGAGGTGTAGGGGGAGAAGGGTGTAAGGCAGAGGGGGAGAGGGTGCAAGGGGGATGGTGATGAAGTTAAAAATGTGCCCCCCCCCCCGAAAACATTTCTGCGGATACCCATGATCAGAGCCCACCTCACGTAAACTTCTTGTAACGCCACAGACCTCCTTGAGCCTTTCTCTAGCCTGGTTACTTTTAGTGGGAGTGCTTTATACTACTCTATGATGGTGTTGTATGCATTGAGATGTACTTTAATGAGATCTTTGTGATTGCAAATAAAGTTTTATGACGGTGATGGCTACTCTCTGAATCCTTCATCACGTCTAGGCTTGATTCTTCATGTAGACCAGTGGTTCCCAAAGCGTGCGCCGCGGCACCCCAGTGCGCGGGTAAAAAAATGGTGGGGAGCCACGGCCAAATGCCAATTAGGTCAAGGGAGCCACCGGTCAAAAAAGTTTGGGAACCACTGCAATATGCTGATAAATGTGATTTGTATTGCAGAGGTGATCGGTGCTCATTTTATATAAATAAAACGTACCTATAAAAAAAATGTGACCCGATCACCTCTGCTATACAAATTTCAGCATGTCCGTCTTTACTAAATTATTTCACTTTTACGTGCTGCACCTGCCCTACCGCTTTCAAAAGCCTCCAGCCGCTGCTGATAGACTCTTAATATAATGCTCGACGTGAGAGGAATCGCGCTGCTCAATTCTTTAAATGTATGTGCAACAACAGTGTAGTGGATGCTTCGGAAACGGGGGGTTAATTATCACGCGTTTTCTAGCTCAGTTTGCCTTCCTGAGAATGTGTCCGCGCAAGTTCTGACAGATTTCACAACAAAATATTATTCCCAATTTGTCCCTTCTAAAATATTGTGCCCATTGGTTGGGTGGCTATACTTGCCATCAGCAACTGCCAGGTATTTTTCTGATTAAAAGAACGTTTTCAGAATGTCCCAGTCCGCAGCGAGCACTCACAGAAATGCATTTATACATTTCTAGCCACAAAAATCTCTTAGACCCATAGTTTTGTGCCATACATTGTCCATAACTGCCGGGCCTCTTGTCAGTGTGACTCCCAGCCTGTCCTGTCTTTTGAACCAAAATAACTCGGCTTGCTGGGACTTTAACGAGACAATCCTTTAAATGGTACAAGTCCCAAAACACTATCGGCCAGATTAATCAAGGTAAGGATTTGCGAGTCCTTAATAGCGAATTTTAAGGATTCGCTATTAAGGACTCGCAAAACGGGATTCATATAGGAATCGCAATTGAATTTGCGATTCTCACTGATTCCTTATTTGCGATTAGCTAATCGCAAATAAGGAAGCGATTTCAAGGGTGCCAGAGGTGTCCAAAGGACACCCTGTAGCACCCCTGAAATGTAATCTACATTTGTGTTGCGCACACACATGTCCAAAGGACATGTGTGTGTGTAACATGCAACTTAGAAAAATGCATTTGAATGCATTTTTCTACGTTTTCGCTATTTACCACGAGGTTTGACCTCGCGGTAAATAGCGGCCCAAAATTGCGATTTCGCAATTTTAAAAAGGTTCATGAATTGCATTTAAGGAATCTCAAATAGAGATTCCTTAAATGCAATTCCTTGCAAATATGCGAATTCTTTAATAGCGAATTTTGCATTTGGGATGATGAATCCCAAATGCAAAAATTGCACTCGCTAAGGGCCAGATTCTCAGAATCTGGCCCTTTGCGAGCGCAATTAGGCTTGATGAATCTGGCTGTATATGTCCAATAAAAAGCCATGGAGTGCCTCTTGGTAGGTGTGTTACACTTACTGCTTACATCCCAGAAGTATTGATGTTTGTCTAAAGGAGGGGAAGACCAAGCCACCACCAGAAGGTAAATGGGTATTATTTAAGTAATTCAGACCATTAAATTCAGACTTCTCTGGAGGTTGGTCCACCTGCAGGTTTAGAAAGACAACGTGATGTCTCAAGTATATAGGAAAGTTTGCAAGAGGCTTTTCACTCTGCATTTTATTTAAACTGAGCAACGAACTGCTTTTTGATACAGTGCACGGATTAGGGAGCAAAGGGCGTAACAACACCTCCTATCACAGACCTACATTTAATTTCTCAACAAAAATCCCTGTGCGATCAATGCACTCTAAATACTCTTGAGGGTACATTGACCCCGTTGTCGGTACAAGTTTCCAGAGCAAAACAGTACAGTTCTCTTTGCTGTTAATTTAGACCAAGAACTTGCACCATCGTGAGAGCAAGAGAAATGCCTCAACCGAGCATGGCAGGGACGAAAACCGGAACACATCTCCTGGACATCATGATCTTTCTGCTAGGCCAAGTATTGCATTATTGATGGAAGAACCCTTATCAAGGTTTTGTAGGAGCCCCATTCTGAGCATCATCATAAGATACCAGTTGGCAGTACAGACTGTCAGAGTTAGGACAACGCTAGAATGCGGCTCTGTAGTTTGGAGACAGACGGACAATGAACAGAATGTTTTCTGGTCATGAGTTTCACCATCAGGCTCAAAAACATTCATGTGCTCTCCTAAAATGGACACTGCAATGCTCAGAATCAAGATTTACAATCGGATTTGCACTTACATTAAGAGTGACTGGCTTTCCAAAGCCTTCGAGTCTGGAAGTCATAACTTTGTCTAATTCGCAATAGTTTTGCATCTTTAGTGTATGTTCTTAAGTGTTTGCAAGGTGGGAGAGAGGGAGTGATAACTTTCAAACTTTATGGGAGTATAAAAGGTGACGTTACTTTAAGATAGACCATTATCCATGTCAAGAGGAAAATATGGGGGAAAATACAGCTTTTAGCCTGGCCTGGTTGCTGGACAATAGAAGATACAAGGACTCCAAACTTCTGCTGGCACCCAGTAACTGGAACTGCTTTTCAAATGGTTGGCTTCGTATTTGCTGCTACTGAGGCACAAAAAGCAGAACGCACCCTGATGAGAAGAAGGCTCAGATGACCACTATGGACTGGAGCCTGTGGGCATCCCGGCTCGATAGAGACATTGCGCCTAGAAGTGTGCACTGAGGGCTGCAAGAGAGACCTGGAGGTACCTTTCCAGCAACAAACCTTGGGTCTTGATCTTTATGTTGGCTGGCAAGATGTCATGGTTCATTCCACCGCAGCCTTTTGCTGTGAAGAAAAAGGTTTCAACTGAATCGCATGATTAAAGTATCCGGGTTCATGGAGCTCTGCCCTGCCACGGCTTCCCCACTTAAGGATCTCTCAAGTCACAAAAAGTGACAACACTCAAAATTAAAATATAGGTCCCAGGCAAGGTGGCAAATGTACACCTACGTTAAAGCAATTTTGGCTGTTTTACAATGCTTGAAGCGTATGGTGCTGAGGACTTCAGAAGGAGTGCCACAAAGACGCATCCAATTTTGAGGGGCATTTGAAGACTTCAGCACCCAGCCTTGCCCTGCTGAAAAATATCTGGAATGTAAACAACTGCATAGGTTTGCATAGGTTTTCGGCTTACTTTTTGGGATAAAGTGTTTAAAACTGCTCGTACAACATTCTGTCCCTCAGAAGATTTGGTACACACCCCCAGTTCAAACAGTGTAGTAAATTATAGTGTTGACATGAGCCTATTCCGTATTTCAGACCACTGCGTGACATCCTAGACTTGGCAGTCAACACTCTGGATCACAAGAAGTTCCTATACAGTCATAGGTAAACAACTATGGAACAAGGATGTTATGGACAATATTACAACACCTGATTTTCTAATATCTTATTAGTTTTTGACATTTAATGTAGGTTTTATTTCCTAATATGCATCATTGGCTTTTTACTTGAGACATGACTCTTCTGAATGAGCACAAACACACAGAGTGACTGGTTGTAAAATTGTCCCCTCTGAATACGACAAGAGACATTTATAGAAGTGGATGGTTGGATGGCATAGGGTAGAAGGAATGCTTTTGTGCTTTGAGATTGTGGGGAGTGGGGTGATGGGGGGGGGGGGAGAGGCTGTAGTTCACCTCTCCATATAAGGTCTCACCTGCAGTAGGGAGTCCGCAGGGTCAGAGAGCGACAGGCAGGTGTTGTGAACATGCGCTGATCCAGAGCACCAAGATAGCTGTGCGAAAATGAGCAGACATTTGTCCCCCAGTCTGGGTTATTTGCAGGTTTTTGCCCTAAAGTGAATCCTAAAAGTGTAGCCCTATGTCTGATTGTGGATTTTTGATCTAAATAGATCGCAGAAGTGTAGCCCTCTGTCTGATTGCATATTTCTGCAGCATATCGAATACCAGAAGTGCAGTCCTATGTCCGATTTCGGATTTTAGTTTTTTTAGCCCATATTGAATCTTGTAGGTGTAGTCCTTTGTTGCAAGGATCGTTAAGTTTTCAGCACCACTATATTGCTTCAGGAATTAATTATTAGAGCAAACGTTTTGCTAAGAACTAAAGCACTCAACAATTTCTCTAAGGCAATGTAGACTACATTGGTGAAACTAGGTCTATCTTTCTAGAAAACATCGAGATGGCTCTAGGACACAGTATGTGGCATGTTTTTCTCAGAACTTTTTCTCCTGACTTCAGCAAATTTGCTAGAGGGTCAGGCCAAAAGATATAACACGGAGCCATGTAAGAAACAGGACGTTTGACTTTGTCTCAGTCTGACACACTTCCCTTTCCTTCAAGCCAAAGTGCGATAAAGTCACTTGTGCGGAGATGCCCGTGAGCCCCGCCTCTTCCGCCAACACAGAGGCTTTCAGCTTCCATTTTTAGATTTTACAAATTATTTTAACCAAAACCACATTATATTGACAGACACACATGGCAGTGCACAAAAAGGACTAAAAAGCACCCCGGACTCGCACGTGCGGCCATGGTTTGTCATTTGTTAATGTAAGCTGCACCTCACTGCAAGGCTTCAACAGCATCCGGTCGGGATTTCAGCCAATAGGACTGCAGTTTATATATGTCCCTGACACACTTTTACTACAACATCTGATAAGGAACTGATAACTATTAAATAAAAAAAACATAACCATGTACGAGGAGCTTGACTCATGCATAAACAGCACTTTGAAAGAGTTGAATAATTTAGGGCACTGTGGTCACCAGGTACATTGTCAATTCAGTCACAAGATCAGCGGCTGAAAGGAGGAGTTTAGGCTGAGTCGCACCTTTCGTTCGACAAGTAACTCTGGAGCATTTTTCTTAGAGCTCCATAGCATGAAAACACGGATAAAATCTGAAATCAGCGTTTCTGAGCATGCAATAATAATAAAAGGATGCCTGTGGGGTTTCATTTCACCCTCCTGCGTCTCTAAGCAGGGTAAACGACATGGATGTTCAACAAACTTTCATCTGGTGCCAAAATTAGGGCAAATCCATTTGGCATGGTTTTGCTGCTCGTATAATATGACTTGGAGCACATGTTGCAGTAATCTAGATCACAGAAAGATTTAGCACCGAAAGTGGGGAAAAACGACTGTGAAACAAATGCTAAATAGTTTTCTAAAGGTTTTTTGTTGTGATTCGATCTTAAATATGTAACACAGTTAACAGTAATATCGCTATAACTTTAGTTGGTTGTTAATATCATTATTTTGACATTCAAACTGACTTTGTCCTACTTTTGCCCCTTATGTAGACGGATTTTACATCCGATTTATTCACACCTTTCAGATTTTAAAACTGGAGATAATGTATTTCACTCCCTTTAAAAGGGAAGGAACTGTAAGGTAATGAGTACCAGCACTTCTTTAATTTGAAAGTGAAAGTACCTGCACTTCTCAGTACTGCTGCAATACATTTAATGAGTAAGTACCTGCACTTCTCAGTAGCAAACAGGTACACTAAAGACTGAGTACCTGCACTTCTATATTTCCACTTAAAGTACTGTGCAAAAGCAGAAAAATGGTTCGAATGGGTTTGTCAAAGTTTCTGAGACATACGGAACCTGGTGCTCTTAACTCATTTAATGTTGCAGTTTGCCAACCTCGGAAGGATGGAGGTGGAGTCGCCCTTACAGTCTCTCGTATGTGATCTGCCGATCACATACTTGACTGAAGGTATTACAGAAACCCTGTAATGGTGCAAAAAACCGGGGCTTTTCCACAATTTTCTACCACATTTTCACCACATCAATCGTGGCGTGGACCTCCTTACATTATTATTGCTCCGTTTATACAACTGAAGTTTTTTTGCCCCTTTATGTGAAGGATGGATAATGTCTTAAGTAAAATCAGATCAGTTTGGTGCATTCTGCAGCAAAACAGGGCAGATGGAGTCCGTTATCTATTTTTCGGTACGACTTGATGCTGCAGGTGTCTACAAGACCTATTGTTATCAATTCATTAAATTATACATAGAGTGGGCTTTGTCTCCACAGTGAGAATTCCTCTCTGATCTCTTGTCACTTGCAGTATAGAATATCATTCCACCTCCTATGGAGTACTTGTATTGCAATGTATGAAGGAATGTTTTACATCTCAAATGTGCAATGAACCATCAAACATTATTTTCTCTATCTCAAAGATACACTGCGCAGAAAGCAATCTTTTTTTGTTCTTCTATCTGTTACAGGCTTTAAAAAAATATTTCAGTCAGGACTCAAAATACAAGCCAGATGAGTAATGTCTTTGTCAAATCTTGTGTTAAAAACTTTTTTTAAAATGGTTTTAGGGTCTGTTAAAATCTATGACACACAAAATGATTTAATAAACAAAAACGAGTTGCATATATTTAGCGACTGTCTAACAACCCATTGATGAAGGTAAAATGTGCTTGCTTTAGTTCACATTACACAAGCAGGAAATGGTACAAATGTTCTGTAATACAGATTCAGATGACTTCTGTGGGTGATTAGTTCACTCCGCTGCTTAACCAGTATAAAACGAGCAAACAAAAGAAAGTTATTAAATTAACTACAACACAAGAATATGAACATCGTTGGTCTTTTACATCCTGGAGTAAATCATTTAATAAACTGTGACTGTTTTATGTAGCTATGGTATGTGCTGCTATGCCTACATTTTCTGATCGCCGTGTTCAGTCATTAAACTCTTTGCACTTCAAAGTACTTTACTACGGTCGTAACCGTGCAAGTGCAAATAATACATTAAATACATACAAAATATTGCAACCAAAGTTTTGGTACTTAATACAGTGCACTAAAAATATGATACGGTTTAGGAAAAGTTGTTGAAGCGTGGTTATAATTTAATATGATCAAGAATAAAAGTTACTGAAATTCAAGCACATTTAACTATGGCATACTAATAAGTGTAGAGAATTGTATTCAACTTCATGACACTGCACTATATATTTACTAGTATGCAATATTTAATTTCAATGTTTTAGAAAAATATTTTTTTATTTATTTTAAATTCAGAGCACGGAATGATGTATACTGGAATGCAATTATTACTAGACATTTGCCTAAAAGAAGTGCTCATGCTATCAAATTATTAATCTCCCTGCTCCTTCAATTTATTGTTCAATTTACCTACTTTTGGCATTCCTGAAAATACATTTCATGACCCATTTAATCGCCAGTGATGCATAATGTCTCATACATAATAAAGCAGGGTCTCACATAAGAGTTCATACTCTCAAACTATAATGCCAGTTGTATCTTTAATATAATTTCTTCTATCAGCTGACTTGAAGATGTTGTTTCTTTAGAATAGTCTTATTTCGTAAACGTTATTGATGGGATGAAATGCAGTGTACAAAGATCATGGAAAAATGTTCCCATTAAGTCATGTGGAAGATGTCCTTGGTGTTAGCAATTTTGTGGCATGTCCAAATTTCTGAAATATTTACATCACGTGTGATGGACCTCGCGCAAAAGTGAATAACTTGCTCATACAAAGTTCGCTTATTTAGAAGAGCGCTACTAGAAATCCTGTTTTCTCATGTCACCATTTAAAAAAAAAAAAACATTCAATCAATTTCCACTGTATGAATAGAACTTGTATCTCTATTACATGGAATTTGTATCTGCATTGTTATTCCCAAAGTTGGATTAAATATAAATCTGTGGTTACACATTTCTGTATTGTTAACACAAAATGTTGGTGCTATGTCAAATTAAACTTCTCTTTATTTGCAACTTCAGCTTAGGGACCATTTTTGAAAAAGCTCTACATCGATACGCATAAAGGGGGGCGTGGCCTGCAGCCGATGGAGACGGACGCGAGCTAAGGAGCTCCGGCCGCCGTCTCACCACGGACGCTTATACTGACATGCGGCCGCAGGCGCCGACACCGACTCCCTGGGGCTGCGAAACTGAGCTGTTGGTGCTGGTGGAGCCTAGCGGGGCCGCGCCCGCCGTATTGAGCCACGATTCGGCACTCCTGCTCCCCGTGCGCCCGCACGCAAGATGGCGGCCACATGGAGGTAGGTGTTGTTGCCCCTGCATCCCGGGGGTCGGGCGTCTGGCCCCAGTGAGGCCCTCCCTATTGAAGTGGAGTGCGGAGCAAGGTGGAGGCTGATAAGAGCTGGGGAGCTCTGACCGCGATCTCCCTGCTGGCACTGCCCTTGAGTACCGCAGCATTGGAGTGCTTGAACGCTGCGGCCACGAGACTCCAGTCCCGGATCGTTGGGGTTGGGAGAGCTTTGGGGAATGAGGGGGCCCTGCAGAGACCGACTTGGTGACTTTTGGCACCAGAAGGCTGCGCGCAAGATAGGGGCCGTGCCGTGAAAGCTGAGGAGGCCCCCTGGGCCCAGGTGCTGGTGGAAACCTGCAGGGAGCGAGGTCGCCCCCGCTGAACCCGGGCGAGCGGAGCACCACCTTGGAGGTGAGAGGGACTGAGGCAATTGAAGCGGGACGCCCAGCGCATCGACGTGCTCCTTTGAGGACTGGGTGGAGATTAAGGGCTTGCAAGGACTGTGTGTCACCCCCCTGATTTTTGAGAAGTGTGAGTGGCCACATTGGACGTGCTCACCCCCGCTGGGCCCAGACGAGCTATGCGACACCGGAAAGGTGGAGGGGACATGTGCGCAAACTCCTGGACGCCCGGTTGGCTGACGCCTTCGTGGGGTGCGACTTGTTGTCGGTACTGTGCTGAACTGTTAACGGGGGCAGTGCTGTGCGGGGGCCGCCCGGAAAGACCTCCTTTAGCCCGGCTGGTGGAAGCAGGGAGGTGTGAGGCCTGAAGACGAGGCCGGTGCCCCCGGGAGACACCAGTGAACTGTGCCAAGGGGCGAAGCGGCTACACAGACTTGGCATCCGCAGCTGATCTGGTCAGGGACCTGGGGTGTCTGCTGGACCTCTACGTGGCCGGCGCTGGTCCTTGCCTGGAGGGGCTGCCGGGAGATCGGTTAAGGGAGAAAAATCTGGTTCCTTTTCCCCCCTCTTGTTCCCCCCTCCTGCACTGGGGGAGCGCCACCTTTTCTGGAAGTCTGCCTGATAGTGGAGATATCTTACAAGGAGCTGAGGGGCTCGATGGCAGTGGGTGATCCATGGGATGTGGAGTGTGATCTCATCAACGCCTGCAGACATGTTTGGGAGTTATGACGGAGGGCTTTCATGGCAGCGCCTAGAGGTACATTCACCGAGGGGTGACGTCCTGGCCTGGGTTGGACCGCGCTTCGCGTGGTCACCTGTTGGTGCCTCCTCCAGAGAGGAATAGCTGGTTGGAGTGGGGGACTCTACTGCTCCAGGTTTCAGAGAACTCGTGTAGTCGGGGTGTAAGACATACTGGGCGGTGGGACCAATAATAGAGACCACACAGCCTGATCGACATGGGTAAGCCACGTGGCCGCCAGCCGGGGGCCCCTCCGGAGCAGGACGATGGAGTGGCAGAACAATAGAAGCAGGACGGCGTTGATCGGCCTCCAGAAGGCCTGATGCAGCAACAGGTGGATCAAATCCTCTGCGCTATCACAGACTCGACGGAAGCGCTGCAGCAGGACATTGTGCAGGTATCGGTGGGACTGGGTCTCCTGTGGGCAGATCATGGGAAGTTGGTGGACCGTGTGAAGCAAACTGAGGCTACCTTGCTACCTTGGAGGTCTTAGCGCTAGCGCAGAAGGCTATTGATGTTCAGATGGGGGAGGTCAACCGCAGGCTCCAAATACTAGAACGAAGGGATGAGGATGCCGAAGGGCGTAACAGACAAAATAACATACGGGTAGTTGGTCTTCCGGAAGGAGTGGAGGGGGACAACATGGTGGACTACCTGGAGCAAAGGTTGCGTAGGGAGGTGGTCCCGGAGGGCCTGACGCCATTCTATACTCTGGAGAGGGTGCATCGGGTGCCGGCCCGTCTGTTGACTCCTGGGACGCCGCCCAGGCCGGTGGTGGCACGTCTCCTTCATTATAAGGATAGGGGCCTACTGCTCCAGAGAGCGCACACTGCAGGCCCTTACAAGGTTGGCAATAGTAAGGTGTCCCTGTTCCCAGACTATACAGTAGTGTAGTTCCTATATTCCCAATAGGCTCTGCGCATTGGAATAACATAAACAATAGTTCAGACGTAGGACTGAGGTTGACTAGGTCTCTATTGAATATGTTAGACTTAATTATGAACTTTCTCAGTGAACAGGAAGGAGTTCACTTTCCTGAATAGTCAAGAAGGGATTAGCTTCTGACAGCCGCATAAACATGACAACTTTGCTTCCTCCAGAATAAGGAGTATATCTCCAGAGTCGTGTGAAAACAATAGATAGCTATTTCACTCAGTCAATCGTGCATGCTTAGTTTCACCAGAGTGCAGAGAAATAGAGAGACGGGCGTTTTCAATAAAAGGTGTTATTTATTGAGCAGGCTTTTTTCTCATGCAAGAGAAGTGAATTGCCACAATTGCAATACTTGTCATAAAGTAAAGTGCGTACAGTAAAAGGAGTATTATGAAATAATACTGTAAACGCATTTATATGGTTTCTGAGCCATATGATACTTAAAACGGATAAAATATATATAATACATACAATGATAAAAGTTGACTAAACTCCCTCAACTGGTGCTTCTAAAATACGCCTACCCCGGTGTACCTAACCTAAGCTTAGTACGTGGGAAGGAGTAAGTGAGCTGCAGTTTACGTTAAGTTAGTTTTGCCAAGAATCTGAATCAAGAATTCTCTAAGGATTTAATCAGCTCCGTACCTTGGTTTTAGAATGAAGGAGGTCTTGTATCTCTTTCTTAGGACTCGATCTCCCAGTAACCCGCAAGGGTGACTGGAAACACTGGAGCTGGATTTCTCTGAGGAGAAAAGACAGCGTCTCTCTCAGTGCGTCAAATGGGAGGGTCGGCTTCCTTCGGCACTCGCATCAGCTGGGCGTTGGGTAAGTAGATAGCCCCTCTGCTCCAAACCACTGTGTGTTGCTTAAGGCAAATGCTGGTATATTTATACCTGGAAGGTGCCGAGTTTGACGTAAGGTTGGACATAAGACTTCACTAAGAACTTTCAGGACTCTCAGTAGTTCTAGGACAAATCAAAACAGAAGCAGGGGGAATTCCCGGGCTGCTGGAGGCTTGGTTTGTTTAAAGAACGTGTTGTACTTTCTAGGAGTATAGGGAAATAGCCTTGCCGTATTTGGACTGCATTGGCTATGACTAAATATGGATATGATTCTTATGCCTTTATAAGGATATGATTTGTTATAACCACATAAGGGCATGAATCAGGAATATTTAATTAGGGTCCTAGATACGTTCACAACAATACTTTTGAGGTGCAACGCCATCGAGCTTCATTCCTGGCGATCAAGGCGGCCCTCTGGGACGAAGGTATCCAGTACTTATTAATGTTCCCGGCACACCTGCGGGTGGTGTTGGATAGCAAAACATTCTTTCATAATGACCCGGATGAAGCATGGAGTTGGTTGGAGACCTACAGGGCGGGAATGGATGGAACAGGAGGTGCTGAGGGATTGCAGACAGAGGCGCCCGACTGCGCTGTGCGAGGAGCAACAGGGGACGATGCCATTGGACACAGAATCTTCCACGTCACAGACGGTGAAAGAGAGGTCCGCAGCCCTGAAGGCCGTGTCTGACATCTCGCAGGCGAGTGGAACTTCGCAGATAGCGGCAACGGACTCGGAAAAGGGGTCAGCGGGATCGGACTCGGAGGAGACGTATGCAGGGAGTACTACCATGCCACATGTCACACCAGGGACAGCAGGCGAACTTGTGGACGCCTGAACCTGTGACAGGCGTTAGTTATAAATGTGTGGGTCGATTGCTGTTGATGTTGGGGCTCGGGGAGGGGGGCGCCGGGGAGAGGCTAGGTGATTGGAAGGGCCTGGGTGATGATTTGTTAGTGCCGGAAGAATGATGGCAAGACTAGATGTGAAGATGCAGTGGAGAGACGGATCAGGTCTTCTAGGCGTCAGAGCTTCCCCCCTAGTTTCACTATTGGAGTGAACTACTGGTAGCTACCAGGGAGACTGTCAGTGGGCGGTTTGAATGGGTGCTAGCTGTTTTGAGCCTGTTCTGCGGAGGGGAGGGGGGGGAGTTGTTGGGGGTTGTTGTTCAGTTTGGGGTTGTCAGAACCATCGGTGTGCCAATGCAGGGAGTGCAATTGTGGGATAAATTTAGCCAGCGACATGGGGACGTTACCTTAATTAAAATGTATTACGTGGAATGTACGGGGGATGCACATGATGCTGAGGCGCCATAGGGTCCATGCTTATTTGGTGCGTAGAGGGGTGCAGATAGCTCTTCTCCAAGAAACTCATTTGGACCGCAGTGAAGGCAAGGCTTTGCAAGCGCCGTTGGAGGGAGATATTTTATACCACATATTCTGCTTTTGCTAGGGGTGTGCTTGTCTGGGTGAGGGCGGGGGTCCCCTTCCAGCCAACCCAGCAGATAGTGGACCCTGAGGGGCGGTTTGTAGCTGTCCAAGAGAGGTTGGATGGGAGCGATGTAGCGCTGTGTAGTGTGTACGCCCCTAATGTGGACCAGAAGGCCTATTTCGCCAGGTTGTTGGGAAAGCTGGCGTCAATTCTGACTGGTTCCGTGATTTTAGGGGGGGATTTTAACACGGTTACGGATGTTGAAATGGCTAGGTCAAATCCGCCACTGCCCGAGCGCCTGTTCATAAGCTCTCTAGGCTTCGGCGAGACTGGCAAGCTGAGTGGGGCCTAATTGATACTTGGCGAGCGCAGCATCTGGGCGAACGGGACTATTGTTATTATTCCGCTTTACATGACTTGCACGTCCGGTTGGATGCAGTGTTGTGCTCTCCGGATGTCCACGCACTGGTCCGACATAGTGAATATCTGGCTAAAACAATATCAGATCATAAGCTGCTCTTGTTGGTGTTAAGGTGGTCCAGGGAAAGGCCTGCAATACCTACTTGTTGATTACGCCCAGAGGCTTTGGAAGACCAAGTATTTCGTACAGAGGTGCAGGAGGGCATAGAGCAGTATTTTCTTGGAAATGAGGGGACAGCTTTGACTCGGGCCCTGGAGTGGGATGCTTTTACGGTGGTGGTTCGAGCCTGTGCATAGCTAAGTCGGCAGGAGTACGGAAGACTCTGCTAGCGGACAAAGAGAAGGAGGAGCTGCGATTGCGCTGCGCGGAGAGGGCCCACTCGGAGGATCCGGAAGCGCAAGCCGAAATACTGGTCGCGAGAGAGGGGGTGGCGGCAAAGGTAGAGAGGCTGCGCTAGCTTGATTATAAAGAATATTTGGTGCGGGCGCATGCAGAAAGGGACAGGGTGGGCTCCCTGTTGGTGTGTTTGGCCAATCCGACCCCAAGGGGGTCGCCATTGCTTCCTCAGACCTCCCCAGCGGGTATACCGGAGTACACCCAGCAAGGGATCAATGAGTTGTTTGTGGCATTTTATACGGACCTCTATGAGAGTAAGTTGCAGGGTCAAGGTGAGGGATTGGAGGAGTTCATGGCGGAGGTGCAACTGCCACACATTGAGGAAGACCAGAGAGATGAGTTGGGACAGGAGTTCACAGTGGGGGAAATACGCTGTGCAATAAAACATATGGCAGTAAGAAGACCCCGGGGGCAGACGGCCTGCCAGTGGGGTTTTACTCTACTTATGTTGATATTCTGGCCCCCAAATTGCTGGCGGTTTATCGAGAAGCCCGGGAGGTGGGGAGGTTACCGGACTCTGCTCGTGAGGCTATCATCATCCCGCTGTTGAAACTGGGTAAAGACTCATTGGCTAGATCGGCCTATCGTCCATGGTCTATGTTATCGGTTGACTATAAAATATTGAGTGGGATTCTGGCGGCTCGACTCCTCCCTTACATGGAGAAGTGTGGCTCAGGGGTTAGAGGCGGCAGACCCGGAAGCTGAGATCGGCCCTGGACCAGGGTTCAATTCCCCGCCTCTGTGGGTCTTGGGCTCAAAAATTTCCACGGACTTGATAATTCTCGCTCCGGTGCCTTCTCGACTCACGGGTTCACACTCTGCGACTCTGGGCAATAGCTTGCTTAATCTCCACAACGGCCCCTCGCGGCGGGATGCCTGGCTTTCACCTTGTGGATACCCTGCTGGGGTTATCTCACAGGGGAATACCAGGACGGGTTCCCTAAGCAAGCGCTTAGATACC
Source organism: Lissotriton vulgaris (assembly GCF_964263255.1). Classification (NCBI taxonomy): domain Eukaryota; kingdom Metazoa; phylum Chordata; class Amphibia; order Caudata; family Salamandridae; genus Lissotriton; species Lissotriton vulgaris. The sequence continues at coordinate 1,647,683,482 of NC_141694.1, forward strand.
GACCTCGGTCAGGGATTTGCGCTATATAAATACAAGTACATGTACATGAAACAGCTGGTCCATTCGGACCAGGCAGGTTTTATCCCAAAACGTAATACTGCGATGAATGTGCGACGGCTAATGCAGATATTCGGGGAAGATCACAAAGAGGGCCCAACCGCGGCGGTGCTCTCAGTAGATATTGAGAAGGCATTTGACAGCCTGGAGTGGCCGTACTTGTATCGGGTCCTACGCGAGTTTGGGCTTGGGGACTTTTTTGCGGAATGGACGGAACTCCTTTATAAATCGGAGACCGCTAGGGTGAGGACGGGCATGACCATTTCTTCGACTTGCAAGGTGGGGCGGGGTACGCGGCAGGGGTGCCCGCTCTCCCCGTTGCGGTTTGCATTCGCCATTGAGCGGCTGGCTTCTCATGCGCGACTGGGGAGGTATTATCCGAGATTATTTCTTCGAGGGGCCGAGCAGTTTATTTCCTTCTATGCAGATGATCTGTTGATCTTTCGCGCCAATACGGCCGCGGCTTTAGAGGGTGCGCAGTTATTGCTTAGGGCGTTTGGACAGTATTCGGGGCTGAAGGTGAACTGGGAGAAGACCTGTTTATTCCCGGTAGCACCGGCTGTGCAGAATCCCCTACATGTAGCGGGCATCCGATGGGAACCCCGATGTTTACCTTATTTAGGCACCAACCTTTATCACACCCCGAAAGATTTGTTGGATGGTAATTTAGGCCGGGCAATACGCGGACTCAGAGGTAGTTTTGGGTTTTGGAGTACATTGCCAATGTCGGTTGCGGGTGGCACTCCTGAAAATGGTGGTGCTCCTGCGTTTATTGGATTATGTTCGGACGTTGCCGGTCTGGGTGACGGGCTCTGTTTTTCGGCAGCACTGCACTATGGCAGTGGGATTTATCTGGGGAGCGGGAAGACGGTGAGTTGCTATGACTACAATGATACATCCGAGAGTTGACGGTGGTATGGCCGTGCCGGATTTCAAATGGTATTATCTTGCGGTGCAGTTGCAGTGGCTCACCCAGGCTGTGGCTCGGGAATTTAGTGGCCAAGATGGCCCTGAGGGGTGATGGATCCCGAGGTACATTTTATCTTTTATACTTCTCAGGCAGAAGATGCGGCTTGAACGGCTCACTGCAGAGGAGAAGACGCTTTGGTTGTGCTGGAATCGGAGCCAGAGGAGAGCTGGTTTTAGTCGTCCCTATGCCCCGGAGATACCGCTGGGAATGTGTACGGCCTTACCGCATAGCGGGGACTGGGCGGCGCTGGCTATATGGGAGGATCTAGGGCTCCAAGTGATGGGAGACCTCTATGAAAATGAAACTCTGTTGCCGTTTCAAACCCTTCAACAGAAATATGATCTACCGCGGGTGGATTACTTGCTGCATTCAGCGCTTGTTTCAGCTATACAGCGTTATTGGGGATGGGTCTATCAGAACCATGTACATCCATGGTGTGCCAATATGTGGTGATGGCGGCGGGAACCGTTAAGGCCATTACATGCCTTTACAGGCGCATGTTAACTGAAACTCAGGAGCAACTGCATACGTTACAAGGGAAGTGGGAGCGAGACCTGGGTAGAAAAATTCCGGAGACAACGTGGGACCAGCTAGTTAGGAGGGCCTGGAAATGTACGAGGAATGCCAGATTCCAACTGGTTCAGTTCTACATCCTGCACAGGGCGTATTTGACACCAGCCAGGCTCAATCAATACTTTGGGGCGGTAGCTGCTCAGGGCCCGAGGTGTAGTTTGGAGGGAGCCGACTTTCAGCACATGTTGTGGGGATGTACAAGCCTTGGGGTGTATTGGAAGGGGGTATTGGAACTGCTGTGCCTTGTAACAGATAGAACATTAGAACTAGATGAGGGAGTTTGTTTGTTGCATTGTTCCCACATACCACCAGAACGAAAGTGACAAGTACATTTATAGACTTGGGCCTAGTATTGGCTAAAAAAGAAATCACAATGCGCTGGAAATCGGCAAGGGGGGCAGGGTTGTGAAGATGGCGGGCGGAGATGCTAAAATGGGCATACAGTGAAAGTGCGCTTAGGCTACAACAGGCCTTGAGAGCGAAGAATGGGAAGGCGCTGGAGGCGGCGGGGGCGTGGGAGGCCTTAGTGGGACTATTGTTGACCCCAGAGTCAGAATCAGGGGAGGGGTCAGAACTGGAAGGGGAGCAAAATTCAAAGGAAGCGTTGATTCAAGGTGAAGGAACCGAGATTTGATTGATGGACTCAATGGTGATTACTGAGTAACTATGTTTGACCTGTACTGTAACACATCCGTTTCAAGATCATTAGTACAAGAGATTCTAACATCCAATAATAGCTGAAGGATTATGCTATGGAGGCACACCGGTGGTGGGGGTGGGGGGGACACGGGAGGGGGAATGTACTACGACTTGCTTTTTTTATTTTTATTTCCAGTATTTGTAAAGCGCGACACTCATCCCATGGGATATCACGGCGCTTGATGATATTGTCGAATTCAACGGACGATGTATGTAGTACATGAGAAGATCCATATTTTGGTATGTTAACAGTTGGAAAATCAATAAAAAGAATATGAAAAAAATCGATACGCATAAAATAAAAATGTAACCGCAATTATACAAGAACAATAACTGAGAATGATTTCACTAAGGCCATCAAGCATCAGGAAGGCTCAATACAACCGATCACTTAAGCCTCTTCCAGGACTTGTCCAGGGGCACTTCTCAGAAAAGTCCTTCATCGCAATGCTCAGCAAATTGTGAAATGAAAGGCTGGCTGTAGTTATTACCACTGTCATTACAAAGAACCTGAACATCTAATAATGAACTGTCAATTCAACAGTACAGAAACATGTTTAATATTAATGGATCAGAGTTCAGGGAGCATATTAAAACTTTTAACATTGGTATTCACTGAGTTTGCCAAAATGTGACTTTTTCGGCCCTTACCAGGATATCTTATTGAAGATTTCAAACTGCTGAATACAAAAGTTAAACCAACTAATAATTCAATGAATGAATGAATGTGGAGTCGAGCAAAAAGACTAGTCCGTAAATGTCTTTTGACTGCTCACCCCCACTTCCTCTCTCTCAGAGAGCTTTCTACCACAAGTCTGGCTGCAACCCTGCTGCTAATAATAACTCCAAGTTGTGTGCAGCTACGCATGCTACAGGAAGCAGAATTTCCTTTTAGACTTGCCATATCATAAAAATTGGTAGTAGTTAACCACCACAAGTCTCAAAGCAGGTTAACTACATTATTATGCATTTTCCCTATCAGGACTGGAACAAGCATTTTTGATTGCTTGACCTAATTAAAAACAGCTGCACTGTGGTCGACAATGACATGTACAAAGAGACTGCCTTCAAATTACGACATTATTCTGAGAATTTGCACTGTATCATTGAAGCTCCAAGGTGAAGAATTTTTATAACCTAGTTCTGTGTTCATTATAGTGTGAACACTCATGTACTATATGGGGTTCTGTGACGCCAAGACAAATATGTATGTGTAATTATCTAATTATACCACCGCAGAATGATATGTAAAGCCTACTGTTTTGTTTACCAATAATACGATTTTTTGTTTTTAATTATAGTGTGAACACCATTGATACATGGCTTCGGGGGGATGTTCAGTGTGTACATTTCCTCGAGGGATGTACCTTTTTTAGGCTTGGCAACATAGCTGTCGCCAGACACCTTATGCGATCAACAGAAAAAGAGCTTTAAGATGCACTACTAAAAGAGGAGCTTTTGCTCCGCCCACCTCGAGGGTCCCATCTTCAGTACAGCATTTAATTGGGCAGAATGTGTGTGCTTCCACTGAAAAAAGAGCACTACACTTTAAGCCTAGTAGGAAAGAGTTTGCTCAATACAGCAAAACTTGGTTGGTTATGGGGACAAACCAATGATCAGTGCTGTAGATCTATCTGATCTGTTTATTACGAGAAGTTATGATGAATGCAGATGGAGTGCTGTATGTATTGTGAAAAGCAAATGTAAAATTCAATGGGCATTGAAGGGTGGATTGTTGTTGCACTGTGCTAAAGCCTGAAAAGAGATTCTGTTTCATGAAACCTCACAGATTACTGCAGTAGGCAAGGGTTCTGTATCTGTTAATCTCTCAGGCAAACTCTGGGGTATAAGATTTCCTCTGAGTGATACTTCTTTTTAGGCCCTTTTAAGAGTGGTTGTAAATTGTATTGACAACTGGAGTTTTGGACATATTAGAAATGTCTGACTGTATGCCTTGTAGGAAAGCTTATGTTCAATACAGTAGGTCTGGGCTAGTGATGATAACAAGCCACTGATAAAGGCACAAGCTGGAGTGGTTCATTGTGAAATATGTCACATGCCATGGGTCTCCTCTGTGTATTATTAAAACATGCAGTAAATGCAGCATGCCTGACATTTATCATGAAAACCGTAAGTCAGGGCCAATAGGCCTTCAATGGTGGATTGGTAGTGCACTGTGTTTAAGCCTGTAGACAGGCATTTTGATACATGAAATCGCAGATGACCAGAGTAGGCGTGGTTTTTGTTTTTGGTTACCCCCTTAGACAGACCCGGGGTAGATGATTTGCTCTGTGAGAATCCTTGTTAGGCCACCCTAATAGGGGGTGTGCATTATTTTACCAACTATAATTTGGTACATATTTGTAATGTTACGCTTGTACAGCTAATGTTTTCCTTTCTGGAATGTTTATCCTCCACAGAATAGGCCTTTAAGGGTGGATAATTATTACACCTTGTCAAAGGCTCTAGACGGATTTTGGGCTGAGTGGAATCTCACAGATTACTGCAGCAGATAAGAGTTTTGGTGTTGGTTACTCTATCTGTCAATTCCTGGGAGTAGGAGATATTCATTTTGCCAATCCTTCCTAACCCTTTAGTGGTGATTGTATATTGTTTTGCCTACTGCAGTTTTACTATATTTGTAATTTTATGACTATGTCCAGTTGTTTCCTTGTGGGAAATATTATGCATCTGTGTTGGTTTGGAGAAATATAAAGATGGTTCAACTGGCAAATGTTATGTCAGGGGTCTTTGGTCTAATCAGTCCACTCTGAATAGTTGCGAAAAATACAATAAAGCTGACGGATTTGTTATGAAAAGACCGTGGTAAAGCCAATAGGCCTTGAAGGGCGGATTCTTTTTACTCTGCGTTACAGCCTGTAGACAGGTATTTTATTTAACATCAGTAGCGGCTGCTACAGGACGGGGGTGGTGAAGCGGGGGAGGGGGGTTAATTAACCAACCAAAAATTACTTTAAAAAGGCCGGGCGCCCGCTGTGTCCCATGCGCCCTCTTCCTTCTTCATTTCTGCAATCCGGCCAGCAGCAGAAAGCACCCTGCACACAGGCTCCCCTGAGCCAATCACAAGCCTGCAATGCAGCGTTGTGATTGGTCTGAGCGCAGAGGATCGGCGCTTAGTCGGGGACAGAGAGCCTATGCATGTTCCTGACCAGGCTGTGTAATGCAGCCTGCTAGGAACATGCAAAGTGTGCATGACTGGTTAGTTGGCCCAAGAGGGCCGGGCAAACCGTTTGTGCACACTTTGGGAGTACAATCCACTCCTCCCCTTCTCTGGCCGGCCCCACCACACACTGAACACAGACCAGTGACTGCATGCAATAGGTAAAATAAAATGGCAATAACAATACATTATTGTCATTTTATTTTTCCTTTTTATGCAGTGGGGCAACGCTCCTCCACCTTAGCGGAGGAGCCGCTACTGTTTAACATAGATTATTGAAGATGATCGTAAACAGTAAGGGATTTTGTGTTTATTAGCCCTCTGAAGAACCCTGTGGTAGAAGGTTTATACTGTGAAAATCCTTGCTACGCCTTTGTTGGAGCAATTGTATGTTGTTTTGCTAATGCTACCTTAGTACATTTTTTTTTAAACTGTATACTTGACGTTTGCTTGTAGGAAAGGTTATGTTCAATATAGCCGGCCTGAACTGGTTATTGAGCCAAGACAATTCTAAAGGTTAGATCTCTGATTGGCTCTTTAGGAAACGGTTTGTCAAATAACATAGGTCTGACATGTATATTATGACATTTCAGTACAAAAGCAGTAGGCAGGAATTATTGTTTAAACAGATACTAAAGCCAATAGGCCTTCATGGGCGGTTTGTTACAACTCTGAGCTAAAGCCTGTACATATATTTTGTAACATGTAATCTAACCATCTACCAGAGTAGGCAAGGGTTTGGGTTTTAGGTACCCCGACAAGCAAGGGTAGAAGATTTGCACTCTTTGAATCCTTTTTAGGCCCCTAAGAGGGGTTGTATGTTGTTTTGTAAACTTTCATTTGATAATGTTTTGATTGTATGCCTTTCGGATGCCTTGGGGGGCTGGGGAGGGGGGAGCGTATAGGCTTTGTACGCAGTTTTGAGCCAAATTTGGTGTGAAGCCAATTTTAGAGGCCTTACGCCTAACTGGTTCATTGGGAAAAGTTAGGAAGCCAGAGGTTTGATTGGTTCATTATGAAAATGCATAACAAAAGCTATAGGCCTAACTTATGTATTATTAAAAGCATATGTTAAAGCCTATAGGCCTTGAAGGGTGGATTGCTTCTGCATAGCGTTAAAGCCTGTACACAAGTATTTTGTTACAAGGAAAATACCATTGCAAGAGTCCAGACAGGATGGATAGCCCTTTAAAGACTCCACAGTTTAACCTAATAACTGAATCACTTTGGTAGGGAAGATAAGCTACAAACCACAGCCAAAATCCCAGCCACCTGGCCCTTCGCTCAATCAAAGTAACAAGCATGGGTATAGGCGTTATAAAGGTTCTCTCCAAAGAGGCCAGTTTCAAAACAGCCAGAAAATCGAGGCTACAACAGCATAGCCATGGCTACAACAGCATAGCCTTTCTAAAGATCAACCAAATTACCATTGCATACACTCTCAATGGACCAAAGCTACAATGAGACCACACTTTAATTCAAGCTCTGCAGAAAGCTTGTTATCACAGTTCAATGAAACTTAAAATTCTGCATCCAGATTCGCGTTTGCCATAAACAAAGCCATGGACATCTGCCAGAAGGGCATAAAAGCATTTTTGTGCCAATCGGCAACAACCATTTCCCACAACATTTTATTACAAGACACCAGGCTTTCTTAAGGACCAGACCCTCATATGTTTGCACCAAGATACTTTAACAGATTATTGGGCTCCATTATTTTCTCCCAAATAATTCCTGTTTACAATTCAGACTCCCAAATCTGTCAACAACGTACGCTGATGTCAAAGTTTCTGTGGTACACATATGGAAATTCCTCCAGGAAACAGTATGAATATGGGGGAGATGCATTTTTCATTCTAGAAAGGCCTGGAAATATTTGTTTCCCTAAATCTTTAAATTCACTTGATTTCATCACACTTAGAGGCGATTTACAGCCTTGCTACTGATCAAGTCTGTTCAGTAATTAACACGCCAATCACAGATGGTGTCTTAGTAGGGTAGTTGAGGAAGGCAATTAATCGCAATAGATCATACGATTAAACAAAGTTCTTCACTGGATACCTTTCACCTCTGCTGTACTCATGAAAGAGTTCAAGTTTACTTCTACAAGGTCTGGGCTATAACTAAGCGCATCTCTGGTGGATACAGACACTCAAAGCCCAAGCAATGCCTTAGTCTTCACAAAAGTGAACTACCAGCAATACTTACATCGTTTGAAATCTCGTTTCCTCTAATCCTATAATTTCTCGGAAAACATTTTCTCATTTAATTTCACAAATACTCACAGCTGCTAGAAATATCAGCTTCACTACAGTGCATTTGTCAGAATAGCTTATGCACTTTTCACCTATTTTGTATTTTACAAAATGCAAAAAACCCCAATAAGACAACAAATAGTTTGCTTTCAAAGCTGATCCCTGTGTCGCTTTGTCACTTGAAATCATGTGTAGTTTATAGTGTGTCATGGGGCATCGCAAGCATGGCTCACAAGCTGCTACAACCACCATCAAAATCACTCTTTCAATAACACAATACCTAGTTTCCACCAAAAACGTACAAGTAGTATAAAGGAACACTTTGCTAATAAGCCTTTTGTTTACCTTTTTTTAACACAAACTTTATTGCATTTTCATATACATACATCTAACATTGCATGGCGACAAGAAGAAGTGTACAATTACCAATCCTTCATCAATAATATGAAAAAAAAGATGGTAGGTAAGGACCATACAAATGACAAACGAATTGTGGGGAAACTATTCCGACATACACAGTCAGGAGGAAGAAAAATCAGAATAAATTGAAAATATATGCATTCACCCCTTCCCCTTCCCTACCCCAAATTCCGCATCATCACAGTAAACTGATTGACACATATTGCACAGTTGGGCGGGGACAGTGCTTGGGAAACATGATCCGAGGGACCACGTAACTTGTCAAACTTGGGCTTCAGTATCTGCTAGTGGCATTAGTAATATATCAAGGCATGAGTCTTATATCGGAACTATAACAGGTAAGTACAAGAACGTCACAACTTAGAAGAAGCCATGGTATCAGACCATGGAGGACAGCACCTATCAAGAACAAAGCCCATGTCAGGCAAGATTAACAATCGTCAATCTTCCAGAGCCTTAAAGAATGACAGTGGCGCATCCCACTCCAGCTCTATGGGGCGTTTCCGCAAACCTCTGTACTCCTCTCTATGCAAGGCACCACTTTCGGCCACACCTCACCATTCGACCTCCTCCCTCCAATGGGAGGCGAGGGGCATCACCGGGGAGTTCCAGCGACTCACAAAGACTCTATGCGAGGTCATCTTTCAACTTGTTCCGCAGGGGAGCTACTGAAACCAATAGAGGTGTACACAAATCACTGCCCAACTAACGAATCAAGTGGGTACAGTGACCCATAACATGTATTACCTGTATGAATTCGTGTGTAGCTGGTTCGGACCCGGACAACGCCCGCTGTCTGACATAAATAATACTGTTTCTGGCAATCCATGGGTATCTGAAAACGGCACCCTCATGAGTCAACATGATTTCACAAAGAGCCCACCAATCTTAGTTACTCCTCCCTGTTACCAGAGCCACCGTTTCCTCGTCGCCGGGGTACAGGAAGACACGTTGGGACCACAGAAAGGAATATTCGGGGTATAAGGAACGCAAGGAGCAGTATATCGCAGGGCCATTATCCAGTACATAGGAGCTGTGTGTAACAAAAAGGGATAAGATGGGGTGAGTTGGAACCCAGGCAAAGCAAACTATGAAGTTTACCTATGAAGACATGCCAGTTCAAGCTCCTCACCCATGCCTACAAGGCCCTCTACAACATTGGACTCATTTAATTCAACCACCGCCTGACCTCCCACCAGTATACCAGGCATTTTCGATCTGCGTCCCTCACCCATGCACACATTTTCCGTGTCCGGCAGAGCCACAGTGGAGGTTGTTCCTTCTCCTACCTCGCCGTCAAGTACTGGAACAACCTCCCCCTCCATCTCTGCACACCTCCCTCTCTCACCGACCTCAGGAAGACACTAAAGACCTGGCACTTCGAATAAGGCTCATCACAGCCTAGCGCCTAAATACGCAGCTGCCATCTTCGATGGTTAACCAGGCCCCTGACTTTATTTGACCTAATTATGTATGCAGAAAGTTGTATTTATTAAAGTAAGTGTGCAAACCAAAAGACCAATAAATTCCCCTTTTTGGATATTTGGGATAGTATATACAAACAAACCTACTTTAGGAAACTATTTTGTCACTGTCAATTTAACGTAAAAGATTGAAAAATGTTTGACAGGTTGTTTGAGTCCCTCAAACTCAACGGGGAAAAAAATAGATACTGGTGCTGGGAAAGAGCCCATCCGTCTGGTGCCCAAGTCACTGGCCTCAAAACCTGGGCACCCGTCCCATGCCAGCCTAAAGAATGAAGAACCTGGGCTTCATGTGGCCAACAGCTGTCCATGGAGCCTCAGGCTGCGAAGACGGCTGACACCTGTTTTGTCATACTAAAATGACTGCAGCAAAAACCCTCTGGATTCTTCCTTTCTCAGCCCAAAGGACTGCCAGCCAGGTAGTTATTTTATTGAGACTGGACTGTGGTAACTAACTCTGTTTGGGAGCAGACAAAGCCTCCATAAGAAGGCTGCAAGTAAGGCAAACCTCAGCAGCCAGGATGCTCCACAGACTTCCAGAAAGTGAATCGGCCACCACTCTTATGAGGGAGCTTTACTGGCTCAAGGATCCAATTCAAAGCCCTCTGCTTTGTTTATAGAGCTGGATCAGGAGTTGGCCCCAATTACCTGCATGAGCTGGTCAAACCTTATCTTCCGGATTACACGTTACTTTAAAGTGATCTTTCCTTACGAGCGGTTCCAAAAGTCGAACAGACTCGCATGGGAGGCCAGTCCTTTGCCTACCTGGACCCCAAGCTTTGCGACGACCTTCCAGTAACCCTCAGAAGGTGTACTTCTCTGTCTTCTTTTACGAAACAGCTGAAGTTCTGGATGTTTTGAGGTAGTGGGTTTTTTGATTGCTCCCTCTGTCTCCTACGCCGGGAAACCCTGTGTGGGTAGCTGTTAGCGCTCTACAAATAATAAGAATATTAATAATGGCGACTTTACCACTTGGCTTCTAGATGGCTTTTCCAAAGGAATCAGGTCCTGCGAGTCCGAACGACCGATTACGATGCTTCCCAACATCGTTCGGTCAGACTTCTATTGACTTCAATGGGAGCCTTTGTTCCGAACGAGAAGACAGGCTCCCATTGAAAAAAGGTTTGGTTGTGGAAAACCTTGCACCCTGTGGCAGGCACCCCATTGTACCTGCCACACTGTGCATGGTTGTGGAGAGGGGTCCAATGGGTACCCCCACGGGACCAAATCGGAAGGCCCCGGGTGAAGGGGAGCCTGCTACAGGCCCCCAAAGACCGACTCCGACTGCCCTTTCGAGTCGGGTAGACTGAATCGAAACAGCTATCCGAATCGGTCATCGTAATCGCTCGTTCCTAAACCATGTCCATAGAGTTGTACGATTCAGCTCCGAAAGACTCGGCAGTCCAAATGCCTTTCGGAACCGATTTGGATTGCCCGATTGGTTTCCAGGCATCGTAATCGGTCGCTGGAAAATGTGTACGATTTGTTCGGAAACAAGAGTTCCAAATTGGATTCTGCAATACCAAATCCCATTCAGAGTCTTTCCAAATGACATTGGAACCGGCCCCTGTATAGATGTATGCTACAAATGCATACAATTATGCAGTTGTTAGCCACATGCAAACATGGAAGTGGGCAGATGAAATTGTGGTTTGAATGGAGAGTTTAGAAATGCTTGTAACTCAGGAGTTTGTGGGATTTTACACACTATTCTCCAACACTTTCCCACCCTAAAACTGGTCGTAGCTCAGGGTTGAAGTAAATCCTCTTTGAGGGTTGGCAGGAGTACCGAACATCCCTCAACTTCATGGGAGTGTTGGGGTTTCGATACAGAAAAAAAGGGGGTATGCACAGCAGGCTGCCTATTCTCAATGTGGAGTTGTACTGAGTTTGCGTGTACAACCCTGCACTGGGGAAACAGCAGTTTGGGAAAATGTCACAATGACATTCAGAATAGCACACCTGTGACTTAATTCCCAAAACTTGTAAGCCTACACCTACCGAGGCAGAGGAGGACTTGTATGGGTGAAATTTGCATGCTTTCTTTGTGAATCAGGCCGGGTGTTTGACCTTAAAATTTGCCACGAGTCAAGCCCCCAACAATCTGTGGTGGGATAAAGGACCTAGACCGATGATGTAGATAGCCATGTAAAGAATCTGTATGCATCACTGCAGTCAAAGTCCTCAACTAATTCAAACAGTTCCCCTCTCGCAAAGTAAGGCTAAGAAATGTGGAAACTCCCAGTTCCAGGGAGTAAATGCAGATATTGGGGATCCTGACTTTACTCCTCCACATGTAAACATTTACGTTGCTTTTCCACACACCAATCAGAGTTGAGTTAAATAAATGCGATCACTTTGTAAAATGTAGCACTTTAAGGAGGCACTGTGGGTCAGTGTTTTAAACCCTTGGCATTCTGAATTGGTAGTGGTTTGTTTGTAGTACAATATTACAGACAGGGGCGGCTGGTGACATTTGACAGTGGTGGGGCGTAAACTAATTTGCATATTGCACCGCAGGCCCCTACGCCCCAATGGACTTACCGCGCCTGGCTTACTCTTTCTCTGCTCCTCCCGAGGTTGCCCATTCTGATTTTCACCGGGGAAGCTGCCTCCATGCTTTTGCGAATCACACGCCACCACAACTTGTGTGCCAGCATGTGGTCAATGGTTTGTGGCTTCACGTGTGGCCAGAAGGCCTTGATATACCTAATTGTCAACTGCAATTAGGAGGGTATAAACATTGCACACCCCCTCCTAATTGCAATTTAGAAATGAGTGCAGAACTCATTTTGTGAGTCGGGCAGGATTTTGTGGCACGCAAAATATATTTTGTACACATCAATAAGGATTTTGCCATCACAAGCCCTGTAATTTTGAAAGACGCAGTTTTACAAAATAAAAATATTTTTGCACTTTGAGCCTTGGATACTGTCAAGAAAACGCTATCTTAGTTGACATAAAAAATGCATTTTATCAAACGTTGCTAATCTTTCATATTCCATCAATGTAGAACTGTTCTGTGTTTGTAAAAGATGCAGAAAGGCTTTCTGGTAATCTGGTAGAATGTAGTTTTGCCAGTACGGGTGAACAGCTAAACAGCAAAGCAAAGCAAAGAGGTGTTAAACCCAATTTCGATCAATTGGCAATCAAATATACTCTGATTTCATCTTAAAATATCTCCAAGTATTTATGGAAAAAAGTGAACAAATCCATTACTCAAGACTTCACAAAAAAAAGGCCTTTGTCTCAGCTATTTTTGAAACACTTTCACATTGAGCGAAATGTACCTTTATGGTTTTTTTCGGTCAAACATTTACCCTTCGCCACTGGTGAAAGGCAACACGATCTTTTTACAAAGCGGAGTCTTCATCAATACATTTTGCATGAAAACATGTCATATAAGCACAAAGTCGCCTGCAGTGTTAAAGAATTACCACTTAAGCCACACCTTAGAGCAGGCAAGTGGCAGGACTGGCTGGGGGGGCACCATGACTGCTCGCCCAGTCGTCCTGTGCAACCCCGGGGGCTGCGGCCCGCCCCCTGGTCCTCTCTCTAAGGGGGACTGCACAGGGAAAATAATCTGCGCATGCGCGGGCTAGTTTCTGCCCGAAAATCCACTTGCGCAGCAAGATCAGCCCCCGTGTCCCCCCCTTCTCCCCCCCCCTCCCCCCGCACTCCGGAAAAGTCGGCCGGCGGGTAGCGCGATTATTCTAATATTTTGAATTGTATTTTAATGACGACGCGGTGGGGGTCCATGGGGCTTAGTGGGGCTACGCCCCTACGCCCCAATGGACGCACCGCGCCTGATTACAGAGTGCTTGGTCTGCAGAAGACCGAAGATTCGGCGACTGAAACCCCTGGTGACCGATACAGAAATTAAATGTGCTGCTATTGGCAGTGGCAACCAAACAAGCATGGTTGCCTGATGTCTATATGTCAAGCATGACACCTTCAGTCAGTCCTGTTATTTATCTAACAGCACTTTGCATTCTGCGATATGAGAGTTCTCTTTAATCTGTAGAGAATAGAAGCCCTAGCATACAAGATACTGCTAGTTTTTTTCTTTTAAAGCAAGGGCTCCCTGAAAGAATGACACATGGCATGGAGTCGTCTGACTGCTAGACACGTCAAGGCCACAAAGTGCCTCTGCCACGTACATCATTACGACGGTAAAAATAAAGGACCCTGCACCTGAAGCCGAAGATAATAGGTGTAAACTACTCCATACCTTTCAGGGTTCCATGCCTGTGTGCGAGAAGTTTAGCGTGCCAAGTTTTTCCCGTGCACTCAGGGACTTGCACTCCTGTTTATCCAAATATAAAATCCGTGTTAGAAGTTCCATAAAGGAAAGCTAAACTTTGCCCTCCGTGAGTCACTCACACACGACGGACCTGGGAAATGTGAAAGCTCTGCAAAACAATGAAACATCCACTTCCCAGTCCACAAAAACTAAAACATGCTGAACAAAAGGAAGACTAGCAGCAGGTGTTTTATGAATGATCCACATTTTACAATGCAAAGATGTGACCAATTTGCTTCACTTTCACTCATTAAAAGCACATTTCTGTAAGAGCAAGGTCACCACATATACTCATACAAACTACAAGTGACAGGGCGCTGACTGCACGGGTCACATTTGCCCAGATGCCTTTGTTTATGTATCCGGCTCAGGACAGCGCCTACGAGCAGACTCTTCTCGGCGCTCCCACTCATGAGCACTCAAACTCACACCTCTCCACCTGCACGCGAAACATACATTTCCATCTAGCACTACGAAAATGTTGCGGTAATGCAACTTACCACAGTGATTATGAAGAGAAGCCATGTGGGCGCACACACACACAGCACGTGGGCTGGCCAACGGGGGTCCTTTTAGAAAGTTTCAAAAATGGATGCGGCGTCGCTGCGCATTCATCTCCCCCACTCCGCCGCGCAGCCCCGGCAAACTGTACTTAACGACAGCTGCGAGCAAAGGTTGCACCTGAATTATTGAAGCTGCACCGTACGGAGAGGTGTGGCAGCAGAAACCCGACACAACTGGGTCACGTGGACGCCTCTTTCGGAAAAAACTGCTTCCTGAATGCGAACGCAACAGGGCCCTTTTGTTCGCGCGCTCACAATTTCTGCAAACCCACGCGCCTCCGAGGGGACTGGAGAATAAACGCGGCAGGTGGAAACCCGCAACTTTTTTCTTGAATTGCAAACAAAGCATTTACATATGAAACATATTTGAGACCCCTGCGAAGGGACACGTTTGATAGAATCTAATTTGACGTGTAAACTAACGACAACGATCAAGTACCATGCGTAGGAGTCCCACTGAGCTAATAATAACCTTAAACAAACCATATGACAAAACATTGCACGACCGCCACGGAACCAATGTTTGAACACACAAGTCGGGATCCAGGTAACGTTTCTTCTGAAAGCAACGCCATTTTGGCCCAGGATATATGCAAGAACTCTGGGGGCCCAGGCAGAGCACGTTAAAGGAATTCACCCCTTCCAAGAAGGCAGACCTTTCACAGTTTGCCTCTTTCGATCCAGAGCTGCAAATGACAGCATTAAAAGTGTCAGGAAATCGAGTCATAGTGTGAAGGGAAAGCTCATTTTGTTAACTAACTTCTGGTTCCAAAATAGACCACCTCGCTAGAAACCGCACTAGAAACAAATTGACTTAACTGGATGAGGTTAAAAAAAAATCTATGGGGGAGGAAACGAATTGCAATTTGCCAATACCTCTATTTCCTGCTCTACGCCAACATCTGCAATCCTACCATCGAGGTGTGGCACTTTTAGTTGTAACATACACCCCGTCGAACTGGGAGCACAATAAGAGTGCTCACCTGGTTGTTCCTCTAGAGGAATTTCAGCTTCCACCCTTTGCCCAGGAGGCGTTACCTCGTCATCTCATTCCATATATTTGGAAATGCAATTGACCTTCTTGCCGTTCTCACGTGAGGCTCCTTCACTTCAGAGTAATTACAAAGAAAGGATCGTCCCACAATCTCCATATTTCCTCAGCCCTCTAGGTAAGTGCTATAGGCTTCAAAGGGACCTGGAACAGGAGGTGTTGCTGTGCGCTGGCATCTCTAGCCAGGGTGTGCCCATACCAGGTGGCACTGCCTTTACCGGGGCCTTTCCATGCTCTTGTTTCGCTCTCTGCTGCGGCTGAAAGATGAGGGAAGGTGTAGGTGTTGGAAATGGCCCTGGTGTCATTCTGCCTTCCTCGTGCACTAGAATACTAGAATTCAGAGGTGTGGTGGCTGCTGGGACCCAACCAATACCCAATTCAAGTATCCAACCCTTCTTCAGAGATGCCAGATGAAGGCGCCCCTCCTCTTCCTCGTTCAACTAGATCTGGAAGACTGCGGTCAGTTTCCGCCACCCTCACTGCACAGATTTCGGGCTCTTCCACTTTTTTGGTTGTGTGCACTAAGTGTGTGGTGCTTGCTCGCTATGCTTCAGTGTGCAGTCCTGGGACGAAGAAGGGGAAATGGATTTAATGAGGGTTACTAAGTGATTACTGCAATGGGGATAGGAAGAGTACAAACAGCAGATGAAGGCCTTGCATTCAAACCATGCGCTAAGATGCGCTGGGAACACTGAAAGAAGTGACCAGGGCCAGCTTTAGCGCTGGTGGCGCGACAATCTTTTTTGGCCCTCCCCAAAACCTCCTTTTCCATGGATTCCTTCACTACCACCCTGCAACAGTGCCCATCATCTCTCTATAGCCCTCTCGCAAATGCATTTAATTTGTTTCATAGAGTTGTTTATACCAGTGCAGGGTGTCAGAGCACTTTACATGACACAAACTATACAGACCATGATTCATACGTGTGTGAATCCGTCAATAGGAAATGTTACATAAGTCAAAGAGGATTACAAGGTATAGGGATCACATCATCCATATTATAGGGCAGTATATTTGAAGAGTGGCTGGTCTGGAGAAGTACACATTTAGGATATAAAACATACCACAGTATGTAGTTTGCATGTAGCTCTCTGATGGCAGTTCTCATGTGTTATATTAGGATTGTAATATAAGAACAGCATTTAACAACAGGATCTCTGTGGCAAAGGAAGTATCCCGCTGAGCTATTCACATAAATACAATTCTGTGATTGGCATGGTACATGCTCTTTGCAGCAGGTATGTTAGCCCTGTGCGGATCTTTATGACTCAAAATTGCCACTTGACAAAACTTTGTTCTTTCTCCAACAGGAGTCTGAGTCGCCGACATTATCTTGACATTTTTTTTGTTACCTGAAATCTAGCGGACGCACAGGGAACTCTCAGCAGCTGCTTTTGAACCAATAAGTTATTTTGTATCACAGCACTTTTCTGCTATCAAACTCATCGCCCGGTACAGCTGCACCGGTCACACCACCATAAAATCAGCCCGGGAGAGAGGATATGTGTTAGGACATATGCCTAACATGCCTGACCCCTTTCCTCTCTAGGCATCCATAAAATATACCTGTATCTAAGAAGTCTGCTTGATGGCTCATCTTTCCCAAATCCCAACATACCTTCGACACAACTCTGAAGTGCAGTAAAATTGATATGTGTTATTAAAGCAAATGTCGGAAGCTCGGCAAGTACACAACTGAGGAGGTGTGATGAAACAGCGTCTAATCTTAAACCATTAATTCACCACAGAACAACACCTGTATTAAGACATGGTAGATGCTCTAATGTAAGACTTGGAAGGCATTTCAGGATCACCTTTGGTCAATGTCTTTAAGACAGGTAAACTCCAAGGCCTATGCATGTCCTATTACCTGAGCCTGACCAGTTGGTAGATGACTACAAAGAGATGGTAGATAGAAAAACTGCTCAAAATCGTGCTAAGTGGAAACGTGATGAGATGATCTGGTTACAAACGAGGTAAGCACAGGCAGTAAGACCAACCTCTGACCTGTGGTGTAACCAGGAGCTCTGAAAGGAGGGGTCGAGGCCAACAAATTGGGCAAACCCGTTGCCATGGAAAGGCATCGAGGTGTCCAAGAGAAAAGCATGTGAATTTTAACTGAAAACAGCGAGTTTAGATGTTTGATCTCTTCGATTTGTGAAGAAACATAGACTACGTCAATAGGCTACCTTGGAAATGTTACCTCATGCGTAAAAAAAGGACACACAGATGTGCACTTGTACATGTTGCACTTCAAACTACAATAAAAATAGGATTACCAACAAAACACATCATGCTTCTAACATTAGAAGCAACATACACTTCAAGTTGAAAAATGAAACCATCTGTAAAATTCCATTCAACTGCCAATGCCTGAAAAGGATTACCCCAAAGCCCCTCTGAATATTTTGCATTAGATGTTGTATACTGTGTGCAGTTTTCCTTTGTGTGTTTCATGTAACGGTGCTATCAAAGGCTCGTCAGATACCTAAAGCAGCCTAAAGCCAGACCTAAAAGGGACTATACTACAGAGAAGCCAGAAAACCCGAGAGTAGACGGACTTTGCATGGACAGTGTCACATACACCCATGCTGCCAAATGGACTGTGCAAATGCACCCCCCTTTAAATAATGAGAGATGGGCATAGGGGTCTTTCCATACACACTGGGTCTCCAGCAATTAATAATTACAACTAAATGTGGTCCCTTAAAGGCACCGTTTCTCATACAAAGATCTGCACAAAAACACTTAATACAGTTTATCGTCATCTGCCCCTATGTAGATGTGATAAATAGTTATTTCTTAATTCAGGCATTCTTCCAAAACAGAGAAACTAAGTAACTTTTGACGGACTTCCACGCCAAACCACCTTATCCTCACTAAGAAAAGGTAGATACATTTAAAGAATGTAAACATACATACGACAACTGTTAAAATAGCAAAACCGAATCCTAAGGGAGTTCATGCTAAAATCAGTGGATACCATTTATTTCTCTGTCCATTTATAGTTATAATGCTAATTTCTTTAAATGCATTTTAAAGGTACATCAGCAAGATATACTCTGCATTCCTAACACCTGTTGGTAATAGTTCAAGTAAAAACTTGTCAATTTTTCAGTCTCAATTTCTTCTTGAACACGAATTCCAGGCAATCGGGTCCTATACGATTTCTCATAAGTGTCACATACTTTGTTCCCCTTTGCATGGGGGAGTCATCCATGAACCCTCACCGAACTGACTATGCCACTGACATCTCTCACACAACTTCCTCATCTACATTGCCTCTCCTGGATCTTAAATCACTTTCCCCATCAGCTTCATCCCTCGCTAATCATAAATCTATTCCACGCCCCTCACGAGCATTACCTTACGCTCAGCCAATCACCACCAGCTTCCAGACCCAGTGGTCATCAGTTCCTTCTATCCCTTCGCAGTCATTGCCACTCCATCATAATCACATCCTTCTGCCATTATGTCAAAAACCACTTCTATGTCTGTGCCACTCATCTACCAGCTTATCACCCCCTTCAGCATTCCTAACACCAAATTCTAGGCTACGGGCTTTCCCTGCTCATCAAACAATAGCCACGTTTGCCCCCCACCTGTCTGTCAACCTGTTCCATGGCTTGTCAGTCTCTTCAACAGATTTTCAGTCACAGTTTTCCTGCCACCACTTGACACTTCATTCAACCACAAGTCTGTCTGCCCCAGTGTCTTCTCATCTCAAGGCAAAAGCAACCTCCATCTTTGAAAATGCAGTAAATAGTAACTTTATTTTCTTTTGCAAGAGCGTCTTTGTACCTGGCCAATCAATAAGACCCATGTAACATACTTTCCTAGTTCAGGACTGTTCACTGGGGCAGGAGAGTTAAATCTTAGCTGTGGTGTCATTGGTCCAGGGCTTCAGCAGCCACCATGTCAGCTATAAGGCCCCCACTGACTCCAGCCAATCATTGTGTCGCCATTCAGATTTCAATCATCACAAAAAACACCTCTGTGATTTTCAACCAATCATTTTATTTCCTGGTATTTTGGGATAACCTCCAATGTTGGGAGGTTCTGTGTTCAGAATTTAAGGTGTTGTTTGGCATTGTCAGACCATAGAACACCAAAACATTTTGTGTCATGAGTTGTCGTACCTGAGAACTATGGAATACTTGCACAACTTCCATACCTTCTTTTAATCCTTTGCTAATCACGTATACTTCCTCCTACAATTATATATTACTTATTGAACCGGTTTACCATTTTTGTAGTGCACAACCTCGCCTTCCACTATCCTAAGAAGAACCATAACGTTCTGTCCTGTATTACCAACAATAGGATATATTTATAGTATTTTAAATGTAGCCTTTTCTCAACTCATGTAGGTTCTGGCCTATCCAAAGGCACTCATGTCTGCAAAGGGCTTCTGCCTCGCCTGTGTTCAAGGCTCATGATTATTTCCAACCGCTGGCTTTAACATCCAAAATATAGAAAAAAAAATATTCAGTAATTGTTTGGTTACTTAGAATCTTTATCTATCAATAGCTGGAGATCATTGGCCCAAAACATTTTACACAAGGCGACAAAGCCAGCTGAGAAGCAGGAAGCAGTGATGAAGAATGAATTAGGCCTAGTGATGGCAACATTTCAAAAGGGTAATTTTATTTAGATATGTTATTTCACTTTGGTTCCGTTTCTGGTTTTCAAAACCATTTCCATCCCTAATTTTCAAGCAACAACGTTATTACATTTCTTAGAGTCATAATCCAAAACCCATGAAAAATAAAGTCTCAGACCAGCAGACTTCATATACAGAAAACTGCTGTGCAACAGGTATGCAATGGCACCACAGTACTGCTGCCAACTGCATATATTTAATGTTATTATTCATATGCCTGCTTGTTAGCAAACACTGCTCTGTTTGTATTATGTAATGTCTTCACATCAAACTCATTGCCAGAAGAAAACTGGATTTAAATAGACGTGGTAGGGAAGAAATAAATAAATAGCGAATGAGAGGAAGCAAGAAACCGAAAGAGAAAGTGTGATGTTGTGGAGACGGTGAAGCAATATTGATGTTGCGATATTAGTCGGGGTGAGGGGTAATAGGAGACGCCTGTAGAAAGAAACCTGAGAGGTAGAGAAAAACAGCAGAAAATAAGTTGAAGTGAGAGATAGATCCAAGTAGATATATGCAGTCATAAATATCTAGAGGAAGCAGGGAAGGCACAGAAATAGCAGAAATACAATTACCTAGGTATGACTCCCAGACTGACATACAGAAAAAACACAGACATACAGAGATAAATTATAGAACTAGAAAAGCTAAAAGATCTCACCTTAAAGGTGCTAGCTCACCTTTTGGCTTTGCCAGTGCTTGATGCAGATACTGAAAAGCATGGAAACCTTTTTTTGTGGCCGATACTGAACAGCATTGGCAGGAAAAAAAAAAAGCTAAAACGTTCATCACCATCGTGTTAAAGTATAGATGCGTATCTGTTACCACGCTAGAAAACAAATGCAGCATGATACTGCAACTGCCATTTTGTTTCTAGCTTCACAACCACACCAAGCATTGATATTGTCCACAATCAATCTTTAGATAACAAACAGCTAAGATCAGCTTCTGGGTTTCCTTATATGAAATTAAATTCCTCATAACACTCCAGCATGCTTTTGCCCACTTTGTAGTACAGAGCTTGCCTTTCTGGCTGTGCTGGATGACATTCCAATAGTAGCAGAGGATAACTGTGCAAATGCCCTAATTTTACTTCGACCTGTTTGCAGTATTTGGCACGATGGGCCAGGGCATTCAGTAATGCGCTGCAAGCCATAGGGATTCATTACACTGTATTGAATTGGTTTACGTCTTTCCTGACCAACAGAAGTCAAAGGGCGATACTGGGTCAATTTTTCTCATCTCCCAATATCTTCTGGGGTGTCCCACAGAGTTCCACAGTTTCACTGTATTTGTTTAATATTTATGTGTGACTACCTTGCGGACATTGTGGTATCATTCTTTGACTTTTTATACATACTCTGATGACACCCAATTGCTAAGGAGCGCCCATACTAAAAAGTACCTTATTAAAGGGGTGTCTTATGGCGGTACACAACTGGATGGGCTATATTGGTTCTGAGTGAATATATAGACAAGATTCAAATTCTCATTATGGACACCTTTCAGTCTCCTTTGAAATTAATTGTTTGGCTGTCCAATTTTAGGGCTTGCCCTAAACCAGCTAATATCTTTTAATGTTTGGGTATAAACATGATTTTCTCCTGACATCACTGCCAAATAGCTTCAGTTGTCCCGTCTATGTTCACCATGCCCATTCTCCCGCTGTTATCTTTTAAAAGCGAACACCTTGCTATCACGGCTGTTACCAGGTACAGACTGGATAACTGTGATAAACTGTACCTTCAAAAGAAAGTCTATCTAACTCAACACCTACAATCTTTTTGGTTAGTGGTTGGAGTCCCGCATTTGAGCCCTATCACATAACTGCAATTCCTGTCTTGGCTCCCAAATCAGCACCGGGTCCTCTTTAAGACATGGTCTAGTCTTCTATGTTCTCTGCAACAACCTGCCTCATTTCATATCCAAACAGTTGCAAAGGTGCTCTCGTAACAGGCCACTTCATTGCTCCAACACAGTCCGCCTCTGCATTTAGAAGATTTCATAAGGCTCGCTGCAGGTCATAGATTTGCGGTTCAAGCTTCCGCTCCTTGGAAAAATCCTCCCAAAGAACTATAACTGATCTCCAATCACCTATCTTTCAGGGAGTCTCTTGAAACCTCGCTCACCACTTCCATTGTGCTTTTGCTGCCTGACCATCCCTTGTTGAAAGTGCCAGGAGACCTTTGGCTAATAGTGCATTCTTCCAAAATAGAAATTAAAATTTCAGCTGTGGGTGAGACATAGGAAAGGAGACAGAAAAAATAGATCCTTCAGTAATTTTAAAATGCATAGACTATCTCAATTGTTTACCTAAACCAGGTATTCCATTGAGGCGATCCTTGTGAGATTAATGACCTGGCAAAGACGCACTGATCTCTTAATTGATTAAACTACATGTCTTCCTGTACTCATACATTTCCTCCTCTTGCATTCCTCTGTCGTCTGTGCTCTCCCAGTGGGAGAGTGTCCTTACACCCCAATTTCTGTGGTGTACCCCTTCCGATCTGGGAACACAAAGCTTAGGAGAAGGTTACATTTATACTAGATGCTCCCTAATCTATCTTAAGAGGTGTGTTTGCTGTATGGAGGTAGGGATATACTATTGTTGCCAGATCTGTGGTGCTTTTGATTAGCCAGTTAGCAAGACTGACAACACAATTGTGTAATTTTTCTATGAACACACAGGATTTTTTTTTAATCAAGTGCACAAGTTATAGTATTTATAAATAGAGGACTTCTGGACCCAAAAATATTAATAATAATCGTGAAAGGCTGCAAGACCATGATATTACAGTGACAAGCGCCTAAAACGCGTCAAACAACATACCAATCAGCAATACCATCATATAAAGACAATTGGTAAGAAACCAACCATATAAAGATCTACATCGCAATCTATGGGACAGAGTGATACCCCAGATAGTAAAATATAAAATATATGTTTCAGGTAATAAGGTGTATGAAACGAAAGAAACCTAAAGACAGGCGGATTCGAGGAATAAACATATTTACCATAAGGTATTTGTTCTATTACATTCCATAACCTATATTCATCGAGCTAAGTAGCAGCAGGGAATTAATATGTGCATCCCCCTTTTCTTATGAAGAATGCAGCCTTGAAAGGGAATATACACCCGCAGTGTTGAAGCCTTGAAACAACCGTTCAGGACAATAACTGTTATGTGAACAGGTAAAAACAGAAAAAAGGTTTGCCAATATAATATTCGATGTAAGAACTAACACTAGAGATAAGATAGACTGTCGGTAGGCCATAGAAGGCCAAGAAGCCCAAAGCAATGTGCAGTGCAACAGAACAGAATCCAGCTCCCTGCGTATACGCCGCAACCCACAACATTGGTTAAAACTGCTCCCATTCTAAGAACTATACATAGACCTATGTCACATCAAAATGAAAGTCTGGTCCAAAAGATAATGGCCCCCATTCAGCATGGAGCAACAGATTATTTGGAGAGATATCTAAAGATATGCAAGCAGTAAGAATAAGGGACTTCATAGAAATGTTTTGGAAACATGTAAATTAAAAAATAAAAAATTTAGGATGATATTTGTATCTCCATGTACAAACTCTGATAGTATATTGTTTATCCCCAGGAAAATTCCTGACAGTGGCAACCATCCAGTGCCCAGCCCCCAGGAGAGACTAATCACACAGTCTTGAAAAAGACGGCAGAATATCAATAAATAGCCATCGAAACGCGTTGACGCAGTATTCACACAATCAAGAGAACCAATCTACCCTGGAGTCTAGTAAAAAAATCGGGCCTAGGTTTAGATCTTGACAACATTAGGTTCTCAGATGTGTACCTTTTATGACTAATTGCTTATGTCTTTTGTATGTCTCTCCCTTGATGTGATTTTCTTTTGTTTATAATCCAGTGCAAAATATTGATTTGCGCTTTTTAATCATTGAAGTGTATGACATTGTGTTAATGAAATGTTTTTTTTAAAAACCGTACTGTAAAATGCCATATTGTGATTGTGTTTTGCGACTATGAAATACTCTCTGTAAAACTGTATAACAATTTTGTACTAAAGCAACAAAGCTTTTTAAGAATAAATGTTTTAAATGATATAATAATTGTGTGGATTGCAATATATGTGGCCCATTAGTTGGATAGAAACACATGCAAATGGGCATGATAATATAAGTGTGTTAGCCAAGGGAAAACTTTCTTTTTTACTGTTTCAAGTACTCCAATCCCCTGGTATATAAGGGGTCTCTCTAAAAAATGTAAGCAGCATGATATTACAGTGACAAGCGCCAAAAACGCGTCAAAACCAGAAGGGAGTCTCAAAAGGAGAGGAGATACACAAAACCACAAATAAAGTTGACACTGAATGAGGACTGCAAATTTTAATAAAATGATAATTCCCAAAAGCCAACGGTGAATTCCAAAGAAATAATTTCTAGACAAATCATTTGTGTGTTGAGCATATAGTAGGTAAAATTTCAAATTTTACATGGATTAACCCATACATAGTGCAGTTGCAAGATCTGGTACCAGCACCATGGTATTACTCTTTACCAGTACACACACACACCAGTAAGAGCTTGAAGCAAGTAATCACTCCAGAATTCCTAGCCTATCAGGTTCTTGCCACATGCCCAGTTCTCTGAAATCTTGCCACTCCCTGGCATTAACGGCGAAAAAGAAGTTAGGGTAAGTGAAGCACAGCAGATCCCTCCTGTGGGTCCATGTCTCTATGTGCCACTTGTGCTTCATCCCAGCCAAAAACAGGATAAATGGTATATGTCAATAACAGAATCATGGCCAATGGGACAAGAGTGCTACCTGTTCTAGGATCTCTGGCACTCACCATCCCCACCTCAGGAGAAGGGATTACAGTGTAAGGGAAATCGTAGCAAAAGCAACATCTGCCATCATACAAGCAGATATGGAGGAAGTGGTAAAGAATACTTTAAAAGTGTCATATTTGGGTCATGGGTGTGCAGAAAAGTGCATTTAAAGGTCTTGGGTTTAAATTCTGAAAACCTCTGGAAATCACCTGTGCCTGTCATACCATCAGTGTATGGCTATTTCTTTGCACCAGACTAAGACGCGATCTACCAGAGGGCATCAAGATTGAAGAACACCTTAAAGAGCCTCGAACAACGCATCTATTCAAATAATTTGTAATGTTCCAGGGGGAGCTAGCCTCACCTAACTCTGTCTACAGGGAATTAGGTTAGCAATGTGGTTTTATGATTTGTGCATTGCCAAATCGACTAAATCCTTTCCATTTAGTACATAGGTTCAAAAGCAGACATGGACGACAATTTGATAATTTCCTCACTCAGAAAGAACATCAGGATGGCTGATCATCTATATATGTGTATTATGCAGTGCGAACCTCACGGTGATTCAATGCATTGCAGTTAAGATAAGGGTTCCAATATTTAGTAGGTGTAGGCTAATCAGAGTAAGGGTACTGGAAGGAACGGGAAATGAGGTGGGCGTGAATAGTAAAGGATAGAGCAGCCAGGCTGCAGCCCACAAAAGGAGGCAAAGTATCATCAATATAGTTTAGGATGGTGTTCAAGCTCACAGCTTCTCAAATCTTGATACAAAGCACACTCTCTTATGTTGAAACCTCTTCAGGAGTCTTGTATATTGCAAAAGACACAGCACCAAGTCCAATTATATTCAATTCACTATTAAGAACATGAGTTTCTACTTTATCTGAAATGTAGACGAGATTTTTGCTTTTTGTATCAAAGGCGTAGATGAATATTTCAATAACTAGATAAAACAGACAAGATTTAGAGAATGGTGGACTCGTTGCCTCTTTTTCTACCGCTCAGGATCGAGTAGAGAGATCAGACCAGCACCAATTGAACAGCAAGAATGCTGCATCACTCTTTTATACCAAGTCTGTTTTCTGCTTCCACATCACATGGTCACAGGAGGAAGTAGCCTATGTGCCTGAGCAAAGATGGACAATTTTATGGACCTTTAAGGAAGATACTGAGGAGTAATAGTATTAATCCGCAAGGAACATAATATTCGTTGGAAGATTGAGAACGTCACATATGAAGGGGTATTGCGCACTGTTTTCTGGCATATTAGTGGATTACATGTATATTTATAGGAAGTGAATGCCACAGATCGATGGCTACATTTTATAGCTATATTGGCTAATGTGATATCTTTTTCTGTGGCTCAATCTTAGAGATCTCTCTACATGAGCTTTTCGACTCACAATATAATCCAGGTGTGAGGAAATATAGGTGGATCCTTTGCTAAAATTATGACTGTGAAACATAAATTGTCAATTTAACCACTAAAGAACTCATCTTCTGAGAATGGATGCTTTTGCGGCCCGAAATAAACAAAGAACCAATCACCCTGCTAATAGTTGCTGGACTGAACATATTTTCATAACACAACTTCATACTTAAAGCATAGAAAGTTCCAACGTTTGTGCTATATGTGCAGTATAATGCCACGCTTGATAATCACATGACTATTAAAACTATTTAACCCAATCATTGTTTTATGAAATATGAAATACATGCGGTTTTGATGAGTCGTGATAAATGTATATGGTTAAGTAATTGCTGAAGAGAACACGTTCTGGAGATGGCCATAGTTTTAGAGGGGATCTCCCATTCCATGCCTTTGGCTAAACTCATTTGAAGACATTTAAAACAATGCAGTGCCCTGAATGTATGCAAGTCTTTGTTTAACTGGGCGAAACGGATACCAACTTCCTCGAGCGTTAGGTGTCAATATTCTCAAGCTTTTCAGAAAAATTCCACATCTCAAGGGATTCATTTGCTTTAACCCATTTTAAACACAATTAACAAAAGAAAAAGACCGAGCAGCAAGGAGGAAGGGCGGAGTTGGGTGTGGGTGTCTGTATAGGATTTGTGGATTTTCGTTCTGTATCAGTCATTTACAGCACACACAAAATGCCCATCAGTCACAGAACATGTCCATCGTTATATGGCAAGTACAGTGCTGTACAGTACACCTGCTCTACCTGAAGATGTGGCCAGGACACCAGAAAAGTCATTGATGCTAGAGCAGTCTACAAGATTGTATGTGTGGCCCACAAAGAACTACACACCTCCATCTCCAGTACTTCGCCTCAAACATGAAATCATCAGATAGTCTAAGATCCATTCACAGTTCAGAAACATTTTTTTAGAACAATCAACTTTATAAATAAAAATAAAAAAGCACTGTAGCACAATCCTCCTCAGGTTGCGCAACGAGAGTCTGGAATACTCTTCCTCCAAGCTTATGTATCACGACCTGCTTGGCAACCTTTAACCAGGACCACCGGAATTATGCAATTTTGCAGCTCTCGCTTTTTCCACATAATTATGTATTTGCCACATAATCCATCATCTGCTTTGTGATCTGCAGATTATACCCCAAAAACATTTGAGGATAAAAAGTTACTAAAAACACAGCGACACATATTGCCATGTAGTAGAAGGCCCTTTGCAAGGATTGACTGGTACCCTTTCTGTTTATTACTGCTAATTTTTGCGTGTTAAACTGGTACTTAAAAGGTCAAACCTTTGCCAGACAGTGTTTAACTGGCAAAAAATGGCCAGATAATGAAGTAATACTATCAGGAAATGTGTCACAATATGCTGCATAATTTGCTGCATTAATCCACCAGCCTGAACATATAATTTGGTCCTCCCCTGTCACTTTAACTCTAGTGGCCCTGCCTTCAAGGGATTCTTCCACCCTACCTGAAGTTAAATGTGTTTATCTTTTTTTATCTATCACTATCAAAGGAGAGAGAGAGGACTAGGTAGCTAGTCCGTATCCCAGGGGTTTTATATGTGAGATCAAAAAGGACTAGCCTATTTGTGAATTTACATAGACTCAAGATTGTAAGACATGGTACAAACCCTTTTGGTTGTTCATGAAGCCCTCACCCACCAACCTGGTTGGTGGCATGCTTCATCGTCAGGCCCACCCAGTGACACCGAGTGTGTCCCGGGTGTGCTTCGACGCCTGAATACAGCAGAGCAGGTATGTTTCTGAGTGTGCAGTGTAGTGACGTGAAAGTGAAAATTTAAAAGCTATACAGGGATCCCAGTACCCGAGGGTAAATTATATTTTAACCCCTTCCATGCTCATGACGAGCTCAGCTCGTCATGAGGCACAGTTGAGCTGTGCTGATGACGAGCTCAGCTCGTCATGAACAATGGTAAATCTGGGAATGCAGCGCAGAAGGAAAATATTGCTAGCAGCCAAGGTGTTAATAACTGGGTCACTGTTAGCATTAAAAAAGGCTGTGGATGGTATAGGAGTGTTAATTAATGTCTCCGACCACACCTGGGTGTAGGAGACCCTAATTAACACTCCTATAACATCCAACACTCAGTGTCACTGGGTGGGCCCGATGATGAAGCATGCCACCAACCAGGTTGGTGGGTGAGGGCTTCATGAACAACCAAAAGGGTTTGTACCCTGTCTTACGGTCTTGAGTCTATGGAAATTCACAAATAGGCTAGTCCTTTTTGATCTTACATATCTTTTTTTTATCATCATCTATTTTTTATCTGATAGTTTCTCCCCAGCTTTCCCTGGTTCCTAATCCCCCGCTCACTCTCGACTAGTAAGTGGACTCATGTCACACGTCTGTCTATTGTAGCACATATTTTAGATGCCTTTTTTCTTAACATTCAACTGATTGCTTTATTTAATAGACAGGCGGTTATTGCTACTTTTCAAATTATTCCTTTTTTAATCTAATTCTATCCATGTAAATTGCTCTAACTCCTTTTGGACAAGTTTGTGCAATACGAAGTTGCAACAATAAATAAAGTAATGACAATGATCTGGAGTAAAGCTGAAGATCCTGGAGGGTCATACACGCGCCGGTCACCTCTGTTTCTATATCGATATTAATTCCAGAGTGGCTTCCAACTCTTTATATCAGAGTCCTCTTGCTAAAGATTGAGTACATATTAGTTCAAGATAGTGGCTTAGAAAACTACTGGTGTCTGGTATTTTTCTCTTGCTGCAGAAAACAAACATAAATGTGAGTTTACAATTCAATGTTTTCTTAAAAGATGGAAGATTCATCTGTCAGGGCTGCCAAGCGCCTCGGTGTTACAGGTGACACTTTCAGCCAGTTCTGGGTTCTAATCCACATCACTTTACATTCTGGATTAATACTTCTGTTTGCCCCTTTAAGGACGGGCCTAAATGTCCAGGCACCCGAAGTGCAGCTGGCTGAAAACCGGAGACTGTGACCTTGGCTGATTCGGAGAGAGTACCAGCTTTGATACTCCCGGTAGGTGGGAGCACTGGTAACCTAGGGTAACAACCAAGGGCAATCCCTGGGAGTGCGGTCGGGGCTGCAACCGTTTCTAGGGACTGTAGGCCTAACTACTAACGGCAGAGCTACAATAAGGGACGTCTGCTGACGTCACCCTTTATTAAACTCTACCCGGCCCGAGCCCGGCCCAGGGAGTTGAATGTGATACAAAGTATTGCAGCGGCCGGGTGGCTCACTACATCAGCAACCAGAGAGCTTTTACAACAGAGGGGTAGAATTTAAACTACAGTTCAAAATCTGAAAAGTTCAATACAGTAATAATAAATGACCGTGAAAGGTTGTAAAGTAAAAGTTCGCCCTAAAGCATTTACCTCTTTTTTTGTAAGACAAAAAATGCACTAGTAGGGCCAGCTTTGCCAGCTGCGTAGTATGAAAAATGGCATTTTCCTCAGGGCCGTCCTGCAAGAAAGATTTAACTGTAGAAGAAACGCAAATACATCGATTTGCTTGCTGTGGGATGAGTAAATAGGGATGATTGGTGGTAAGAGGGGTGGTTGGGGGGAGGAGCCACGATGGGGGTGGGGTGAAGAAAGGCTCGGTCAACTTATATCAAAGTATGACGGGTACGGGTCTAGTCATTCTGGCTAGAACTCTTTTTAGCAAGCTTCAATTTTAAAACTACTTCAGCAGGTGGGGCGTCTTTATTGCTGTAAGTCCTCGCTAATTAGATTTGTCCTGTGTCGTTGTATGCACCTTGTTTATTTTATTCTCTAGTGGACAATAAAAAAGAAATGCTTTTATTACAAGGTCTTGTAACTTAGCACGGGCATCCCGAACAAGCAAGCACATTTTTTGTCTCAGTGGGGGATAGAATTGAGTTATGGATTTAAAAAAATGCAAGAAAGACACCGGCAGAAAAATATGTCAATTATTAACAACTGTGCAACCACATGGTGAGATAAAAGTGAACAGAAAGCGTGCTCAAATACAATTAAACTAGCGCCCCAGACTGTGCTTTCTTTGATAAACTGGCATAGTCATTCCGGATAAGGCTCACAGCAAGCGACAAACAAAACAGCAATAAAGGGGAAAATGAATGGTCCAGCTGCTGAAACGCTTCTCTGTTTGGACAAAGCAGTCAGTCATGTTTTGTTAAAGTTAACCCCTTTCGCCTCACGCCAAAGCAGCTTGTAGGGGGAATATTTTTGTAGAGAAAAGGCCCTGCTAGTTTGTGCTAAACGGGTTTCGTTGTTGCTCAGTTGGGTACGTCAGAAAGGTAGCGAGATGGCAGGAAAGCTCAGGAGCGTGCGTTCTAACAAGCACTGGCAAAGCCATTAGGTCTCGCCTATATAAGTTCTATTGTCTTTCTCAATGTTTTTAAGACATATTATACGGAAAAAAGCACTATGACAAGGCCAGCGTTGACAGCATAATAGTGTTTTTTTAAAGCCATGTTGCACAGCACCCCACGCTGCTGTCTGCTATGTTTAAAAAAAAAAGTGAGGGCGGTCTTCATAAGAAGGGGGGGGGGGAGCAGCGATAATGCATGGCGGTAGGAGGGGGGCATCGGGTGAACAAAACGAGAGAGGTGCGGAGGAGGAGGAAGGGAGTACCAGATGGGGCCAGGGAGAGTGGGAAAGAAGAAATAGTACCTCAATGACGTCAGGAGCAGTGGACGGGCACTGATTAAGTTGAATCAATCTGTGCTTGGTCTGTGCTCCACAAAGACGAATGAAGTGACACTTGCCCTGCGCTGGCCAATTAAGAGGCTGCAAAGAAGAGTGATACGGCAGCCAACGATGTCTCAAGTGACAGTGCATACAGTGGACGCGCTATTGCAGGGTCGACCTAAAAAGGAATTACAGGAAGAGGTAAAACTGAAGGGGCAGTCATATGAGCAGTATCAGCCACAAAATACATTACAAAAATTATATTCAATCAGATCTTGACTTTTGCACCCCAAATATGTA
Organism: Lissotriton vulgaris; assembly: GCF_964263255.1. Classification (NCBI taxonomy): domain Eukaryota; kingdom Metazoa; phylum Chordata; class Amphibia; order Caudata; family Salamandridae; genus Lissotriton; species Lissotriton vulgaris. The sequence goes on from NC_141694.1 coordinate 1,647,714,947, forward strand.
AGTATGTGATTAAGGGAGGGATCTCCCAAAACACGTAATGGTGGCACTGACTAAATAAAATATTTGCACTGAAATATCGGGTCCACGCTCGTCTGTTCATGTGCAGAAGAGAAGTGAAGGCGGGTTTGGAGATATATATATATTAGATATATATATATTAGATATATATATATATATATATATATATATATATATATATATATATATATACACACACACAAAAAAGAAGGAGAGAACTCTGGGTGGGTCCCAAGTTAAGGTGGAAAGCAGCTCCTGTTAGAGCACTCTCAATACCAGCGACACTCTAGATCTGCTCACCTGCCTTGTGTCTGGACAAAGCTATACCTCTCTGAAGAGCTCTAATTAGAGCGAAAACACTGTCAGGGGTTGCTTTTACTCATTTCAGGTTGGCTTGAGTTGGTATTTTACAAATTCAAAGCTGTAATACTGTGCCTGGAGTGATAAATGGCTTTTGTCATTTTACAGCTCGGTAAGGACAGCACTGTGCTGTGCTAGTCCTATGCTTAAAGACTTTGCTGTAGCAATGGCAAAAAGACTTTGTCCCTTTCTTTCTCGGCGTGGATGGCACTTTGCTAATCCTATGCTTAAAGACTTTGATAGAAAAACAGACATTTGAGGTCAGCAGATCTAGAGTGTCGCTGGTGTTGAGAGTGCTCTAGAAGGAGCGGCTTGCTTGAGAACTACCCAGAGTTCTCTCCTTTTTTGCATAATTTAAGGGTTTTGTATATAGTAAAGATTACAAAGATGATATAAATATTATGAAAATACTATGTGCAAAACGCTAATATCCTGCCTCCCTCCCCCAGACAAGACAAGGTAGATGCCAGGGGGTGGAAGCAGCTGATACTGGGAGTTGGAAGGAGTGTTCCGAGCAGTGTTTTAATGTAAGCTGAGGGAGGCCGGATTGCCAAAGTCCTATGGCCACAGTCAACCTTCTGACCCCGGTAAGCTTAGACACTGACCATGTGACCTTTTTTTACCTTAGCTATATAAAGCACGTGTCTGTTTAGAGGCGCGTACGTCACCTGGATTTGAAGTTCTATAAATGACCTGTGCTTACTTCCACCCTCCTCTTTGTCCATTTCCTTGGGCCTGGGGCACAAATGATGCAATTAGGTCAAACACATGGAGGAAGTGGTCCCACTTATTGCAAGTCGTGTAATCTTGGCCTTCCAAGAAGAAGTTTCTATTTTTGCTCAATAAGGTGCTTTGGTCTCCCATATTGATTCCATAGACACATGCATGGGTGTGATTAAGGGTTTCTGTGACTTTTCTTGTCAGCATTCCTCATAGCTGCCTTTCTGGCCTCATCTTCTATGTCACAGAGTATTCAGTCAGGCTCCAAGGTAGCTATGGGCAAGGCTTGTGGTAAGCACAAGATCATTTTCTCTACCAGAATTTTCAGGGAAATTGGACAGTCCAGATTTGTACCATAAACAATGATGGAATCGGCCTTTGCTCCAAAGCAATGAATAAACGTGATTATGCCCTTTGCTGTAATCTCTGCTTTCTTGGAGGATTTTGTCAAATGGACTTTTCAGTTCAGTAGTTTGATTAACTAAATTCTCAAAATCAAAGTACTTAAATGCCCAGAAAAAGAAAACTTTTGGTCTACATCTCAAAGTCCCAACCAACAATGTAAAGTCAAGGAAAATGATTATTTTCTTTTATATGACCCTCGCCAACTCTAATAGTGGTATACTTCATCATCGGGCCTGCCTCAGTCCCTTAAAGCAAAGGTAGGCTCAAACAACATTACGGGACTACTTGAAAGATCCTACCGGGGGGAATTAAGGAATAAAAATACCTCAATCTCATCAAGGTATTCTTTTATTTGTGGTGAAAGTGGGTATAGATTACAAAATATATATATATCAGGGGAATACTAGGATATTATGGTCCTAAGACCCTTAAATAAGCTGTCAACGTTTCAACCCCTATCTCTGGTCTGTAAGGTCCGGGCTTTCATCAGGATGTAAGGCAAATCATAGCACCGGTGTCAACGTGAACCCACTAGAGTGAGTGAACAGTCATGCAGTACTAATTCAATGCATGGGGGGAGGAAAATCACTTGCCTTTATCAAGTATGCAGCACAATTGTAGCACCTATTTTAGGTAACTACTGGGCTTCTCTAGAAGAGGCGGGGGGCGTGCCCCTGTTGTCACATAGTTTACAATGGGAACACACTGCACTTTACATCTGTATACTCCGGCTCACTTCAGGCTTGTGTAAAAGGTGAGTGATTTTACATGCCACATGCGTTTAAATTAGCACTGCATTCGACTCAAAAAAGCATTGACAGGAACTGCAGTAATGACAGGTTAAAAATGGCTAACAAAACCAATAAATTATCAGTATCTAGTTTGTGGTAACCAACTACACAAGTACGGTTTCTTACGAAACCTTTGCTATTTTTGTTGATTTATGTAGTCAAGAGTTCTATATCCCCATCCTTTGCGTTCCACTATCTCTCCAACTTCCCCTGCTGGCAACATTTTCTCTTTTGAATCACCCCTCCTCCATCACCTTAAAGTCCTCCCATTTTGGCTTATTTCTTTTTCACAAAAGAACATTCTCTATATCCTCTATTTTCCCTTTGCCCCCTCCAGTCTTATTTCGCTTCTTATCTGGTCTGCATCACTGTGGCATGAATACTGGAAAAGAACACAACACCTCCCTTATGTTCCCTTCACCCCAGCCCATTTACTCGCAAAGCCCTTTATTTTCTCCGCCTCCCTCTGTCTCTTCCACACTCTAGCTTGAAATGGCCTCTCCCCCCTGCATACCTGCTGGGCCAGTTTTACCTTACTTACTGTTATGTCTTATTCTGCTCTCGTGCTCATGTTTACTCTCGTGCTTTTCTTCCTTTGATTGCACGTGTATGTATGCTCGGAGTGAACGTGTGCACGAGAGCAATTCATGTTGTTGGGTACTTGTTATTCTTTGGATATGTTATGGCACGATCCAGGAGTTCCAGATTCTGCATAGATCGGGCCGTTGTAGGGAGAAGACAGTTGCTCTGTATTCGTTAAGCTTTGCTGACCTCTTTCCGTAGGTGCTTCATTTTGATGGAATAAATCTTATTTTATTCAACCTTCTGGTCTTTATTTAGACTCAACAATTTGGCGACGAGGGACTTACCCACATTAACCTTGAGAAGCACCTTTGGATGTAATTTTTTTTTTATTGAGGATTTGAACAGCACTCTTCGTTACCATAAGGATTATTTGGTGATGGCAACGGGTGTTATCCAGGTCCGAAGAACTAATTGGAGCCCTTCTACCTTTGCTTTTGCATTGAAAATTTAAAGGCCAGTTCAGTTTATCTCATTAAACGTGGAACTTGCATTCCTGCTCGGATGGCCATTAAACATGGAACTTGCATTCCTGCTCGGACGGTTTGGATTTTTTTTTATCCGTCACGTTGGTTTGGTGCTGATTACTAGTTCCTGCCTGTGATTTTATCCTAGAGTGGAAGTTTTAGGTAGTATTTGTTATCTTATTTTTTCTATTTTGAGGCAAGTAAGAGAAGGTTTTCACTAAAAAAAAAACATTTGAATGTATACAAACTTACTGGCTTTGCGGCTCAACGTTCTTCTTGGACATTCTTCACACGACTCGTCATCTTCTCACGCTGAGAATCTAATGCGTGTGACGTCATACAGGAAGTGAACTCTAGACGCTTCACGTTTATCATCTAGTGCGTACAATGTTAATCAACGGTTTTACATTTATACTACCATTAAGAAGCCTACCGATTTTGGAAGGACCGATTTTTTTGAAGAATTAGGTAAAAATATTGTCGCCGTTTTAAAATTGCCAAATGGGGGTTAAGCAAAATAAAGTATTACTAAAGATGGTTAGTCATAGTCTCACCTAAAAAGTAAACTGACATTGAGTACCTGAAATGTCTTATAATGAGCTGTCTTGTATTAAAAGTAAGAACGAATAGATCTTTTAATAGGGAATAATAAATAGTGGAACTAAACATACATTTATATGTCTCTTTAGGATTCAAAGTATTTTAAACACCTTTTGGTTTCGCCAATCTACAGACCATAGATAGAAACCGGTAAGTCTAGCATCAAGACGAGTAAGGTACAAATAGATGCCTAGTAATAAGGCGGAGATATCTTGTATAAGTTTTCACTTTCTCTGGCATAACAAACTGGTGTTCTTGTTTTAAATAATCAGCTGAGCATTTTTTGTACGAAGTTTTTAGATCTTCCTTTATAGATAAGAAGAAATGCTGTATTCCCCCATATGTACAAGCTCCATTTTAGTAAATCTGAGCCAATAGAAATGATGTATCTAGTTGTTGGCACTATTTGGAGAATGGGGATTAGACTGTGTTTAGAGATTGATCTCTATCACCAGCTAAACATGTCCGATAACATTACTTAGGATATGTAATATTTGTTTCATAATATAAAGGGACCTTTGATTTCAATAATAGTAATCAAATGTATGTTCCACTTGCTTCTAGCCCTGACGAAGTCCTTAGGCTGCAAAGCTGGACGAAACACGTGTTGGCATGGCAATGGCAAAGAACAATATATTATGAAAATATTGGAAGAATAGTACTGAGTGACTGAAAGAAAATGAAGACTTATTGGAAAATACTTGTACTGATATTTACGGTTATAGAATTGAAGAGTATTCTTTGGTTGATTGATCCTTATACAAGCTGTGAAATTTATGAGCTGGAACATTGCTGGTCTTCGCTCAAAAAGGGAAGATAGAATATGGCTTGAGAAGATCAAGGGCTGTGATGTTGTAGCTTTACAGGAGACTTGGGACACTGAATGTAATTTCTGGATAGATGGCTATGTATCATACTTCCTAGCAGCCCAAGCTTCAACAGCAGGGAGATATAGAGGAGGGCTCATGTTTCTAATTTCTGTTGGACATATGGGGGTCATTAAGGTATTAAACACCACCTCCCCTAACTATATGGCTTTGGAAGTAATTATGCCTAACAAGCATAAAATTGTGTATGTCAACTTCTATAATGCCCCACACGGCACTTATGGTACTGAGAATATTGACTTACTTGCAAAATTTTTAACTGATTATAAAGAGGGTCAAACCACTTTTGTACGTGTCATCCTTCTTGGAGATTTTAATACACATCTGTGTAATTTGCACTGTCAATATGGAGGCTATGTAGATGCGGATTATCTGCCCCACTCTCATTTTGAACACTCGGCAAAGGGGGCTGCCCTGGAAGAATTATTGACAGACATAGATTTGTCCGAGCCAGAGTTTATTGACATTAATGATAGAGTGGCAACATATAGTGCTAGGGGCAGCAATACTATAATAGACTTCATTTTTGTATCTCCAGGCTTGTTACGTAATGTTATTTTTTATAATGCTATACATGCAACATTTAGCGACCACAACCCGGTGATCATGGAAGTGATCAACAAAAACCCAAACCTATTAAATGAAGAAGCTAATAGAGATTACCCCTTAAAGGTAGGGGTACATGACCAGGGAAGACGGGTAAAGTGGAGCAAAATGATCCCAGATGACTTTTTTAATGAACTTTCTGAAAAAGTGGGTAATGAATTAAATACCTGTTGAGACCCGTTAAAGTATGGAGGGAATGTCACTACTGCCTTTGAAATAATTTGCCAACAAGTGGCTCTGGATCTATTGTATAAGCCGAACCATAAGGCACAAGAAGCGTATGGGTGGTTTAACACGGAGTGTTCCAAAGCCCATAAAGACTTAATGAAGGCACTAAAAAGGGTACCTCGAGATACTCAGGAAGTGGCTAGGTTAAGGAAAAAATATAAAACTACGGTGGAGACCCTTAAGAATGAAATAAAGACTAATGTATGGGAGTCCCTTTTTGAAAGATCAACCTTGAGGGATAGTGCTAAGTTCTGGTCGATTGTTAATACGCCTCTTTTTAATGGTAAAGAAAATGACATTTTAGAGCTTAATATCACAGAACGGCAATGGTTGGACCACTTCGAGAAAATCTATGGTAGTAATATCGCTGTAGAGCCTTATACACCCAAAAGACCTGAGAGCTCAGAGCCCCCTGTGAGTTTTTCAGTTAAGGAAGTGCAGAAGGCTATAGAGGACACGGCGGGACATAAGGCGCCGGGCCCAGATGGGGTGCCGGCAGATATGTATAAAGCCAATGCCTATATTTGGTCCCTCGTCCTCACAAATGTCTTTAATGTAGCCTGCACAGATAACACTAAATTGCCTACATCTTGGTCCCGGTCCATTATAATCCCTGTCTTTAAGAAGGGCCAAAGGGGGATCCTAGGTGTTATAGGCCGATATCCTTAATTTATTCATCCTTTAAAATACTAGGGAAAGTTATTCTGGCAAAAATTTCCACATGGGCTAAAAACAACGATATCTTGTGTAATGCGCAGTCTGGGTTCAGAACTGGGAGAGGCACAGAAGATCAGTGTCTAAACTAGCATCTTATAATCAATAAATATACTGTTGCCTCCAAGGGGTCAGTTCACCTGGCCTTCATGGACTTGTCCACAGCTTTTGACCTAGTTAATAGGTCAAAGCTGTGGACAAATCTCGTGGATCTGGGTTTGGATCGGGCCCTTGTGAACTTCCTGGCAGAACTCCATAGAGACCTGAAAGCGTCAATATGCATGACACAAGAGGGGAAGTGCACTGCTGGTTTTAAGTCGGGTAGAGGTGTGCGCCAGGGGTGCATTTTGGCCCCAATGTTATTTTCTATTTATATCAACTTATTAGGAAATACCTTGGCTACAGCTACCGTTGATGTCCCACACATGAAGGGGCCCCATTGCCTGTTTTATTGTATGCTGATGATACGGTCCTGATCTCAAGGACCTCCATCGGCTTACAACATCTTCTTAACTCCTTTGGGGCTTTTATGCACAATATAGACCTTGTGGTAAATATGGAGAAATCCCATGTTATGTCCCTGGGGAAAGGGAAGAATAATACTAAAACACTCTCCTGTAATGGCGTAGTATTATCAAGAGTTAAAGTCTTCACCTACCTTGGAGTGGTGTTTGATGACATGGGCTCCTGGGCACCCTAAGTCTCTAATAAAGTAGCTGCCGTGAGAAGATCGTTGGCTGCTATATTAGGCTTCGCAAAAAGACTGGGTGGGAAACCAGCAGAGGCCATACTGGCTATATATAGAGCTAAAACTATAGCCATAGCAAGGTATGGAGCAGCGATATGGGGCTATAAAGACTCTGCCCAAATACAGAGAGAGGAAAACAAATTCCTGCGTTCACTCTTAGGGCTGCTCCACTACACATCATCTTTTGCAGCACATACGGAACTGGGGCTGGGTTACATTGAGGATACCCTTAACATGGCACCACTCTTGTTTTGGATCAAAACATGGTTGAACCCAAACTTTACACTAAACCACAAGATCATTAAGGACTGTATGGGACGGGATAGAGCAAAGGATATCCAGTGGTTGTCATTTATCAAAGCCACAGCAATGCAACTGGGTCGGCATGAATTATACCTTATCCCTGAAAACCTAAGCAAGGATGATATTCCTTGGGTAAAGAAACATTTTGTTGGTAACAGAGAATTAGATCGTGAAGCCCGAGAAATTGTTAAGCCAACAGTAAGGGTACATTATTCACTGATTACGACAATGTCCATACAACCTTACTTGAACATTGTCATTGTCGGTGGCTTTTAACAAAATTTCGTTTTAATCAGGCACATTTTTTGCTGGGCTATTACGTGAAGTGGTGTAGACCAATGGAGAATGAACCATGTAAATGCGATAGTTTCTCTGATCAAGATCTAATACATTTTATGTTTTTTTGCCCTTTTTTTGTGGAAGGACGGAAAAAATATATTGTACCATTGCTAAGGGATAAGGGGTTTATACAGTTAAAACCTGCACTGCTATATTTACAACTTATGGAGTCCCCAGTAGTGATGTTTGGGGTTGCGAATTTTTTGATAGCATCTAGCCGTGCTAGAGACTAAGGGATATTACATCATTGGAACCGAAAAATGTTTAACTGCCACAGCTATCATAAATGAACTCCCATGTATATAATGAATTAATAATGCTACAATTTCGGAAAATAATTGTTATCAAATAATGAATACTTTTGTAAAAAAAAATTCCTAGAACCATGTATATAGGCCGCTGATTTTATATCCTTGTACTGTATTGTTTTTATCAAATTGTTTTTATATATTATATAATTCTGAAAGTCATCATGTATAGGTATAGCATACTTTTATGATTTTAAAATAATCGAATAAAGTGATTTTGACTCTGACTCTGATCCTTAAACATTCCCCTAGTATTGCTCAGGTGGAGAATTTTTGTAATTGTTCAAACAGACAAACTTTGTTTGTCTGTGGCTACAACTGTTGGCAAGGGTTGTATCTTACCCTTAGAGCATGGACTAGAGAGCCCTACGAATTTTCTGATATTATATACACTATTTCTGCGCAAAATCCCCTCTTGCCTTCTGTATACTAATTACAAACTTACTGGCTTTGCGGCTCAACGTTCTTCTTGGACATTCTTCACACGACTCGTCATCTTCTCACACTGAGAATCTAATGCGTGTGACGTCATATAGGAAGTGAACACTAGACGCTTCACGTTTATCATCTAGTGCGTACAATGTTAAGTCTTCGGCATTTGGCAACGCGAGGATAGCGTATTCACGCAGATCTCCTGAACATTTCGAAGTTGAACATTTAAGCGAAAGCAAATTTCAGCAGAGACTCCTGAACAATTCGTTGTTTGGCTGTTTTTTTATTTTTTATTATTTAATATTTTTTTTTCTTCTCACTCGTTTCTCTGTAAGATTGGTTGCGTTTTATCTGGCATTCAGAGGTATTTATGTAATATATTTTTTTTCTAGTATATACGTACTTGTTTCTATACATTGCTTATAACGTATTTACATATTTTCATAGACTTTTTAAGCTCTTTGTTATAGCATATATCACAATTGGGAAGGATGTGTGCACAGGACTATATCTTAGGGTTCAGAACTTTAGTTTTTAGATTTAATAATCGCCATTGCATTGCTAAATTGTATATTTCTAAGAAGGGACCATCTGTGTTAAGTTCGTTTGACCAAGGGAAATTAGATATTATTTTGAACCCCAACAGTCCAAATCCTGTTATGCTAATTGATGAATAAAATGGCATTGGGTGTTCTATGCTCAAGAAGTTTCCCAATGTTTTTAAGTCAGAGATTGGTAAATTGATAAATTTCAAACACGAAATTCGCCTGAAAGAGAGCGCATGCCCTAAGATTCATAAGGCACGCAATATTCCTTTGGCTGTGCGAGAAGAAGTTAAGATTGAATTGGATGGTTTGGTGAAACAAGGTATAATTGAAAGGATAGAGTCGTCGGAATGGGTTTACCCCATTGTTGTTGCCAGACGTGCCAATGGCAAGGTTAGACTTTGCATTGATTTACGCCATGTTAACAATAATATCATCGTAGATCAGTTTCCTTTGCCCAGGATTTCGGAAATGCTATCTACTGTTAAAGGGTCCAAATTTTTCTCCACTGTTGATTTATCTGCAGCGTATCATCAAATTGAGTTGCATGATAAAAGTAAAGATCTCACGGCTTTCATAATTCCGTTTGGGTGTTTTAGATTTAATAGGATGCCTTTTGGACTTGCGTCCGCAGCTGCAATTTTTCAAGGAGTGATGCAAGATATTTTAAAAGGCTGTGCTAATGCAGTTTGTTTTCAGGATGATTTATTGGTTTTTGGAAACAGTGAACGGGAACATATCTTTGCTTTAGAGAGTGTTCTTTCTGCTTTGAGTGAACATGGTTTGACTATCAAGCATGAGAAGTGTAGATTTGGTGTACATTCTGTGATTTATTTAGGTCATGAGTTATGTGCAGAGGGTATTAAGCCAAAATCTGATTTGGTTGAGGCTATTAAGGCGGCTCCCCATCCATTATCTAAGGATGATGTTAGATCTTTTTTGGGTTTGACTGAATTTTACGCGAGATACATACCTAATTTTTCTTGTACTTACAACATTAGGCCCTTAATCAAAAATGTTAATAAGTTTACATGGTCTACTGACTGTGAGAAGGACTTTAGAGATGTAAAAGAAGCTATTTGTACTGCTACTGCTTTATCTAGCTTTGATCCTTCTTTTATGTGCATCATTACAACTGATGCCAGTTCAAAAGATGTGGGAGCGGTCCTTGCACAGAAGAACAGTTCTGGGAAGGAGTGTATTATTGCACATGCTTCAAGGGCTCTCACTCCTGCTGAGGAGAAATATTCTACTATAGAAAGAGAGACCCTAGCCTGTGTATGGGCGTTTGAACATTTTAGAGTGTTTGTGAGGGGGAAAGAGTGCGTTTTTAGAAGTGATCATAAACCTTTAGTTAGTTTGCTTACCACAGAGGGCATGTTGAAGGCTTCTGCTCGTATTGCACGTTTGTCTATGCGTTTGCAGGATTTTATTTACACTATTGTGTATGTTCCTGGTAAGGAAAATGTTACGGCTGATTTTTTATCTAGGATGCCTTTGCCCATCAAAGAAGATCTTTACAATGAGAGGGATGATTTGCGCATTGCTATGGTGCATGATGAGGAACCTCTGTCAATTAACAAGAATTTGTGGTATCAGGAGTTTACCAATGATGTAGTTTTAAAAAGAGTTGCTTCATACATTTCCAGCGATTGGCCCATTAAGAAGAACATTGATCCGGTACTCAGGAGTTATTGGGAAATCAGGAGTGAGCTATCCTGTGAGAACAATTTAGTGAGAAGGGGAGATGGGGTTGTTCCTCCTAGCAATCTAAGGCGTTCTATAGTTCTACAGGGGCATGATGGACATAGTGGTATCGTGAGAACTAAACAAAGTGTTAAAAAAAATTATTGGTGGCCTGGAATGGATATGTTCATTGAACGTATTATAAGAAATTGCGCCATGTGTGCAAATTCTGATAAGTCACTTATCACGCTTAAACCTAACATGGGGAGTCATGTTATTCCTGAAAACCCGTGGGACACCATAGCTATGGACATTATGGGGCCAATTGGTCAGGACTCCAAGTTTATTCTAGCAGCTATTGATATTTTTTCTAAGTGGCCAGTGGTTAAAATTGTGGAGAAAATGGACACAGATTCCGTTCTAATGTTTCTGGATGAAGTTTTTACAGAGGAAGGTTTACCTGTCAGGCTCATTACTGATAATGGAGTTCAGTTTCTTTCAAATAAAGCAAATGCTTATTTTAGTAGAATTGGCGTTGTTCATGCTACCACTTCATTGTATAATCCAAGTGGAAATGGAGTTATCGAGAGGTTTAACAAAGTACTTAAGAATGCTATTCAAGCTGCTGGCATAGAAAATGAGAAATGGGAATTACAGGTTCATAAAACTGTTTGAATGTATAGGACAACTAGTAATTCCATGACGGGTTGTTTTCCATTTGAGATCATGAGGGGGAGGCTTCCTAGGACTAAAGCTAATCCGTTTTGGTTAGTTCCTTCTACTGCATCTAATCTAGATTTAAAGGTGGTGAAAGAAAAGCTGGCACAAAATCATACAACTAATGAGGAGAATTTTGATAAGAGGAAGGGTTCAAAGATAGATCCTTGTGTTAGAACCGGTATGTTAGTCAAAGTTAAGAAACCTTGGAAGGTGAAGAAAGGTGAAAGTCAGTTTATGGGGCCTTATGAAGTTATTGAAGTATTAAAACATTCTGTTAGATTATCTAACAACAAAGTGTGGAATTTAAATAGGATTGCAGTTCTCAAAGCTGACAAAGAGGTTTATGTTGGTTCAGAAAATGGTGATAGAAGTAACCTTAATGATTTTACTAATGACAAGGATTTTTCATTTTTAGATGAGTTAAAGGACAGTATATTTGAAAATGGTATTTTGCCCAATTCAATTGAGATTGGTTCTGGTGTAAATGTATCTGACAGGAATGTCACACATTCTGATGTTTCTGAGAGAAGACCTATTGGGAAACCAAAATGGATGTCCGATTTTATTTCTTTTGTCAAAGATAGAATTGTGAAATAGTGTTTTTTTATATATATATATATAAGAGGGGAAGGTGTGTTATGTCTTATTCTGCTCTCGTGCTCATGTTTACTCGTGCTTTTCGTCATTTGATTGCACGTGTATATATGCACGGGAGTGAACGTGTGCACGAGAGTAATTCATGTTGTCGGGTATTTGTTATTCTTTGGATATGTTATGGCACAATCCATGAGTTCCAGATTCTACATGGATCGGGCCGTTGTAGGGAGAAGACAGTTGCTCTGTATTCGTTAAGCTTTGCTGACCTCTTTCCGGAGGTGCTTCATTGTGATGGAATAAATCTTATTTAATTCAACCTTCTGGTATTTATTTAGACTCAACACTTACCTTCTGTATTTTGCTCTTCTTCATTGGGACACCTCGACGGCTCCTTTTCTTTCTCCTGTACTGTTTGACGACTAGACCAAAACAGTCCATTGCAACCAGTACTGTTAAATATTTTTTGTTTTGTTATTACTCAATCCTCTACTTGACATTTAGTACGAACTCTAGTTTATTTTTCGTATTTATTTCTTTTGGATACAAGTCAATGTGACTTCTTATCAGACCGGACATTCTTTAGTCTGGCCTTGTAACCCTGGTTTTCTACAGGGTAGAATTTTGTCTGAAATACACAATTTATTTGTGCCTCCTTCTTGCTACATTTTTTCTCTTATGACTATTTCAAGCTCTTATTTTTGATTTGGTTTCCCCACTGCTGATGGAATACAGATGTCTATATTCCCACTCCTTCTGTAAGAAACCAGTTGGTATTCAAATGAAAATCCATGTAGCAGAAGTTGCATGATCTTTTGCTAAAAAACTACTCCAACCCTACAATATTTGTTTCCTTAAACTTCTTTATAAATAAATAAATAAATACTAATCCTAACCAGACTATGCTGATTTACGACCCTTCAACTTGCTTTCTAGCCATCTGGGGTAGACCTTTCACCATCTTGGTAACTCAGTTGTGGATTAGCTGCAATTTCTCTTCATCATCCGACCTCCAAGACTGGAAACAATATTTCATAATTGACTTGCTGCCCCTATTCCACTTCTATACGCCCCAGCTTTAGTAGACAGTTTGTATGAAGTCAATACTGAACATTCAATATGCTCAGCAAAAATTATTTCCATTAGTCTTGCAATAAAAATATTCCAAATCTCTAAGATGTGCACATGTTAAGATTCAATTGGGAATTTAAAATGTGCCAGCTAAGTTAACTGTAAACAGTACACAAATAGCTAGAACTTCGAAATCTCACAATGAACAAACATAATGGATACACAATCAGCTTAAGATGGGGTATCTGAACACCGCTCTGAAATGCATTCAGATGGGGGGGGTGAAAGGTGTCAGCAACAACTATGCAACAGTGTGAGAGGAGTCGTGGCCTTCATTTAGATATATATTGCAACAGATGTAAAAATGAACACTAACGTCAACTGGTAATAAGTTCCTTAGGAAATATGAAATCAAATTGCTTAATAAATAAAATTTTAAAAAACAAAAATGTTATTTTAGTTTACATTTTTATACCTTGTATGTACAACCTATATCTAAAAAGGACTGCCCATACTATTATGTACATGTTTGAGATTATTACAAATCGGTTCACATCACCATATTCTTCTCAATTGTTTTAAAGTTCTAAACTTTAGCAGCAGGACTTATATCCGTATTTGTGGGTGTGGGTACTCCCAACTGTTCATAATAGAAATATTGAAAATCTCAGAGGAATTTGGAGACAATGATAAGGATAGTGGGTGAAGGCTGTTTTTCAAGGAACTCTGATGTTCCATCTGTGCCAAAAGCTCTTCTAAAACATTAAATGCCCAATAAAAAAACACTAGCAAGTAGCATTCTCCACATTAATCCTGGAAACAAACATAGTGCCTCAGACAATACCTGCATCCACAGAAGTGCTTAATTTATGAAAAACAAAATACGCCCCAGGCGATGACTGCAGCATGCAACATCCACTGCCCTGCCAGCACTGCCAATGTCATACCAACACAACTGCTGACCGCCACACACCTACGAGTGTGACAATTCAGACTATTCCTTGCCCCCCAAATCTACAAGGGCTTGGAGAGCAGGTATTAGTGATTTGTATTGTAAATTTAATTAATAAACAACCCTTGTTGTGCTCTTCTCTAAATTATACAGACAGCGCCCCCATGTGGCAGACTGTCATCAGTGCTGATGTTGACAAGTGCTAGTGCCTAGCAATGGAAGCCACCCTCTCAAATTAAGCACTGATAAACAGGATCTTTTGTCTTCATCGTGAAACCTGCTGTGCTGAATCGAGGATGTTGATAATTCACCAAGCATGGCTGAGCTAAAGCTCCTGCTTGAAAGAACTTTGCCCCATCCCAACGAGTGTGATGGTAACTTTATCAGCCTAACTTCAACTGCACTCCAACTTTAGCTTTAGCAAAGCTTTAGGTTTACATTCGAATTATGTATATATAGGTCTGGCCTAGAGACTACTTTAGCCATATGTAATAAAAAGCAATGAGAAATCATAAATATATAATACATACATAAATGGACACTGGGTGATCTATCTTCAATCATTGGTCTATGAAGGAATCATTCCTATAGTACGTCTGCCCACTACAGCATAGAACAAGGAACAATGGGGGTCAACCCATATCAGCAACTAAATCTCTTGCATTATGAGTGATCAAACTTGAATATCTGCCTAACAGAGGGGTGCTTCAGGGCCAGAGCTGGAGGGACATAACTTTACTTTGGCACTGTTTGTTTCTTTCTATTCTTTATCCTTTTTTGTTGTTTTTAGTCTTTGTTGTCTGTTTACTTCAGTTATACAATAATTAAAAGTATTTTCCTGTGATATGCATAAAAACTCAAAAAGGGTTTCTATATCTGTTCCAAGTACACTAGCCTGCTTTTGAGCAATCACACCAATTTATTAAAGTTATGTGCTAAGGTCACTTCTTTTTAAATTAAATGTTTAATGCAATCTTATGTAAACCACATGTAGGCAGCATCCCATTTATGTTTTCCTTCTTTTATTTTTGTGGCATTTACTTGGAACAAAAAAACAGATTTAAAAAGTTAACAATTGCACCGAGTTGCTATGGTCGGACCTATTTGCTTTGCCAAAGCTCATTTGTAAATGTTCCTGCTGCATCACCTTTAAATGGCCCCCACTATAAACATTTTTCTAGGAACCTATCATAATTTATTTATTTGTAGAGTTTATACAGAACATGCCTATCCCCATGAGCAGCAAAGCACTTTACAATAACCACAATAAAAGCCCAAAAGGTGCCAACCTGTTGACTTTACCAAAGTTCGTTTGTAAAGCATACATTTACAGTAAGTAAAAGATGAAAACAAATACAAAATACTGGAAGAAAAACACACACATATCTTTAAAGTATCTCAGCACTATATATAGAATTAAATATGTTCAATCAATATAAACAGCATGATTTATTTTTCAAATACTTTTCACTCAGGAAACTGAACAAGGAAGTTAACAAATTTAAAAGAAATGCTTCCAAAGGCCTAATTTAGTTCCGCTGTGCTCTGAATTGAAACTAACGCAATAGCCATTTGGTCCTTTACAGTGGACCAGGGAGCAGGTTCATGGCCTCCGAAAGAAGAGAGCTATGCTTTTCAGTGATGCTAACACATCTGCCTCAAACACTAGGAGAGTGAGTACAGTAGTCAGCCTATCCCCAGTTCCCTAAAAGCCTTTGAGTGCGAAAATCTGTGCCTTTATGCAATATGTGACTGCATGAGATAAAACAAAAATAACTATCACGGGCAGGTGTTTAGTCATATCCTGGCAAAATATACCTGTTGATGTGCTTTTATAGGTAAACCAGGACGTTAGTAACATTGAGAACGTTGGGGGTGGGAGAGCACTAGAACCCGCATGCACTCTCACGGAGTGCTGAAAGAAAAAGACAAAAAAAGTAGTTGCCGGAATGTGAGCAGAGGAAGAACAAAAGTCATCCAATCAAATAAGTGGTAAAGTGGTTACAATTTAGGGGAAGGCCAAACACAAGAGGCGGAAGATGAGCCATTGAAAAATAAGCAAGCAAATGAAAGCGAAAATAAAGCCAACCAACGGTAAGCAGTGCAAGGACACAGTGGCGGTTTTCTTATTAGGGCGGCAGGGCTCCGCCCTGCTTAAATTTCTGCTTCTTAGTGTTTCCTTTTTATTTCGAAGAATTCTGAGTCCATTACACCTGCGACCCTCGCTCTGCGCAATGATCAGGCAAAACCAGGCACATGTGGTGTTAGAGCGCATGTGCCGGGCGTCGCAGGATTTTAAGAGCTGGCCTTATTTCAGCCCTGTCCCGGTGGCTTCCAACAATCGAAGTCGCTGCCCTCTGATGACTTAATGCAGCCTCGCTGATTGCAAGCAGCCTGGGCGCTTTAAGCTGAAGCCCTGGGTTTCAAAGTCTGCTTGTCAATCAGCGAGGGTGCACTAGGTACGTCACTGCACCCTACCCATTTTCTATCACGACGTCAGCATGGGGTGGGAGCAAGACTCCATGGCCCCACCCCCTGGGAAGAGCTGGGAAAGGCCTGTGGTGCTCAGGACACAAGGCTGTCTGAGGCGACCTGATCTGCTGCTGCACTCGTGCTCTTCTTAAAAGCAAGCAGCAAAGTTGCTCGGACCAGAGAGGCTGGCAGTTAGTATCCCAGGCAAGTGCGGGTGGGGGTTAGAGAGGGTTTTCATGGGATGTATGATTTAGGTTCTAAGAAAAGCGGGCCTTGAAATGTGTCCTTACCAGGCCCATATTTATTTATTATATCCAAAGGGGACCAACCAATTATATCACGCCAGGTTTTGTTGCTCGGCAGGCAGTGTGTGAATCATCAGTTCTTTGACTGAACGTTATTTCTTGAAGTCTGTTAATTGGAAAACGTCACATTGTGCTCATTTGGGTAATAAAAGGTCACGGGCTACTCATCATGGGGAATATGGAAATGTAACGTAAAAGTAAAACTGACAGTATTCAGTAAATAATTGTGCATCTTTCATTAAAAGGCCTAAGCATCTGATGGTTTATTAAACGTTTGCAGTGAGTACCTTGCTCCTAGATGAGCAAAGACAGAAGCCCGTCATAAATCAGCAGCTTGTGATGATGGGGCAGGTTTTAAGGAACTTGATTAGTATTGTGGATGGTTTGTGAGGATTATTTCCTTATCCGGGGGTCTAGATTGAGGGGTGTAGTTAGAAGATAGAAACATTTCATTGTTTAGTGGTGGTGACCTTCATTTACTGCGATTTTTTACTTTAGATGATGTTTTTTTCTGTAAAGATAAGACACATCCAGCACGTAAAAAAAGGACTTAATACACCTTTCTGAATTCAGCACACTTGGTAACTGCATCACTGTGAAAAATGTATTTAGTGTCATTCAACTACAGCAAATGTATGAGTATACATTTAAGTTGGGGGAAGAATTGCCTTTTTCTTAAGTGAATCCCACCAATTCATTAACATGTAGTGGTTTTGCTGCAGTGTTCAACAGTTCATTAATTTACAAACTGTTGAAGACTGCAGCAAAACCACTACAGATGATGCCATCAAGCTGTCTTTTCAGTTTTCCACTGTTCTCTTCATAGATCACTGAGCTGAATGTCTGAGCTCTAGATTTTAGTAATACAAATAAATCTGCAAGTCCTTTTTATATGAATAGACCTTTGGTTGCTATCATTTTAAATGATTCACTGTTCACTGGTTTCTTCTCTTTGCTAAACCTCATCTTGACTTGGGGTTCACTGTTTCTCCCAACTTAACTACAATGTACATTTCAAAGAATCAAAACTAAAGGTTTCATCTTCCTAATGTGAGGTAAACGCAAGCCTAATGCCAGCAGGGCTGTACAGAAGGGCCTTGCTACTCACTTTTAGGCATGCTTTGTAGCTTGAGATCACATACTAGTTTGCACACTTTATGGTAAATATTGACAGACCTCATTCACTTACTTATTAATAGTACTTAATTTAAGCCAGTGGTTGTAGGTGGGGCCCACCATTCAGTAGCACCAGTCGCTAGGTTCTGAGCAAAATGTTGTGCCTGCCACTTATTCTTTTACAAATTAATCACTGCTAGTTAGCCAAAAGTTTAGCACAAGACATTCATAGAGTAGGTGTGTTGATACGAAAAATACTCATTCTGAGGTGCTGTGTGTTTGACCATTTTGTGTTCACACCCTAAACATAGTCTCTTTGCCAGAAACTATTTTTTAAAGGTGCTTAATAAGATCTTTTTTAATTGAAGCAAACCCTTGGATGATATTCTAATAGTATATCTGCTAAGCTTTGATGACACAAGAATTACTCTTTGTCACAGTGAACAATGGAGGTTGGTAGATGATGTTGCTTCTGTTTGTGCAGGGCTGATGCTGTAGACCATATGAACCCCAAAGAGGAGGAAGTTGGATCATATTAATTATATGAGCTCCAGTGGCGGTTTCTCCCCACGGGCGTCGGGGCTCCGCCCCGGTTCCAAAATGCATCTCAGTCATATTTATTTCATTTGTGACGAGTTGGGAAACGGGTGTGGTAGGGGGGAAGCCGAGGATGTGAGTCTGCGCAGACTTGACCTCAGGCTCAGACTGTTTCCCGCGTGTCTGTCTGCACTGGTGAAAGTTTCTGGAAGGCGCTGCGTCACACAGGACATGGACTCCATCACTGGCTGCAGAGACGACCCTCTCCAACTCGAGTGCCCCCAGAGGAGACAGTCCATCATCTTTATTGCCAGTTGCTGCTTGCTGGCCTTTGCGCTATGACTGACTCGAGTCGACTGCAGGAGGTTAGTAGGACATGATTCGTAATTCCAATTTTGTATGTTATTATTGGTGGCTTGGCTGCCTTATTTATTATTGGTGTTGGCTGCCTTGGTTGTCTTTGGTTTTTTTGGTTATTGGTGTTGTAGTCGACTTGTGTACAATACTGGCTTGGCTGCCTTGTGATTAAGGGCATGTGTCTGTAATTATGCCACCCCGGGTGTGAGACAGTGGACATTGCTCGTCCGCGATGTGGCCTCCCCCACTGACAGGTTTCCCAAATTGTTTTCCTCCATTGGGAATCTGTATATTGCTTCAGATTGGATTGGTAGAAAATCCTTTCATGAGAATAAACGTTTAATAGCTTGCAGATCTTTAGTTCTTTCACATGCTCTCACTCAGCTCCTGGCCAGGCACAGTACCGAAATTAGGCATAATTAAAAACCCACCATCCACCTGCAGTATTATGTTGCGCTTTCTGCTCTGCAAGTCGGCAGGCTCAGGAATCATATTTTATGTGCGCACTCACTCAGCTCCTGGACAGGCACCTGCTCAATGTGGCCTGGGTTTTACCGAAATCGGGCCTAAAATTAAGGCCTAAAACCCCACCATCCACGTGCAGCATTAATTTGCGTTTTTTTCTTGGCAGGCTCACAAATCATATTTTATGTACGCAGGTGAAGCAAGATGACACTGGCAGGCCATTCAAATGTTTATTTTGGATAATGCATTCTCAGAAGGGAGACGAGTACTCTATCTGCTTGGGTTGTGGGTTGAGAACCAAATCTTGCCTTTAAAATTTACTGGGGCCAACATAATTAGACTTTTCTTAAATTGACCCATAGCAACATCATTCGACTTTGCTTGTAAAGTCTAGCATTTAAATACAGTTTAAGACCAACTCACGCAGTGCTATTTGACAGCCGCCTGCCAGCATAAAGGTGCCTGTGTTTGTGTCTACATTGATTGAATATAAAAGAATAAAGGGGTTTTCGAATGCCGTGGCAATTGGCAGCATGTTTCCGTTTTGGCGCCTGGTGGAGTGGAAAGGGTAAATTTGCCTTCAAGGGATTTATTCACAATATATTTTGTTTGATTAAGGTTATTTCTGAAAAGGATCAATCACTTATCCTTATAATGAATCCATCAACAATTTTGTAATTCAACACGAGCAATATATCAACATATAACATGTAAACATGAAGACAAAGACACAAGGTGTATACGAGAAATATGATTTTATCAAATAGCTTAATCAAAGAAATCAGCTACATGTACAGATCAGTAAGTGAATAAAATTAGGGCTGTAGGTACACATATAAGTAAATTATCAAGTGACACAACAGAACCTAAATAAGACACCTATCCCAAAACATATTGACCAACTCACGCAGTGCTATTTGACAGCCGCCTGCCAGCATAAAGGTGCCTGTGTTTGTGTCTACATTGATTGAATATAAAAGAATAAAGGGGTTTTCGAATGCCGTGGCAATTGGCAGCATGTTTCCGTTTTGGCGCCTGGTGGAGTGGAGGCCTGCCACAGGGGAAAGTGGGCCTCTGCTCCCCGAAGCTCTCATTGTCCTCAGCCACCCCCTGCCAGGCCTCCATGCTGGGTCGTTGGCTGCCAGGGGCACAGTGATGTGTGCAGCATGAATGGGTGGGAGGGAAGAGAGCCTGCATAGGTTAATGTGTAATTAAACGATTGGCCTCCCACTGAGGCCTGACTCTCTTGCACCAGTTGTTGCACCCCCATCCCTGTCCCCCTGTCTAGAGGGTATTTACTTAGGGGGTAGCTGGGCTGCTCCAGATAAGACTGCCCCCCTATGGCCCCCGCCCCGACCTCATAGGTTTAACCCTTTAATACCTAAAATGGAAGAATACACAAGTCTAGCAATTTAAAAATGGCATGAACCTTTATTTGCTTCTTTTTTATTTTTTACATGTAAATAGCAATTTTTAGCTTGATATCATCACTGCAATTACTTACATTTTCAGCCATGTGCTTGGGTTTGCTCAACTGACATCAAAAGCAAGGCACTAGGTCAGTTTTATCTAATTGTGCAGCACAGTTTTTTCACCTGTGTACGTTTGTAAATTCATCATTTAAAATATGCCGGAGTGATAGCATGAGAAACAGAGTGAGTCCGATACACTGAGGGATAGATAATTCATATGAGAAATAGGAGATGCGAAAAAGAAGCAGGAAAGAGAGAAGGAAGAGTTTGAGAAAAGTTATGGCCTCAAAGATTCAGGAGGAAGAGGTTTCTGATAAGGATTAATGAGAGAAAGTTGGATTTATGAGAGGGTGTCTGTAGGCAAAGTTTTGTGAGTTGCTGATGTGAGTCAGTGTGAGTGTGTGTGAGACAGACAGCAAGTTGATAAGAGAAGATGTGGTTACAGTTGAACCTTAGAAGGGGGTGAAAAGCAGTAAAAAAATATGTGGAAAATTAATTTTAAGAAAGTTTTGAGAAAAGTCTGAAGGTGACGATAGTGAGGAAGGGAGTCAGTAAATGTGTATGCCGTAATGTGGAGGAAGGAAAATAGAGGATGTCAAAGGAAATCGTAAGACTCCCTTTTATGTGCCAACTGGAAGACAATTTGTTCTGGGGCTTCTGGGACAGAGGCTGGAAGGCAGGGAAATGAGGGAATTTTCTTACAGGGGCTGAATAGGAGATCTGGAAATCGGGCAACTTCCTCACACTGTCCAATTAAGCTTTAGGGAAATCTGTAGACTCTCCGAGGGATGTGGACTAGGAAACAGGGAAATCAAGAGACTTCTTGACAGATGGCAATAAAGAAATCAGAAATCTTCCCGACAGCTGGGCTGTAGGGAAACCAGGTGACTCCCCAACAAATGCTGAATGTCCAAATTTGTCGGATTTGTAATGCGCATAGCTGCCCCAGCGACGAGGAGTCCCAGCGCAACCACAGACTCCTCAGTGAGAACCAGAGAAAGCTAAAGATTACACAGGGAGAAGCCAGGTCTGTATTGCCTCTTCGAAAGGCAAGGTGGTTCTGAATGGCTCGGATGGACACACGGAGCGAATTCCAGAGTTGCGCAGGACCGACGTGGTCACGAATTGCGTATATGTCTGTGGTTTAGTGTTATAGATACATGCCACAGCATTGGTGTTTTCATTTAAGCTGACCCGGTTTGCTTCAGTTGTTAACATACGAGACACATGTGCCTAGCTGATGCCTGCTGTGGACATGTGATTTGTGCATTCCTCTGGCTCCTCTTTGGTGTAGTCAGGTGCACTATACTTCTTTGTGATACTTCTTTGTGTCCAAGTATTAAAACAGTTGAATAGGCCTTACATGACCACAAAGAAAGATCTTTGGGCCTCACAAGAGTTAGGTTACAGAGATATCGGTAAAACACAATTCCCACTTGGCATCTGTTATATAGGGTCTCATATTACATGACGCAATGGCATTTAATGCTGTTCTAGCAGAGACATTCAGATCATAAAAACTTTCCCGCGCAAAAGTTGCTCAGTGCTAGCTCTGCAAGATCTTTGATTATAATCCCACTGAGTGTGCGCTGCTGTAAGCAGTTTGCATCGTGTTCATGCGAAAACATAACGGTTATAGTGATCATATTTGTGATGATTTTTATTTTATGAAGGGATTAAAAACATTAGCAGCCTCATTGCAGGAGCTATTGCAGGCACATTAAGTGAAAAGATCCGCTTGGGCATGGCCATGGCATAACCTACATTTTTGACGTCATCTACCTGAAAGCCCCACAGCACATGAAAGACGCGTGTTGCTTTTAGTGACTTTATGGCCCTCATTTAGTAAAGTTGGCGCACATGCTTTACTGAGTGGGCATGAAATGGCTAACCTTGGGCCACCCACCGCTCCTAGGTGTCTGGTGCCATTTTATGCACGCCGTCGCCGGGTAATGTCTTCACTTGAAGTGTTGTTTATTCATCTACACAACACCTGCTTATTTATCTCCCTGCATTTGGCAGACACATGCATCGATCAATGTTAAACTGTCACACAAGGTTATTTTTCTTTTACATAACATTGCAGGCCTACGGTAGTCGTGGCATATTAAATGTAATAACTAATACCTTATGTGGCAATTTTAAGTGTGTATTTAAAGCATGTTGATTCGAAATGAATATGCCTGTGAAATCAGAGGATATATTTTCATATGTTGCTACATTTTTCCTTGTAATATTTGAAGGGGCTGGTGAGAATGGAAGTTTGTGAGACTGATTTGTATCGCTACTGATCCTAGGAATAAGCCTTTTGATGAGTTTATTGCAATATATATTGTCAGATTCATAACGTTTAGATTTTATGTTTGCACATTAAGTGCAACCCTCCTGATCTGTAAATAGTCATCTATTAATGTGCCAGTGGTGAAATGTCTATTTAATTATCACAATAAGTTATTTTCGCAAATTGAATGGTGATATTAATCAGGTTAAGCTGACTCTTTGCATTTTTCAAATTATTAACAGCTCATGGGTTATGTCTGTGCTTTGAGAATGTAATAAAGCAACTGATAAACCGTTCTTCTCGATCCCTTTTGGAAAAAATCCTATTACTCTGTTTTAGAAATGTAAGTGGATGGGTAAGGAGCTAACTAGAGCTGCACCTGTAGACCGACTGCATTTTAGGAATAAAATAATGGCATTGGTTAAATGGCAGGGACAGTTTGAGCTTCTGGAGATATGTTTACTTTAATTCCCCACCATGCCCCAATTTTGAGGATATCACCCTGAGGCTCGTATAATTTTCACTGATGTTATACCCGAGAGCTGACTTTAGGGGGTGTTTGGGCTGGTGCAGTTTACTATACAGGCTCAGCTTTGCACATTAGTTGTATCTCCCTGGTGACAGGTAATGCCATGCTAGTGCCCATATTACTCCTCTATGAAATGCCAACTTATGCCGAGTTTGCACGACGCAAGTACCCTGCAACTTATAATCAGAGCCCTGATGTCACCTGTTCAAGTAACGTGAAAAAGAGAGCTGCCCCGGACAAATGTAAACACTTGCTGGCTGCATTTGTGTGTTTCATGCTCTGAGACTCTATTATCCCACCATTACCCATTATCCAGCTGTCATTTTACAGTAATCAATGCGAGATGCAGCTTCTCGGAGCCCCATACCGAGCTGTCTCTTCTCAGAGTCTAGTCTACCACCTTTTTGTATAAACCTCCCATTGGCTAGCTGTCAGATAAAATACATCAAGCCCACCTGTTGCTTCTCTGTGGCCCATACCCAGCTGTCTCTTCTCGGGATCTATTCTACCACCTTCTGGTCAAATACTCCCATTGGCTAGCTGTCACTTTAGAGATATCGAGCCCAGCTGTTGCTTGTCTGAGACTGAGCCCCTCACCCAGCTGTCTCTTCTCAGAGTCTATCATCCCACCTAAAAGAGACAGACTTTCCATTCGTCCCTAGTGCAGATATACTGACAAAGAGGCCAAGAACCAGTGGGCACAGAGGCTAATCTCTGACTTTCCCCTAAACCGATCTGTGTACAGAGAAGCCAATTAGTGAATGGTCATGAAAGAAGACTTCCCTCTCAACTTTAGCGGTGATCTGTTGAAAAAGAGGTAACGGGAAAGCCAAAGGACTGTTTTTTTAAACCACAGAGTAGGGCATTTAATAAAGATGATAACTAAACTCAGTTTGATAAGTCTCGAGGCTCCGCAAAAAGTGTTATGGCGCTTTACATGAGCACCAGTTACAAAAGGAAACATTCATTTTTGTTAGGCATGGAGTGATTAAGTGATTTGCCCAGAATCGCAGGATGTTTAGCGTCATTACCGGGGCAAGGGTAGATTGCTGATAGCAGCCTCCTTCTGTGTTTAAATCCACCTCTGTCAAGGCTGACAATTGGTCAAAGGTCAATTTCGTTCTGAGGTTGCCATGCAGTACGCCTATCAAGGGCACTGCCAGTGCCAGGGCATACAGGGTGCCCTTGTTTTTTTGTCCACGCAGTGTATCTAGCACTGCAAGGTGGTGAATTGTAGCAGGGATTGGTGCGTCCTGTTTATTTGTTTGTTATTAAAGTACATCTGTGAGGTACTCAGCAATGCATTGTTTCAAAGTCTGTTATGAAGCTCTGTGGTTATGATGAAGATGAATAAGCAGCTGCCTATGTTATATGACACCACTTTATTAATGTAATAACTGCACTTTCACAATTGCTTTATTAACCTTCCTGCTTTCACAAATTTGCTTGAAAATGCACCATTTGTCCACTCTTTTTTCAAAATTTTGTCGGGGGGAATTCCCCCCGAACCCTCCTTAGGGGGTTCGGGCTCGCTCGCTACGCTCGCTCGCTACGGTGCAGTGTGATTAGCTTTTTACGCCTCACCACTTTCAAATGTCACCAGCCGCCACTGCAAGGACAGTAAGGCTTCTAATTTTTCTGTATGGGCAACAAGATGTATTTCACAACTATGCAGCTAAAAGCTGTCTGGTGGGAGAGAACTAAAATGGAATATTTAACAGTACGTATCACCAGCGGAACAGTAAACCTAAGCATCATGAGAAAAACAAGGATACGATGTGATAGATATTCAGAACTGAGTCTGAAATGTGCCAGTTTTTTATAAAAGTTTTTTTATTAGATTTTCATCAAAAACACAAACAAAACACACCATTCGCTAGTCCACGCAGGGAATCTGCAACAAGGATCCATGATAGTCACTGTACACCTGTGAACACCTCTGCCCCTCCAACTACAAATCCCATTGAGTCTATAATAGGTCCACCATTTGTCCCACCCCGAGAATGTTTCTTTGGGCATCCCCGTGCAATATAAATAGGTTTCTCCAGCTTTGCACAATGGTACATAAACCACTCCCCATTCTTGTAGCGGATGGGGCAGACTGTCTCTCCCAGTATTTTGCAATGTCTCTCTTTGCCAAGATCGTTCCCCATTCCTACCAGTATTCATTTTACCCTGGATTCCCCCAAATCTTCTAGGATCCCCTGTAATGCAGTTTTAGGCAAGGCCTTAATCAATTGACAAAACATCAGAGAGAGCTCGAAAGATGGCAAGCCAATATTTCTGGATAGGAGAGCATCCCCACACCATATGGAAGAAATTCCCATGCTGTTCTGACATTTGGTGCAGGTGGGTTTAGGGATTCTTTTCGCCTTCAATATCAGTCTGGGTGTGAAATAGGAGAAGTGTTAAAAATGTATTTTGATAAGGCATATTCTAGCCGATATGGCCCGGATACGTGGCGCCATACAGGCTTTAGTCCATTCCGCATCTTCCAAATGTCCTACCCAGGTCTCTCATCAGGCTTTCAGATGTGAAAAGTTACAGGTTGAGTGGTTGGCCAGAGCTCTATATACTTCCAAAATGCTCCCCTCCTCTATTGGTCCCAGGAGTAGCTGAGCCTTCAGGGGACTGTATTCTGGGGGCACCCTATACGCTTCTTGGTGACCCTCCAGGGCATGTCTAAGCTGGAAATAATGACAGAATTCGGACCGGTGGAGAGAGAATTCTGTTTGAAGGGTAGGAAAGGCTTTCGAGTGACCCATTTCCCACATATCACCCAATTTAGAAACCCCTATTTTATCCCATTCCATAAACCCTTAGAGCCTGAGTCAGCCGCCGGCCAGTCCTGAGCGGCATCTCCAGCTTAACCTTGCGATCCCAACCCGTCCACCGCAACACAGCCATCCAGGTCTGGAGCACCACCCTGGCCACCTACGAGAGGGACTGTGGTATAGGTGTCCCGCATAACAGGCCAGCAAGGTTGGGAAGGAGAGGGGGGAAACATGGCGGCCGCCGGCTAGAGAGGACCGCGCGCAACGAGCAGCCCTCTGAGAATTTTGCTGCAGCACTGTAGAAGACGCTCGTTATGGAGCTGTTAATCGCATACAATTGCTGAACAACAACAAAAGATTCGATAAGATAGCGGATTTTACTTCCCAAGACTTGTGTCGCTTTTCTTCGTACCTGGGTTTAGCGGATGTGTTTGTCCGTTGCGGACTTCTCCCCGGCACCCGCCCCTCATCCGAGTTGGAGGCGGGCAGCCGTGGAGCTTCGGCGCGGCCGGGCGGCCGCAACTCGGGGATTTCTTGGCAAGTTCGCTGACTGCAGTGGCAAAGGAGAGGAAAGAGAGCCGACCGACGCCGGACCTCTGCGGTTTCAATCAGCTGACGACTCACCCCTACAGATACCAGACAGGGAGGCGGCTCGCACAGAAGAGGTGAGAGGTCCCCGATTAGCTAAAACCAAAACTATTGACTCAAGCAGTGACGTGCCAAATCCAGGGGGGATAGTTAGGGATGCAGACCCCCAAACAAGAGTCACAAGGAGTAAAACCAGGGGCAATCACAGAGGGGTCTAACTGGCAAAAAAACTACAGGTCCCAGAGTGCAGTTTTGGGGAAGATATAGCAAAGGAGCTGGACTACCAAGCAAAAGCAGCAGAATCGAGGAGAGCTGCATCAATTAAGGGGGCCAAAAACATCAAACAGAAAAGGCCCAAAAAAAATGCTTAAAAGCCCCTAAAGGGCATTACTCCATCACTGCGGTCATATTTTAAACCCATACCCCAGGTGCTGGAAATTCCACAAGACATGGCAACATCAAAAACTCGGGGTCTACAACAGGATAAACAGGAGGATATCTTAAAAGCCGCTTCAGGGGAGGGATATCTCCCCACCCAGAGTTTGGATGGGTCATTATCAGCGGCTCCTTTAGGGAGTCCCGCGCCTGAACCTGAGCCCAAGTCACCCTTAGATGCTACTTCGGTGTGCCTCCTAACACTCCCAGAGGTTAGTATCACTAGTGAGGCACCCAACCCACAGGAGCAGCGGGAAGATGAAAGAGGGCACACTGTGTTAACATCAGGAAAGGAAGGGAGACAGGAGGAAGCAGACCGGTGGCAGGAGGAACTAGGAGTGGGCAGCACCCTTGAGGCTCTTGTCGGCTCTATAACTGCGATGAGAGAAGAAATAAGACATGACTTTGCAGTTTCTAAAGCCAATCAGAACGAGATACGGGCGTCCTGTGACACACTGGAAAAGAAAGTCGATGGTCTCTGTGAAAGAACTTAGATATTAGAGAGCTCAGTGGGAGCCCTGACCTCAAATTTAGAGTCCGCAAGATCTAAAATATATACCCTCCAAAGGGATGGAGAGAGCATGCGGGAGCGAATTGAAGTGCTGGAAAATTATTCCAGACGTAATAATATTCAAATTTTGAAGATACCTGAGGGAAAAGAGGGGGGTGATCTCAAAAGCTTTATAGTAAAGTTATTAAAGGAATCTCTCAATCTGGACGAGACAGTAGAAACCCTTGAAAGAGACATACAGCGAATACACCGCGACCCCTTCCGTCTGAACCCAGCAAGAAATAAACTTAGAAAGGTTCTAATTAACTTTCTGACATATGCACTCGAGGAAAAGGTTCTGAATCTTGCCCTGAAGGCAAAAACAGTACAGGGTCCAGATTTCTCTTTTGAGGTTCGGTCAGACCTTTCTAAAACCACACTTGATAGACAGTGGGAGCTGGGACAGCGTATGGAGAAGTTTAGATCATTAGGAGACACTGTTCAGATGAGATTTCCTGCATTCTTACAGATTATGTACAATAACAAGATCCATAATATCCGCTCTATGCAAGATGCAGATGAGCTACTAGAAAGCATACGAGATCACGCTCAGGCCCAGAAAGCAAAGTAACCCAGGCTCTGGTGGGGAGAAACACAGGTACCGGTAGGTCCCAGATGTCCACCGTCTTAAGAGATGGGCAAAAAAGAGAGAAAGGGTGCATAAAAGAAAGGGGAAAAAAAAAGAAAAGAAAAAAGGGAAAAAAAGGAAACAAAAAAAAACCTAAACTAAAAGATAGAGATAAAATGGGTAAAAAAAGAAAATTAATAAATAAATAAATAAATACAAATAAAAACGAGGATTGGAAAAAGGAAAAAAAAAGGAAAAAAGCTTCCTTAAGGACAATAGCCAGAGGCCCTCCTTAAGTTTATACGTTTACATGGGTTGATAATAACAGCTCTAAATTTAAAAACTACCTGCAGTAAAGGTCAAAAGAGCAAGGCTGCAGCGGGCGTGAAGGTGGCCAGACATCAGGCCACAGTAAGTAGGGGGGTTTACCCAGGGGGGTATAGGGGGGGGGGGGGGGGGGGGGGGGGTGGGAAGAAGGGGGAAAATAGTAAAAAATCCTCGAAAGCCTAACCATATCTGTATTCTAGCGGGCCCTATTTTTCTAAATCTGATTTACAACAAATCAACACATAGACGTTACCAGTGGAAGAAAAATAACATGAAGGAGGTAGGGGTAGATATAATAAAATGACATCTGTCCAATACATATCTTGGAACGTCAATGGTCTGCGGGTAAGGGGTATAAGAGAGCGCATTCTACAATACGAGAGACTCTCAGGCACAGATCATTGTCCTCCAAGAGTCACACCTACTTAAATCAGAGGCTGAATTAACACTTAAAAAATATAGATGGATAGATAAATTTTGTTCTACAGATCACAACGCCAACATCAGGGGGATAATATTTATCTTTAAGAAATCGGTAAAAGCTCAAATCCTAGATTACAAAGAGGACCATACAGGGAGATGGTTAATAGTGAGAGTATCACTGGAAGGCCAAATTCGTACCGTGGTAGGCTATTATGGCCCCAACTCGGACGATCCATCACATTTAGATGCAGTCAAGAATCATCGGACATCAGTTCAGGATCCAGTGATCTGGATGGGAGATTTTAATATCGTGCTCACACCCAAGCTAGATAAATCCTCAAGCTCTAAAACCTGCAGTTCCACTAAATCAAGGCAAACTCTTATTACAAAAATGAAACAACTCGGCCTGGCAGACTCGTGGAGAGAAAAAGCTGGCAACAAAATGGGAGTGTCCTTTCAAAATGGCCGTTTTAACCACAAGTCTAGAATTGACTATGCCTTCTTCAGCTATTCTTTGAAAGACACTCTGATAACAATAGATTACCTCCCTTTACATCTCTCGGATCACTCCGCATTAACATTCACAATGAGACCAGACAGCAAGACTAAATCAACATCTTGGTCATTTGACCGGACACTCTTGCTTGAGGATGAAGAGGTCAAGTTCTTGGCAGTAGAGTCCTCAATGTTTTTTTATCTAAATTTAGGCTCTTCAGTCTTGGCGGTAGTTTGGGAGACATTTAAAGCCTTTCTGAGAGGTCAGATTACTAACAGAGCCTCTTATAGGTGCAAAACATATAGAGATAGAGTAGCCAAGCTGGAGCAGGAAATGAGACTATTAGAACAAAAAATTGACACACCCCAGGCAACCTCACATAGATAACACTAGCAGAAAAGAAGGTACAACTGGAAAATATTCTACAAGAAAGGATAAGCAAAAGGTGGGAAGCAAGTAAGATCTCCCAATTTGAATTTGGAGAAGCCGCCGGGAAAGTTTTGGCCTGGAAAATAAAATCTGATCAAGCTCTCAAATATATCAGAGAAATTCAGGTAGAGGGGGAGGCTACAGTAAGATCTTCAAATTTAGATATAGGTAAAGCCGTCTATGATTTCTTTGAGGCAATTTATAAAGAAGACCTTCTCAACGACCAACATGCAAGAGACAGATGGCTTAAAGAAATCTTGCTCCCTGCCCTTTCAACGGCACAGAGTAAAGCCCTGGAGAGTGAGATAACAGAGGAAGAGGTGAGGAAAGCAATACGTCAATCCAAAAAAGGGAAAGTGGCTGGACCAGATGGTCTCCTAGGGGAGATAAATAGAGCCTTGGCAGATGTTATCGCCCCCGTGTTGATGGCTTTATTTAACGACATTTTAATAGAAGGAAATCCACCACCAAAAACATGGGGGGAAGCCACAATTGTGCTTATTCCTAAACCAGGCAAATCTCCCCGGGAATGTGGGTCATATCGACCCATATCGTTGCTTACCAACGATTATAAAATCTTCACAACCATAATATCATCAAGACTGAGTGGCGTAATAGGCAATATAGTACATCAAGATCAGAAAGGCTTCATCAAAGGCCGACAATTATCAGAATTAACACACGATCTGATAGGAGCCATAGACATTGCATCAGCCTTCTCCCTACCCTTGGCCACACACTCTAGACGCAACCAAGGCGTTTGATAGGGTCAATTGGCCCTACCTCGAGGATGTCCTTAAAAAATTTAATTTTGGAAGTAGATTCTATGGAGCGATATTCCAACTTTACAGTGCCCCCTCGACTAGGCTACTGGTTAATGGTGTCTTGACGGAAGCCTTTCATATCACCAGAGGTTCAAGACAGGGCTGTCCGCTCTCCCCACTCCTCTTTAACTTACATATCGAGCCATTCGCTCAGGTTCTGCGGGCAGAGGCCAATATTCCGTCATTCAGTTTCGGGGAGTGGGAGAGGCTGGTAGCACTATACGCCGATGACATTTTGATTTTTACATCTGACCCAACAACAACATTGCCGGTAGTCATACAGCGATTCAGAAAAGGGGGTGGTGATGGACAGAGTTTCTGAATTAAGCAGAATACTCCTACCCAGTCAACAGATCAGGGCTTGATCCATCACCGTTTTTTAGCTCACTGCACCATCCCAGCTCAGAACCTGGCTACATGCAAATTAGTCTGTCCTTGTCCCAGTGCATCATGGGAACAGGGCAAACCAAACTACCAAGCTAATTCTTTTACTGGGAAGGAAACAAGCTTCCGGGGACCGGTTTCTGGCATTACAGCCGTCATCGTCCCAGCTTGCTTGAATCCTGATGGTGCAATGAGCAAGGGACTCACATCTGAGTATACCCTTCCACGCTTATGGTGGACAAAACGATTCAGAAAAGGGGGTGGTGATGGACAGAGTCTCTGAATTAAGCAGAACACTCCTACCCAGTCAAATATGCCAGAAACCGGTCCCCGGAAGCTTGTTTCCTTTCCAGTAAAAGAATTGGCTTGGTAGTTTGGTCTGCCCTGTTCCCATGATGCACTGGGCCAGGGACAGACTAATTTGCATATAGCCAGGTTCTGAGCTGGGATGGTGCAGTGAGATAAATTACGGTGATGGATCAAGCCCTGATCTTTGGACTGGGTAAGAGTGGTCTGCTTAATTCAGACACTCTGTTTATCACCAGCCCCTTTTCTGAATCGTTTTTGACCACTATAGGTGTGGCAGGGTATACTCAGACATGAGTCCCTTTCTCACTGCACCATCAGAATTCAAGCAAGCCGGGCCGAAGAAGGCTGAAATGCCAGAAACCGGTCCCCGGTAGCTTGTCTCCTTTCTGGTGAAGAATTGGCTTGGTAGTTTAGTCTGCCCAGTTCCCATGATGCACTGGGCCAGGGACAGACTGATTTGCATATAGCCAGGTTCTGAGCTGGGATGGTGCAGTGAGATAAATAACGGTGATGGATCAAGCCCTGATCTTTGGACTGGGTAAGAGTGGTCTGCTTAATTCAGACACTCTGTTCATCACCACCCCCTTTTCTGAATCGGTAGTCATACAGCGAGCAAAAGAATTTGGGCATATTTCGGGGTACGACATTAACTCGAGCAAAACCGAAATTATGACATGGAATATCCCAGATCAACACTTGGGGATAAACGTCTCAACCTCCATGCGGTACCTTGGAATACGAGTCACTCAAGATGTGGGCAATATTGGTCAAACCAATTTGGATAGAATCCACAGCGAGAGTAAAAAGTTGTTGAGATCTTGGTCACACCTGCCACTTTCCATAACAGGTCGAGTAAATCTAGTCAAAATGTGTATCCTCCCAAAATGTATCTTTGCCTTCAGTGCTATTCCCTCTGCATTTGATCTCAAAACAATTGAAAAAAGCCAACAAGAATTCAACTCCTTTATTTGGAACTATAAATCCACCAGACTCGCCTGGAAAAAGCTGAGGAGGAGAAGAGAGAAGGGAGGTCTCGCTTTGCCTGACCTACTATACTATGCTTGGGCATTCCAGATGACACACTCGAGGATGCTTCTAAAAACACCAACCAATCTTTCGAATGGATCAATGTATAGAGCCATGTTAATCGGGGCAAACCTATCAGTGGATGGGTTTATGTTCAAATTTGCTAGCCAGAAATTTTTCAAAAAAATCAAACTTAAAATACTACAATCATGGTCTAAGACGTGGCTTATCATCAGAAAAAGACTGGGGCTGTCTTATTACTCAAACTTTGCCCCAATTTGGGAATCCCCTGGGCTTCCACTATGTATGAGAGATAGCTTGTCATTTACACTAGACCATGCAGGGATTACAAGATGGGGTCAACTACTGAAGGAGGGATCATTAATTACATGGGACGAGTTAAACGACCATATCGGTCCCGGACTGTCCAGATTTAAGTACATTCAGCTGGATAGTTGGACAAGAGCCCAGTGTAGCAAAGACAAACATCTTGGGAAAGTAAGCTCTTTGGAACAACAGTTAGTGGAAAAACCAGCGGGAAGAAAGGAGGTAGCTTTATGGTATTGGCAGATCCTTGAAGAAATTGATGGAGACTTAACCCTCCCAGATCAGTTATGGGGGTCAGCAACAGGCCTTCATTGTGAGGAGATGTGGCTAAATTATTTTGCCCTTCTACAGAAGATTGTAAAACCATCATGGCTAAGAAGAAATCATCTCTTCTCAGTACACCGCGCATACATCACGCCACTTAAACTTTCCAAATTCCTCCTTGACAAAAAATGTAACAAATGTAATCTTATGGGAGCATCCGACGTCCACATGTTTATGGACTGTCCCGATATAAGTCGGTTTTGGGAAGAAGTGAAGACCACTCTAAACTCCATCCTGAATACAGCACTCTTAATAACACTACCACTTATTATCTTTGGGCTGGAAGACAACATTACAGGTAAAGTAAGGTCATTCCTCTTTTATGCCATTTTGCTGGCAAGAAGGCAAATCTGCTTGCATTGGATAGAGAAAACAGCCCCTTCACATTCTGGATGGCTCACATCACTATACGAAACATCTAAAGCAGACCTTAACACCTTAGCTGCGGCGCAATTCCCTCCCCAGTGCTGCGCTGTCCATTGGAACTAGTGCTGAATGAACGTCCAATGGACGTGCGCAGCACTGGGAAGGTAGTGCTGCCGTCGGCCAACGCACTGACGCAGCACTTAAGGGGTTAATAGATCATGTAGTAAACGCAATCTGGCATTTTGGGAGTTGCTGTCCGAGTGGAGATAGAATCCGGGTTTTTTTTTGTTTTTTTTTTTTCCCCCGGGTCCTATGATTATGCCGTGAACACTCCTTGGACTGGGTCTAGCCTCAACATGATAATGGTCCTACAGGTTGAAATAAACCTAGATGGAGTCAGCTCAAATTCCTCAAGTTTCTGGGTCTTATCTCCCACCTTAAAAATAACTCGAGTCCTGGTACAGGAAGGAGGGCACGAATAGTACTTTGGATCGGACCCAAAGTGAAGGACTCGCTAGGTGGTTGGTATCTTCCACAAAAAATGTTTTAAAAAAAAAAAACAGGCCAGCAAGGTTCTTCAGACCTATCAGTGCAATTTCCATCCTGAAAGCCAGGTCCGCCCACCCTCCATTCACCCAGTCATTCACCACCAACACGTGCAGCCCAGTAGTAGAGGCTAATGACCGCCATGGCCAGGCAACCGCTGAATGCCGATCTGCCACTCCTGGTAAAGGAAATCCTGTGGGCTTGCCGCCCATATGTAGTTATGGGATTTGGCGTTGATGGTGGCCAGCCAACGATTTGGGATAGAAAAGGGGTCATTCTGGAGGGTATACAAGAGGCATGGAAGGATCATCATTTTGTACAGGGCTAACCCCCTAACGGATCCACAACTAAGATACCAATGTGTCTTTTTAAGTCCCAGCTGAATGCCAAGCATTTTGTGTTCAGCTTCGCGATCCGGTCAACTGTTACATAAAATGGCAATTTAAATCACACTTCTCAAAATTGTATGTAAAAAAAAAAAATCAAATTACGTTAGCTATTTAATAGCATTTCAAATAAACACATTTGCTGCTGAAAATCAGCATGCCTATCTTATTGACTTTATTTAGTGTGTGCTTCTTTGTTATTAAGTTCTTCCAGAACAAATGAGTAAGATTAGCAGTTTGTGTGTTGAACGGCTGATGCCTTTGCTGTTGCCTTAACATTTCACTTTTGTGTTTTGCTTTTCTGCACATGCTCAATGAAGACTAAACGTAGCAACACCCCTACAGTGTGTGCTGTGATTAGCAGCTGTTCCTTCATTCTGAGCTATTACGACCATAACTGGGTGCTACCAGTAAGAAAGGCTACTGAAAAGAGCCCTCCCTGGAACACAGATGTAGAGAGGTGACAAACACTCAGTCACCTCACATTTCCATCACATTCTGGTTTCCACTAAGACTATAAATGGATCAGCGAGCTAAAGCCCTTGATCAGTTGATGGCAAGTGCCTGGAGAAGACAGGCAATTACAAGGTTCTTGCGTTTTCCAAGATGATGTATTCCTGATACTGATCAAAATTGTACTGTTTCCTCAAGACTCTAACTACTAGCACTGTCAGGGAGTCAGTGTGTAGTTTTGTTGTGCAATGAAGCTTGAGTTATGTCAAAGTTACCGGAATTATGTATGAAATTCTTTCGAAGCCTCCAAAAATATTCACCGAGCAACACACTTTGCAGACAACACGAACAGCGATTGGATGTGTTTATCTCCTCCAGTTTACAAGGTAGAGTTGTAGTATTTCGAAAACTTTGTTTTGAAGCCTACATTGAGAGTTATACAAAAAGTGATGGATTGAATGGTTGAATTAATCTCAGCACCAGGTTATTACTCGGGCTGCATCCCAGTGCACCATTATTTTGTACACCATGTCACCTCAGATTGGACCCAGCCATATGTAAATCAGTCTTGACCCTGCTCCAATGGGAAATGTCCAGCCCCAACTACCAGGCTAGATCCTTCCTGAAACGGAACACAAGCAATTTAGGGCTGATTTCGCCCTAGTAGAGCTCATCAGCCAGGTATAGCTCGGTTCCAGTGACACAGCGTGCACAGGACCCACATCTGGACATACCCATACCACTTACAGCCTCACGCTAAAGTATACAAAAAGTGAGGGCTAGAATGCTTGAATTAATCTCAGCCACTGAGGCTCAGTCCGCATTCCAATCCCTTATTTTGCAATCATTCCACCTCAGTTTGGACCCATCCATATGCAAATCTGTCTTGACCCTGTTCCAATGGGAACAATCTATCCAAATTGGGACAATCATACGCTTACTATTATTTAAAACAGACAAACTGCTTTAGAAAACACATGCATATCCCTAACGTTTTTCAGAATACATGATGATATCCCTAGACAACTTTTCTCATTAGCCTTGAAAAAGGCCCCAGACATGTGTGCCACATAAAGGGTAAAACACATGTTGGCTGGGCCAATTTCTTAAGAAATCACAAATATTGACAGTAAATTATTTTTGATCTCACACTGGTTGTACTGAATACTAGAGATTCTTCTAATTGAAAAACTGGTAGCCTTGTCAAACTGTCTACCCCACATATCTCTCGCTTAACTCCAGTTTGCACCCATTTTTGGATGAACACACTTTTTTAGTTTTCTCCATGGTCAGATTTCCTTAGACAGTAAGGAGGGCATTCCATTTTTTTTGCTTTTACTCTAAGAGTACCTCAAATAGTTAAGTAGTTCTCATAAATCTACTTAGTAATCTTGGGCAGGTTCTGGATATGCCTGAGGACTAGTCACAGTGCTGCTCACGCAAACACGCGTGAGCTAAACATAACAGAATGTCTAATACTGGATTGCTACAGGGGTGGTGGAGGTAATACTTAACCTGGGTTCTCGATACCCATCTCGTAGGTAGGGTCATGAAGACATAGGTTCCTCCATTATACTTACCTGAATTCCGCCATCGATCCTTCACCAGAAGCCTGTAGTGAACTACCTTGAAGTGGTGTTTGTTTCGCTTCCTCCCCTTTTCCCTCCTACAAGGCTCAATCTATGCCCTTGTAATAATACCCGAGGTTAGACTGACATGTGGGGCAAAGAGCAGCAAAATGTCACTGAAATTTCTCTTTTACACAATAGTATGACAAATCTATGGGCTGGTTTCTCTAAAAATATGAGTAACACTGCTTTAGTTTTAGGAAAATCACACTAATTACCCATACAACTAAGAACAAAAAAATATAGGAATATTTATGAATTCTGTTTGTAGCATGTGCAGTAAAAAGGCAAACCAACAAACGTAGATTAATGTTTTATTTTCTGAATATACAGCTTTGCACTGGTCTCGAAGCCATGGTCTGTTTTAAGAAACAACTGTAATTAAAATCTTGTTTGCCAACAAGCAATCCGTCTAATGGGTAGAAGTGAGGTGAAGATGTAGTCAAGGGTAAATGAAAGTTAAAAGTGAATCAGAAGATTCTCTTTACGAATTAAAAGTGACATTTGTACTAAAATATGCTAAAGAAATCAGTAAAAGTATACACTTGGTAATACCGAATTTAGACCTTCTGTTAACTATTCGCCGAGTGAAATAAGAGAATGATTTTAACACATGGCTTTGTGATTTGGCAACAAACGCAAAGGTTTCTTCGTAAGAGCCCTAAAATAGAACACAAATGTAAAATATAGACCAATTCTTATGAATAATAATAAAATATTTAACAAATGTGACAACGGACTATAAAATCTCTAAAAACACTTTCCTACATATGCTAAGACGTCTGAATCATAATGTTTGTATGCATCACTTAAGCATTATACAAAAACAAGCATTTACAATGCAATGGTCTCGGCATTATTAAAGGTATAGCTATTGGCCTTGCTCATGATATTTTTTTTCATTTTTTTAAAAAAACATAAATAAATGGTATTGTCATTTACAACAGCAATAGGTGAGCATTAGAGAGTAGTAGAGAGTATTTGCGGACAGAGAGCCACACACACACACACACACACAGCCACACACACAGCCCCACACACACGCAAAGAGCCCCACACACACAGAACCCCCCCACACACACACAGCCCCCACGCACACAGACACACAAAGAGCCCCACACACAGAGCCCCCCACACACAGAGCCCCACACACACACACACAGAGCCCCACACAAACACACACAGAGCCTCACACACACACAGAGCCACACACACACACACACACACACAGAGCCACACACACACACACACAGCAAGCCACACACACAGCAAGCCACACACACACACACATAGCGAGCCCCACACACACACAGCGAGCCACACACACACACAGCGAGCCACACACACACACAGCGAGCCACACACACAGCGAGCCACACACACACACAGCGAGCCACACACACACACAGCGAGCCACACACACACAGCGAGCCACACACACACACAGCGAGCCACACACACACACAGCGAGCCACACACACACACAGCGAGCCACACACACACACAGAGCCCCACACACACACAGAGCCCCACACACAGAGCCCCACACACAGAGCCCCACACACAGAGCCCCACACACAGAGCCCCACACACAGAGCCCCACACACAGAGCCCCACACACAGAGCCCCACACACAGAGCGCCACACACACACACACACAGAGACCCCCCACACACACAGAGCCACCCACACACACAGAGCCACCCACACACACAGAGCCACCCACACGCACACAGAGCCACCCACACGCACACAGAGCCACCCCCACACGCACACCGAGCCACCCCCACACACACAGAGCCACCCACACACACAGCCCCACACACACACAGCCCCACACACATCGAAACTGCTTAGGGGGTGGAAGAAGGTAGTACGAGCTCCATGATCATTCAGTGTCTGGCCTCTCCTTTGACTCAATAATATAGGTGCCAAGGGGTGGCAACTAAATGTGGAGAATAGATTCGACCACTGAGCTGTATTCATGACATAAGACACCGAAAAAAAATCAGACGATAGCATTAAACTGATAAAGTCTGACCTGCATCAAATACTTTATCTTAAAGTTACAAGCGCCATGGTACATAGCCAAATCGTTTAATATGTTTAATTCCTTATTTTAGGTTCACAACAAGAACAAGTTTTGTCAGACTGGTCGTTTTTACAGCTCGGATGCAAATAGACCACATAAGAACGTAAAGCACACTGATGAAAAAGATGTGTGCATAACACACGGTGCGGGTATCTGGTATGTACACAACCCTTTCCCTTTGATGATAGAGAGCCGCCCATGTCCAAGTACTCCTCTAACAGCATCCAAACATGACCTCAGCCCGCCACCGAGCACAGACTCCCACCACCCCGCCCTCACATACATGTGCGGGAAGGGGGGGAAGATAGAGAAGAATACACATCCGATGCAGCTAAAAACACCCCTGCCCTTCGAGACTCACAAACTGTATAAATTAAAGGGGCTGAGTACAGATAAACACAAATACGAGTTCTCGGGGTGGGGGCGTTCACGTCTCAGGCACAGGAACCGCACCACCATGGGTTAAAGACAGGTGAACATTGATAGAGCAAAGCCAGCAGCATCACCCACCCACTCGAAGTCTGGAACACTAAATCACGTGTATGCGAACCCTTGAATTCCAAGTTC
The DNA here is from genome assembly GCF_964263255.1 of Lissotriton vulgaris. NCBI lineage: Eukaryota > Metazoa > Chordata > Amphibia > Caudata > Salamandridae > Lissotriton > Lissotriton vulgaris. Next base: position 1,647,754,379 of record NC_141694.1, read on the forward strand.
ACAGCATCCCTCGATCAGTAGGGCTGTAGACAAAGTACAGCCCACTGCAGAGCCCCTCCTTCCGCGATCATGCGTTGCACGGCAGCAGCATGAGCAGAGTGCTGCAAAGAAAGCACACGAGCAGCACAGCACAGCACTCCTCATGACTGTGATCCCATCCCTCCACAAACCGCGTCCAGGACAGACGCATGCACACAGACAGCAGATACCGCACGCATGCACTCTGCATTCCACCTTGGCTTTAGCGCACAGTCCTCACAGAGGCGTAGTTCCCTCTCGGTCTCCTCCTATCCCCGCCCCTCGAATCCTCGCCCCTACCCCGGTATACCGCCCCAGCAGTGACCAGAGAGCGCGGGTACCTTGCAGACACCATGGGAGGTCCTCGCGCCCCCAGCACGCTCCGTTCCCCCGCCGCCGGCCATGCAGCAGCTCCCTCTCTCCAACAAGCTGCTCCTCCTCTACGTGTTGTTCTCCTGGTCTCTGTCCAGGTGCTGAGGAGGGCGTCACTCACAGCTGAGGCGAGCAGTCCACCTCTAAGCCCTGTAGGAACGAGGGGGAGAGGAGCTGATGGGGATTGTAGTTTTTTACCGATGCCATACCACGTGCAGTTTTTGGAGGCGTGCCCGAAAACACTACGATTCCCAGCAGACCTTTTCTGCGCGAGGAGTTCGGATGGGAGATTTGAGAGTCAGGCGCAAAGAGGATGTTTGGCGGGCGGTTGTTTAAGCAGGGTCTTTTAGACTATTTAAGAAATAGTCAGTTTGGGATGGGTAGCATTGTGTGTTTTTTCTCAGTTATATACATACCAAGTATTTCTAAAACACTTGTGAGTTGAGCAAACAGCAAGATTACCTCCTTTGGTGGGTCACGGGGATTCGGTGTTCTACCTCATTGAATGGTGCAGGCTCAGTCTTTCAAATGTGAGTTCGTGAGGGATTTGCTTACACTTCATAGCAAGCATAGTCTTTTTCAGATTCGGGGGCATGGTTTTCGTTCTCTCCTCTTCCCATTGGCTGGAAGGTAAAATTCCAGCCAATGGGAAGAGGAGAGAAAGAAAATAAGAAAGGTAAAAAAGATGCCCCCATATCCGAAAAAGACGGGGCTTGAACGGAGTGATGCCCCACTCCTCCAATGGCTGGCCTCCGTTTAGGAAGCCAGTCAATGGAGAAGAGGGGCGGGTTCAAGCCCCCTAACTAAAAAACATTAAATCTTCGGACGAACTGCGCAAGCGCAGCCTACGGTCCTCGACCTAAAAAGAGTTGCATCACTTAAAATTCACATATAAAAACATTGCAGTCAATGATATCAGCATTTTCACACTGATTACTGCAGTGTTTTTGTGTGGAGTTTTTAGCCTTTTGTGTCATTTCTGTACGGATCCCCATTGTTGCAAATTCACAATTTTGTTCACAAAATATGTCACGTTTAGTAACACAAATACAAGATTAAAATCAATATGTTTAATGTCTGTGTCATATTAACGTTACCAAAAGGCGCTGTCTTTTCAAATGTTGGAAAAATAGTCCCAACACACCTACTGCAGCCCCAAAAATACTTCAGCAAGTTCTTGGGTACACCTGTGTGCAGCAAAGGCAGTCTTCAAAGTGTTCAATTTGTGGTAAATTACTGATTTTCATCCCACCCTCAGTTAACTCCAGTTTCCTTTGCTCATACAAAGTTTACCGCACATTGCCAAATACTTTTTACTATAATCAAAGCAAGACGTAAAATATATGCAAACTTCCCCCCCCCCCCCCCCACAAATTTACCTCTTGCAGAGCTTTTTAGGAACAAAATAGCAAATGTATGCAGAAGTTTTCTATGCAAGTTTACTTTTTATAAAATGTACTGTCAAAAAAGTTATGATTTTCGTACAGATGTGTGAAAGCTAAAATCTTTGCATGCAATTTCATAAAGATGGACTGCTTCCACAAATTTCTTCAAAATTGAATAAACAAAATCTGCAACTGTACACACCACTAATGCGTTTATGCCAGGTATCAACTAAGTTCTATGGACGTCAATCGTTATCCACCTTCATTAATTCTTGCTTCGCATACACTAAACTATTAAGAACCATAATAAACACACCCACTAAAAATTATGTTAGCCCTCCCCCTGATGTAGTGAAAAGAACATCTCATTGTACCAAGGCATAGCATGAAACCGTGCCTTAATTCCTCATTCCGGCCAGGTACCAAAATAATAATTACAAAATCTAATATGAAAAAGGCAGAATTACTATTTGCGGAGAGCGGTGGCCTTAGGAGGGGTTTGTGGACTAAATATCTTCGAGTTTATGGACCTCTTGCTAAATTCCAGGTTTTGCACTTGACCATAAATCATGATTGTAGAAAAATCACTGATTCAACTCAAGAGCACACTGCACATGGGTTGTGGCCGTGTGATGTGTGTTCTGGGTGCAGGGATTGGCCTGTGCCAAGGCCCGGCGCTTTCCCCACAGATTACTGATTGTGATTTCGACTATGCCCGGCGAACTCAGTCTGCAGATCCTTCCTTTTAGTCAGTCTCTGTCCTTAAGGCATGGTGTGTATGGCCTTCATCTATGCCTTTTAACAACCAGATGTCTTTGAAATTGAAGCACAAAAAAAGCTGCATTTGCACTAGAGTCAACAGATTAGAAAAAAAACCAATTGTGGTTTCAGTGATGCCATTGAAGGTGTAAATTGTGATGAGATATGTGATGTCATAAGTGATGTCACTGGTGAGAAAGGGTTATAGTAGCTCAGCATATTTAGAAAGGGTCAGTGTTTTACTTAAAGTGTTCTATTTTATGTGAACGGTCACCACATTTTTTTTTGGGGGGGGGGGGATTATTATATATTTTATTATTGTAAGATGTTATATTGCATTTTTTTGGACCCTGCCTCCTGCCATGCCTTTGGTTCTTCTGCGCTCGAGCCACTAGGCACAGTTACTGCCCATAGGTCCAGTGTGGGCCGTGCACAGGCCCACACTGGACCTATATTATGGAATTCTCTACCGCTTGAACTAAGGTCAATTACCAACCATCTGATGTTCAGAAAAAGTCTAAAAACCTATCTGTTTCCCAGCTACTAACGTTACTTTATTCCTGAACACACTGTTACTCATACCCCATCTGCAGTTATAGCGCGGAGATACCCCTTCGGGGGTCTAGTCAGGCGCTCTATAAGCAAATAAAATAAAATAAATAAATAAATAAATACACAGCGAGCTCGAAGTGCAGGGTGCAGTTTTGGTCATTCACTGTAACTAGCCATCTACCCACTTAGGACACTGGAAACTGAGAAGAGGGTATGTGCGAGAAATCCATTCTTTCAGCCTTGATCACTCCCACTATTTTTACTGATACTGGTGGTAAATGACTGACTGTTCCTTGGGCTCTACTAACCAGGCTCACGGTGTGGGCTCTGATTAAAAAGGTAAATGGTAATTAGGTATGATTACAATTGGCAGGTTGTATGACGGTACAACGCATGCCTGAACAACGCATGTCTGTACCACGCAGTCTGTACCACGCAGTCTGTACCACGCAGTCTCTACCACGCAGTCTCTACCACGACCGCGTCTTTAGCATGCATGCCTTTACCACACATGCCTTTACCATGTAATTTCATGGTAAAGACATGATGGGTAAAGAGGCATGCTGGCTAAAGATCATACTCTGCCCTGTAAACTGTCCCTTTTCCCTCTGCCCCCTAAAAATTAAACCCACACCCCAAAAATGACCCCGACCACAGCCTCCCCACCCTGAGCCCTAAACTATCCCCGACATCCCTAAACTACTCGACCCTGCCCTGTAAACTGTCCCTTCTGCCCCTAGCTCTAAAAATTAAGCCCATGCCCCAAAAACTCAGCCCCCTTGCCCTGAGCCCTAAAAACTATCCCCTACACCCCTAAACTACCCTGACCCTGCTCCCTGCCCTGTAAACCGTCCATTTTCCTCCTGCCGTGAGCCCTAAAAATTAACCCCATGCCCCAAAAACGATCCCAACCGCAGCCCCCCTTCTCTGAGCCCTCAGTGAAGTACCCCGGCCAAGCCCCCCCCACCTGCCTTAAGGCCTAAAACTGTCCACTGTCTCGAGCCCTAAAACCTATCCTCTCCATCTCTAAACTACCCCGTCCCTGCCCTGTAAACTGTCCCTTCTTCCCCTGCCCTGAGCGCTAAAAAGTAATCCCATGCCCAAAAAGCTACCCCGACCCCAGGCCCCCAGCCCTGAGACCTACAAACTATCCCCAACATCCCTTAACTACCCCAACACTGCTTCCTGCACTGTAAACTGGCCCTTTTTACCCCGCCCTTAGGCCTAAAAACTGTACACCACCCTAAAAACTCCCCCTAGCCCCTCCTGAGTCCTGAAACCACCCCACCCCAAAAAACTACCTCTCCACCCCCTAAAACCAAGCCCCAGCCCCACCTACCTCACCATCTCCTCTCACGATTCCAGATAGTCCTCCTTCTTCCTGTCTTCCCCTTCTTGTGCATCCGCTCGGCAACTAGACAGCACATTGCCCTAACCCCGCATATGCGTGGTTAAGGCACATGCGTAGCTAAGGCACATGCATGGTTACGGCAATTATGGTACTGCTTACGAGGAAACGGCACGCGTGCTCAGCCCACGTTATTAAGGCTGTGTCCCTAAATTGGCAATGACAGGCCCCTGTAAGTCCCTGGTATATTATAAGGCAAGGGGATCTAACTACCTATAAGTCCCTAATACACAATAGGGCAAGGAAGTTTAGAGGCCCAGTTGAATTCCTGCACTGGATTGTGCCTACTGGCTTTGCAGACTGTCTTTAAAAAGAAAATGGCATGCAAACTCGACTTTGGAGGTAAAGGTACTTCCAAAGTGTTATGCTACCATATAGTTTAGTTTATTTGGATACTTTGAACCCTCAAGAGGAACTTCATGAAAAGGTTCTAGACGTTTGGAGGAACTTTTGGACAAAGCTCCATGTTTAGACCGGCATGACATCGAGAGTCAACTACCTTTATCGGCAATCCAGCATGGATTTCAGATTTGTCCCACTGAAAGAGTTCCAGACTTCCAGGATTTGACCGGGCCGCATGGAAAAGCAATCCGACGCCACACGACGTTGAAATAATATCCTCCAGAAAATTTTCCAAGTCTCGTGGTAAAATTTTCACCAGGGCTTCCCACTTAGTGTATGCAACCAGAACTCCATTATGGTCACCCTCAAACTTTGACTTTGTCCAAGTCAAGTGCGACCACGTGTCCCAATTTGACGCTACATGTTTTTACGCACTAGAAAGTGATTAATCTTTAAAAAATCATATCTCTGGTCCCCCATTTTGGATTTTAATTTTTTGGGTGTCATTTTAAAAGTAATAATGTTTTCTATTTGTATACATTGGTGTGGGATAGTTATTGCGTGTTGTGCCTTACTTAAGGTATTGGTGTTTTCAAATGCTTTACATACCGGTCTCCTGATTTAAGCCTGCCTGCTCGCAGCTAGCTACCATGGGGTTGAGTCAGGGGCTTATATATAGATACCTTGTCTGGACCTTATATTGCGAGGTGTGGCCTTATTGCTTGTGCTAGGTGCACACCTACCCCTACTATTAATCTGTCCTCCAACAGCATGCCTACAGATATGCCTTAAGCTCATCCCTCTGCTCTCATGCCAAATGGATCCTGGGTGCAGAGCGTCACTTTAGACACATCCTAAGCCCAAACCCCTCTCCCTCTCTACCGCCACAGTCCACTGGGCTTAACTTCCCACCATACCTAACGTTTCTGGGTACCGGACATAGCATTCAGCATGACAAGTGACTATTATCTCTGCCCAAAAGCTCAAGGGAATGGTTCTATGCTGAAGTCTGCATCTCTCCTCAGTGCCCCTGTAGGGACAGTATTCACATATGGCCATAGGGCAGAAGATGCAGAATGTGACCTTCAGCAAAGGTTTGTGCCCAGTCTAAAAATAATCATCATCGACAATTACATTTATACAGATAGCTGCTCTCAGCATGCACTGGCCAAAGAAAATTGCCTCCTCATACCCAAGTGCCAACAAGCATTGGCATAACCAACAGGTCTCGCCTTTGGGACCTTATAAGTGTTTAGCCATGCAGCAGTTGATGTAAGGATATTGTGCTGCATAACTAAATACTTATAAGGTCCCAAAAGCGAGACTATTGGCTATGCCAATGCTTGTTTAAACACTGTAAACAACAAGTATTGTTGGCAAATGTATCCGCATTTCAGAGAGTGTATGAACTTAAGAGGGAAGGAAAGGGTTTAGGAACAGAAAGGGAGAGAGGGTAGAGTAGGGTGGTGGGGGTGGAAAGAGTAGGATGAGGCGGAGAGGGAGGGAGAAAGAACAAGGGGGGAGGGAGTAGACACGAGACCGAGGGAAGAGAGGGGAGAGGGAAGGAGAAGTGACAGACAAGGGCACTGAGTGCCCGAGCACGACAGCAGCATTGGAAGGGGGGAGATAAGTGAAAGAGACAGTCGCTAGAAGATAAAGAGATGGTGACTGGAGTACAGGGTACGAACTGAAGAGACAAGCTGAAATGGGAGGGAGAAGAGGAGGCGACAGACTGGGCAGAGGAAGAGTTTGACGTGGAATCACAGGGTCTGTTAAAAAGTAGACAGCAGGGCTGGTAGGGGCAGGGCGGACTCCAGAGGGACTCGTCTCCTGGGGGTGCACTGTACTGAGAGACAAGCTGCAGGGCCAGGAGGCGCGCTGCAGCAGTGACAGACGGGAGACAAAGGTGAGAGACAGGCGCTGGGACAGTATGAGACAGTCATTGTGAAATAGGGTCCAGCTGAAGAGATGGGTAGGAAGAGGACACAAGTGACAGGGCAGCGGGGAAACAGAGCAGGAGGCCCGGAAGAGTAAGAGAGAATGCGGTCTGAGAGCGAATGCTCAGCTGAGAAAAAAATATGTGCAACACGCAAATAGAGTTGGAAATACTGAGCACAACTCTAAGCACAAGCAGGAAGGAGGCGGGTATATGTGCGGGGGGCTGTGGGGTGCACAACAGAAGGCCTGAATCGAGGAAAGAGGTGCATATAGTTAAGAAGGCACAGAAACATGCACACCACAGGGACATGGCACAGCCCTTTGAGTAGTACTGCAGAGTTCCCGATAGTTTTATTCCGTGAATTGGTCTTAATATCATCGCATGCCAAGTTTGTTTTAAGAGAAAATTGCTTATTGGTTATAGATTCCGGTGGTTAAATGTATTTCTTTCTGGGGGAAAAGTACTCTGAGATACTTAGGTGAGCCCTCCTCTAGCTGAGGCTGTGGTGAGCCCTACATACATTATCATCCTCCACCCCACTACTATCATCCATGTTCACAAACATATGTTTGTGGTTCACAAACGACTCGTATTTTGTAATGGCAACCAAAACAAAAATTTTAAGCTGTTTCTGCAAATAAGCCTTCTGCACTCCCCAGAGAGAATTGAGATTTTTTGATGAACATTAATTCACAAAGGTTAATCAACCGGTCTCTAAAATTGTTGTTGTTTAACAGTTTCTACTGTATCAGGTAGAGGAAATACCTATGTTTGGTAGAAGTGGACATGTTTTACTTTTGGGTCCTCCTTTACAATAATTCCCCCAAAGAATCTGCACGGAACTTAAGAGGATGAACCTTTGATGGATCGAAAAAGTCACTGTTAAACTTTGTGCACATTTATCAAACACTGACAAAGCTAATAAACAACCAGTTTACAATAGTCCAAACATCTCAACCGAAGCTGAAGCCCAAGTCTACAATTCTGCATTTACAACGTTACAATCAGCTTGAAGCCGTTTTGCCAATTACAGCTCAAACGGTAATCGACTTGCGGCGTGGGCACAAATACACATTTTTATGTGTTTGCAGGGTGTAACTCAGAGTTTGCTGTCAAGTAATGGGTGTGAAATTTCTGCTAGTAGCACCTACATATAATAATCTATTATGGTTCATATACTGCTATTCTGATGTAATTCTCTTACAACATCAGGTGTATAGATAGTTCCAAGATTTCCCTGGGGCTTTCAGTGGATATAGTTATCAATCAGTCAATCAGGATTTGTATTGTGCAGCACTGTCACCCCTAGGGGTATCTGGGTGCCTCGAGTGCTGTGTCTCAGTCAAAAAGCCAGGCATTGAGCTTCTTTCTGAAGTCCGCCAGGGAGGGTGCTGTTCAGAGGTGGAGGGGTAGGTCATTTCAGGTCTTAGCAGCAGTGAAGGAGAAGGTGCGGCCCCCGCTATGTCTGCAACAGATGTCTTGCCGCCAGGTGGAAGGTCAGTTGATAGTTGATGTAGTACGGTCCTTGATCATGCAGAGCTGTGTATGCATACGTGAGTATCTTCAACTGACATCTCTTCTGGATGAGAAGCCAGTGGAGGTTTCTGAGGAATGGGGTGATGTGGGTCTGTTTGGGGAGGTCCAGGAGGAGTCTGGCTGTGGTGTCCTGTGCGGTCCGGAGTCTTTTGAGGAGCTAGCTCGAAATTCCAGTGTAGAGAGCATTGCCATCGTCGAGGCAGCTGGTGATGAGGTCCTCTGTGACAGTCTTTCTGGTGTTGATTGGGATCCATATGAAGATTCTGCGCAGTAGGCGAAGTGTGTGGAAGCAGGAGGGGACTGTGATGATTTTTTGTTTCATGGTCAGTGGGCTGTCGAGGATGATGCTGAGGTTGCATGCATGGTCTGTTGGTGTGGGGGTAGGTTCGAGTTCTGCTGGCCACCAACAGTGGTCCCATATGGAGGTGTTCTTCCAGAAGCAGTATTTCTGTTTTGTTGGAGTTGAGTTTGAGGCAACTGTTTCTTATCCATTTGACTACATCGGTCATGGCATTGCAGAAGTTGGTTTTGGCTTTCACGCGGTCCTCATTAAGTGAGAGGATTAGTTCTGTGTCATCTGCGTAGGAGACTACGTTGAGTCTGTGGGATCTAACAATGTGTACGGGGAGGTCATTTAGACATTGTACACATTGGGGCTCAGGGATGATCCTTGGGGTATGCTGCATATGATTTCCTTGGGTGCAGAAGTGAAGGGAGGCAGTCAGATGCTCTGTGTGCATCCTGCAAGAACATAGGCGATCCAGTTGAGGGCGCTTTGCTGAACGAGGACGTTGTGGAGTCTATCGATGAGGGTATGGTGAAAGGCTGTGAGGTTGAGGAAGATCAGGGTCACAATTTCTCTGCAGTCGAGGAGAGTTCTGATGTCGTCTGTGGCAGCAATCCGCGCTGTCTCAGTGCTGTGGTGTGCAAGGAATCCTGATTGAGAGGCGTCGAGTAGTTCATTTTGTTCCAGGTGTTCGGTGAGCTGATGGTTGATGGCTTTCTCTAGTACTTTGGGTGGGTAGGGGAGCATGGAGATCGACAGGTAGTTTTTGAGGTCGCTGGGGTCAGCAGAGGGTTTATTTAGCATCTGTAAAGTTAGATTTTAAGTTAAATATTCTTCTACAAGTCCCAGACGGCACTGAGATACCAGAAAATGTGTAGAGGTTGTTAAAGCCTTGCAACACTTGAAGTTGACCTGCTTGAGGTTGTCCACGACACTCCTATTTGTATAAACATGAACATTTAGCAGGCGGTCAAAGCAATAGAACCACTTACAGACTTTGATGCGGCTTGTTTGAGTGCAGCCAGGACACTCGTTTGGAGAAACAATGTCGGCAACCTTGATCTCACGTGCAGAGAGTAGATTTGGGACCTTTAATCTTTACCATACTGTAATCATCAGACTGCTTTGGACCATAGCTGGGCATCGACTTGCTCCAGTGACCACAGTGTGCAAGGCTGCCAGGGTGATAACCCCAGCTGGGAGGAGGACACCCCTGGACCAGCTGCCTTGTTCCCAGCATCAGAAGGCCTAGCCTGGGATTTCTGCACCACCTGTTGTCCATAATGCAGAGTACTTAAGGGCACGCGGTGGCAAAAAAAACGATCAATTGTATTTCTTGGACATAATCTCGGCAAATTCCGAATTGATGAAATAGCTGCAGGAAACCAAAAATTAGCCGAATAGCAATTCAGTGCCTCGGTTCTCACGGATTGAAACTGATGTCTTTTAACGAGGCCAAACCAATCCCTTGCTGGAGGCAGCCGAAGTATTCTAGGCTATGATCGAGCCACGATAAAGGCGGCCTTGTTCCGGTAAAGTGATACCCTCCTTTGACCTACATCTCTTCATCGAGCATGAAACAACCGCTGTGCTATCTCTAGCGAGGGTCATGTTCCCCTTGGGACCGTTCTTGGGGCGGTTTGTTGCTGCTGGGCACCTGGTTGCAGCCTTTGCTTTCACTGTACCTTATTCACTCTGGGCGATTCTGCCCCACAACTACTGCCCTCTAATGTCAGAATCATGCACGTTTGAGTTTCAGGAAGTGAGCAAAAACCAGAAAAGGCAGCTTCCCGAAACTCACAATTAATGCACGTTTAACCATGTCGTTGGAAGGCAGAATTAGCACGAGACAATGCTGTGCTTGGTCTATCAGGCCGTTTTTTAACTTTTTTAAACTCTACATGTATGACTTTGACCCGAGAAGGAAAACTTAGTAGCTCTTACCAGTGTAGTCCCGCTAGAGACTAAGGTTGTGCATAGAATAAAGTGCACAGCAGAAAGCCCACAGCAACACAATTAAGTAAACATCCATTCGGACTTTTGCAGCAATGAGACCGACAGTCCGAAACAGTCAGGGGTCCACCTCAGTAAACAGAGGTTTTTTTACTGCTATATGTATGAAATCAATTATTTTAAAGTAAAACACGGAGGCAAGGCAGGCAGCCCACTTGAGACGCGGATTCCACCATGGATGCAGCAAGCTGCAGCAGACTCGAAGGCCCATACTGTGGGATACTGTGGGGCGCAGAATTAACGGGGTGCTCTATTACTGCCCCAATCCAAGTTCTGCACCTCAGAATGGGATGTAAAGCGGTAATACCGAACGCCTTCCTACGATCACAGGTGCACAACTCACAATGCTGCAGGGTTTCTCCCCATATATTTACGCAGGTTTTTTACCTGGCTTCTGAGGGATTCCCGAAGCCCTTGGAATAACTCCAACATGCCATTCTCTGAACAAAGATAGGTGTGTGTAAAGTAGCCAATGTGGTATTCCCCATTTCCCTAGTTGCTTCTGATTTACTTACCAGATTTTCAGTAAATTCAATACTTCAGTCTCTTATATATTGTACCACGACTCAGACCCTGGTGAATATTCAACAGCTTCCAGCTGTTGTATCAGTGACTAAATAGGTTTATTCTCCCATGCGCTCAGGATATCTGCTCTATCCCCATTTGCCCCCCAACAAAGTTTTATCTCTTTTCAAGTTACAATTCTGAATTGGTTTAGGTCATAAACCACTTCATTCTTCATTTCTAGCGGTCTTCTAACATTCATATTTCCAACATGAAAATAAATAAATATACAATAAAGAATCTTCCCGCTGGAGGGGGATGCTAATATCTCAATCAAGAAGGCAAAGGGGAAACCCTGTATTGAAAGGAACATGGGTAATTACATACGTGTGTAGGGATACAGTGTTCCATTAAGAACCATTCATAGGCGGTGCTCAAGTGTAATCAATGACATGGAGAGTGCCTTTTAAAAATTGAAAACTTTGGACTTAGTTCATATGTTGATAACCGGTTACTTGGATGCATAATATCATCGCACAAGAACTACTTGGCCAGGTCACTAACTGCATTCTGCCCTGAAGAAGACTCCATTCAAATAATTTGTTGGGGTCAAAAAGTCAGAATTTTCCTAGCTCCAACCACTCATTCATTGTTGGACTTCGTACAATCTTGAACTATTATGTGTGCGGATTTTGGTGTAAAAGTAGCCTAGTGGTTAGGACTACTTTATATCTTATATGTGCACTTTGTCACCATCATCACGTGCACTGTCTCTGCAACTGTTTTTGTGATTTGTTAACAATATCATTTACATATCATGATTAGTCTTTGTGTTGCATGTATTGGCAACATATAATAGGGAGGACATATTATCGGGCTCCCTGTTGAATATCATAATTAAGGCTCCCAATTTTCAGCTTTTACAGATTTTTACAAATAAATACAGACAGAAAACAATGTGTTTCCGGTCTGTATTTATTTTTAAAAGCAGAAAAATACAGAAAATTGTGCTTCTTGAGAGTGGCTTTCAATACTGTTCTTCATGAATTCCAAAACAATATCTGAGCAGATATACAGCATGGGGAGTTAAAAAGCAGAATTTGATTTCCTTAAATACAGGTGAATGTGAACATGCATGTGTGTATAATGCTAACATTTACATGAGGGCGAAGTATTTTGCTATATTGGTTGCTTTATTTGCTAAATCGCAACAGGCGTCAAAGTATGAATGTATATTCATCAGTTAAATCAATGTGGAAATATACCATGTTGCCACTCCATTTATTCTTAAAACACAAAATGAATATGAATAAATTCTAACAAGATGGCCAAAAAATAAATATAGATAAATACAGACGGAAATGTTAAAAAAAAAAATACCATAATCACTGCCCAGCACCCTTTGGGTTTAGTTTATTATCACTGCCTATTAAGTGCCACAATTGAACACTGCTGGCCGGGCTCTGGATCATGTGTGCAGGTTTAATGGCAATTGTTGCACCAGGGCCTAGCAACCAAAAAACAAAGTCCAAAATGTTTTCTTAATACCAAACAATATCCATGAGAGCCTTCTACCGCTTGATAGCATCAAAACGCAAGTGTGCACAGGTTTAGGCAGTACGGTTTATGTCTACTTTTCATTAGGAGTAGAAAGTGACTGATTCTAATTGTAACAACATTTATATTTTCAAAACGACCAGAAGGTTAAGAAAAACACTACAAGCAAAGGCGGCTAATATAACTTCCTGTACAATACACAACCCATAAATATGCAGTAGTTTTATGAGGTCAAACTAGACAGGCAAAACGTATACCAGCACCAATGCTCACTGACAATATGAAGGACGAGGGCGCGCACGCGCGGTAGGTATTCTGCCTACAAGTATAGCAAAAATTCCACAGCAGCAGTAAACCACTTGTGTCTAGGCCCCTTACTACAGCCTGGGTGGTAAATGTACGGTAAGCGGATTATCTGGCATTTTACCAGGTCAGTTTCAGTCATGCACATTTTTCATTAACAGAGCGGTGACCCTGTAGTCATCATAAATGTCTCGAGCACTATCGGAAAGAGGGGCATGTATGAAGAGTGGATAAAACAGCGTTCGCTGTGGCTATGCTTTGAGTGTTCTTTTGCCAACCCAGGTCTAAATGGGATGGAAAAGTGTGCCACTGATGGCATTATCGGTTCAGCCATTTCTGCCATATTTACCAGCTCTGATCCCAATCACAGCCATTCTCTGTGGTGTGAGGAAACTAGGGTTACTTGTTAAGAGCCAATGAGCATTATAATACCCACTCTCCTCCTTAGGTCTATTAACCAACACCACAAAGCAACGTGGTCTTATTGAATCACATGTGGGATTGATGACGTCCAGATCCACTTTGAACTTGGATCGTAAGCCATTCGCAAGCTTGAATGAAAAATAATGTGACTGATGGACCTGCAACCAAGACGAACAACCTTCTTCTCACTTGTGTTTATCCAGCATGCCAACTTTTACATGTCCACCTTCCAAGGTCTTGGCTACTCCAGTAGCAAAATACTGTAAGATCTTACGGGGAACTCTCAATTTTCTAACTTTATTTCAGCTGTAGTGATCTCACTTCCAACAATTAGGAAAAATGATTCTTCAATCAGACCACAAACATAAGTGGTCTGGCCTTACTTGCACTGCAGCAACCCCATTGGGTTCCTAACAAACGCTTTTTACAAAGCTAATATATGTACATAATCGAGCAGTCAACAGTAAAACACGGCAAACGCTGCCATGACTACGCCAAGTCTGCTTGCAAGAGTTTGAATTGTCTCCAGATCACCAAGAGGGACAGGTTTCCTTTACAAGTCCTGCTGGAGTGATATGGCATACCTCTTAGTACTTGTGATTTGCTATATTTATCAGTAGGTCACAGGTAATGTGTTAGAGTAGGGAAAGACGAACCCCATATGCAAACATGGTGTTGAGGACTATTTAAACATTTTAGAAACATCTGGAAACATGCACGCATATTTAGACATACAGACAAGCTAAAGCTTTAACTATAGACTTATCAACAATCTTACTTCTGTTGCTTACATTTATCAATGTTTTTTTCTGGTTTCTCTTTTTAATTAAGAGCTCTCAGAGAAACATAGGGCCTTAATATGGATTGCTGTAATAATAAGCTACCTGTGTCACTGTCCATCTTTCTCTGCAGATATCTGTACATGATCTGTAGAGCAATGAGTGGGTGGAAACACATCCACCACATCACCAGGGTGGGTGCAAGCCCTAGGACAGCTCCCCTGCTCCACAGTGGCCCATCAATACGGCTGTGATGCACTACATAATGCAAACAGAATGGTCAGTTCTTGGTGTCACAGTCAATCCAGGAGAAACCTCTAGCATGGGAAGAAGGGTAACTGGGAGACAGGAAGGAAGGCAAGGCAATGTTTACTCGTGGCCTGGCAGAGGGGGCACTGTGGATGCTGGTAAGGAGTTGGTGCTTTATAGACACAGCCAGCTTAAAGGTAGGGCTGCTGTGGCTACTGAAATGATAAGTGTGCTTTCAACAATGCAGAGATAAATATGTGGATGCTGGCATAGTAACAATGCTTGCATACGATGGTCAACATAACTCCTAGGACAACTATGGCACGTTACATACTGGTATGAAAACGAGAGGGCTCAAGGACTGACAATGTGGGTTACAGAATGGCAATTGCATTTTGCATGCTGCACAGCAGTGGCCTTTAAATGTGGCAGGCAACTGTGGATACTTCAATGGAAATAGTGAATTAAATGCATAGGGCAATAGAGATTGGTCATGGCTGTGGTGCATTGTATGCTTGGACAATATGGAAAATGGTGCAGTATTATGTGGTGTAGAGATGTGGGAAATCTGGGCACGGACAGCATGGCAGCATAGGTAACATGGAGGATACCTCTTATTTGAGGACTCACCACATTGGATCAGCATCCTGAGGGTATCAAGTAACCTGCACCAGCACTAGCACTCTGGGTAACTTATCTGGTCTCCTGAGCAGCCTCCTGTAACTGTTGGGCACACAGGGCTCATTTCAGTGCTAGTCTCAATACACTGGCATGCTGGGCAACCTCAAGCACATTTACACAGCAGTCTGGAATGTGGTCACAATGTGATTCATATTATCAGCAGCACCCTGGAATACTTAAATGTCCTCCTAATGTAATTGACCGTACCCTGTAAATTTAAACCACTATCATATTGGAAGTGACCGGAAATATTATTTGCATCGCCCTGGCATATACGCACTCGCAGCCATTTGATGGCACTTTCTTTTCTTGCACCCAATTGCCAACGGGCTCTTAACTAGTACAGGAATATGATGGGCATGTGCCCTGCGACAGTACTTACAAGGGATTGTATTTCACCCACATGGTGCCCTGCGACAGTACTTACAAGGGATTGTATTTCACCCACATGATTCGCTGAAATCAAGCAATATTGTTTTGGGTACTAACATAAGGAACGCCTATTAAAATACACTGTTTTCTGTCCAGCTGTTTGGTAAACTTGGTTTTAAAGGGCACCATCTGACCATTTTGCATTACTCCCTTTAGCAAGAAAACCCTTTCAAAGTCCCCTTCGAGGATGGGCAGGTGGCATTCGCCCCCTCAGTCCAGCGGGGCTTCCGAATCCAGCTCTACAGCTTCAAGGTCAATTCTGGGTGGAATTTGTAAAGGGGCCTCATTTTCGGATTCTCTCACAGATTAGTCAACTTTTGGAACAGCACATTGTCTGCGGCAAGAAAAAAATATATCAGAATTCCATTCTGATGAAGATCAGGTTATCAATTCAAGGGGAAGGTGAACACCAAACCCGTTTCTCGGTTTATTCAGATTAACAAGGTAAAGGGGTACAGCATTCTGGGGCCCCAGTGGTCAAAAGGCTCTGAAAAGGATATTTAAACATGTCTAAACATCTGTTTACCCTCACAAAATTGTTACTAAAATAGACCTAAATTACTTGTTTGAGATGTTGGCAGACTATCTAGTAATCTTATTGCATAATGCTGAAAGCAATATTTCTAAACAGCCAATATAATGGCTTAAAAACAAGCACTGACAAAGTCAAATGTGTTGGTGTGTCTATTGTTAAAAAAAATGTCACAAGTGCCACTAACTAGAGGGAACAGCACATGATAGCCAGAAGCTTGAAAAAGTCCGAACAGATGCACAGGACAGGTGCAGCACAGCCCACTGTCAGTGCAATGCTTCCTTGTGCATCAAACAGATTCAACGGGATCAGGCAACAGGAGTGCAAAGCTCGCCCAGAGAATACAATGTACGTCAGGAAAGGTAGGGCTTGGGCAGGAGCATTCTGCGTTACTCAAAGCGAAAAGGTACAACACTGAAGATGTGGCAAGCATGCATGCAGGAGGGGCCACATAGCAGGACGTAGCTGAAAGGAAGGAGGCAAGCAGGGGGGAAAAATCATCATCAGATAAGGAAAGGTGTCATAATAAAGGGGGAGAAAGGAAGGGGGAAAGGAAAAAAAAGAAAAAAGAAAAATGATACGCATAGTCACAATTAATGTATGTGGATTAAACGATGCAAGAAAAAGAAGGGAATTGAAAGAATATTTTAAAACACTGCAAGCTGATTTAATTTGTGTTCAGGAGACACATATAGAGATTTCTCAGAAAACTTTACTGGAACAATTGGGGTATAAAGTACTGACATGTACGACTCAGGGTACGAGAACACGGGGGTTGCAATATTAGCTCGGGGAAATAGAACTGCAGTAAAAAAACAACAGGTAGATAGACACGGGCGGTGGGTCTTAACGGAGTGCCAAATTCAAAGATTTAATTTTACTTTATGTTCTATTTATGCACCAACAGAGGACGACCCAGAAACTCTAATCCATATAAATTCTCAACTATCCAACTGGCCTCTCCCCATTATACGATGTGGCGATTTAAATATAAATGGCCTTAATGGGTTGTGGAAAGATGATCCTGCAAGGTTTACTGGTAAAAAGAAAAAAACTCATAGAGCTCTGATTCAACTCATGCAGGACAATGGGTTGATCGATATTTGGGAACATACAAATGGAGGGGGAGGCAGCACATACTATTCTGCCCCCCATAAAACTTTAGCTCGGTTAGATTACTTCCTGATCTCCCCCTCGTTGATACCGATGGTGAAAGTTAAAAAAATGCCCAGATTGATGTCGGATCATAATCCGCTCTCTTTGGAGATCTCTATACCAAATTTTCAGAAAAATATAACTAGCTGGACTTTTGAGAGAGAATTGTTACAGGATACAAATTATACTACCTACATGGAAACTTGGTTAAAAGAATTCCTGGAAAACAATAGAGGTACAGCGTCACCCCAAATAGTATGGGATGCTATGAAGGCAGGTATTAGGGGAGAAACGCTAAGCTACTCTCTTAGACGGAATAAGCAGGAAAAAGAAGATCTTGAGAAGAAGATAAGCTTAGTAGCAAAGTTAGAGGAAGAATTGATAAGAAATATACGAGAGAAAGAGGAGGTGACAAAAGTAATGCAAAAATTGGCAATGGCTATAGCTAGAGTGGGGGAAGCATATGCCGCAAAATCAGCTGGTAAATATCTAGCAAGGAGGGAAGACCAACATGAATACAGCGAACAGGTAGGACGAATCCTAGCGATCAGAACTCGGCAGGCGGCTACTCAGGGGCAGATAAAAGAAATGACTACGGAGGCAGGGGTGATAGTGAAAACACCAAAAGAAATTTGCTCTGTATTCCAGAAGTTTTATAAAAAATTATATAGTCAGGATAATGGGGAAGCAGATACAGCAGAAATTGAGCAATATTTAGAGTCTGCCTCACTAGATAAGCTAACAAAAGAGGACAACGAATCCCTTGAGAATAACTTTACCTCAGAAGAAGTACAAAGTGCCTTTAAAGATCTTCCGTCAGGTAAAGCAGTTGGACCTGATTTAATACCCCTAGAGTTTTACAAGAAGTTCTTTCTGATCTTAGAAGAAGACATTAATAGACTTATGGTTCTTATACAAAACGGTGCTGCCCCTCCGGGGTCTTGGGGAGAAGCTTCAATGGTGGTGTTTCTGAAAAAGAATAAAAGCTCTACGGATCCCGGGTCATACAGACCAATCAGCTTAATGAATAGTGATTGTAAAGCCTATTCTAAAATTTTGTCAAATAGGCTGAGCTTGATAATTGGGAAGATAGTTTCACCGTGGCAGCATGGGTTTATACCGGGGAGGAGTACCGCCGATCATATTAGAAGGGTGTTTGCGCTGCTGGATGTTACAACTGCCTCACGAGACCCTATGTCTTTAATATTGCTGGACGCCGAAAAGGCTTTTGATAGGGTCTCGTGGGGTTTCCTGTGGGCAACAATGATTAAGTGCAATTTCGGGAAAAAATGCATAGGAGCATTAAAAGCTCTTTATAAAAATCTGAGTATCAGACTGAGAGTAGGGGGAGAACTGAGCGAGGTAATAAAAATCGAACGTGGGACCAGTCAAGGATACCCATGTTCCCCTCTACTCTTCGCCTGTTATATTGATTCATTTATTAGCTATATAGAAAAAAATAAAAATATCAGCCCAATTATGCTGAATGGATACGAGACCAAAATATTGGGATACGCGGACGATTTAGCAATCACATCATCAACATCAGTAATAGCAATTAGAGAGATCAAGGATGAAGCTAAAAAATATGGTCTTCTATCAGGGTATAAATTGAACCAAGGGAAAACGCAAATAGTTGTAAATCAATTTGTTAATATTCAGGACGAAAGAGTTATAGAGTCTGCGGTTTATTTGGGCGTTAATATAACATCCGACTTATCGAAGGTTGTGGAGAAAAATCTGACCCCAGTAATTAAAAAGGCAAAATTAGACCTAGACAGGATGGACAATTTACATTTAACGATTATAGGTCGCTGTAATGTTATAAAAATGCTGTTCCTGCCCAAAATTTTATATTTATTCCGCACGATTCCTTTATTGTTTACTAATAAGTGGTTTAAAGAAATAGAGGGGATTTGTAATCGCTTTATATGGGCAAAGGGCAGAACCCGAAGATCCATTAAGATGTTGGCACTATCTAAAGAACGAGGGGGCCTTGCAGCACCGGACTTTAAGACATATTATTTTGCTTCAGTCCTTCAGTATTGTAAAGGACTTCTCGGAGGAAATACGAAAGCTATCTGGAGGGGTAATGCTGGCATTCCGGATATATATGAACTGCTGGTTTTGGATTCTAATAAGGGACTCCTTACTTTCAGGGAGTTAAACTATTATAAAAGAACGAAGTTCAAGGTGTTGGGTGCGGCTATCTCAGCTTGGTCAATTATCCGGAAGAAAATTAAATTAGGGCGAATGCATTTTTATACTCCTTTATATATGAATGAACTTCTCCCAGATGTATTCCATGATCAAGTGATGAGGCGTGGGATAATCTTGGGGTCAGCATAATTGGAGACATCACAGATCAATCAGGGTTAAAAACATTTGAAATGGCGCAACAGCTATACAATTTGGACCAGAGAGACTTTTTCAAATACTTACAGATAAGGTCAGTCCTGCAGAGAAAACAAGCAGGCAATTGTAAATTTATTAGGGTAGACCTGATGGAATTTGTTTGAGATGAGGATGGATGCACAATCTCTCAACTATATGGTGCATTATGCCAGTATAATGAGGATGACAGAGGAAAGGTATTTGATAAATGGAGAAATAAATTAAATCTATCAGGAAATGAGGCTGAAAAATCGCTCAGGTTAGGAAACACTACTTTAAAGGTTGCAAATCTGCAGGCACAATATTTTAAGACTCTATATGAATTATATTATACACCGCATAGAATAGCCAGTTGGGGGGGCACGAGTGGGATCTTCTGCCCAAGATGTCAGAGTATGGAGGCTGACACAATACATATGTTTGCAGCTTGTCCTAAACTAGATCCCCTTAAAGAAGCTATGGAGTAATTCTTTAAAGAGGAATTGAAAATCTCGATTAAATTAACTAATGAGATTATGGTTCTTGGGGTGGCAAAGGAGGGGCAGGAGGTACCCCATCAAGAATTTTTATTTATTGCAATGACGCTGATCCGGCTTTGTATTGCAACGGTATGGAAAGACTCTAATCCTCCTTCGTTTCAACAATGCTTTCAAAATTATTAGCTATCTATACTCTAGAGAAAGCTTTATATGAAAAAAAGGCGCGAAGGCAAAGCAGCTTGGGAAGCGGATATGGGCCCCAGTTGAAAAATGGAAAATTAAATTAGACGGTTAACTAAAAAGAGGGATAGACTCATGCTTATTCTTACAAGATTATAGTCGGTGGGGTCAAAAACTGCTTAGCCCTCTTTGTAATTTTTCATTTTTTTTCTCTTTTTTTTGTTTTTTTGTTTTCGCTTTCGTTTAAACTTTGCCTTTTAAGAATATGTTGTACAATTCGTTTGATTCTTTAAGTGACAAAGCACTAATTGAATGACTTCTGTTATAACTGATATATATGTTAAAATACTCAATTGTTTACACTTTGTTTTTCTGATGATGAAATAAAAAAAATTAAAAAAAAAAAGGAAGGAGGCAAGCAATGGGATGGAGTGTGGTTGGAGGGGGAAAGCAACAACATGGACAGGTGTAGAAGGGGGAAAACAACAGAGAGGGATGGGAGGGTTGGAGGAGGCATGCAACTAAACAGAAACGGACGGTGCTATGGAGTACTTCAACTTAATGAAAAGAGTAGCTTCAAAAATGCGAGCAATAGAAGGACATAAGTATTGGGCCATACTCCAGGGGAGGAACAAACACACGAAGAGGAAGTGAAGAAGGCACGCCCGGAGGAAAGAGAAGCAAGGACATGAGAGTGACAATGAAACAAACCAATTGTATGCAATAGGTGAGCGCTCTAAGCCCACTTTAAGCAACAACAAAAATGTCTCATAAGCGACTGAGCAAGCGCTGCCTCAGATGAGACTTAAAATTCATACTAGAAGATATCAGATGTGTTCAGCAGTCTCTCCTCGAGATTGGATGCCACTTGGGGGTTGTTTGGAAACTGCCAACCACAGAGGAGGAGTTGAGCTATTAGGGGTAGGTATAGGTCGAGTGATCTCTGCAGCAGAGGGTGTCACAAGACCTGGTGTCCCGCCAGATAGCACATATCCTCACATAACAGTCGACCACTCAGATTCCCCGAACTTATTTTGTTGGATCCTGCTCGCTGATGGAAGGCAGGGATGTGCAGCAGCTGGAAGGCAGGGATGTGCAGCAGCTGGGAGACAGGGATGTGCAGCAGCTGGGAGACAGGGATGTGCAGCAGCTGGGAGACAGGGATGTGCAGCAGCTGGGAGACAGGGATGTGCAGCATCTGGGAGGCAGGGATGTGCAGCAGCTGGGAGGAAGGGATGTGCAGCAGCTGGAAGGCTGGGATGTGCAACAGCTGGAAGGCTGGGATGTGCAACAGCTGGAAGGCTGGGATGTGCAGCAGCTGGAAGGCTGGGATGTGCAGCAGCTGGAAGGCTGGGATGTGCAGCAGCTGGAAGGCTGGGATGTGCAGCAGCTGGAAGGCAGAGGATGTGCAGCAGCTGGAAGGCAGGGATGGGCAGCAGCTGGAAGGCAGGGATGTGCAGCAGCTGGAAGGCAGGGATGTGCAGCCGCTGGAAGGCAGGGATGTGCAGCCGCTGGAAGGCAGGGATGTGCAGCAGCTGGAAGGCAGGGATGTGCAGCAGCTGGGAGGCAGGGATGTGCAGCCGCTGGGAGGCAGGGATGTGCAACAGCTGGGAGGCAGGGATGTGCAACAGCTGGGAGGCAGGGATGTGCAACAGCTGGGAGGCAGGGATGTGCAGCAGCTGGGAGGCTGGGATGTGCAGCAGCTGGGAGGCAGGGATGTGCAACAGCTGGAAGGCAGGGATGTGCAACAGCTGGAAGGCAGAGGATGTGCAGCAGCTGGAAGGCAGAGGATGTGCAGCAGCTGAAAGGTAGGGATGTGCAGCAGCTGGGAGGCAGGGATGTACAGCAGCTGGGAGGCAGGGATGTACAGCAGCTGGGAGGCAGGGATGTACAGCAGCTGGGAGGCAGGTAAGTGCAGCAGAGGGAAGGCAGGGATGTGCAGCAGCTGGGAGGCAGGGATGTGCAGCAGCTGGGAGGCAGGGATGTGCAGCAGCTGGGAGGCAGAAATGTGCAGCAGCTGGGAGGCAGAAATGTGCAGCAGCTGGGAGGCAGAGATGTGCAGCAGCTGGGAGGCAGGGATGTGCAGCAGCTGGGAGGCAGGGATGTGCAGCAGCTGGGAGGCAGGGATGTGCAGCAGCTGGGAGGCAGAAATGTGCAGCAGCTGGGAGGCAGAAATGTGCAGCAGCTGGGAGGCAGAAATGTGCAGCAGCTGGGAGGCAGAGATGTGCAGCAGCTGGAAGGCTGGGATGTGCAGCAGCTGGAAGGCTGGGATGTGCAGCAGCTGGAAGGCAGAGGATGTGCAGCAGCTGGAAGGCAGGGATGTGCAGCAGCTGGAAGGCAGGGATGTGCAGCAGCTGGAAGGCAGGGATGTGCAGCCGCTGGAAGGCAGGGATGTGCAGCCGCTGGGAGGCAGGGATGTGCAGCAGCTGGAAGGCAGGGATGTGCAGCAGCTGGGAGGCAGGGATGTGCAGCCGCTGGGAGGCAGGGATGTGCAGCCGCTGGGAGGCAGGGATGTGCAACAGCTGGGAGGCAGGGATGTGCAACAGCTGGGAGGCAGGGATGTGCAACAGCTGGGAGGCAGGGATGTGCAGCAGCTGGGAGGCTGGGATGTGCAGCAGCTGGGAGGCAGGGATGTGCAACAGCTGGAAGGCAGGGATGTGCAACAGCTGGAAGGCAGAGGATGTGCAGCAGCTGGAAGGCAGGGATGTGCAGCAGCTGGGAGGTAGGGATGTGCAGCAGCTGGGAGGCAGGGATGTACAGCAGCTGGGAGGCAGGGATGTACAGCAGCTGGGAGGCAGGGATGTACAGCAGCTGGGAGGCAGGTAAGTGCAGCAGAGGGAAGGCAGGGATGTGCAGCAGCTGGGAGGCAGGGATGTGCAGCAGCTGGGAGGCAGGGATGTGCAGCAGCTGGGAGGCAGAAATGTGCAGCAGCTGGGAGGCAGAAATGTGCAGCAGCTGGGAGGCAGAAATGTGCAGCAGCTGGGAGGCAGAGATGTGCAGCAGCTGGGAAGCAGAGATGTGCAGCAGCTGGAAGGCAGGGATGTGCAGCAGCTGGGAGGCAGTGATGTGCAGCAGCTGGAAGGCAGGGATGTGCAGCAGTTGGAAGGCAGGGATGTGCAGCAGCTGGGAGGCAGAGATGTGCAGCAGCTGGAAGGTAGGGATGTGCAGCAGCTGGAAGGCAGGGATGTGCAGCAGCTGGAAGGCAGGGATGTGCAGCAGCTGCTTACTGTGCAGGGACTTGTAGCCCACACAGGACACATTCTAGTGTAAGAGTTGCCCAATACTTCATTATTCAATTTCGGTAAAATAGCCCCCAAAAATCAATTTCTGCAGTATTCCTTCAATTTGTATCACAAAATATTGGATCCTAAGAAAGCAATTGTACATTGATTTGTTTTGACAGTTGTCTGTTAAAAATAAATTAGTGCAATAAGTCTGGTATCTACCGGCCGCTTCTTGCTACCAAAAAGAAAAACAGCGGGAGTTCCAGGGAAGACCTGGCTTAGCAGTTCGGGCTGGACTGTTCCCATGAGGTCAAGCCTGATTTGCATATGGCTGGGTCTGAACTGGGGTGGTGCAGTGAGCTAAAGAATGATGATAGATGCAACCCAGATCTGTGACTGGGGGTGAGTTTCTGGAAAGTTTTTGCGCTACGCCCATTATCACCTGTGTTTGCAAAGTGGTATAGACACCAACCTTTCAGGTCCAGCTTGATAGCGCAGCTGTCTACAAGACCCGTTACTACCAGTTACTCAAAGTATACAGAAAGTAGGCTTTGGCTCCGCCCAGAAGAATGTCAATCTCTTACATCAAACTACTGGCTGTTGAGTTTATAGAGGGCTTCTTTGGAATGTATGAGGGTCTACATTACACCTCAAAAGTGCAGCGAGTCATCACATACTAAATCATTTATCTCGAAGATCCACTGAATTCAAGTATATATTTTAATTTTTTTGTTTGTTTTTAAATATATAGTTTCATGAATGCAAACGTGAGCCAGACTTGTCGGCTTTGTTAACGCTTGTTTTGAAAAATCCACCCTCCTCTGCACCCAATAACATGCAAGGCCAGTCTAAATTACTAAAAAATACACCTTCCCCAGAAACCTGTAAGAGGAGATGCACTCTGGGAATGGTAAAAACAGATGCCGGAAAAATGCACAGCAACGCCCACCGGATGTTTACTAATGGCACATGGGTTTTAAGATAAACATCACTTACAACCTACGAAAAAGAGAAGCACTGAACCCATTTCATGTGCACCTTTGTACTGAGTAAATATTTGAGGATTGTATTAATGGGAAATACAGGTTTTACTAGTACATGCTGCTGAGGGTAGAACCGTATTCCCTCTCAAAACTACACGAGGCTGGTTATTAACACATACGGGACATTTGTTTTTACACCAAGTGTCAGGATCCCTGAATTTTACATTCAGCCACTAGGATTGAAATGGTACAAGATAACCATTGTCTTCTGTCCTGTATTGTAACTTTTATCTAGCGCTTTATATTACTGATGAGGCCACAAAGTGCACTGGTTTGCCTCAGCACCCCGGGGCACCATTTTGCAGTGTGTGCTTGCAAGAGTGTTAGATGTAGAATGACATTATTGTGCACTTGGCCTGCACAGAGGCCTATGAAGCAGTGCAGCGCAGCAAACAAAAGACACAACACACACTGGCTGGCTGGTGGTTACGGGCAAAGAACCCGAGCAGTCTTTCGCTCCTTTATTTCTAGCCTCCGTCCGCACCCGACCAGAGGGTAAGGTGTACTACATCCGGGTTGGGGGTCACAGTATCATGGCCGGGTGGATCATTACGTTCCTTTCCCACTTTACTCTGATTCCCAGGATTTCATTCTGCACACAAAGTTAAGTCTCTGACTCAGTTGTGGATTTGGGCGTGGATTGCAGTGCTGGCTCCAGTACCTGTCAGGCGGTTCCTCTTGGCTCACATCACCTTGATGCCTGACTTGGTCTCTAGACTGGCCGCCCTCCTGTTGGTGGTCGTGGGGCCCGTCTGCTGCGGTGAGGTCTCCATCCTCTTGGTTGCCTTCTGCAACCTTATTATCCCAGTCAAGGGTGTCTACATTCTTAAACTAGAATCCGTTCAGAGTTACTGTCTCCACACCTTTGCGCCTATGGTGCCATCACAGTTGTTACCTCCCACAGTCCACTTTCATATGATGTACAGAACTTCAACCCCAGCTGGTAGGCCTTCAGGAGCACATGATCTCCAGGTCCAAGACGGCGGCGGGTTGCTTGCCTCTTAAGGCCTGCCCTTTTGTTGTTCTGAACCCACCTGTTCTTGGTACCATCTGGATCATACTCAGGCAGGGTCCATTCCAGGTGTACCGGAATGGTCTCATGCCAGTACCCCTTTACCATGAGAGCCCAAGGAGGGCACTGGGTTGTGCAATGCAGGGTGCCTCTGTATTTCCACAGGAACTGGTTTAAGTTGGTTTTGGAGTTCACTCCCTCATGCACAACGATTTTCAGGGCTTTGCTTAATGTACGCATAAAAAACTCAACATCGCCATTAGCCTGCAGCCACGGCAGGGTAATTCTGCAGTGTCGTATACCCAGGTGGTGGAGCAAACCATGGAATTCGAGGCCTTGAAATAGCAGGCCATTGTCAATCCTGATTTGTTCTGGAAGGCTGAACGGTGCCAAGGACTCCTCCAATGCTGGGGCGACACTGGAGAATGCAGTCGATTCAATCAGCTCCACAATGGGATATTTGGAATGGCTGTCCACTAGTACCATGGTTTTTCTCCCTTCTGGGAAGCTGCCAAAATCAAGGCTAACCTTCCACGGAGCTTCATAGGGTTCTTCCGTAATGGTAAGTGGTGTGGCTTACAAAACTACCATTGACTTGGCATGCCTCACACTGTTGTACAAAGCCATCCACTTAGGCCTACAACCCACACTTTCCCTCACAGCTGGGTTTTCATTTTCGCAGTCCCTTGGTGCCAGCCATGAGCGACCTCTGCCACCCGCCTCATCAGAACTTGAAGGATGACTCTGCGGTCCCCTCTTAGTAGGAGACCGTCTGGAGTACAATAGAACACCCAACAGCTGGATTGTAAAGGGTCCGTCTTGCAGTTACCACGCCAATTCACAAACTTTTTCCATTACCCGGCATTCTTTGTGGAAGGGCATGTGGTGGCGAGGATGACATCCTCCACTTCTCACAATTCGACCTCCATGCATGGAGGTGCAGACTGAGTAGATTCGTGTGTAGGACCCTGCCCTTTTGCTTAGACAGAAGATCAGAACTGAAGTGGCAGCCTGATTGGAGGACAAATGCTCAATTGCTAAGATGCTCCGGGTACCACACTCTCCTGGCCCAATGCAGAGCCATTATAATTGCTTGGGCTGGTCGTTTCTGATCTTTGTCAGAATGTGGGGCAAAAGAGACAGACAGGAAGGTGTACAGGAGTCCTGATTTTCCATTCCATCCAGAACACATCCTTGAGTGAGTGTTCTCATGAAAAGTCCAACTTGCAAAACTTGTTTCGATGGGGGATAAAATATCTATCCATATCTCTACTGTCAGAAGACGCCCTGCACCACTTCAGGATGCAGTCACCTTTTGTGGTCTGCCAGATGCTACCTGCTGAATTTGCTCTGGCATTCAAAGAACCTGCCAGGTGGCTCCCGATATGCAAGATGCTCTGATGCTGCAACCAATTTGAGAGGGGCACACCTCCTGGCATAGGGCCCAGCTCAGGAACCCAATCCACCAGAATTGTTGCAGTACCACATGTCGGTGGTGTTATCCGTGAGAGCCTGCAATAGAATCCTTTTTATGGGCGGTAAGAGGGCATTCAAGGTTAAGCAAATGCTTGTAAGTTCAGCAGTTTGATGTGGAATCTGGCTTCCACTGGAAACCAGAGTCCTCTGAAATCTACCTTCCCCCGATCTCCCCAACTCATCAGTGACGCATCTGCACCATCAGCTCAGGCATGGTATATGAGAGGGTCAGCCATTGTTTAAACTGCGGTCGAGTAGCCACCACTGCAGATCATGAGTAGTGTCCTTTGACATCTGACTGATATCCAATAAGTTTCCCAGGTGCTGGGCGTACAGAACTTCACATTCCATGCAGAGCAATCATATGCCATCTGCCGTAGTCAACAAGGAGGATGCACAGGCTAAAAGGCCAAGAAGCCTCAGAGCCGTCCTTACTGAGATCCAGGACCCAGGCTGATATATCTGGATCAAAGCCAGGACGTCCAAGACTTGTTGCAATGGAGGAAACGCTCTAATTTTTAACATATCTAGGGCAGCTCCAATGAAAGGAAGCTCCTGTGTAGGAGTCGGGTGTGATTTTGGCTTGTTGATCGTTAACTCCAACTATTACAGGAGGTTTGCCCGGGGCACAGCAAACTAAAAATGCTCCTGGCCTAGCCTGAACTGCAGGTAATATCTGTGAGACTGCAGGATGGGCTTATTACAATATAGGTACTGTAGGTCCAAGGACACCATCCAGTTACTCAGGACATGGGCATTCTCGATCTGAAACAAAATAAGAATTTGGCCTTCCGCAGAAAGGCATTCAGAGTTTCAAGGTCTAAAATGGGCCAAAGGCAATCATCCTTTTTCGGCACAAGAAAAAAGCGAGAATAGCAACTCTCTCCTATTTTCAAGTCCAGCACTCTCTCAATAGTTACTTTGGAATGTGAAACTTGCCAACTTGGTGGCTGTTGCCACAGGGGAACAGCAAGGGGACTGGGAGGACTAGTGGTGTTTTCGGCATGCACATTGCCTGCCAGATCCTCATCCCTAGCCTCAAAACAATGGTGTAAATTGCCACTGCAGCTGAGTAAAGTGACATTGCCTAAGCACCTCCTACAGTAGCCTCAAAATTTCCTTAACTGATGAGGAAACCTTTTTGGCAGGAGTTAAAAGACTCAGGGAGCATGTTGTGGCCCTAGTTTCTTTGAAATGTTGCAAAGCACAATCTGCCTTTTGGCTGAACAGACGTAACCCATCGAAATGCACATCCATGACAGAGACCGGTAAGTCTCCAACAAGCCCTACCCAGACAATCAGTAGTATCAAGGCCAACAAGAATCACGCATTTGGCAGCATCATGTCTACTCCAAATTGTTTGAGCCAGTGAGGTCTTACGGTCTTCCAGTACTGCCGGCAAGATCTCACTCTCCATGTCCCAGAGTGCATGCATAAACAAGCAGACTGCACTGACCAACAACAATGCTAGGCTAACTAAGGAGAAAATAAATTTTCCAAACTCCTTAATCCTCTTACACTGCCTATTCGGAGGAGTTGTGGGGAATTAATTAGGGTTAATCTTCCTGGTTGAGGCCTGAACAACCAAACTCTCTAGAGCATGATGTTTAGTGAGAATATGAGATTGCCAGGCACTAGTCAATGTCACCTAGTCATCTGTCTATTCACCGGTGAGCAAGAACAGGGCTTTGACCAGATGCCCATTAAGGTATCAGTGAGAGCCTCATTAAACGGGAGCAAGAGCTCAGATGTCAGATGATGCTGGCCCAGGCTGCTATATTTCCAAAATGACATTAGTCTTAGCCTCAATAGAGGGCAGTGTTAGTTCCAAGACCTTAGCTGCTCATCAGACTATCACTATAAATGTTACCCTTTCATATGCTGGTGGTCAAAAAAAAAATTCAACCATGTATCAGGGAAATTATCTATTCCACTGCCCTCTTGTGAGTCCATGTAAAAACTGTCATCCTAATGAAGGGTTAGACCATCCCCATCATCCTCATTATGATCTCTGGATGGTGGTAAGCTTTGGTTAAAATCAGAGCCAAAAACAGTGGAACCTCTGATAGCACATCCTTCCTGGTAGAGGCACCGGGTCATAGTCCGGTGTCTGCTGCTGCTTTAATAATTTGAGAGCACGACATTGATCGAAATGAATCAGAAGGTCAGACATCAGAACCAGTCCCGGGTCTTCCTAAGGCACTGAAGGCATCGACCTTGATGAGGGAGGGACTGGCATAGGTCACAAAGCTGTGGTGGAAGTTTGTACTGAGTGGGTGTGGGGCCTATAATGGGTCCAAAGGGGTCAGGCAAAACAGAGGATAGATCTGCCAGTGATAATCTGACCAGAGGCGATGTCAGATCCTTGGGGCCCAAAGGCACACTAGAGGGAGCCCGAAGAAAGACACATATTTGAAATATGGCCTCTTCAAAGGTGTACATTTTCTGGGGTGTTGCAGATTTTGGGCACACTAGGATCAATTGTGGGATCCGCTCCACAACTGAAGAGCGGGAGGGAGATAAGACTGATCTTGAGACACATTCTAGACTTTTCTTTAGATGGAGAGTGGCAGCTCTAGATTTAGAGTAAAGCAAAACACTCACAACCAGTCAACTGATCTGGGTTTAATCCATTGTCATTCTTTAGCTCACTCCACCACCCCAGTTCAGACATGGCCATATGCAAATCAGTCTCACCCTGTGCCTAATGGTACCAGTCCAGCCAGAACTGCCAAGCCATGTCTTCCCTGGACCGGAAACAAGCATCCTAGGACCAATTTCGGGTTCATAACCCTCATCAGCCAGGCTATCTTGAATCCAATGGCAAAGTGAGCAAGCGACCCACGTCTGGGCATACCCTGCCAACTTAGGGCGAACAAAGTGACACTAGAGAGGACCTGGCTTGGCAGTTCGGGCTGGACTGTTCCCATGAGGCACAGGATCAAGACTGATTTGCATATGGCCAGGTCTAAACTGGGGTGGCACGGTGAACAAAAGAATGATGGATTTAACCCAGATCTCTTGACTGGGGGTGAATGTTTTGATTTATTCTGCATTCCGTCCATCAATTGTGTGTCTTTTGCTTTCTCGCCCTAGATGGAGAGTGGCAAAAAAAGGGTTTGAGTCGCTTTTGCTTTCTTGTGCTTGTATTTGGACTTTGATTTTGACTTGCTGAAGAACTGTGAATGCATAGCTGACTTCTTGAGTGAGTAGCATTGCGACTGAGTTTGTGCCATTGAGCTGGAGCAGAAGCATGACTTGTGCCCTGTACTACTTCTTGTATTGGGCAACGTACTGCCCCACTTCTTGGTCGTTATTCACCTTTGGATGTATGAGGACATGAGGGACTTCAAGTTGTGTTCCAAGCCCAAGCATGTGAGATACACCTTATGTGAGTTTGTGACTGACATCTGTTTTTTACAGTTGCAGCGTGGTTTGAAACCTGTAGTCTTAGGATGGGAGATCATTCCTGCCTAGAACAATGGATTTTGCTTTTCAGAAGTCATCTGAAGACCAATGACATTGGTAGTGGCGGTCCTGATCCGCGCCGGAAGCCGCAAAGACAGAGAGAGTTGTGTCAACTCACGGTGGGGCCACTTTTATGCGGCTCCCTTCCATCACTTTCGGGGCGGTGCATGGTCAACACACAGCACCACCTGGTGGAGAGCAGGAGCAGTGCTGGAGAAAACTTTTCTAAATCCTATCTAGTGCCTTGGGAGTGTTCTAAAGTGAGGAATGTGCAGTTAAAAGTATCCATCAGAAATAAGCCCTTAAACATCAACGAGGGTGCCAGTTAATGACTGGCAATCATGTCTTTGCTTGTTGTTGCAAAAAAAAAAAAAAATTGAAATATCTTTTTACTGGGGGTACTCAGGACTAGACAGACAGCCTGTCTGAAAGCTAAGGGGCTAAATGACTTCAATGAAGATTTCTAGATCACTCCTGGGCCAACAGACCGGTATCTGGCACCAGAGAAACAGGGGTTCAAAATAAAACTTTGGATATGGACAGGTTCAGTCAGTGCTTTTTTGGAGGATATTGGTCGAGGAGGTAAGAGGAGCAGGTACACATGACTCCCTGCCATTCAGACTGTGTTCCACAAAAATCACTTTTATTCAAAGGAAGAGACTCAAGACGGATTTAAACCCCCTGTACGTTCCACCTACCGGGGAGCCTTTTGTGTCGAGAATAGAATATATCTGCAAATGTTCGTAATCAAAAGCAGGCTTTCTTCCGCTTATGGACTACTTGGGTGGGGCCCTAAACACTTGAAAATACCAAAAGCAGTTTTAATGAGTGCATATTGTCATGTTGTGTAACTAAAGAAAGGAGGACGCTGTTGTAACTCACTGGTAGCTTTTTGCGAGGAGGACCCTTTAATCCCGCTTGCTGGCCGTGGAACACCGCAACAACTCACCGGACCCGCTCCGCGGGTCCCGCATCGTGGGCTGAGGACTTTGCTGATACTGACACTTGGGGGAAAGACGAGGGCTTAACAGGGCTGCGAGCGCTTTAACCGCAGGGACTCAGTCTCCCAGGAGCCCCTGTGGGAATAACCCTTTCCACCTGGTTCGCTCTCCCTGGCAGCCTGACCCGCCCCCTGACCACGAGCGAAGGAAGGTCTTAAGCCAGCCGTGAGGAGAACCTGTGGGACGCTGTTGTAACTCACTGGTAGCTTTTTGCGAGGAGGACCCTTTAATCCCGCTTGCTGGCCGTGGAACACCGCAACAACTCGCCGGACCCGCTCCGCGGGTCCCGCATCGTGGGCTGAGGACTTTGCTGATACTGACACTTGGGGGAAAGGCGAGGGCTTAACAGGGCTGCAAGCGCTTTAACCACAGGGACTCAGTCTCCCAGGAGCCCCTGTGGGAATAACCATTTCCACCTGGTTCGCTCTCCCTGGCAGCCTGACCCAACCCCTGACCACTCCCTCCTCATCCCCTCTTATTTAGTGCGCAGTATCTACCGCTGCGCGGGAGCGCGCAGGAGCGTCCTGGGAGAAGCCCGGGACAAGGGCGGGACCGTCTGTGGCCGTCAGGGGCCAAAGGAGGCTGGGCTGGGCCCGGTCCCGGTCCCTGTCCCTAATATCCATACTTCGCCTACTGCTGTGTTCAGGTTAGTCAGCCCTCGGGGCACCCTATATGTTAAGGTCCAACTATGTCTAGCTTACTACCTTCCTGTGTAGGAGTTTCGATCCTTGGGCCTCTCGATAAATATTTTGAGAAGGCAAACAAGGAAATAGTCAAAGAGCTCTTACTAGCTGAGAAACGTGCTGAGAGTCGTCGCTCTATAGAACAACTTAAAAAAAAAAATGACTCCTCCACCAGATTTAAATAATACACAAGAATTGGGTAGTATTGGTAGGCTGGACAGAGACACTGATCTATTTAGTACTGATCAAATCTCTAGTATTTTTCGCGCCCATAACACATCTTCCGCTCACTCTGCTATAAATAGTGAAGGCAATATAAACAGCCCTCATATTGTCTCCAATAGCCTTATTGACCTAAACACCCCTGCTGTCCCGATTACAGCCCCACAACTCCACTCAACTCTCACTAATCGTTCAATAGATAGTGTAGCTCCCTCCGAGATAATTCCGCTACACACCAAGAGTGACACCGGAATTAAGCCCATGAATCTACGTAGGGCTGTTTGTTCTCCACCA
Source organism: Lissotriton vulgaris (assembly GCF_964263255.1). Classification (NCBI taxonomy): domain Eukaryota; kingdom Metazoa; phylum Chordata; class Amphibia; order Caudata; family Salamandridae; genus Lissotriton; species Lissotriton vulgaris. The sequence continues at coordinate 1,647,787,080 of NC_141694.1, forward strand.
AAGAAAAAAAGGAAAAAAGGGTGGTGTTAAAAGAAAAGGCCCTAACCACCTGGGCTCCTCACCCCCTCTAGTTAACCCCAATACCAAACCAAATGATCCTCCCGTGAGGGAGGTACCACTAGGTACCCACCTTCTACCATCCCTCCTTGAAGAAATACCCCCCATGTCCAAAAAAGAGCATATTGAACTTTTCGATAAACTATTAAAAGCATATATGCTCCCATTAATGGAGAGAGTTAGGATCCTGGAGGAAAAAATGGATAGCCTCCTAGCTTCAGCCGATCCAACCACAACTCCCCACTCAACGAACTCCAAGGTTCAGCCCCAACCGAAAGGTCAGCCTAGTACCACCACTAAGATCCCAAGTAAACCTAAAAAAACCGGAAACATAACTTCTAACAACTCTAACGCCCCCCAAACATCAACTAAACCGATGTTAGTATCCAGGCCAGTCAAAGAGAAGCCCGTGTCGGCTCCAAATAAATTAAATCCACCTACAAACAAGTCAACCATGTTCCCTGGGGTAGACAAAACAAAAACTACAACCCAAAGAGCATCACTAAACCGTAGGAACACAGTTGACTTACCCCCAGACTCGTCAAACTTTGTGATCCTTCTAACCGGTGTCCCCCCGATCACAAATGGAAACCTTGAACACAATGTAAACCTGAAAAATAAAGTTATCTTCTGGCTAAGAGCAAATAGACCCCTCCCTGCTCAATGAAATGGAGATATTATCTCGGTAAGAAGATGCAATTGGGTGGGTCTTCGTCCGAAAGACATAGAAGGAGACATTGTGATTATTAACTTTAAGGACCACAGAGTTGTTTCACATATAAGTGATTGGTACTCAGTAAATAAGAAAGGAGGTATTTCTACTCGAAATCTAAGCTATTTTTACCCGGAGGCTTTGCTTAGACCCCCTGTTTACCCCAGATCTAGTAGAAACACTCACCCCCTGAATTTGGCTAATTACACGTCCCTTTTTTCCCGCCCTGCCAACAATCCCATCACTCCTTTTCCTCTTCCTTCCCGTCGTCATTCCCCTAGTCACTTTCCCATACCAAACAACCATACTAACTATGCCCATTACAACGAGTACTGGAACATCCCGTTGCATAACTTGTATGAACCCTTCTCGGGGTTGGACTATAATGATTGACTTGTTTTTCCATTCCCAGATTTAGAGGCTAACTTAGATTGTACGGGTATCTTTCTCACCCCAGATAATGTTCTTCCTCATATTGAAGCATTAAAGGATAAGCCATCGCTCTGTGAAAATGGGAAGTCCGACCCTCCTGGTGGAGCCTGGGGTACGAAATTGGAAACAAATGTTGAGGTTCAGGCTGTAGTGACTCTAGAGGTTGATGATAAGGTGACTGGCCTTAATGGAGGGTCTTTTAGAGGTTGCCGGGAACCTGTGATGGTAGTTTATGGTGTGGCTGGAACAGATAGAACAGACAAAAGGAGTGATGAAGTACCCATACAGGATGCATCAAGTTATAGGGGGTCTTTTGATGATAATGTAGCTCCTCTACCACAGGATGGAGTATCCTCCGACCCAAAGGCCAAAACTACTGTCCCGGCGGTCTCAAGCGGCACCAAGCTTGGTAGTTGGAATATAGCTGGGCTTGAGTCCCGTATGTGGATTCCGGATTGGGTGAATTTTATACAGCAAGGCGATGTATGGTCATTCCAGGAAACCTGGGCACACTCACCGGTGTTCTCTGTTGGTTATTTAAATTTCAGTAAACCAGCAATCAAAGGTCACAGAGGGCGTGCCATGGGAGGTTTGACTACCTGGGTACACCAGTATGAGGGTGTAAGAGTGAAGGAGGTACGAATCGATAGCCCCGATATATAATAATGCTTAGTGTAAAATCTACCAAAGGCCTTAACATTCAATTGATTAATATCTATGTTAGGGGCATCTAGGGCGGAAGGGTCTCTCCAACCCTCCACCTTTTGGATGATTTCCTATCAGGTGAATCTGCAGACGGGTTTACGGTTGTGATGGGGGACTTTAATTCATGCTTTAAAACCCTGAGTTCAGATGATGGCTCACTCACTGAGGCTGAAGATATGACCTGGGGGATTCCCCAGCTTGAGTTACCCCCGATTGGGAAATGGACACAATACGCTACATTCATTAAAGGGTTGTGCCTGGACCAGGGCTTGCAAGCACTAAATGGTAGAGTGCGATCAGACAGGACGGGTAGACATACCTTCAGCAACGGCAGACACAGTAGTCGCATTGACTATATTTTAGTCGACGTTAAGCTGTGGGCTGCAGTTGAGGATATGGTGGTCATGACCCGTCCGGAAAGTGATCATGACCCGCTGGTGGTGGAACTAAGGGACCACAGCTTTCTTGGGTCCGAAAGTTGTAGGCCAAATGCTGTTCATGATGAAGTCGTACTTAGTAACGACATGAGAAGGGTACGTTGGCCAAAAATTTCTGTCAATGTAGAGGCACGTAAGGCGATTAGAACTCTGGTAGCTAACTCCTTGGAAGAAATCCTTAAATATGAGTCACAGGATGTTATCAATGCAACAATTACTAACATTCACACCAGTCTATTTCTAGAGTTGAAAAAGCTGTTTGTGAAGTCTATCTCCAAGCAGGGTAGGAGGGGGAAACTGAAAACTATAACCTGGTTTAACGAGGAGTGTTGTCGGACCCACGAGGATTTGTTTAAAGCAATAAAGCAAAAGAACCATAGCCAAATTAGGTCTTGTAGGAAGGCTTATAAAGATGCCAAGCACAAAGCCAAGACCAACTGGGATGACGAACGGTGGCTATCACTAACCGAAGCATGTACCTCGCGGAATATGCGACAGTTCTGGCATTTACTAAAATGGGGTATATTCCAGGAAGACCGCCCAACCCCTGCTTCGGTAGGGCAACATCAGTGGGTATGCTACTTTGAGGAACAATTTAGGAACCATAGCAGTGGCCAGGTTGACATTCTCTGCCCTGCGCTGGCTGCTCCTCTTAAGTTTACAAGCTGTGAAGTTAAACATGTTTTGCATTCTATACCGAGGGGCAAGGCACCAGGACGGATTGAATACCAGCTGATTTATTCCAGCATGATCAGGATCTCTGGGTCCCTTATATAGTCCAACTGGCAAATGCTCTAGCCTCTGGTGCTAAGGTCCCCGAGTCCTGGTTTGGGGCAGAAATCCTGCCAATTTACAAGAAAGGCGATCGGTCGGTTCCTTCCAACTACCGTCCGATCAGTCTTATAGATGCAGTTCAAAAAATTACAGCCCGCCTTGTACTTGGCAGGATTCAGGAATGGATCAGTGAGTTTAACATCCTTACACCACTCCAGGCTGGCTTTCGGTCCCATGTGAGTACCTTAGACCAGGCTTTTCGGTTCATTCTTCTTTACTGGAAGACTGTCATCCTAGGTAAAGGTATTCTCTACGCAGCCTTCGTGGACCTAAGGTCTGCATTTGACCTTGTCCCAAGGGCAAGGTTGTGGAATTGTCTAGTAAAGTTGGGTATGCCAGCCTCTCTTGTACGCCTCTTGGTGAATCTACATGCTCAAACTTTTGCCCAAGTACGTTGGGGTAAACCAGGGGAAGTAACTGATAGATTTCCAGTTGCTAAAGGTGTAAGGCATGGGTGTGTCTTAGCCCCTACCCTTTTCTCTTTATATATAAATGGGGTTATTAATTACTTTGCCAATCACCCCACTGATGCCCCGTCCCTGGCTGGAATGAAAATCCCTTTGCTCATGTTCGCTGACGACACCCTTTTAATTTCCAATACCAGACAGGGCCTTCAACAGGCCCTAACAAGGTTTGAATTGTTCTGCAGCGAGCATGAGCTTGAGGTGAATGTGTCAAAAACAAAATTAATGATACTAAGAGGACACACCCCGATTACAGCTAGGGTTACCATGGGGGGCACATCCCTGGAACAGACTAAACGGTTTGCCTACCTTGGAGTAACGTTTAGCGAGACCCTTAGTTGGTCTCATCAGGTTGACCTATTGGCATTAAAGCATGCGCAGATAGGAGGAGCCCTGATCAAAGAACATAAAAGCTCCTTTACCCGGCCCATGTCCCCTTTAATGAAGATTTATGGACCGAAAGTTCTACCCTCTGTCTTGTATGGGGCGGAGCTCTGGGGCTACAGTAATCTGGATCCCCGGAAAGCTGCTCAAAATAAATTTCTTAGGGTGGCCACTGGTCTCCCACAGTCAACACCGCGGATCCCACTTTTGTACGATCTTGGGTGTCAGCCCGTGGAGGACCAAGCCAGATTGCGCCCACTAGCATTCTGGCGCCGCCTCTGGACAACGCCTGAACTCCAACTCTATGCAAGAGCTTGCATTGAGGTTAGGGATCTTCCTGGAGCATATAACATAGGTTGGTTCAAGGATTTAAGAACCACGTTGTGTGCCCTGGGGCATGGAGAACTATGGTTAAACCCAGATACTACAACCTTCCCCTTCAAAAAGGATTTGAAGATGCAATATTGGGATTGGGTTGTACAAAAGAGACATTCGGGACTGACTGCTAGTAACCTTACTGGTATATTCGTTGTTATGAAGGATTCCCCCTGCCTTGAAAAATACTAGGATGCTATAACCAAGCCCCTGGATCGCAAATTATTTCATCAATATAGATGCGGTTCTTTGCCTTTAAAGGAGTTCACTAAAACGTGGGGTAAGGGTGGGTCTGGGCACTGTCCTAGGTGCCCAGGACAGGGTGAAAGTATAAACCATTTTCTTTTTGTCTGCCCGCTGTATGTTGCCCCTAGACTGAAGTGGTTAAGTCCAGTTTGTAGAAGCTTGGGAACACGCTCAGCAGCAAATGCTAGTAGGATACTAAGGACAGATTTGTCGCCTGTGATTGTAACTGGTGTAGCAAAATACCTAGGATGGGCTTGGATCTTAAGAATAAGGTTCATTAACTCGACTTAGGCTTTAACCTAATACGTTAGGCTTTCCATTGAATATGTGTTATCGTGCTACCACCTATAGTGCCCGAGCTACTATGGTTGTTCAACCAAGGATTTATTGTAATCTTTTAAAAAATTTCAAATGAAGTTTTGTACAAATGATTTAATATGGTCTTAGACTGTTTTAATACTGTTTTACACCATTTTAAAACCAACACATGTATTTTTGCTACTGTAAATTTGTGATGCATGTCTTTTATGATGTAATAATCGAATAAAGACTTCTTGAAATTGAATTGAATTGAGTCCTTTCTCATTAGAAGCTGCCCCAAAGCTATGTTGCATATGAACAAAAAAACGAAGGAGATAAACCAATATATAACACAATAAACATATTTAAGCAGTAATAGTTTTCACTTTCAAAGTGGAGAGGGCACAAACATATTAAGCATCTGGTCTGTTTGTTATCACTAGGTTTATTTATAAAGGCCCTTCATCGAGTTGAAAGGAAATTGCCTTCTGAGCGTGGAATGCAGATATCTGATGTTCTTCTGAACTAAATTGCATGTTCATTTTCAATATTACAAGCTTTGCTTTAGCAGAGGCATGGGCAATTAAAAAGGGAGACAATTTAGTTCTGCTGTGTTCTGCATCACTTAAATTACAAGCATTTACGAGGAAGTGAGATGGGGCCATCTATGCTATCTGTACAGGCAGTTATTAAGTAAATGAAAGCAGCATGTTTGAGGGATGTATGTTTCACAGCTGAAGTGTGCTTCATTCTGCAGAGAGCATAAGGGAGGAACAAAGTTTCCTTTCCATTCAGTGTCTTCTACTCGATTGCATTTCTTGTATAAAGTGGCAGGAGCTGAGTTTTTTCTTAACTTATACATATGTTTTCTTGAAACCTAGATTATGAATCTTTAATAGCACATTCAATGTAAGCAGAATAATGCATTGGTCACAGAAATCCTACCAGAATTTACAGAATTAAGCGCAATGTTTAATGTATTGGGATGTACAAATTGTCTGCCTCTACATCTATAATTTTGAGAGAAAATATCCTTTACGAGTATTTTGTGGTTAAAAAAAACAAAACACAAACGTGCTTTGACCAGGACAATCAACTCACAATTTCTTTTCAAAAAATTATTTTACAAAAAAGTATTTAGGTTACACCAACAGGCTGGTAAATTCCATGAAGTACAAAGTTTGACAAATTCACAAAACTTTGCAAGCAAAATGTAAATTCAGCCAACCCCAATTACTCCATTAGGATAAACTGAGAATAAAACCTAAAAATCACACTGATCATAATACGAAGAAGCAAATCCAAAAGACTCAAATAATTTCCATTACATTACACATACTGTAAATGTAGTTCATTTTCCATGGACATGTCCTCCTACTTCCATGCCGACTGCTCTCACAAGACCCATAGCATCCTTGGATGAGGGACTTTCTCCTATCCAACAAGCAACATTTCGAAAAAGGGTCTGCGAACATTTTAACTATTTGTATTACATCATACTTAGAGCATACCTTATACTTGGAAAGATTAATTGGTTTTATGCGACTACTGCTGCGAAGTGTCCGGGATGTGGAGAATTGGGGGCAGAATTGTTCCATATGATTTGGTCCTGCCCGGTTTTAGCTGGATTCTGGGAAGCAGTTATTGACTGTTTAAATTACGTAACTTTTCAGCCTGCCTCCTTGGGGGATATCCTCGTCCTAAAAAGAAGAAAATCACTCTGTGATTTACAGATTTGGCATTGATTCTGGCTAAACGTGGATTGAAAATGCATTGGAAGTCTGTGCGTGGACCTCGATTCATTAGATGGGGAAAAGAACTGGTTAAATGGGCTGGACTGGAGAGTGTTGTGTTATTTTAGGAACGGAAGAAAGGGCGGGAAAAGATTGAAAGTGCACGAGCATGGGAACGCCCTGTGGACTGCTTGTTGGCCCCAGACACAGACTTGTATACACCTAATAGATGCTAGCTCTCTGATATCTGATATCTCAAGAGGATAGAATTAACTTTCCTAGCATGGGGTGTCAGCGGTAGGACTTTAAACTTCTCAAATTACCTTTAGGGGACTTTGGACTACTGTGGAATATATTGGAATACTGGCCATTAGGGTGTCGTTTATTTGGCAGCTTGATAAGGGGCAACTATAGGTAGGGGTGTTAGGTAATGTTTGCAAGTTGGAGGCTAGAATGATCTAAAGGGATCTTGCAATATATGTAATACACTGATTGCATTTATTGTATTTACTTGCTTGTAATCTAATTATTAGTGCATTTGTGTACTTGTCAAATTAAATCTACATTCGAAATTATTTATAGGCTATTATATGCATTGATTAATCCTTTTTTTCTGTACACTTTCAGCTTTTGTTTTATGTTCTATATTGTAAATAATAAAATAATTTAAAACATTTTTAAAAAACTATTCGTATGTGATCAAAAGTTTTGAAAGCTGATGCTCAATCTGTGATGCCATCATTAAATATAATGGAACTTTCAAGCCACATATTGAAGGTTTCCTTACTGAAAACAGAAATAAAATATAACCCAGGTGTTGATTTTTTTGATTATGCATGTGCCGGACTTGTAAATAAATGTAACATTTCTAGTAAGGTATATTTTCCTCACTGGTGCAGGCTATTTCACAAATCTAACAAACTGGAACAGATTTTCAATCAGGGCGATTTCTAAAGTTCCTGAGGAAATCACAAAGGTGATGTGTGGAATGCTTGAATATAGTCTCCATTTTCCACCCACTATGCCACTCCCGACCGAAAAAAGCTTTATGCAAAACAGTCTTGGTTCCCATTCAGAGAGGACATGGCTTGGCAGGTCGGGGTGGACTGTTCCTACTGGTCCCCAGGGATGTCTGAAGGGAGGGCTAATGATTCCGGGGCACGAGAACAGCACAAGCATGTTGTGCATCCCATCCTAAAATTCTATTATCCCCCTAAGGATCGCCAGTGCTCCAAGCATCAAGAAGCAGAGAGCCGGGGGCGTGGCTAGCACCCAAAGAAGATGGTGGTGGCTCCGTGACTCTCCTGCGGTGACGGGGACACGGACGGAGCGAACAAGATAATTTTCTGCACGCATCCTCTCGCAACTTCAGGATATGCGATGTGAATATATGCGGCACTGAAAGATCCCTTTTTTATAGTTTTTTTACTGTTGGTAGATGGAATTGTGGCACCAGTTACTCGCAGCGCTTCTCTGACTAGCCTGCGTCTGCCGTTTTGTCGACTTGCCGGCCGCTGACGGGGTTTCCTCCAATGCGGCGTTTTCAGTGTCACAGCTCGTTCTCTGCCTAACAATGTTTTCCGGAGGTCTTTTCATGATGTTATAGGTACATCTATGCTGCCTTGAAGTATGTCGTTCTTTTCCCTTCATGACTACGGTACAGCGCAGCTTTGAGTTACAAGCTTCCTCCATTTTAGGATCCTTCCTTCTATGTGCAGCTTCTTCTACATGCAGTCTCCTCTTCATCAGCACAAAAGCCTAGAGGAGTGATCCTATATTTTCTTGAATATACTGACTTAATGGAGGTGCTGTCAGCGGCCAGAGTAACTAATCGCATAACTTGGTCAGTAAACTCCTTATTCTTTTCTCAAGATTATGCTAAGCCAACTGCTGATCGACGCAAAGAATTCTTAGAATTACGACAACAACTACCTTCAATAGGCGCAAGATATGGTCTCTTTCACCCATGCCTATTTAAAGTAACCATTAATAACAAAACGACTACCTACGAGGACCCAATCAAATTGAAGAGTTTTCTCTACTCGTACCATGCTAACACAATGGATAGTAACACAATGGATACTAATTCTTCATCCAGTTCTACTTAGACAATTTACAGATTCTGTTATGGTTACACATTTTTCATGATTTAGGAATTTGATTTTGACACAATTGTTGTTTATTAATAGGTAAAAAGTAGTCAATGTATATTGTTAGCCTTTTTTCATGATATGCTTCTTTCATGTTTTTCTCTAAACAGGTTGTTCCCGCGTGCTATTTCTTCTTCCCTATGTTTTTGAAGTCTGTTCGTTCTGTCCTCCTTCCCACCTTCCCATGTGGGTCTTGGACACGTCATTGTTCCATGTGGCCTTCCATCCCTCCACCTCTCGTATGTCCTGGATTATATGCAAGTCTTTTATCTTAATTATTCTTAGTCTTTTCTATGCTACTTATATATATATATATCTTTCTTTCTCTTTTTCTCTGAATGTTATATCTTATTCCTTACCTTCCTCATCTGTTTTCTCAATTTCGCAATCCTCTTCTCCTTTTCAGAGGTTGTTATTTTGTTGCTTTCCTTTTTCTTCCTGCTTTACTTTTCTGGTTCACTTATCTCATTTTACGTACAGTTGATTTGATGTCAATCATAGCTTAATCAGCTCAAGATGTTGTTCTCACTGGAGGTTTTTGCACGTTCTTAGTTTTGATCTATGCCTTTAAAACTTGTTTCATGGAACGTCAGAGGTTTACATTTGCCTATTAAACGACAGAGGGTTTTGACTCATTTAGCTAAATTGGAAGCAGATATTGCTTGCATACAAGAATCTCACTAAACATCTGAAGAGTCTGCAAAACTAAAAAGAGGATAAGTGGGTGAAGTTCTTTTCTCCCCAGGTGATGGCAAACGTAATGGAGTTCTTGTTCTTTTTCGTAAATCCCTCTCCGTTAAGATTTGATCACATTGTACAGATCAGGCTGGTAGAAGGATATTTGTTAAATTTGTGGTGAACAATTTTTCAGTCTCTTTGTTGAATATTTACGTACCCACAGTTGGTAAACCCTCCTTTTGGATGTCCCTGACCCAAAAAATTACACAATGCTATGATGATAATTTTATTCTTGTAGGCGATTGTAATGAAATTCCGGACCCGTTTCTGGATCGGAACTCAGCATCTCCCTTCATACCTCACAAATCTCAAACTATTTAAGCAAACAATAAAACAACACAAACTCATAGATGCTTGGAGACTTTGCAATCCTACTTTGAGGGAATATTCCTTTTACTCACCAGCCCATCATACTCTATCTCGCCTAGATTATATTTTTATTTCTCACAACATTTCTCAATCACTCATGAAGGCGGATATTGGTTCTATTCTAATATCTGATCATGCCCCTGTTACCATTCACCCCGATGTTCTACATAAGCCCAAATTACCCCGCAAATGGTGTTTTAACAATGCCCTACTTTTAGATCCAGTCTTCACTTCATCATTCACCTCTTTTTTGAATGAATATTTCACTATTAACCAAGCAAATGACATGTCTTTTCATGTAGTTTGGGATGCCTTTAAGGCTTCAGCTAGAGATTTTATCATTTGTTTTGTTTCCAAGAAACGTAAAAAAGCAACAAATTACCAATCCTTTATCATCCAAAATTAAAAAACTGGAACACTCTTACTACTCTTCTAAGTCAAACGCCTGTTTATCTGACCTTTTGAAAGGCATATTCCAATTTAATCAGGACACTACTAACAATGCTTCAAATTATTTATTGAAATCAAGTGCAAAATTGTATGGTGGTCAGAATAAAGCTGTGAAATTATTGGCTAACTATTTAAAAGTTAAACAAAATAAGCTTAATATAGAGTCTATCTTTGGCACTGATACTTCTTTGAAATTTAAGGATAGAGAGATTCTAAATGAATTCCTTCATTTCTATAAATCACTTTATATATCTGAAACCCTTTCTTCCGACCAATCTATCTCTCAGTTCCTTTCCAAAATTTGTTATTCCTCTGGTATGTGACCAGATCTGTCCCTTTTAGAATCTGACATACACAGAAAGAACTTCATGCTGCTTTAAACATTCTCAAAAAGGGCCCAGATGGTCTCACTGTAGAATTCTTTACTCATTTTGCTTCGCTGTTAATTCCCAAATTGCATCCCCTTATACCTTCTTGCAATCTGGAGGCTGTACTGGATCTTTTTCCGATGCTCTTATCTGTCTCATACCTAAGGATGGTAAAGACCCTCAACATTGTAAAAATTACCAGCCTATCTCCCTGGTTAATATAGATTATAACATTTTCTCAAAGGCTCTAGCATTGAGATTGGAATCTCAGATGCCTGATTTACTGGGGACTGAACAATCCGGTTTCGTTAAGGGGAGACTTATTACGGACAACACTCGTTTATTTTTTCATATTCTCTCCAAAGCTTCACATGTTTCCCATCCCTTGGCAGCCATAGCTTTGGATGCAGAAAAAGCTTTCTATAGAGTCGAATGGCCCTATCTTTTTCAGACACTTAAGTGGTTTGGTTTTCGTCCAAAAATTATTGCCTTGATTTTTATTTTGTACTCCAACCCAGGAGCAGCTGTAACAGCAAATGGTGACATCTCTTCTTATTTTAACCTTGATAGGGGAGTTAGTAAAACGAAACGGAGAGAGAGGACCACCTTGTCTATCGCCTTAGAACCTTTTTTTACTCCCGATTCGTCACTGCTATACTTTTAAAGAGACCAGTATTAAAATGGCATCTTATGCCGATGATGTGCTTTTATTTCTTTCGCAACCTCAAGTATCTCTCCTGCTTTTATGGCAGAAGTGGAATCCTGCCATTTGCGATTTTGGAAACTCTTAAAAACCCACCTCTTTCCTTAATCTTTTCTATCTATTTCTCTGGTATTCGCACTGGTCTCTCTGTTCTGGTTTAGCGCTGGGATGCTTCCAGGTAACTACGCGCTCTATAAATCCTTCATTCATTCATTCGTTCATTCATTCATTCATTCATTCATTCTTTGCGTCCGTGTCCTGATATAAATTGAACAGGGACAAGTGTGAAATTTTACCCTTAACAAAATATACTTTTACAGCTGACTTTGCTATTTCGGGTTTCTCATGGAGCCCTAAATTTATTAAATAATTTGGTTTACATTTTACTCCTTCCATATCGGGAACAGTGTCACGATGCATCGACAACCGCATACAGAGACTATCTTCTTTAACGACAAAATGGCACCCCTTATATTTGTCCTGGTGGGGCCGCTTAGATACCATAAAAATGATGCTATCCTCTATAGTTCTATATACAATTTCTAATATCCCACTGTCAATTCCACTCAAATATTTTCAAAAACTCAATTCTATCTTATCTTCCTTTTTATGGGGACACAAGAAGTCACGCATGTCCATTCACAAAGTGATTCGTCCAAAATCGGAAGGTGGGGTGAATTTCCCTCACTTCCCTCTTTATCATAAGTCCTTTATATTAAGTCAGTCGTCACGTTGGCTCTCCGATCCTTCCATAAATTGTCCTCTTTGGACTACACTAGAACATTCTTTTATTTCTCCCTTTTCCTTCCAGGAATATTTATCCTTCACGCGCAAACCACAATCTGTTTCAACTCCTATTCTCAAGCATACCTCTAAAATTATTCCCAAAAAATCTTTTGTATCTTTTCTCAATTTCCCTATTTGGCATAACATACACATTTTAATTAATAACAAACCTTTATTCTGGAAATCTTGGCGGCAACGTGGGTTGATTTGGGTACATCAATTATACAGTCGGGATATGATTATGCCATTTGCACAAGCTGGCACTGTTTTTAATTTTCCCTCCACTTTCTGCTCCAAATATTCTCTGCTAACACAAGCTATCCAATCTGCTCACCTACAACACACGACCTCTCACATCAACACCCTTTCTGATTTAACTCTTGCAGATAATTTACGTTCCTTACTACTCCGTAAATCTAAGGCTTCCATTATCTATACATTTTTACATAACTCACCGATTCCGAGAGACAAAATTAAGGTAGAATTATTGTGGGAAAAGGAACTCTACTCCTCTTGGTCTGTGGATTTTTGGGATGAAATATGGCTTAAATATAGGAAATCTTCTAGAGCCGCAAACACAACACAAACACTTTTCTTAATATATAATAGACTTCTACTATCTCCCCTTGTCCGTAATACGTACCACCCTGATATCTCACATAATTGTTGGTCTTGCTCGGTACCACATGCGGACTTATACTATTTCCTTTTTACATGCAAGTTTGTCCGGATTTTTTGGGAAAAGGTGTGGTCGCAACTTAATTTGATTTTTCAAGCCAGCCACTCATTCTCTATTTTGCATATCTATCTAGGTAGTTTATCTCCCATATGGGAAGGTTGCGACATTAATGTAAAAGTAATTGACCTGTTAATAGCGGTAGCCTTCCAACAAATAACTAAGGAATGGAAAGACTTTACAACACTCTCATATCAAGCATGGTGGTATGCTGTCTGTTACAATCATAGACTGGACACAACATTTGTATACCCGGCACATTTGTCGTCCAAACGTATATATTTGTGGACGCCGGTTACATTATATATTGATACTAGTGCTAGGCGCCCAGTTCTCCCTACTCCTCTACAACAAGAAGTTACTAAACCTCCATGACTTCCTTTATTTCAATACACAGTTCTATTTATACATCACTTTATATCGTAATTTTCTGCAGAACATGTCTAATTTCCTTCTTCAAACCAATGTAACATATGGTATGTTTAGATTGTTTGTATACCAAATATTTGATTGACTGTTTTATATTCTTAGATTTTATTTAATCCAACGGATATACTGTATGTAATCTTCTTACTTTCATTGCTCTTATGTTTTATATATTATTGTAATTCTTTATCCTAATAAACTTATTTTTGAACTAAAAAAAAAAAGAAGCAGAGAGCAGTTGCACCTGCAACCTCCAAATGCCCCAGGGAAGAACTCTGCATCAACAAGTGCTGTAGCCCTTCTGTGACTCCTAGGGAGGGCTAGTGCAGCAGAGGTGCTACTGTGCACCTCCATGCCGGTGCTCGTATCTGAGGGGAGAGGAAGAATAATACAACCGTCGGCAGCAGTGCTGGCAAGGAAGACGTATGCACTGGGGAAGCTGTGGATCAGACCTTGCAGGCCTGGTCCCCGCCCAGGGCTTGGTGTCAGTGCACGGTACCCACACTTGGGGCAGGGGAACCATTTTTTTTTAAAACAAAGCAAAGCCCGCCAACAAGCGCTTCTAAAAATAAAAAGGAAAAACTAGCATGGCCTTCTGCAGCATTTATGAGAACACCGGACGGCATAAGGATCGCTCTATAAAGCCTAGCCGGCCTTAAAGTTTATGGGTAGAAAAAAGTCTCCCACCCTGAACTCATAGGAATACTGAAAACTTGATTGACATGTATATTGTTGGCACTAAATCACTGTAGATATGTGTTTAGGTTCATGACAATTTTACCATCATGAAAGGTAGTGAGTATTGATTGCATTGTGTTGAACATATATTTGATCTCTAGTTGTTATGGTGACAATGACAAAGTCAATAGGCCTGACTTTTGATTAACAGCCTCCACATGTTGTGTTAGTGAACTATCTTGTTACTAGGGGTGGCAACTTCCTGATGGGCAGCCCGAAAGTTGTGCCTCCTGCACGGAGGGGGCAGGGTACATATAAGAGGGCTACCTGGTATGTCGCCCCCTTCGTAAGGGCACCCCCTGTTGGTTCTTAGGCCCTTTAAAGAGTGTCACCATAGGCATTTCCCCTTGCCATTCTGTATACACTTGTTAATGTATGTCTATTTTTAGCATTATGTGCAAATGTTTCCTTTTTATAAAAGAAAAAGCACTAGCTGGACAGCAAATTACTAAGTGTTGTTTAATGCATTGCTGAGTCTTTTGCCCACAGTCCCTCCCCCAGAGTATGCCTTGGAATGCTCTGCCTCGCTATCTAAGAGTCAAATGGTAAAAAAACAAGCATTTGCAATGCAACAGGTCTCGCATTTGGAAAGTTTGAGCTATTGCTATTGTAAATGTCAAAATTTTTATTTATGTGTTTTTGAAATTACTTACATTAATAGCTTTGTCCTTTACAATGTCAAAAGTTATTACTTTTGCAAATGTGACACCTATAGCATTTGTAATGCAATGTGTGTGGTGTTGGGTGTGTGTTGCGGTTGTGTGTGTGGCCTGTGGTGTGTGTGTGCAGTTGTGTGTGGGGGGTTGTGTGTGTGTTGTGTGTGTGTGTGTTAGTGGGGGTTGTGTGTGTGGGGTGTGTTAGTGGGGTTTGTGTGTGTGGGGGTGTGTGTGTGGGACGTGGGGGTGTGGGGGGGTTGTGTGTGTTGTGGTTTGTGTGGTGTTGTGTGTGTGGAATTGTGTGTGTGGAGTTGTGTGTGGTATTTTGTGTGTGTGGGGTTGTGTTTTTGTTGTGTGTGGTGTTGTGTGTGTGTGTGGTGTGTGTGGGTGTGTGTGGGTGTGTGTGTGTGTGTGTGTGTGTGTGTGTGTGTGTTGGTGTGTGTAGGGGGGTTGTGTGTGTGGTGTGTGTAGTTGTGTGTGTGGGGTTGTGTGTGTGTTTGGTTGTGTGTGTGGGGTTGTGTTTGTGTTTTGAGTTGTGTGTGTGTGTTGTGTGTGGGGTTGTGTGTGGGGTGGGTTGTGTGTGGGGTTGTATGTGTATGTGGAGTTGTGTGTGTGGGGTTGTGTGTGTGGGGTTGTTTATGGGGTTGTGTGAGTGGGGTGTGTGTGATGGGGGATGTGTGTGCTTGTGGGGGGGTTTGTGTGTGTGGTGGTTTGTGTTGTGTGTATGTGTGGAATTGTGTGTGTTGTGTGAGGAGTTCTGTGTGTGGGGTTGTTTTTTTGTTTTGTGGTGTGTGTGTGTGTGGGGTGTGTGGGGTGTGTGTGTGTGTTGGTGTATGCGTGGGGGGTTGTGTGTGTGGGGGTTTGTGTGTGGTGTGTGTGTGGTTGTGTGTGTGGTGTGGTTGTGTGTGTGGTGGGGTTGTGTGGTGGGGTTGTGTGTGGTGTTGTGTGTGTATGTGGAGATGTGTGTGTATGTGAAGTTGTGTGTGTATGTGAAGTTGTGTGTGTATGTGGAGTTGTGTGTGGGGTTGTGTGCGTGGTTGTCTGTGGGTGTGTTGTGGGTGGGTGTGTATGGGGTGTGTGTGTGGGGTGTGTGTGTTTGGGGGTTGTGTGTGGGGGACAATGTGTGCGGCTAATGTGTGAGGGGGCAGTGTGTACGTGCGCAGTGTAAAGAGAGTGTGTGAGGGTGCGGGGTGTGTGAGGGTGCCGGGTGTGATTCTGCAGTGTGTGTGCCCTAAAGTAGTGTGAGTGAGCAATGTGTGAGTGCGCAGTGTGTGAGGGGTCAGTGTGTGAGTGCGCAGTGTGTGAGGGGTCAGTGTGTGAGTGGGCAGTGTGTGAGGGGGCAGTGTGTGAGGGGGCAGTGTGTGAGGGGGCAGTGTGTGAGGGGGCAGTGTGTGAGGGGGCAGTGTGTGAGGGGGCAGTGTGTGAGGGGGGAGTGTGTGAGGGGGGAGTGTGTGAGGGGGCAGTATGTGAGGGAGCAGTGTGTGAGGGAGCAGTGTGTGAACTGGCAGTGCGTGAGGGGGCAGTGTGTGAGGGGGCAGTGTGTGAGGGGGCAGTGTGTGAGTTGGCAGTGTGTGAGTGATCTGTGTGAGGGCACAGTGTAATGAGAGTGTGGGAGGGTGCAAGAGAGCGCGGTGTAAGGAGCACATGTAGCCCCTGGTGCAGGCGACTTGCGTTTGTTGGCGTCATTAATTTACACTTAATCAAACTGAAATCAGTCATTTAGAACTGGTGTGCCCCGAGCAAACATGTTTTCCTATTTTCAGTGACACTTTAATAAGTTAGTATGCGCCAGTATTCGCAGACTGTTAAATTGTTCTTGGGTTTGCATATATTTGAAAATGTCTGTTATTCAAAACAACTGCATTGTTGGTCACACCTCAGCTGGGAGCGCTGTCTGGGCATGCGAGGATGGGTGCACTAGGCACTTCCAGAGCAGCAGAGATTTTAGAAAGGTTTCTTTATGGCATTCCCTTTCGGCCTGCTGCAGTATAAAGAGGCGGGGGTGGCGGGGAGAGTGGTGAGGCCAGCAGAGTGACGCGATCTGTGGTGGGGGAGGGGGGAGGGAATTGAAGCGCGGATGGAAAGTGCCCAAACAATGCAACACACTGCAAAGACAATTAGAAGCTTGCAGCAGTATCTGGGTGAAAGCATACGTGTTTGGGTGCGTGAAGTAAACATTAAATTAAAAGTGAATAAGAGAGGGATGCAGAACACAGAGGCAGGAGAGTATTGAAGTCAAGGGCAGGCAGCAAGACACAGAGGTGAGGCAGGATAAGAGTGCTGGGTGGGGAGAGAGTGATATTCAGAAAAATGTAAGCAGGAGGGAAAGAAGGAGAATCCGACAGGGGAATGCAATGACCAGGGAACCTGAAGTGAGCTAAGGTCAAGTAGTGATTCACACAGAGCCGTACTTCTGGACTCCTGCGATGGATATCGGGTGACTGGTTTGTTTATTAGCACGGGTGCACACCAAATTTGGCCCAACTCGCTTCAGCTGCAGGATTTGTCACAGCAGGGGGGGTAAGGGGTTAGTGCTCAACAATAAATAAAAAAAACAGACTATTGCTGCGAACTGACTCGGTGGACATCCCGTGGCCATGCTGAATGAAACGGCCTGAGCTGTAACAGACCCAAAGTTTGCCTTTTCTCGTTGTGGTGTTAGAAACAAGGATTTGTGCGAACTGAATTAATACTCGTCAGACGTGTAATATAAAATAGAGTCGGACTTCTGTGCGTGCCTGTTTGTATAAGAGAGAATGAATAAAACAGTGGAAAAGGAGGAGGAGAGAGATGTGGAGGATGAAATAAATGAAGGGGAGAGAGGAAAGAGGTAGAGAAGGGAGACAGAGAAGGGAGAGAGATGACAATGAGACAGAAAGGAAATGCTGGAAACTAGAAAGAAACAAGAAGAGAAAGGGAGATATGGAGGCAGAAATGACGATGATGATGAAAGACAAGAGGAGAAATAGGAGGCAGAGAAAAAGAGAGTGAAAGGGAGAAAGAACGCGAGCCAGTAAGACAAATTGGGAGAGTAAACAAGCGATGCGCGCTCTGTGCTGGGGGAGGGACATTAAAGGAAGGGGGCGGAGAGGAGCCTGTGAAACTTGCGGCGGAGATCAAGGGAAGGGTGGGAGAGACATTGGCGAGCGAGGAATGAGGAGGTGTGCAGCCTGGTGAGCTGAAGTGGCAGCAGAGGCGGAGCGTGTGCACAAAGTGTCTGGTAGCAAATGGCAGCTGTTCACAATGCGCTTGGTTGTGCTCACATGCACTGTACCTGATCAGCAATTTGGGTACACTTTTCAAAGCCTTACTATAATCTCGCCAAACATCCCTAACGGGTTGGCTTAGCGAGACCTAAAAATGTAAAAAGGAGGTGCCTGGTTTCCAGTTGGGGATTCACAATACAGGGCCCACAGGAAACCCGTGGCAAAAAGACTCCAGTTGTTACAATTCGACCCCAGTAGCCCCTTCCTAACATGGGACTTTCTGACCTGGATTTTTTACAAAGAGCCATAAAAAAATAGATAAAATTGCTTGACACATTAGAGACTATGAGGAAACAAGAAGCAATACTTCATGTTCATTGCAAGAAGGGGAAAGAGGCGTACAAATGCAGAAAACTGAGCTCAGCGTATTTTGGAGCTCTGACATCAGAAATGCTGATACACAAGTATGCCAATTCCAGTGTTCAATTTGTCACACATATTTATGGTAGTCTACCAAATGGCGGCGCTGTCCAGAGATGTTTTAAGGCATCGACAAAGTGGACTGTGGCCCAGGGCCCCAGCCTTTTTAGGGGGCCCCCTTATAGAGTCAGCTCTATTCTGCAGAGAGTTTTGCCCGAGTGATATTGAATAATTCTTAAACAGATTGCTATTACAGACTTTTTGCCGACAAATGCTGTGTTTATGTGCCAAGCAACATTTAAAAAAAAGTTTATTTTAGATCCAAACAGGATCTCACATATGAGAATATGGAGAGTGTTACAGAGATTATATGCAGTGATATTAGTGAGCTGCTGCTGTGTTACAATATTGAAAACACACATCACTATCCCTGAATATTACATTAAACACGTTTATAATGTGGGCGAGTTTGCCAGTGCACTGTCAGTGACCTGGCCAAAGAGGGCATGAAAGAGCTAAAATTGGACCATATATTCAAAAATATGCCGAACAGGGGCCCTCGAAATACGCTTGGCCCATGGCCCCCAGAATCCTTAAAAGGTACCTGGCGATGTCAGTCTGTTAAAAAAAGCCCATGGCCATAGTGTTTGAAAATTGAACATAGGGGAGAGGAGTTGGCCTAACGGCTAGGGCGGTGGACCTCCAATCTGGGGAACTGGGTTCGAGTCTCGGCAACAATGCTGAACAGCCTGTGTGTGATTCTGGGCAAATCACTTAATCTCCCCCTGCCTAACAAAAACACACAAAACAAGCATTGGAAATGCAATAGGTCTCGCATTAGGAAAGTTTGAGCTATTGGTATTGTAAATGACACTTTTTTTATTTATGTGTTGGTTTTGAAAGTAGCAAAATTAATAGCTTTGTAAGTTACAATGTCAATAGTGTTAACTTTTGCAAATGTGACACCTATAGCATTTGTAATGCAATGTGTGTTGTATTTACGTAACTTAGATGTCTTGATATTACAAATAACAATGGCTTTTAATTTTGTAAATAATTAATACTTAAATAAAAGTTATTGTAATTTATAATGGCAATAGCTTAAACGTTTGTAAATAACTTGTGAAGATTATGTTCAGTGTATTTTATTGTGACGAAAATCCAAGAACATTGCATTTGCACCTACACACACACAGAGCCACACACACACACACACATATAGATGTAGTAGTGGTGGATCTGGGGGATATGGTGGTGGTGGATGTGGTGGTGATGGTGGATGTGGTGGTGATGGTGGTGGATGAGGGGGTGGATGTGGTGGTGGATGTGGTGGAGGTGGTGGTGATGTGGTGGTTGTGGATGTGGTGGTTGTGGATGTGGTGAAAGTGGTGGTGGATGTGGTGGTGAAAGTGATGATGGTGGTGGGTGTGGTGGATGTGGTGGTGGTGGATGCGGTGGTGGATGAGGTGGTGGATGTGGTGGTGGTGGATGTGGTGGTGGTGGTGGATGTGGTGGTGGTGGTGGAGGTGGTGGTGGAAGTGGGGGATGTGGTGGTGGATGTGGTGGTGGGTGCGGTGGTGGTGGATGTGGTGGTGGATGTGGCGGTGGTGGATGTGGCGGTGGTGGATGTGGCGGTGGTGGATGTGGCGGTGGTGGATGTGGCGGTGGTGGATGTGGCGGTGGTGGATGTGGTGGTGGTGGATGTGGTGGTGGTGGTGGATGTGGTGGTGGATGTGGTGGTGGATGTGGTGGTGGATGTGGAGGTCATGGTGGATGTGGTGGTGGATGTGGTGGTGTATGTGGTGGTGTATGTGGTGGTGGTGTATGTGGTGGTGGTGGATGCGGTGGTGGTGGTGGATGCGGTGGATGTGGTGGTGGACGTGTTAGATGTGGTGGTGGATGTGGTGAAAGTGGTGGTGGATGTGGTGGTGGATGTGGTGGTGGATGTCATGGTGGATGTGGAGGTGATGATGGATGTGGTGGTGGATGTGGCAGTGAGGGTGGATGTGGTGGTGGTGGATGCGGTGGTGGATGCAGTGGTGGTGGTGGATGGGGTGTTGGTGGTGGTGGATGCAGTGGTGGTGGTGGATGGGGTGGTGGATGTAGTGGTGGTGGGTGTGGTGAATGTGGTGGTGGTGGGTGTGGTGAAAGTGGTGGTGGATGTGGTGGTGGAAGTGGTGGTGGATGTGGTGGTGGAAGTGGTGGTGTATGTGGTGGTGGTGGATGCGGTGGTGGATGTGGATGTAGTGTTGGTGGATGTGGTGGTGGTGGTGGATGTGGTGGTGGTGGATGCGGTGCTGGTGGTGGATGTGTTGGATGTGGTGGTGGATGTGGTGGTGGTGGGTGTGGTGGTGGATGTGGTGGTGGGTGTGGTGGTGGATGTGGTGGTGGATGTGGTGGTGGATGTGGTGGTGGATGTGGTGGTGGATGTGGTGGTGGATGCGGTGGATGTGGTGGATGCGGTGGATGTGGTGGTGGTGGATGCGGTGGATGTGGATGTGGTGGATGCGGTGGATGTGGTGGATGTGGTGGATGCGGTGGATGTGGATGTGGTGGTGGATGTCATGGTGGATGTGGAGGTGATAGTGGATGTGGTGGTGATGGTGGATGTGGTGGTGGATGCGGTGGATGTGGTGGTGGATGCGGTGGTGGTGGTGGTGGTGGATGCAGTGGTGTTGGTGGATGGGGTGGTGGTGGTGGATGGGGTGGTGGATGTAGTGGTGGTGGGTGTGGTGGATGTAGTGGTGGTGGGTGTGGTGGATGTGGCGGTGGATGTGGCTGTGGATGTGGCTGTGGATGTGGCGGTGGATGTGGCGGTGGATGTGATGGTGGATGTGATGGTGGATGTGGAGGTGGATTTGGAGTTGATGGTGGATGTGGTGATGGTGGATGCGGTGGTGGTGGTGGTGGTGGTGGATGGGGTGGTGGTGGATGGGGTGGTGGTGGATGTGGTGGTGGATGTGGATGTGGAGGTGGATGTGATGGTGGATGTGATGGTGGATTACATTGAACCCGCACGCATCAAGTGCGGATTATACAATATAAAATAATGATTTATTTTGCGCTGACTCGCAACCTTAACCAGCTATGATCATTTAGAAATAAATAAGACGTCCACGTAGCTGTGTGAATACAGCACATTCTACAGCCGATTAATAAAAAGTCACCAACACAACTAAATAAAGAGCATGAAAAGACAAATAAGAAAGCTGGTGAAAAAGAAAAACATTGCCCAAAAAATAGTGCTTCTGCAAACTGCATATATTGTGCAAAAAGAAACGGAGCATTACTGACAAAGACCAATAACTTACTTAGCAATTCTTTTAAGCGAAAGAAATCCATTGCAGCGCACGTTCAGTGACTAAAAATTGAAATCAAAGCAACCACATTCATCCATCAAAAAAACAGCTCAAGAAGGCTGTATGGTGGGCATCGTAAATAAAAAGTGCACTTTACAAGGCCGGCCGGCCGTGAAACTGAAAGCACGGCCGGCCGGCCGTGAAAGCCTTTGATGACGCAGGGGGTGGAGCGGCACCAAGCTGGGCAACAAATGGCTGAAGTGGTCACATGTGTACGACCAAATTTAACAAAAATATTTGATGGTGACAATTGTGTGCTTTGTCGTGAAACAGATAATATTATGAAGATGGCCTCATTTCACACTGCTGCGTAGATCACGGGTGGAGTCGTAGGTGACGCCATCCCCAACCTCAGCGAATATCCGGAAGCCACGTGTGCTTGGCTCATGAACTTCGTGTGCGGCTCCACCGCAAATGCAAATATCCTGTTAGTGAATCGGGTCAAGTACATGTATGGACGTGTTGACGCAAAGGAGATCAAACAGATGTTGATGTCAATAGCATCCTACGGGCAAAGAACTAGGTGTACCTTCTGCTTCAAGCAGGCAGTGAGGTTGTATCAAATAATCAGGCACAAAGTGTGCTATCCGTTTCCAAAATTACTTTTCAGCCAGGGATAGTTCATTGTAAGTCACTACTACAGAGACTCTTTGTGTGATGCACATTCACACAGTCTTGAGTATACTTAAGAGGGCATTGCTGTGGGGAGGGGGGAGGAGAAATGCGACATGGCGGGCAGGGGAGGGGGCGGAGCGGGGAGAGGGTGTTAAACAGCAGGGGCCTTTGAAGTGAAGCTAAGCTTCACTTCAAAGGTGTGGGAGGAGTGCGGCTGAGGGAACAGACGGCGATTTGGTGATGTGCACGCGCATTTTAGGTCAATGCGCAAGCGCATTGACCTAAAAGCCACGGGCACAGCACCAAATCGCCAAGTTGGGTAAAGTCTGTTTAAGCCCCTATAGAGCTTTGCCAGCTGTGCGCATGCGCACAGCAGGCGAGCCCTAAAAACGAATGTGCCCTCATGTAATGCAACTGGTGCTATGTAAAGCACTGTGATACCCAAATCGGGTCTATCAAACTCTGTAAAACAAAATAAACTTACAAATAAAAAAAAGAACACTATGGGTCTAAGGCTATTCTTAAGGCTTTGTGTCACCTAGTGCAGTCCAAACTAGCATTGATAGGGCAGTGATGGTATGTAGGCGTTGCTGATTCTGCTATTTCACAGCCCTCGAGGGGGCCTGAGGTGGCACAAGCAGCAGTGGCCTCTTGAAAAATATCTTTGGCCCTGTCACTTATTTCCAAATTAAGCACTGGTGCGTTCTAAAGCTTTTAAGCAACAAGAAGGAACTAGAAGTACCAACAAGCCTGTACACAGGCACATTCTGTAGTCAAAAGAGAATACTTGTAAACTCTAATAGAACTTGAGAAGAGCATACCTGGGCCACATGGAATTTTAGCACTCCCACATCTGACACTTTTACAGCATGCACTAAAGATCGGGGTCAGCTTACAGTAGTTTTGCATTTCGCAGTTAAAGATCATTGTATATTTAACTTATTAGCCGCGTGTAGCTTCAAAATGAATGCTGCTTTGCATTTCTTTTCGTTGCATTGATAAACCACAAATACATACAGCAATCTTCAGACTTTGAGCACACAACGCTCAAGGCTTTAACCATTGAAGGCTTTTAGGGTTGGAACCTTACCCATCTGTCCACGTGGACCACCTTCGGGAGCAAGCCTTCCTAGAACGTTATCATACCAGACAGAGCAACCATCTTGGGACAGAGACAAAACGACCCTTGTAATTACACCCCCGAGGTTTCATTTTCTTTTGCAGCGTTTCCGAGATTGGCGAAAACGCATATGTTATTTACAAAATGTCAATTACGAATTTTGCCACAAAACATTTTTACCCAAAAACATCGCCAGGAAAAGTTTGACATTTCTTAAACTATGCTTTTTAAATTCTTCCAGAATGGGCTGATGTTCCATTTTTGTGACAGACAGTCGTTTCTTAGAAGTTTAAGATTTGTACAACATGAAACTAGGAAAATAATAATCAGCCTATTTACTTAATTGGGCGTTATATAAGGAACCACGTGTCATTTTACCATAAACTTGGGTTATACAGAAAAAAGAAAGCAAAGCTTATACAAAGTGAAGGGCATGTCATGACATGACAGACATGTCGTTGAGAAAATCCATTTAGGTGACCATGTTCTTAACTTCTGGCATTCTTCACTGCAACCCCTTAGAACAGTCCCGGGCAAAGGCTTTTTTTAAAAGTATGTGCTTTAAAAGTTTAATCTGAGGAAATTGGGGCTGCCTGTAGAAAACTAATCAATACTAGAAATTAGATGCAGTCCACTTCTCGACAGTTGATTATTTCATAGAACCCTCAAAATCTCACTAACCAATACTGTAATAAAATCGAGAAATAGAAAATCAAGAACTAATGTAAAAACCTGCTTTACCAGACTTTATCTCCCAATTTTACATCTATAGACTCAAGATGCCATTAGCTTATGGATCCAAGAACACCAAGTGTCCACACATTTCCTGATAATCAAATCATAAACAAAGTCAGAATTCATACAAGTTTTTGAGTACACACATACCATCTTTCAGCAGACAAGGTAGAATTATTGCGTATAATTACTAAATTATAAGTAATTCTTAAATAAAAACTTTGAATAGCCACACATTGCATGCACCAATGGGAGATTTTGATGAAAGATTGTGTGTAGTATTTACATATATTACTAGTGGTAATCCTATGGGAATGAAGTACAAACAAGCAATGATGCTAGGCTCAACTCAATTTTCATTATCCTGATGATAAAATCAATTCCATGTGTGTGGTTTGACGTAGTTAACGGAACAGAAAATGCTCAAGATTGCCACCATGTTTAGTACATGCAAGACACGCAGAGACATATACTAATTCTGTTTCTATGTCTTGCTTGCAGCGATGTCTGTCGTAGTTCTCATGTTGCCAACAAACACATACATACAGAAGAGTGGGCTTTAGGTTAGCCCCCATTCAGCCATTGGAGATCTGCATTTTTTTCAAAGTTGCCATTGGCTGAGTAGGCTGTCCTTAAAGCCATGCAATATGGGGAACTAAAGGTGACTTCAAGTAGTCCTGTGTGATAACCTCTCCTCTATTCTGCCATTCCCTCCCCAAACACTGTAACTTTGTCCTCTTATAGTTCAACACCCTTACACCCCCCCCCCCCCGCCCCCCCCAGGATAAAAATGACCATTCATATTGGCTTCGCCATTGTTGGCTGAATTACTTCACAAATATTGGCAAAGCCAACTCATTCAAAAATGGCCACCATCCACGCAGCCATCTTTGCCAATGCATGTACAGAATTTCTTGCTAAGACATACCTCCCCATTATTATTTCCAATAATAATTTCAAAAAGGTAACAAGAGAAATGATTCAGTTGTCCGATATGCAACCGCGGAAAGGATTCAGTTACCCCATATGCAACCGCGGAAAGGATTCAGTTGTCCCATATGCAACCACGGAAAGGATTCAGTTGTCCCATATGCAATTGCTGTATCAACTGTATTGTACGTGGCAACATAACCACATTCAACATTTTACATTTGTTAATGTCACAAGCGAAGAACAACACAATAACATCACGTCTACTATTCAATTATATTTTAATTACATTTCTCTCGTTCTTTTTTTGAATACTTTGTAATAACATTAGGGAGTTAACTCTTTTTTCTTTATATCAGTATTGTTTTGGGACTAACTTCCTAGAATTAAAGACCCAACCCATTCTTGTGTCTATAACGCACACTCCTTAGGGCTTCATGGGAAAAGTTTATAGCTTCTGTTTCTGGAAGGCAGATCGAAAGAAGTTGTGGGTATACTAGCAGTGATTGTTCCTGTTAGGAGATTTTCACTGGTCTGCTGCAGGGTCATGTTTAGAGTGAAAATACATAAGTAGTTGATAGGTAACAAAAACTTGTGAAATTGAGGCATCACATTGAACTTTCAAACATTAATCCGCTTTTAATTTACATAATAATCAGGCAGTCTCTGATTTGAATGAGTTTTGCATATTCCCTTCTGCCCTCTTCATAAAAGACATTCCCTAGACTCTTCGGTGCTGAAATGGGCTATCCAGGGTGGTTATACATAGTCTCAGGGCGGGCAAGCGTGCTACTCACAGACAGTGCAAAGGTGCAGCAGAAGTATAACAGACTCATTGACCAAATGCAGGACCAGCAGCATTATGTACTACTATGCGCCCGTCAACAAGCCATTACCAGACAATGCTTTGTTCTTTTTCGACATAGGGACAAGCAGAGAGCGGATCAGGCCATGCATAAACAGGGAGGTGTTAAGTGGAAATAAGCCCATTTAACGGTCTGAAAAATAAATGTCACTCTAAGGCAGAGGGGAAGATACTCTGGGGGCTAGTCACATCTCCTGCATGAAGTCCCAAACCAAAAAATCCAAATCTCTGAATCAAACTCTCTCACACCTAACAGCGGAAATGTAGAACATCACATCTGAAAATAATAAGCAAAAAATACAAATTGCCATACACCTATTCAGCATACTATACACGAATCTAGTATATTCGTACTTATTTTGTACATACAACAGTGTCAATTTTGCAAGTTACACTAGCAGGTGGCTCTTTTTTTAATCCATGCTCTTTGCATTTTTTTAGGTCTTCTCTACTGTCTGGCAAGAGATCATATTATCACACACCAAATACCCACACATCGTGCACCACCCAGAGACGGAAAGGAATTTATTTTTGGACTACCCCTTTCAGCCACTGGCTGCTGTGGCTCATTCGGCTTGCACAAACATGCACACACTGGCATTAATTCTTTTTTTTTTTTACCAGCAGTATTGTCACCCTCTTAAGGTGTTCCCACTCCTCTAACTCCCCCACTCATCTGTTGGTTCCTTTCCCATCCTGCTCCAAATTACTACAGGGCTGTTTGCTTTACTTTTACTCGCTCCTGCACAGTGCACACTTTATTCATTATTGTACAACCATCTTGGATTGGTTTGCAAAACCAAGATAGCCACCAGGTGTGCGCAAGCGCACCATAACACATGCACACAAGTGCACCATGATCCACTTAAAGATATTTTAGCTTTAATATTTTACTGTCACAGGGTGACAGACAACAATGTCAAAATGGTAAACTAAAAATAATAAGAGAGTGAGTGGAGGGCCAATGCAAATAAGCATTGACGGAGTGCAGGGCTTTAAAATGCCTGTGCTTTTTAAAGGTGAGATCTACTGGCTTTGCCAGTGCTTGTTGCAAATAGCTGGAGTGCAGCTTCTGACTAATGGAGTGGTTGACTGTAAAGTTTACTAATGATGTCAGTAGTGCAGATTGTAAGGCATCATTGGTAAACTTTGCAGTCAACCTCTCCATCAGATTTTTTTTCACAAATGCTGGGAAGGTAGGGTGACAAGATATCTGCAATAACCTCACTCTTACATAAAAAAAGTACACGACTCCCATTGCTAAATGCAAATAGCATGTCATCCTACTTTTTCACAATCTTTGCTAGAAAGACACACATCTGTGGGTTTTAAATACCAAATAGACTAGGAAAAGCTCTTAACTGCTGGTTACCCACACATTTCACTTTCCAATCTGGGGTAGACTCGCATCGAGGGTATTCTAGCTACAGAACATGATTTTGAAGAGGAACAACCAAGCAAATTAGCAATGGGTCACATGTATGGAACTTATAAGGTTCACTTACCAAAAATGCCATTTGGGCATATTGTAGTAAACAATGGACATTCTTCATGTCTATGTCTAAAATCCAAGAGAAAATCCAAAGCCAACCAGAAAGGTCGTAATAACCCACTGCACAAACTCCAAAACATTCTGCAAGTCTCATCATTAAAGTGGTACCCAACATGTCGGTCCACAAACAGCAAAGAATAGAAAGAGGCCAACTACAGCCAATTCAGGTATATTGTTCGTAAAAATAATCTTATCCACCTTCAAGAAGAGTGGTGCTTCCAGTTTCATCTTCGTGGAGACCAGCACCTAGGGAAAACTGAACTTGAAAATAGAAATTCAAATGAAAAAATATCCCAAACCCTACTCAAAATGGTATCCATCCTAGATCACATTGTCAGACTGTTACAGTTGGATTCCTACATCACACGGTATAAATTGCCATGGAACAGTAAAACATTCTGTGGTTGCTCCTGGTCAGTGAGGATGTATAGAGGTGCTTGCAGTGGCATGGATATGGGTATGTGGTCTGTTCTTCAAAGAATGGCTTTAAGTAAAGTGGCGTATAAAGCAACTCATGGTTTGAAGGAAATTAAGGGGAATGGGCATGGGCACTATTCTTTCTGGGTATGTCTCGGCGACAAAAGGTATAGGGCAACCAAAGTATGAGGTTTAGGGCAGCTGGTCTAGTTTATAAACAATACCTCAATGGCTATGTTTTTTATTTTTTTTATTTCACAGAATTTTTATTGAGAGAGTTTGGTATTGATATGAGCAGAACAAATAATAGCAGATAAAGTCCATGGTACAAGTACATAATAAACCGAGAGGCGGTGAAGTAACATAATATGGACTAAACATAACATGCGGGGGGAAAAATAAACCAGGTAAATAAAGAAAATGACAATCAAGCATCAAGTCCGTACAACACGAAGGCATATGTCAGCGGGCAGATCGGTCATATAGCACAGCAGGGTGAATCACAACCATCAAATGACATATTGAGAAATTGCTTGCCACAACAATGTTTTAGGTGCCTCACGGAGGTTTGAAGAGATCAAAGTGAGCGTCAAGTGAGACCCATATTTTCCTGTGTTGTGGGCGCCAGGGGTGAGAGGCAAGTGCAATGGTATCGGCACCCCTGAGATTAGAAACCCAGTTGAGCCAATGGGGGAAGGAGGCTTTGGCTGTATTTTTCCAGTTGGACGTTATGACTTTAACCGCCGCCGTCAGTAAAAGATCAAGTAGGGCTTTGTCATTTTCATTTAAAGTGACAGCTTTGGAAGAACCCATAACTAGAGTAGCAAATTCTCTCGGGAGAGAAACGTGCAGGGCTTTGTTAACAAAGTCAAATATCCTGTCCCAGTATGTGGCAACCCGGGGGCATTTAAATATTAGATGTTCAAGGTCTCCTCCCGCTTCCAAACAGTTCCAGCAGGAGTCATTGTCTTTGATGTTGTGCAGAAAAAGTCTCCTGGGGGTCCAAAAGGCTTTGTGTAGGAGCCAGAATTTAGTTTGGGATAGAGTTGGGCTAATTTTGTGTCTTGTGGTCGATTCCCAAATTCTGGCCCACTCGTTATCAGATGTGGGAGTGGAGGAGTATGATTCCCAATAGGATTGTAATGCAGAGACCAGGTTAGATGTCTGTGGTTTGATCATTTTGTACATTCTGGAAACCTGGTGGCCAAGTCTATTAAGGGTGGATAAAAGGCCAGGGAGTGAGGGGGATGTGTTGCCCAAGTTTGCTTTGGTTAGGGCCACCTTAACTTGTAGAAAATAGTAGAAGTCAATGTTCTCGAGTTGAAATCTATCCTGTAATTCCTTGAATGTGAGTGGTGTTTGGCCCTCGTAGAGGTGGTGAGGGAAGTGTATTCCCTTCCTGATCCAAGAAGGATTATACAGCGGTTTACCTTTGTATGTTATAGTGTTATTCCGCCATAGGGATTCCCACTTTGAATTGCGAAATTGATGGGGTAGAGATTTACTTATATGGAGGAGGGAGTTCTTAGTGTTTTTAAATATGATGTTAGAGTCGATATCGGGACGCACTTTGATGGTAAGGAGGGAGGAGGGGTCAAGGCCTTGCACTAGGGATTTTTCGATGTGTAACCACACAGGTGTGTAATCAGGCTGTGGAGTGAGCCAGATCGCACCTTGCCTGGCCAGGAAGGCGGTCTGGTAGAGTCTAAAGTCGGCCAGATTGACGCCACCCAAGGATTTATCTAGTTGTAGCTTTTTCATGCTGATCCTGGCTTTTTTCCCCTGCCAGAGGAAGGAGGTGATTACCTTATCCAGTTTTGAGTGGAAATCGTTAGAGAGCGTTAGGGGAAGCATCGAGCTCAGGTAATTGACCAATGGGGAGATCATCATTTTTATCGTCTCTATCCGACCCCACCATGTAATGAATCGCGGCGACCAACCATCCAAGATTCTTTTAATTTTCGCTAGTGTGGTCGATTCATTGTGCTTGAGTGTACTTAGTATGTTGTCAGTGAATTCTATTCCTAGGTACTTAATGACATCCGGTTGCCAGGCTAGACCTGAATTTCCAAGGACCTCTTTGGTAGTATGTACATTAAGGGGTTTAACTTCGGATTTGTCCTTGTTTAACTTATAGCCGGACAAAGCCGAGTACTTACTGATGGAGGACATAAGCCCCTTAATTGATAGGGTTGGGTGTTCTGTGGCTATTAAGATGTCGTCGGCATATGCCGCTAGTTTTATCTGAGTGTTTCCGAATGTGACACCTGCGATGTCCTCATTTTTCTTGATGTCGGTGAGTAGTGGCTCAAGAGCCAGTAGAAATAGAGCCGGTGAAAGTGGGCAACCCTGTCTAGTTCCTTGGAATAGGCGGAACGGGTCAGAGAGTGTTCCATTAATAGATATACGGGCAGAGGGGGCGGAGTATAAGGCCATCACCATTTTAATGAAAGAATTACCCAGATTGAATGCGCTCATACAATGCTGAAGAAATGGGCATGAGACTTTGTCGAATGCTTTCTCAGCGTCTAGGGTTATTGCAACCATCGGCATTTTGCAGTTTTTCGCTTTTTCAAGTATGTGGCATAGGAGTCTGGTGTTGTCGTTCGACATCCTGTGTTTCAAAAATCCTACTTGTGATGGACTTATCAATTTGGGCAGTACGGCGTTTAGTCTAGTTGCTAAGATCTTGGCATAGATCTTACAGTCAATATTTATGAGTGAAATGGGGCGGTAATTTTTTGTCTGGAGGGGATCTTTCCCTTCCTTGGGTATAACAATTATTGTGGCTTCACTCATCGAGGGAGAGATACTCCCACTGGAGGCGGTGGAGTTGAACACGGTTTGGAGTGTCGGGGAGAGTTGGCTGTCAAAGGCTTTGTAGAAAGAGGCAGAAAAGCCATCAGGGCCCGGGGCTTTGTTGCTTTTGAGTGTTTTTATGGCCGTCGAGATTTCTGTGATGCTGATGGGTGACCCTAGATTTAATTCGTCTATCTCTGAGAGTCTGGGGAGGTCTAGGGTCTTTAGGTAATCTATGCATGACTGTGGGTCCAGGGGCTTATCATTCTTGTATAATTCTTCGTAAAATTGCTTAAAGGTATCAAGAATCTTGGACTGGTTGGTGTGCGTGTTATTAGCGGGATCTTTTATAGAGGATATGGTTGTTAATTTCTGCTTGTGTTTAAGGTAGGAGGCCAACAGCTTCCCGGCTCTGTTTCCCTCACACAGCTTCAAGGCTTTGAAGCGGTTGATCCACACGCCTGCTCTCTTGCTCACAATGGAATTATACTCGTATTTCTTTTTTATGAGTTGGTCAAGGGGTTTGGAGTCTTGAGGATTGGTTTTGTGTAAGGATTCTAGTGATCTGATCTCCTGCTCCAGTTGCTCTAGTTCTTTGTTTATCGCTTTGTTGGCTCTGGTTCTTATATTAATAATAACTCCACGGATCGTGGCTTTGAGCGCGTCCCAGAGGATGTTTGGATCTGTGTCAGGGACATTATTTAAGAGTAAGTACTCTTCAATGGCTTTAGTAATCTGTAGTTTGTCGTCCGGGTTGGTTAGTGTTTCATCGTTGAAACGCCATCTTCTGGGCGGTCTGATTGAGCGGGAGCCTGCAAGTTTGGTGTGGATACATGCATGATCGGAGATCAGTTTAGGGGCGATGTCGGTTTCCTCGATTAGGTGTGCAAATGTAGAAGATATTAGGATAAAGTCAATACGCGAGTAGGAGTTGTGGGGAGTGGAGTAAAAGGTGAAGTCTCTCCCATCAGGGTTTTGGAGACGCCATGAGTCTTTAAGGCAGTACCTTTCGCATAGCCGCAGGAGTGCCTCATGTGAGCGTGATGGGTGAAAAGCGCATTTGGACTGCCGGTCTAGTAGGGGGTCTAGAGGAAGATTAAAATCGCCTCCCACAATGAGAAGGTCGTCCTGAGGGATATGCTCCATCGAGCGGGAAACGGAGTCCCAAAACCCGGGGTCGTCTGAGTTAGGGCCGTAAATGTTCACAACGTGAATTGGGTCATCCTCCCTGCGTAGATGGGCCACCAGAACCCTTCCCTCCGTATCATGAGTGTGTGAAACTAGTGTTATGTTCGACTTCTTTGATATCAGGGTAATTAGACCTCCTTTCTTGTGCGGTGCAGGGGATGACAGTATATGGGAGGACCAATGGACGTTTAAGAAACGTGTGTCCTCTTCCGATAGTTTAGTTTCCTGTAGGAGGATAATATCCCCCTTAGTTTTGGCGATGTAGTCGAACACTTTCCTCCTTTTTACAGGGTGGTTAAGACCCTTAACATTTAACGAAACTATGTTGAGGTCATCCGCTAATGACTTAGTGTTAGACATTAGTGGGCAGGGTTATCGCTAAGTGGTGATCTGGTGGGGGGCAGAAGAATGAGACAAACATCCCCGTGGGAGCCTGTGTGCTAATACAATACCAAGTGGACAGAGCTAGCGAAGTGGCTAGGGGTATAACTAGCGTCCTTGTGTTGTAGCTGAATGTGTTGTAGCTGAATGGAACAGACAGAAAAAGGGACAAAAAATAACACAAAAAGATATACAATGCTATAAGGTACCAACAATTATTATCTGCTGAAAACTCTCTCTTTTTCCCAATCCCCATGCAAGCCCTCCCAATCCCCCCTCCCCCCCTCCCCCCCCAATACGTACGTAGGGAGTACGACGACAGTACCTAGCTTGGCAAAACAGGAGTTATTAAACATTAGCAATCGATATTCATTAGTTCCAATGTTAAACTTAAGAGGATTTAGATGTCCAGACTGTGTGGCAGCGGGTAACATTTACTGCAGCAATAATACGTGCGTAATGGTAGTGTTTGTGCGCAATAATATGCTGTGTTAAACCAGGAGTGACTGTCTGCAACGTGCAGACGAAAGCAGTAAGAGGGTTAGAACCAGCTAAACGTTGCGTTAAGAAAACTTGAATCGTTAAATTGGATTGAACTCCCTGTAGTAAGGGCAATATATGTGCACAGAAACATATAATAGCAATAATGACAAACTAGTAGCGACTATTTGCGTCGTGCAATAGAGTCTAAGTGTGAGAGTAGAACTTGCCCGACATTATGCAAGCAATCACCAATCCTGTTGCAAACCAAAGGAGATCATAAAACGTCACTTATCGAGTGGGCGGACTAGCAAACAACTAGAGAAGGCAACTATTACCAAACTATTACAAAACTACAAGTACACAATAGTGCGACCTGGAAAGGATAGAGATCCGATAGACCTGTTCTTTGTCATGACAGTCACGTGGTCTTCCTTTTGTTGGAAGGACCATTCGATTGGTCCATTTCCTGAGGTGGGCCATTTTGCAGGTAGTTTTCCAGATCTTTCGGGTCCGTGAAGAATTTTGTGCGGCCGTTTATTGTGATTTTGAACTTGGCTGGCCCTGCAAAGGAGTAGGGTATGTTCTTGGATCTAAGCTTGGCGCGGATTTCCAGAAACCCCTTGCGAACCTCCACTGTGTCCTTGGAGTAGTCCTGTGTAAAGATGATCCTCTGACCTTCCCAAACGATGGAGTGCTGCTTCCTTGCGTATTGTAGGATCAGATCGACATGCTGATATCGGAGTGGTTTGCATATCATTGGTCTGGGGCCCTTCTCGCGGTTAGTAGTGAATGTGGGGATTCTATGCGCACGGTCTAGCTCCAGACCATGCGGGAAAGCAATGCCGGTAATCATGGGGATCCATGCTTCCAGGAAAGTCACGCAAGAGTCTGCATCTTTTTCTGCGTTTTCGGGTATGCCAAAAATTCTAATGTTCCCTCGCCTGTTGCGGTCTTCCAACTCAGCATGTTGGCGTCTGAGGGTGTTAGTGGTGTCTTCAAGGCGCTGTATTCTAGCAGCTGATTGACGTGCGAGGTCCTCCACGTCGCTGATGCGCTGTTCCGCTGTGTTCAGCCCGGATTTTAGGTCATTCATATCAGCTCTGATG
This sequence comes from Lissotriton vulgaris, assembly GCF_964263255.1. Taxonomy (NCBI): domain Eukaryota; kingdom Metazoa; phylum Chordata; class Amphibia; order Caudata; family Salamandridae; genus Lissotriton; species Lissotriton vulgaris. The sequence goes on from NC_141694.1 coordinate 1,647,821,055, forward strand.
GCCGTTAGCTCAAGCTGCATAGCGTCAGTATTCGCCTTAGTGGATTTGGAGATAACAGTGAGGTCTCCTAATTTTTTCAAAATCATTTCCATCGTGGCCGCCATGTCTGGTTTGCCCTTAATGGGAGAGTCAGAAATTTGTGGCTCTGGTTTCACCTTCTTAGAATTTGTCTTTTCCTCTCTGCCTGCCATTCTGGACGTGGGGTGTGAGAAGAGATGTGATTACCAGCTAGCTAGCGACGATGGTGGGATCAGACAGGGAGTTGCCAAACAGGTTAGGGCTGTTGAGACTCTCAAGGTTAGGGCTGTTGAGACTCTCAAGGTTGGTTCCACGCGGTGATTCTCCCAGAGCCAGGCGAGCCTAGTGCAGGCTAGTTTATTGGCGTTGTTAGTGTAGTTGCGCTGTGTTGTCTCCTGATCCAAGGCTTCCTTGTGAGGCTGGTAATATTAGGAGATTAGCTGAGTCAGCTTATAGGGAGAGCAGAGCTAGGTGCCGGTTAGTGAGATGATGGTTAGGGGCACGATGCCAAAGTGCTTTAGAAAAGTGACCTAGAAATGCGACCCCCCAAGGATCGAGGAAAACCACACAGAAAGCAGACAGGAGGTCTTCTGCCTGAAGGTAGAGGAGAACCGCTTCACTTTACAGGCTCCCACATGTTGGATTGCTGGTTTTCGGAGCAGGTAGGAGTCGGAGCATTTTTCCGATGGCGGCCGCCATCTTTAGGTCAGGCGAGAAGGGCAGAGAGTGTCAGCACAGCGCTGTGAGAGCGTGTTAGCTCTCGCTTCTTACCGGCATAGGTGGAAAACCGGGGAGCAGCTGACATCCTCGGCTGTGTCGAACTCGTCCAGGTGTTGCTGGTTACCAGAGACCAGAGAGGTCGTCAGGCATCTCCGACGTGACGGAGCGGCGCCATTTTCGAGAAATCGGCGCTGGCGCGCGATCGCCCCAAAAGATTGCAGAACTCCTCGTCAGAAGCCTCGAGAGGAGAGATCAAGGCACCGGAGGGCTCAGCAGGGTGTGAGGCATCAGGAACACCGCTTTTGCTGCTGGAAAGGACAGCGGGTCAGCAGGAAACCGATGGAGTCGTTCTCCTGTGTTGCGGAGCTCGAGGTTAGGCGGCCATGCGCACTGCCGTCCAAGCCACGCCCCCTCCCTCAATGGCTATGTTTAATACTTATTTTAAAAGGGGGTTGATGGTTGTGGTATAAGCTGCTATGTGGTCAGTAAATCTGTTCCACTGCAGGAGAAACTCCGCATACACAGCTTTGGGTGGTTACTGTCCAAACTGAGGTCTCTTGTATGTTCAGGGCAGCATGAACCTTGGCAGTATTTGTAAACATTTTATTTCACAGCTGTACCCAAAACCACACAGGACAAGGGAAGCTTAAGACGGGTGAAAGAGCGAATCCAGGAGACCGCGAATTCTGTAACCACGATCAAGTCATACCACCTCTCACAGATGTTTTTGGAAGGTAAAAGAAACCCGTACTATTACTAAAAGTAAACGATTATTAGTGACTCATTGTACACCGCATCGGCTTACTCACAACATTGCAGTTGGCACAGAAGTGACGGAGAATAGCGCAGTGCTAACTCCGCCTAACAGGAAGCACGTGGGTCCCCTCGTGTGGCAGCCTGCTCTGCTCATCAGCAGAGCCAGTGCAAACCCAGACCTAACTTGGTCTCAGTGCAGAAGAAACACCCGCTTTCAGCTCCCTATCAGTGAATACACGCAATGGTGGTTAGAAACAAGCAACTCTTCCACTGAGCAGACAACAATCATACCTGTCTACAGGAAGACACCCCCAGCCCAGAAACTGACCTACCTCTGTGACAATGCAGCAGTCTCCCCTGCATAACTTCTGAGGCAACAAGAACTTCCGTCTTGTGTGAGCAATATCTACACTCTCTATCTATCTATCTATCTATCAATCTATCAATCTATAAATCTATCAATCTATCAATCTATCAATCTATCAATCTATCAATCTATCAATCTATCAATCTATCATGCATACGGCACTACACAGGAATCCTCAACCGAGTGATTTGTTGAGCTTGTTTTTTATTTAGTTTTTCAATTCCAAATTCATACTTGATATCGCAAAGTGCAAGGTTCATGTACATCACCAACAGACCTACGCGTTTCGGCCGTAGCCTTCGACTGAGTCATAGAGTTTTGTGCAAAGAGTGTCTTTTTTTAAAGGGGAAGCAGCCCCTCATCCCATCACCTATTAAAATTATATAAATAATTATCTTAAAGGGGAAGGACAATTTTATATTTTATATATATATATGTGTATATATATCATTGTGTGTGTGTTGTGTGTGTGTGTGTATATATATATATATATATATATATATATATATATACACACACACACACACAACACACACACAATGATTTTTGTGTTAATTAAATATGCTATTTGATTATGCCACCACAACATTGGGTTAATGGGTCACAATGAATGTTACCATGCATATTTTTGGTGCACTTAGCACAAAAAATATGCTTTTGAGTTTCTTTTTCAAATGCAGAATTGTTTAATCGTTTATTGAAAACAGTAAGTGAAATACTGAACTATATTGTTTCGTTGGCTGTCGAAAAAATTAATTCTGAAGATTAGAAGGCTGGCTGCGTTTGATCATCTTGGCATGGTACTTAAAACCATTCCCAATAATGCCTATTCCCTTCTCTTGAGACTAACCTGGACACTAACATCTTCCCTGAGAAGTCTGCATTTTTGACACTGCTTGGCTCCCAAAACCAAGCCATCAAACACTCCAAAAGGTACCCTATTGCACACATGGCAGCAGACATTTAGGCTCCAACAGTGTCTACTGTAAAAAACTTCAAAGGCACTCTTTTCTACTGACATCACCAATGCTTGAATTTTTTACAGAGATCATCTGCACAAATTGCAGATGATCTCTGGATGTACTAAAAGGGGGCGTTCAATAACGGAAGGTAGTAGTATGAGATTGCACCCCAAGGCAATTAACATAACAGACATTGTGCCCAGGCAAATCCCTGGCATCATAAGCGCTTATGCCCAATGTTTGTACCCCCATATTTTGGGAACCGTTTGTTTTCAGACTGACCAAAATGATTTCAATAGCAACAGGAAATAGAAGAACTGCAAGCAGGCTGTGCCATCACCTGCATTTTCCTCCCTAATCCCTTTCCTCATGTCCATAAACTCACTGAAGGGCCAGAATGGGAAGGGAGGTGTGCCCTTCTCTGCTCCAGACTCTCAAGCTGCCTGGAAGCACAGACTTGTTCAAACTCACTGTGACGAGTACCAATTTAATGGGTAGCAACTTTTGCCACCTCAGCGCAGTAGTGTAGTTCAAATTTAGAAAAAGAGAGACGCTCGCCCTACCATTTTCTCCTGTACTACTGCTCATGTAACCAGTCAAGCTCTTTGGAATCACCCCCTCAACAAAGAGCATACCCCGCTGCCCTGGGGCAGAATGGTCTTTCACTGCATTCTGAGTAACTTCACAAACTTCAATGGATGCCTCAAGGTCCACATTGAGCTGCAACAGCATTCCGTGCTGCGGACTTAGCATCTTTGCTGTCAGCGAAAGAGAGTGCCAGGAGAACCTACATTTTCTAAGCTTTCAATATTCTCAATGAAATCCACTGGCATGGTGGTGGAGAAAGCACATTCTTCAAAATGGTTGAGCCTCCGGGAGCTTTCTTCGAGGACTTGCATCACCATCCTGCACAGATAAGGCAACAACTCTTTCTGTTTCATACATCCACCTCGCTTTTTCTTTTATGTCTGCAGCACTCTCTCCATGTGTCCTTCTGCAAGTACTTCATGATTGTTATCAAAAGTTATTCCACCTGGGTCATTACAGCCTTCCAGCATGGGTCTAACTAGCTAGCACAACGAAGGAGCAGTGGTGGCTGCAAGATAACCCACTATGCCACAATAGGAACAATACAGATGCACTTTCTTTTTACTATGGCAACCTTGTCAAGTGTACATTTCTTGGCTGGAACAACGTGGCCCATTCCCTGCCCCTGAGATAGAGTAAAAACTTGAGGCACATTTTTTTTGGCAGTCATTTCTCATTTAGACTCCAAGTGCCCCTAGGATTAGGACAGTCCACTACACCCTTTGTAACTGACTAGCAGCCCGTCCCGACGTTGTCCGGGTATGAATTGCTGCCGGCCAGTAGTATATTATTTTGTAGGATTTCGTTTTGATAGCATTTCTTATCTGTCACAGGCCTGTGAAATGCTCCGATTCACAGTGCACTGCTGATGCACTTAAGAGTGCGTGTTCAGTAGTGTGTGAACTCGAGTTTCCCTACTTTACTTTTCCTTGCAATATTATATAGCACGAACTCGACAACATGGCATGAGCACAATTTACATTACAGAAGAACACATTCATTTGTGGTAGGCACGGGGAGACAAAGCGATTTGCCTGAAATCACAGGATGTTGAGCTGATGCCGAGATTCGAACGTAGCTCCCCAGCTCTAAAGTTCGCAATTCTAGAACTTGTGGCGAGAGGTGTGTCTAAAAGTCTAAGTCGGTGCTGGCCATCAATGAGAGAGACCTGTGCATTTTTCAAATGGGTGGTGAAAAAATATGAGTATGTTGCTGGAGATGTGGGCCGCCGTGCCACCAATGTACTTATCGGGGGAGCGTAAACACCCATTATGCCGCAACTTTCTTTACGCATACCATCTCTCTGTATACTTTCATTACGAAAGTACCATGAATCCGCAATGCCATTATAACGCATGGCATTACATTTTATAGGCTTTTACCACGCAGACATTTACAACAAAATTCGTTGTAAATGCATGAATGGTAAAAGCATGTTTTTTTTTAATGTTTGGATAAGCTAAGTATGGGTATAGGGGTATATGTTTTGGGGTACTGAGGTATATGTTTTGGGGCGTTTGGGTATTTTAAGGGTTCAAATATAGTTAAAGGGTTATGGGGTACAGGGGTAGTTTTAGGGTTTAGGTATGGGTTTTGGGGTACAGGGGTATTTTTAGGGTTCAGGGCTAGGTTTGGGTTTTGGGGTATTTTTAGGATTCAGGGGTAGGTTTGTGTTTTGTAGTACAGGGGTATTTTACGGGTTCAGGGCTAGATTTGGGTTTTGGGCTACAGGGTTTTTTTAGGGTTCAGGGGTAGGTTTGGGTTTTGGGGTACAGGGGTATTTTTAGGGTTCAGGGTTAGGTTTGGGGTTTGGGGTACAGGGGTATTTTAAGGGTTCAGGAGTAGGTTTTGGTTTTGAGGTACAGGGGTATTTATAGGGTTCAGGGCTAAGTTTGGGTTTTGGGATACAGGGTACATTTATAGGGTTAAGATGGGTTAGTGTTTAAGGGTGTTGGAGTATTTTAAGGAGTAAGGGTGGGTTATGAATATGAGGGGCAGGGGTATTTAAAGGGAGCAGGGTGGGAGTAGCACACAATATGAGACATGGCATGAATGGCGGAACGTACCACACGCCCCCAGCGTTTTTCACGCCCACAGCACACGCCCACAGCACAACGCAGACACGCCCACAAGGGACTACTTTGCTGACACGGTTCTTTTACCATTTAAATGTATATGGTGGGTGTCTGCATAGCCTATGTCCTTCTGCTGCAACTTGCCCTTTCCAACGCTGAATTGGGTGTTGTGATTGGTGCTGTGCTTCCTGAGATTACCTGCCTCAAAGGTTTGGGCTCTCTCTTTATTATATTAGTATAGATTAAGAACTATGTACAAATGCCTAACATCAACAAATGTAGGTCCAAGGCAGTGTGTCACTGTGGAGCAACTCTTTAACAAACATGTTGGTAAAACCACATGAGATGTAAAGGCAGATACCTATGGATACTACACTGCGCGGATAGTTCAAAAGAAGGCCAATTTTAGGATTTTATGTCTAATCATATCAACGCTTTAGGACCAAACCTAGCAGCACCTCAAAGTGAAAAGAGTCCTCACAATTTCGCAAAATTAAGTATCGCCAATAGACTGGCATTTACCAAATAGAACCAGGGATTAGATAGTAGGGAGACGGGAACTTTTTTCCACAAAAAAAAACCTGTTCATGGTTCATTAAATTGTGCACAAGCATGGTATTTGACATATTCTCCTTTCTGGTTTCTACTGGCCAAACTTCCTCATCTGGGCCACATTGGCGACAGCCACATTCCTTTCATCTGTGCACATTTATAGTAATGAATACAAACTAGTGTTGCTGCCATTGAACAGTAGTAAGTGACTTACCTTCATTGTTACCCGTATTGGTAAAGGGGTGTGGGAGTGGGGAAATGTAATTAAAACATTTTTTACGATTCTAAAGTGTAGCACAGCACCGTACACCATGACCGGTGCACTCAATAGAACTTTTGGACTATGCCTCCCTAGGCAGAAACTGTAACCTTTCTGTATGTACTGCAGTGCCCGAGCAACCTTAGGCCGATGACCGGGGGAGCTGTCCCACGCAGCTATAGAGGAGTTTGCCTCTGGTTCACCCCTCAGCTGTCACCTACCCAGCTGGACGTTTAACACTGTTTTTCCTAGTCTCCCCGTTGTGACCTCCTACACCCTCCCCCTCCTCTTCCCTCCATTATTCTCCGTCTACCTCCCCATTTCCTTCCTTCTCTCCCCTAATCTTCTCTTCCATTGCCTATTTTTTCCCTCATGTTTATGCTATGCTTTTGTACTCAAGTAATTCCTGTAACTACACTCCAGTAACTGGTGTAACTTTGTAACCAGGTTCTGAAACAATGTTTCTTTCTCATGTAAAGCGCTCTGATACCTCCGGGTCTAGCCAGCGCTATATAAAACTCAATAAATAAATAAAATAAATAAATCTAACTGTACGCAGTCTTGTAGTGCGGAACAATAACATCCATTCATACCTTGCCTTTGAAGATGCGAACACTCGAGGGGGTGGAAACACAGAATGGATGGGGGAGGGGGATCTCTCTTTTTTTGCTTTGTTTTCCCTTAAATTTGACTAGTTACAGGTTTGTCAACCCCCATGTCAAAGGGATGTGGACGGTGTAGACGGTTGTCGTGTAGTTCCTATAAACATATATAGGATCTGCACGTTTAGACAACATACACTGTAGGATTGGTGTCTGGACTGATTCTAGACACCCCCACCGGGTATGTTAGCCTGTATACCAGCTAGCTCACAGTACCACTAGAAACCCCTGTTACCGAGGAGAGAAAAGTTCTCGGACACTATCGAGCTAAACAAACCTGATCCCTCAGGATCATGGAAACTGTGCAATACTTTTCGTTCAGTCACTCGTGGTCACTTTGTCTCCGTGAGATTCACAGAATAATCGGTGGGAAAGTTTTTCAATAGGCATTTCTTGAACCAGCGAACTGTGTGCGATGCAGGGAGTAGACACTGTGGCCTCAGGTCACCGGGTGGGCCGTCGGAGGCTCACACTACCTAAAGGAATCCTTAGGCCTGCCTGCCGGGAGCACGGCATCTGGGGCGGGGCCCCAGAGCGGGAGTGGACTCCGGAGCTCCGTCCGTTGTATCCCCCTCTACTACTTAACTTGAGCCCTAGGCACGATTATGTTTCATAACCCCGTGCGTCGGATCGCCTATGGAGTGTGCTGATTCTCGGGAATATCTCAGCAGACTTCACATGTCGAAGCTTCGAGGTGAAATTCACCCGGCTCTAAGACTCGCAGGAAGAGCCAAGATGGCTACTCTAACTGCCGGCTCCGCTGGTGTTCCTGGTGGCCCTAGCGAGTCGCCCTGTGGCACTCGGTGCACGCCCCCCCCCCCCTGGCTGTTGCCCTTCTCTTCAGGCCTTTTCCTCCTGCTGTCACACAGTGCAGGTGTCGGTGGCGCCCTCGGGGAGACAATCTTTACAGTGCCCGACCCGATGACAAGATGGCGGCTGGATGCCTCTAAAGTACGGCGAGAGGCGGGGAGGATCAGCTATCCTGCTGGGGAGCGGGTGTTCTCCTAGTGACCGAGGGTGCGAAAGAAGCGGCCAAGTGGAGAGCGACCACCAGCCTACCGTTGCCTCCTCCCAGCCCCCCCTTCCTTCCCCATTAAGTAGTAGTCTGTGGGGCCTCCCGGGCCCTTCAGCCGCTCCAAGTTGGGCCATTGAAACTTTAACGTCAAGGCTGCAAGCGGACTAAGGGACATTTTGGCGGTTTCAGTGGAATTGTGAGTGACATTTCAATGACTATGATAGGTGTCTCCGGGTTCGATGGTCTGGATCTCCGCCATTTTGTGCCGGGGATCCAGCTTGCTGCTTCCCCCACTTCCACCCGGCTTTTTACCCATACGGCTATCCCCCCACCTCCAGGATTCCTCCAGACCCATGATGGCAAAATGTCATGCTCTGTAAATATGCAATATATAAGCTCTTCATAAAATGTAATCTTGAATGAATATGCAACTTGTATACATATATCTCTAACCACTAGTGTTTGTAGTAGACCTTTGCACTTACCACTACTCCTATGTGACTGTAGAGTTTTTCTGTCTTTTATCTTCCTTGAGTGAACTTGCAACTTGTTTATATGCAACTTTTGCTGTTTGTACCTTTTATGTAACTCATGTAATCCAAAGTCCCTATGTAATGCAACTGGTTCTTATGTAAAGCGCTCTGACACTAATGTTCGCGCTATATAAAATCGCAAATAAATAAATAATTAAACCAGCGTCATTCTAATGTAAAATAGGTGTGCTGAAACAACCATAAGACAGAAACAGATATAAATGATCGTAAGTGCCAACAGAGTAAAAGGATGGTAGATTTCTAGCATAGTGCTAAAACCATGAACCCAAGCAAGTATAAAAATACATGACCATAAAATGCGTACTCCTACGATGCGACCCTAACTAGATGTACCTAAGTGTACCGAGCATGTATGTAGGTGTAAAAGCCAAGAGTCTGTCTAGGATAAAGTCAACCCCATTACCTGAAGTGAGTGACTGTGGGACCCCGTCTTGGTCTAGAGATGGACACCCCGGAAGGGATGTCAGACCACTGCGAGCTGGAGTGTCTCCGTGCAGGAATCTCATCATCTCGCATCAGTGTGTCAGCATGGAAGCCCTTTTCTCCTCTCTTGCCTCAGCAAAGATATGGTGCTTATATATCCAATGTGGTACCCCCAGGGGATATATCTTGCTGCGTCATGTCGGACTAGGATGATGGAAGGAATAACCCTTATGTATAATTATTATGCAGGAGATGGTGTCCTGCTGTGATTCCAAGAATCCTCGTGCATAATGAGGCTAGTTTTCAGAGAAACCACATGTCATTTCGGCATTACCGTAACTAGGTAAAAGTTCAGAACCAAGAACCATTATGTAGTGTAACAGCAGGTGAAATATAGGTGAAAGGTCGGGTTGCTACCTGAGCTGATATTGGGCACCAGTATGAAACATAACAGGTGGTGTTGTGAGGGGGGCCAGGGGGGCGGTGGTAATAGTCTCGTCCCTGTCAGGCTGACCACAGGCACAAGAAATCCTGTACAGCAAAGCTCTTATCGAATCCGTCTACATATGTGATAATAATGCTTTGGATTTGATAAGGCTTATTACATAACCGGTCAGACCAGTAGGTATATATACACTCACCTTGTATTGCTTTGCTGGAAACTGATAAACCCAATACAACGTGTTTAAAAAAATACAAAGTGGAGAAAGGAAAGAAGAGCATGTGGAATAGCAATGAGGAGAATATTTTGCAACTCCACAAACACACCCAACCCCATCTTACTCTCCGCTTAATATTGGTGAACACTGCCGGAAAAAACATTCATAACAAAATTAATTATGAGGTGAAATAATACAGTTCTCTTTAATTGACAGCATATTTTATAATCTCATACTAGCAGTATAATTGCTACCATCTACAGTGGCAAAAAAGCGTTGACAGCTTTCCTCGCTGCTAAATTTTAGTAACAAGCTGTTCATGACATACGCAGATGTTTCTTTTGGCTTTTAACGTTGAAAGAGCTTTGTGGATTTGTTTTCAGGTCTTGCTACAGCAAATTGTATAACGCAAATGATGCGTAGATGCGCCACTTGAGGCAATGCCAGTATGACCATCAACGCCAGTGCGTGTGCCGTCACTAAAAGCGCCACTAATCAAAACAACGAAACAGAGCGCCAATTTGCGTATTGTTTCAAGTGAAGCTTCAGACCTAATCAATGGTGGATTTTAAAACGCGAAACACCAAATTTATCAGTTTTAGAAAGTTTTTATCGGTCTTCATCCTCTTCTTCCGCTTGTGTAATCGATTACTGAAACTATCGCCTGTTACCTATGCTGCGAAACGGCCTTGGAGACAAGCTGGCGCCTTACAATCAATTAAATAAATCAATAAAACCAAGTAATGTTTTAATGTGAACCAGCGATAAATATGCATTGCAATTACTTATTTACTTCCTCACACTGCGAAGGAGACGAGGAATATAATTCTTATCTAAAGTATAGCGTTTAGTTGTTAAATCCACATTTATTTCAGATTTTTAAAGCATTCCTCGCTGACAATGTTTCTGAATTCCTTCCCTGTTGGGCGCTAGGTGGCGTTACTCCAAGAAAAAAAGACGAAGATAATCAAATTTGTCTTCGTTCACAACCACAATAATATACTACGCAGGCAAATAGGCCAAGGAGGAAGGAGACAGTGTAGTTGCAGATTACACATGAAGTGAGTGAGTCCTAAACCAAACGGGGTTGTGTGACAAGGGTATATTAAAGAAGGTTTTGTTTAATGGCTTTTACACATAAGGCACCTGGTCTTCTAATGTAAGTTATGTGTATTTTAATAAAGTATGTACTCCTGCAGAACTTCAGGAAAAGCTGAGAACGGTAGGCACAGACTTCCACCGAAATGACCAACCTTCAAAACAAGAAGTGGGCGGCAACTGATAAAACTCAAACTTTGACTCAAAGCGAATCCTCAGCCAACATACATCTTTAACCATAATATAGGTCTTTGTATACACAGACCACATTTAGGGCACTTAAAATAAACTTTAAAAAAAATTTATTATGAGCAATCCTCTTCAACGGCCAAATTACAGCTTCAAACAGTGTTTTAACGCTCAAGGGGTACGTTATGCGATACCCACGAGAAGTATCATATTTGGGTACCTATAGCAAATGGTTAGCCCATAGACAGGCTACAAGTCTTCGCCAGTCTCTGAAAATATTTGGGTATTTGTTTGCTAAAACGCAATGCTGATGACTGAGGGTACAAACGGGAAATTTCTAGTGTTCCAGTGTGCCATGGTATCTCTGTACTTTGCTTAAATTTCTCAGGAGCCAGAGGTGCAACACAGCGAAGCTCACATGAGGAGGAAAAGCATAAAATCCTACCATCCAAAATGAACTGGGACAACTAACCCTCAAAGGGATGGTTTCTGGTCTACAAAACAAAGTGGTGCCAAAGTCAGGTGAGATAAGCTACAGCTTGAACTGGTTCCAGAGGCTCGGACTCTAAAATAGGAACTTGTGAGTGCAAAACATTAGGGGACTATCACTTTGATGGCTGATGCATTCACAATTTTATGGTGGTAGGTCATCCACTTGTACCCATCAGTAAATGAATGACTGGTAATTCGGATTTTGGCTCTGCGACACCTTGTACCACAATATCAATTGAAGTGTATGCCATAGACGAATGGGTCAAACAGTTCAAGGCAACTAGTCTCATCCATTAAAACCCCACCTCAAGGGCCAAGGGTGCATGTTCATCTCTGTATTGTTCAAAAGAGTTATGGGCTTCCACAGAGAGAGAGAGGGAGGCATGTATCAGTGTATGTATCACTGAAAGCTAAGATGGCTCTTTGATGGCCTAAACATGTTCTGGACTCCAGGGTGAATGAGAAATCTTTGGTTTGATAATTACAATGGGAGATTCACTTCCTCAAGCCTTTTTCCACATGGATCAAGACAGAGGGCCTGATTTTAGTCATTCAAGGCCAGGCAGCAGCTCTCTAGAGCAGGGTAGTGAATCTTCACACCAGGGCACATGGATAGGGCCTCTTCAAAAACCTAGGCTTGATCCATGCCTGTGCAAAACGTTGGAAACTTAAAAAGCCCTATTCCTTGTTAGACATCTCTAGCAGTTGACACCAAAGAGCTTCTCCGGAGATCCAGGCAAATACAAGATTTGTCCACCGAGGGCAAGGGGAGGTTGTATCAATTAGAAAAATCCATAATCTCGAAAAACTGCTGCAGGGTGCACCTTTCCAGGCATTTCAGCAAAATGAATGGAGAGGACAGGTACCAAATGGTCAAAAGACTGTAGATTCACAAGAGGGTTCTCCCCCTTTTTACACACTCTTTAGCACCTGATAAAAAGAGGAAAGCCACAGATATATTGAGGTGTATGTATTTGGGGCATAATGGACCAGACAATGCAAGTGATTGGTTGTTGTGTGTGGAAGATCAGTTGGCAGAGACAAACCGACTCCGGAGAGACGTTGTTCCCTCATAGGGTCTACCTAGCAGGATGTCAATGTGAAACTCCTAATATGTCCTAAATGGGATACTTGCTTGAAAGGGCAAAATGTATGAGGTTTGCCACATCTGCAAAGGAAGACAGCAGCCACATAACTCAAAGACACACAAAGATGTAACATACAACTACAGCCATGCTACATAAATGCCATGTGTCACACGATCCACATCGTACACTCATTAAAATACATAGCCAAGTTAAAGGGAGCTGAACTAATTTTACACGAGGGTGTCAGTGGTGTGAGCAAGATATATACGAGGCATTCCATCTATTTATTGCAGTCTTGAAGTATGTTCATACGGAGAAAGACATTCTCTGCCTCGCCTTTCCAGACTTCTAGAATTCAACACACTAAAACTAATGAAAGCACTATTGTGGGTCCCATGAGCTAGGTTTGGCAGCATTGAATGAATTTCTAAACACTAATCCCACTGATGTGATCCATGATGGATCCGATGAGCGATCACAAAAAGGAGCGTGAAACGGTCATATGGTATATTCGCTTTTGTTCACTCTTCATCAACAGCCTGGAATCCACTATGCACGAATTATACAGGGGCATCTTGAAGATAGCCATTCTCTCAAAGATCCATCTTTTACAGGAAGTTGGCACTGGACTTTAGCATGCAACTTAAATAGTCTTGTAAATTGTTTATCCTTGAAAAACATCTATCTATCGTTTTTTGCAAGTTACACATTGCAGCACCATGCTGAAGTGCTATACACCTGGACATAACATAACTTCAGTAATAATATATAATCCACAATCTATTTCATGTGTGGGTGGTGCTATAAGGGTACTGAAACACCTTTTCCCCCTAACTTCACGAGATAATTTAAAACTATGCTAGAATTAATGGTTTCTACCCAAACATGCTAAGAGCTCTACACATATTGTTTGCCAGCTGGCTGCTCTTTATCTTTGTTGAACTAAGGATCTAGTCAGACAAGTACCACTTAACTTTATTTAAATACCCTTACAGTAGGGTACTACAGGCAACCGCTGAGTTTCTCGTATTGGAGTACAGCTGCCTGGGCTGGACATTGAGCACATGCAATCAGATTCCCATCTTATCTCAAAAGAAAACAACTACACATTGTCAATGCTGCTTTTGGTTCCAGAGCAGTAGACTCCACACAAGTAAACTGCAAACATGCCAAAGAGGTTTTGGACCTCATTGACACGCACTCTCTGACGTTTTTACTCACAGAAACTTGGCTCAAATTGTCATCCACCCTCGGCATAACCAAGGCAGTCTTGTCGGATTGCTAGATCACCCACCAGGCCAGGCCCCACAAACCCAGAGGAGGCCTTGGCATTATCCACAAAGAGGCAATCACCCGCACCACTTCCACCGACAAACACACGCTGTTCATGGAGCTACATCACCAAAGGTAACCTGACGTACCAGCCCAAGTCCATGCACCACTTTTAGCAACCTCCTCACTAATTTCATTGCTATCCAGTCCAACGACTTCATACTGCTCAACAACCTCAATTTTCACCCCACCTCTACTGCCCTTCTCAAGAGTCTCAACAGAATCGGATTAACCCAGATCATCCAAGGCCTGAAACACAACACAGGACACACCCTCAACCCTATCTTCTCAGACAGCAACAAAGTCACCTCTCCACCCTCACCTGGACGGACCAATCCATTGTACCCCTCCACATCAACAAACGCCATTCCACAACACCAAAGACAGCCAGCAATATCAGACGCAGCTGGAACAAGATAACGGAAGCAAATTGGACTCACACCCACAGATCCAACCAATATGACCTTACTGGCGACATCAAAATGGTAAAAGGGCCTTCCACAACTGGATCACAGGCTACGCTGACACTAGCTCCCCTGAAGAAAACCAGAAAAACAAGAACCAATGCACCAAACCGCTGGTATATGGAAGAACTGAGAGACTCCCACGTTATTGCAACCAGCTGGAGAGAAGACGGAGAACTACAGACCACCGCGACCACGCACACAATTCAGTGAAGACATCACGGAATTCATCTGCCCACACGCCCTCCCCTCCGCCGACTACATCCTCCTAGGGGACCTCAACTTCCACCTGGAGAACAACAAGGACCGCAACACCGCCGCTCTGCTGGACAAGCTCACCAACCTCGGACTCAAGCAACTGGTCAACACCCCCACCCACTACGCCGGCCACACGCTTGATCCCGTCTTCTCATCCAGCAAGCACATCACCTTCAGCCACTCCACCGGACTCCACTGGACCGACCACAGCTGCGTCCACTTCAGCTTCAGAAGAACCACAACCCACCACCACCCGCAACAGGTTCCTCACAGGAGCTGGAGCAAGATCACCGCCGACCAGCTCACCACCTCCCTCAGCCAGAACCCACCCGCCAGCACAACGGACCCCAACGAAGCAGCCCGCAACTTCACGCAGTGGCTGACCGCCTGCGCCGACGGCCTCGCACCACTGAAGAACCCTCCCAGCAGACCCAGAAGCAAGAAGGCCTCCTGGTTCACTGACGAACTCAAGGACTCCAAGAAGACCTGCCGCACCCTCGAGAAAGCCTGGCTCCTCGACCAGACCACTGACAACATGACTGCCCTCAAACACGCCACCCGCAAGCACCACCAGCTCATTCTCACCACCAAGAAGAAATCACTGAAGGAACGACTGGACAACAACGCCCACGACAGCAAGGAACTCTTCAGTATCGTCAAGGAGTTCTCTAACCCGAGCACCGGCAACAACGACATCACTCCCTCACAAGATCTCTGCGACTCTCTCGCCTCGTTCTTCCACCGCAAGATCGCCGACATCCACAACACGTTCGGCGCACCATCCACGCACCCAACCATCGAACCAACGCCCCCCCACCGCCACCCTCCGCACCTGGACCATGGTCACCACCGAAGACACAGCCCGCACGATGAACACCATCCACTCCGGATCTCCGACCGACCCCTGCCCCCACCACGTCTTCAACAAGGCAGACTCCACCTTCGCACCCCAACTCTGGAACATCATCAACACCTCCTTCAACACCGCCACCTTCCCGGAGAGCTGGAAGCATGCCGAGCTCAGCGCCCTACTGAAGAAACCAACAGCGGACCCAACGACCTCAAAAACTCGCCCCATCTCGCTCCTCCCTTTTCCTGCCAAAGTCATCGAGAAGATCGTCAACAGACAGCTTGCCGCCTTCCTCGAGACGATCGGATCCCTCGACCCCTCGCAGTCCGGTTTCAGAGCCAACCACAGCACCGAGACCGCCCTCATCGCAGCCACCGACGACATCTGAGCCCTGCTCGACAATGGGGAAACAGCGGCACTCATCCTCCTGGACCTCTCTGCAGCGTTCGACACTGTCTGCCACCGCACCCTAGTTCAACGCCTCAGCAACATCGGCATCCAAGAGAAGGCACTGGAGTGGATCATCTCGTTCCTCGCCGGAAGAACACAGAGAGTCCGCCTCCCCCCGTTTTGATCCGAGGCCACCGAAGTCATCTGCGGTGTACCGCAAGGATCATCACTCAGCCCCACCCTCTTCAACGTCTACATGAGACCTCTTGCAGCCATCGCACACCAACACAACCTCAACATCATCTCCTACGCTGACGACACCCAGCTGATCCTCTCCCTCACCAGAGACCCGACACCGTCAGAACCAGTCTACACGAAGGGATGAAAGACGTCGCCGAGTGGATGAAGAACAGCCGCCTGAAACTGAACTCAGACAAGACGGAAATCCTCATCCTGGGACCATCGCCCTCCGCCTGGGACGACTCCTGGTGGCCCCCAGCCCTGGGCACCACTCCTAAGCCAACAGACCACGCACGCATCCTGGGCTTCATCCTGGACTCCTCCCTCTCGATGACCAGACAAGTCAACGCCATCTCCTCATCATGCTTTCACACCCTACCCATGCTTCGCAAGATCTTCCTATGGATCCCGACCGAAACCAGGAAGACGGTCGCCCAGACCCTCGTCACCAGCCGACTGGACTAAGGAAACACCCTCTACGCCGGGACCACAGCCAAGCTACAGAAAAGACTCCAACGCATCCAGAACGCCTCCGCCCGACTCATCCTGGACATCCCCGACGCAGCCACATCTCCGGCCACCTGGGGGACCTGCACTGGCTCCCCGTCAACAAGAGGATCACGTTCAGGCTCCTCACCCACGCACACAAGTCTCTCCACGACCTGGGCCCCAAGTACCTCAACGACCGCCTGACCTTCTACACGCCCACCCGCCAGCTACGGTCTACTAGCCTCGCCCTCGCCGCCGTACCACGCATCCGAAGAGCCACCACCGGAGGCAGATCCTTCTCCTACCTGGCGGCCAAGACATGGAACTCCCTCCCCATCCACCTTTGGCTGACCCAGGACCATCTCGCCTTCAGGAACCAACTCAAGACCGGGCTGTTCGAGCAGTAGAGGACCCCTTCCCCCAAGCGCCTTGAGACCCTTCCGGGTGAGTAGTGCGCTATACAAGTGTTATGATTGATTGATTAATTGAGAACCAGCTGAGACGTCAATGCAAAAAGTACCTACAAATCTGCACTTAGAAGATATGACACCCAGAACAAAGAAACCAGGAAAGCAGCCCTTACACTGAGACAGGAAACCAGTTCCAACAAATGCACTACAACATAGTCAGAGAATTATTCAACCGCTCAGTAGCACCATCATCCCATCACAGAACCTCTGCAACAACCCCTTCAACTTTCTTTTACAACAAAACACTCAAGATATACAGTAACTTAAAATCCCAACACACTTCAGGAGACCCCATCAGACTACTGCCTACCACCACCGAGAACGACCATGAACTAATGAACTGGAGCCTCCTCAAAGCAGACGTCACTGCGGAAATTAAGAAAATTATCAACTTGAGAGCCCACACTGACCCCTGCCCACACAATATCTACAACTTGGGAGGAACCTTGATCAGCACCTACCTCCCCATCTTCATAAACCCCTCCATCCCTAGTGCAACCTTCCCAGGCAACTGGAAACATGCTGGGTCAAAGCTCTCATGAAAAAATCCTTGGCAGACCCACAAGAACTCCAACTACAGACCAATCTCGCTCCTACTCTTCCCTTTCAGAGTCATGGAGAAAGCGATCAAAAGGCTACTCTCCAACCATCTAGAACTGCACCACCTCCTGGACATCAGTCAGTCAGGATTCCGCAGCAACCACAGCACAGAAACCACGCTCATCTCAGCAAATGACCACATCTATTGGGATCCATGCTCACCTCCAGAGACCACGCCAGAAACCTCAGAATCATCTTGGATAAGAAACTCACTATGACCAAACAGATAAACGCCATAACCTGATACAGATTTTATCTTGCATCCATCTTTACCAATTCCTACCTAAGAAATTTATTTACGACGATTAGAAAAGATGAAAACAAAACAGTAACCTACAGAGTTTTATAATGACAATATTTTAACGTACATTAAAATGAATGTATCTCATTTAACTGAAATTGAACATGCATATTGACATCAATGAACTGTAGAGAATGCATTTATCAGAGAACTGACAGATTCTTAGAGGTTTTTTGTGACGTATATAATGAATACATGCATTGAAAAGTAACCTGCTAACAAACTCACATAGCAAGGTACAAAAATAATATTGATGTACTATTTGAAGGAAACAAAATGTTTTAGTAGTGCTTAATACTGACTTGTATTACATGAGAGCAATGCATTTGATTAACATGAAAAGCTAAAGCATTTAGAAATGTGTGATATATAATAATATTAATATTTCCGTGGTTCAGTCATTTTCCATTTAGGCCTCAAAAGCTTTCTTTCCTTAGCTAACGTTAAATCACGTGAAAGCGGTCACCCAAGCCCTATGAGAACTTTCTGTAAAGTTTCCACTTGTGTTCTAGTCATCAATTAACTCACTTATACTTATTTGTAGCAAGCTTGAAAGAATTTGAAACTAAATATTTCTGAAAAACACTGCAACAAACCTCTTGCTGCTTCCTCATACTAAGAATGCTCAGCAAGATCTTCAAGTGGCTCCCAGCCAACATGAGAAGCAAGGTAAGTCAAAGCCAATCCCTGAGATGAAGTGATTCTTGAGTCAAGATTTCTCCCAATGGATTTGTGCATAGATGCTGATTGGTTTTTGCTGCTAAGGGTCTGCTAAAACCATCAATTATATGAATAGTGGACAATCACCCGGTCAAAGCTGATCACGTTGCTTTAAAAGGCTGCAGTGATAGTAAAAAGAAAAGGCATACGTTCTCGCTGTAGGGCTGCAACATTTCACAAAGCTGTTGGTGGGGCCGGGACTGGCCTGGGTAACCAAAAACAGCCCTGGCTTAAATGCTTCCTCTCTTCGCTCTAGTTTGCTCTTTCCATCCATCCAGTCCGCCTCACCTCCTCTGATTGCCCACTCTCTCCCTCCATCTCTTTCTCCCCCTCTCTTAAAGCCACCTGTACCTGCAGCAAATAATTTCGGAGAGCTGCGAATGTCACAGCGGCAGCAGCAACCGGCCGTGGGCTTTCAAAACCGCCCTCCAATGGCTGGAATATATGGATTTTATCATAATAAAGACTTTGTGAAGGTGCATGTTTAAGAATTGATTAGTGAGCACGCAGTCTTCCTCGGATCTGCAATCACTACCAAATATTCATTAACTGCATAAAACCTCTCTGTATTTGTGACATCCAAGTATTTTTGCACCACATATCCTGAAATGGTGTGTGTGGGGTGACGGGGGGGGGGGGGGGGGGGGGGGGGGGTCAGGGGGGACATGGTTTTGTTCTCAGTTGCAAAAGAAACAACGGCTCACGGGATTGTCAATGGTTGAGCTACCAGGAGTACTTTTACGGGCCAAATAGTGCCGCAAGGCCTTCAGAACGTTGATACAAACTTTAGAAGCACTGATATCTAATATCAGGCTTAACATACTGTTAGGCATTTCTTTGTCTGCATTTCTTAAATTTGCAGGAAAAAAAAATCATAGATGACTTAAAATAATTAAAGTAAAAATGTAAAGTGTGGTAATACACCTCATACACCCAGAGGTTTATGACGGACTACAGACTTCTCAGAAGTAGCAATCTAAAACATTTCCAGAGAGTTTACCCGCCAACATGTTTTTCACACACATTACTGGTGGACACTTGTTTTCTTTAGCCCTGCTTGCACTGAATGATATTGGACTGCAGAAAAAGAGTGAAAAAGGGTTAAAAATATACAGGGCACGAGTCAGGGGATACACGCGGGTACATGGCGTCCACCCACTATTTTTACAGGGTGGACGTCGTCCACCCTGCCAAGATGTTGGGCCCCACAGAAATATGTTGAACTTGTCCCAGTGTAGATTTCAGACACCAGGACACGTTCTGCAGCTCCTGTACGACCTCTGCTTTCCTTTCCCAGCAGCGATGTGCAGGCAGGGGGGGGGGGGGGGGGGGGGGGATTTGCCTCCAGCTGTGCTAAAGATAAAGGCTGAAGTTAAAGGGTCGTAAGGCCTCCTTTTAATCTAGTATCAAACTGGAAGCGGCCTGGAACCTCACACTTCCATGCAGATGCAACAGCGAGGAAACAAAAGCACTCAGTCAGTTATCTCTTCACAGGTACTTAAGCGAGGCATGCTTTTTACTTTGTTCAGTCCCTGTATATAAGTGCATGCACGGCAAGAATGTCAGATGGGTTTGTCTGTGCCAGTATTTACACAAATAATTTAAATAACACTATTTTATTTCTTTTATAGTGCTAATCATTCCAATGCAGAGTGTTAGAGTGTTTTACACAACATACACATTATCCATTCAAAATAAATCACATAAGTGTACAAATCAATGTACAAGATGTGTTACATGAGTCAGTCAGGGTTACAATGTGCAGGAGTCAAATGCACTGCATAGCTCACTGTGGTCTACTAGAAGGATTACAATTTATGAATCAAATGCACTTCATAGCTCACTGTGGTCTACTAGAAGGATTACAATTTATGAATCAAATGCCCTTCAAATCTCACTGTGGTCTACTAGAAGGATTACAATTTATGAATTGCAAGTAACAGAAGGATCTCTGTGTTCAAAGCAGTAATCCATTTACCTATATACATAAAATACAAATTTGTGAGCAGCATGTTGCATGATGTGCTTTGCTTTTTTTGTCAATTGGCAAAGTTATATCATACACATATCAGAGCACTATTGCATAATTATGCTCACAACATTGTATAAGGTGCACACCATGTGTGTTGCAATATCATGAATAACAAACACGAAGAAGGTAGCAACAAAATAGAGGTTAAACAATCCCCAAACGCCCCGTCCCACAACCCAAGAACAGTGGGTGATTACGATTTGCAGCAGACAACTTAATCTTCTATACTACTTTGATTCAAATTTGGACTACACAAAACACAGCTCTCTCCAACAAATGTGTTAGCCTCCAGAGTTATCTCATCATTATTATTAGTCCCTGAGATTTACTGGACACCGCTGTAGCAGATGACTTAATATTTTAAAATGCTGACTTTGCAACCAATGAAGCAGAACAGATCTACTACCATGCTTTTCCTTGTTGCCAATTTCTTTGTGGCAGTGTTTTAAGAAAAATTATTAGTTGAGGCACAGATTTTGTGTCAGGATTGCGCCACTTTTTTGGCACAACCCCGACTCCAAATCTCATTTGTTAAATATCATAACGCATTTAAATTTACTCATGATATACCTGATAAACATATGTGTGAGATTTTAGTATCTGATGTCACTTAGGTTGATGTCACAGTGATGCCAGGTGGAATGTCACGCATCGTGGTGTCATGTGCTGTAATGGCACACGTCATAACGTCACTTGCATATTGCCTAAGTTGGTCATTCCCTCCACTTCTTTTGAAGGACTTGTGCCCTGAAAATATATATATTAAGACAAATTAATGTTCACAGAGCTATTTCATTAGACGGGGTTAATTATTTGAGCGTTCCCCTCCCACACAGCCTGGGAAAGATTGACATGTTAATGCACTTCCCCACCTTTTCTTCAGTAATTACACCTGCGTCATTTATATTTAAGTTTTAAAATGCAGTTTAGTGTTGCAGGATGCGCAAACGTCCGACACGGTCTTCGGAATGCCCACTTCTACACACCGAGGTCTCGGGGACGGCCACAGGTTCTGCGCACTTTGAGGTTCTGCAGTCCTTGAGCACACACCTGTGTCGGCATCAAACACGGTTTGGTACTATACTCTCCGCCCTGGGGTAAGCAAGCATTACCTCCCGTCCCTCCCTCGCCTTCCTTCAGCACAATTGAGGCCCCGCCTCCCACCCAGACCCACCCCCAGCATAAAAACTCTGCCCGCCCCCACCTCTACCTGTTTTTTTCTGTCTCCCTAGTGTGACTTACCTCTTCAGCTCCTCTCTGTGGCGGTGCCAGGGAGTCTTCGGTCTGGTTCTCTGCTACAGCGGTGCCCTCTGCAGCGTTCTCCTGGCTGTGCCTCCTCTCCTCGTCTCCCTCGTGGTATGGGGGCGGAGCGGTGGCTCAGGACTCCTCGGCGGTGTCCGGCGGTCCTCCTGTGGCTGGGGCTGCGTTTCCGGGTCGGGCTGTGTGGCTGCCTCCTCCCGGTA
Source organism: Lissotriton vulgaris (assembly GCF_964263255.1). Taxonomy (NCBI): domain Eukaryota; kingdom Metazoa; phylum Chordata; class Amphibia; order Caudata; family Salamandridae; genus Lissotriton; species Lissotriton vulgaris. Next base: position 1,647,843,141 of record NC_141694.1, read on the forward strand.
TGCTGTCTTCCCGGAGGCCAGGTAGGGCGGGTTTCGGCCCGTTTTTCCTATTTTATTCCTGCTTGGGCGGTTCTCTTGCCCTGTGGTGCGGCCCTTGGTGCTGTGGCTTGGCGGCTGTTCTCGTGCCTTTGGTGTCACGGGCTCTCGCTGCCTGGGGTGCGAAAGCTCCGGCCTCTGCTCCATGTTTCCTTGGGTGGCGCTTGTCTGCCACTGGGTCGCTGGTGGTTGTTGGGGCCTGCTGCCTCTTCCCTACTGCTGGTTCTCCGGTCCCCCTGGGGTGCCCTGGCCGCATGGGCTCCGTGGGGCGTGTTCTGCCTCTCGTGTCTGCTTCTGTTGCTTGACTTGGGTGTGGCTGCTCTGTCCGGTGTTCTGGGGTTCAGCGGGTGGCTTCTGTTCCCTCCCATCTTCGTCCTGCGGCTCCTGTTTGGGGCTGGTTCCTGGGATTTGGGGGGTCCTTCTGCCGCCTTTGGCGATGCGTAGGGCTCTGGGTTCTTGTCATGGATTTTTCGCTGGACTCCTGCGCTGGTCGGGATATGGGGGGGGGCTTTGCTCTTTTCCTGCCGGGCTGGTACTGTGGGATTCTTTCTTTGCTGTTCCCGGCCCTTCTGGTTGGGCTTGCCCTTCGTGCCCGGTGTGGTGTGTGGTGCTGTGGGTGTGGCGTGCGTTGCCCGTGCGTGGTGTTTTTCCATGCTGTTCCCACTGTTGTGCGCCTTGTCCTTGCTGCTCTGTCCACGGTGGCCTGCCCGGCTGGCGGTTGCTTGTCGGTTGCCTGTGTGACGTGCCGTGGCGGTCTCTCCTCTGCCCTCCGTGTTCCTTCTTCGCTGTGTTGGTCCTGGAGGGTTTTCAGGTTTCTTTGCACGCTCGGTTTGTGTCTGGGGTTTCGCTTCTGTGCTACTCATCCCTCTCTTCCTCCTGTGGCTTTGCTTCTAGGTGGGGGTTTCCTCCCGTTGTGCTGCTGGGCTCTGTCCTGGCCGTGCTGCTTGGTGGGTCTGACGTTCTGCTTGGCTGCTGCTGTTGCGCTGGTTGGCCTGTTCGCTGCTTCTTCTGTGCCCTCCTTGTTGTGGGGTTTCATGGAGTTGGCGTCTGCGGCTCATGGTGGCTGGGTGTCGCCGCCTTGGGCCCTCTGTTTGCCTTGCATGGGATGGGGCGTCCTGCCTTTCCCGCGTACCTTGCACTGGGGCCTCTCCGTTCTCCCCGCTGTGGGTGTCCCCTCTGGCTTTCGGGTGTTCGTGGTTTTGGCCATTTGTTCACCCTAGCTTACTGCCTCCTTTTCTGAGTGCCGTGCCCTGTTGGGTTCCTGTCACTGCTGTCTGGTCTGTTCCCTGTCGGTGGGTGGTCGTCTTTGGCATTTCCTCCTCTGTGACTGTGGGACGTTTCTGTTGGCGGGGTCCTGTGTGCGGTGGTTCTTGGATGCTGGGTCAGCTTGGTGCCGGTTCCTCGGGTTCTTTGAGGGTTCCTCTACCGGTGTCCGTCTCCGGTTCGTGCTGGGTGGCTCTCCTGGGCTGCGTGTCCTGTTTGCTTGCCTTTTGTTCCCTCTGCTGGGTTCCTGTCGGTGGGGCTCTGGTTTGGGATCCACACCGTTTTGTTGCTGGGGCTGGGGTGTCCGGCGGCTTTGTGTCTGTTCCGGTTCTCCTGGGGGTCTGCTCCTGGCTTCAGCCGGTTCCCTTCCCTGTGTTGGCCTTTCGGGCGGCTTTTCCGCAGGCTCTGCCTGGTGGTTTTTTGGCGTGCCCTGGGTTTTTGGGGAGGCGCTTCTCTCCGCTTCCCTGACGCTGCTTCTTTTCTGCGTTTCCTGTGGTTCTCTGTGTGGTACGCACGTTTTCTGGGTTGCGTCCTTCCCGTTCGTCTTCGGGCCTTCGCCCTGGGTCTTCCGGCATGTCCGGTTGCTCTCTTGGATCTCCTTCGTTCGGCGTGGTTTTCCCTCTTCCTTCTCTGGTCGGCCTCTTGCGGCATGCGGCTGGAGTGTCTTTTTGCTCGGTCTGTTCAGGAGGTCCTTTGTGGTTCTTCTGGTGATCGGGTTTTTGGTGGCACAGGGTGTGTCTTCACTGGTCCCCTCTATGGGCCTGGGGTTTTCGGGGTGCCATCTTCGGACTGTGCTCAGCCCCGTTCCCTTGTCCGGGTGCCTGGTCTCTCTTCCTTCGTGGGTTTGGGCCTTTTTGGCCCAGGGCTTCTCGGGCGGTCCTGTGGCTGCGGGTGCTGGGGCACCTGGCTTCTGTGGTGTTTCTGGTTCCCTGGGCTCGTTTTCTTCTTCTCTGCCTGTCCGTCTGGCTCCTGTTGGGTTGGTCTCCGGGGTCTGTTGTCCCTGCTGCCCTTGTCGGTCCGTCCCCGGGGGTGCTCTCCTGGTGGCTCGGCCTCTGTTGCCTTCTGGATGGGTGTTCGCTGGCTCTTCTGGCTCCGCTTGTGGTGGCTTCGGTCGCCGGCCTGTTCTGGGGTCGGTTTGGGTTCCAGTTCTGGTTCCTGCTGCTCTCCCGGGGGTCCTCTTGCTGGCGTCTGTTGTGTCATTGGGGCTTGCCCTGGTGCCCTCTCGGGGGTCTGAGGGTGTTGGCTCCATGGTCGTTCCAGTGGCTTGGTCCTCTGCCTCGTTCGGATGGGTCCGGTTTCTGGTCCTTGTCCTTGGTTGCCTGGGTCCTGTTTCTGTGGGCTGGGGTCTGGGGTCTGGGTGCTGGGTGTGTCAGCTCTCTGCCTTGGTGGGTGACCTGTGTGCTGGCTATTCGGCTTTGCTGTTTCTTTCTTCGTCCTGGGTTTTCTCTCGCCTCCCCTTCCCGGCTTTTCCGCTGCTCTGGCCTTTCCTGTGTGGGCTCCCTGGGTCTGTGCTCGGGGGTTGCTGCTGCTCCCCGTTGGCCTTGGGCTCCTTGTTTTCCTCTCCTGTCCGGGCTGTATTGCGCTCGGTGGAGGTTCCTTCCGATGGCTCCGTGCCCTTTGGGGTTTCGGGCTCTTCCCCTGGGTTCTGTGCGGGGTTTGTGCCTGCTGCCTGGTGGTTGTGCGCCTGGCTTCAACTGTGTTGGGGGTTCCGGTCTGGTTGGTGGTGGCTTGCGGGCTTCCCGTCGGTCCTCCTCTTGGCTGCCCTGTGCTTGGTGTTTGTGGGCCTTTTGGGCCTGGTGTTCTGCTCTGGGTGTTGTTCCCGTGGTGCTGGCCTCCTTTTGGTGGGGAGGTTCCCTCCTGCTGGGGCTCTTTTGGGGTTGTCGGTGGCCCCTCTGCGAGTGCGGTGGGCGTCTTTCCGGCTTCTTGGTGCTCCTGTCTTCCTTGCATGTTGCCTGGGGTCTGTTGTCTGGTTGTTTTTCCGGGTCTGCTGTGTTTGTTTCCCCGCCTTGTCCGGTCCATCCCTTCAGGGTCTTTGCTGCTGGGGTTGGTTGTCCTTTCCGGTCCTCCCTCTGGGTCCCTTGCGGGTCTTGGGTTTTGGCTCTTGCCTTTTGGGTTTGCCCCCGCGTGGGCCTGGTCGGGTGGCTGCCTGACCTGCTGCGCGCGCTGTGGCGGCCTGTGTTCAGGTTCTTGGTCCTGGGTTCGTGTCCTCTTGGCCTTTCCTCCTTGGGGTGTCGGCGTGGTCGGCGACTCTGCTTTGGCCTGTCGTCGCCCCTGCTTTGGCCTGTCGTCGCCCCTGTGGGGCGCTTGGGGGTCTTGTGGGCCCTGTCTGGGGCGTTTCCCTTCTGTCTGGGCTGTTCGGCTCTGTTGGTTTTGGGTCTGGTTCCGTCCTTTGTCCCTCCGGTGACTCGACGTTTTGGCTCTGTCACGGGTTGGTTTTGCCTGTGTTCGGTCCTGCTCCTTCCTTGACTGTGGCTCCTTTGGGTTGTCTGTCCGGCCTCTTTTGCTGTGGTGCCTGCTGGTTGTGGTGTCCTTCCGGGTGGTGGACTCTGTTTGTTCGCTTTGGTCCGGGTCTGGTGTTTGCCTTCCCCCGCTCCGTGGGGTTGTTCGTTTCGGTCCCCTGTCTTGGTGGCTTTTCCTCTGGTGGGGGTTCAGGCTTCGGAGTCTTGTCCTCTTTGCGAGGCCAGGGTTGTTGATCTGCTGTGTTTGGGGCACTGTTTTGTGTTCCTTGTCCCTCAGTTGTCGTTCTGTTTACTTCTGCTTGCTATGTCCTCAATTGTGCTGAAGGAAGGGGAGGGACGGGAGGTAATGCATTAATTTCTAACGATAATGGCATTACTCCTAGTCCTACTCCCTCGCCTTCCTTCAAGGACCCTCCCTCCCTCCCGGTGCGGTACAACTGAGTGCTAGCTCGGCTTGTTTGTGTACAGGTAGAGGTGGGGGCGGGCAGAGTTTTTATGCTGGGGGGGGGGCTGGGTGGGAGGCGGGGCCTCAATTGTGCTGAAGGAAGGCGAGGGAGTAGGACTAGGAGTAATGCCATTATCGTTAGAAATGGATGCATTAAATGATAACCATAGAAATGTCTTAGCTGAGTCCAGGGCTACTGAATTCTACATCTAGCCGTCATCTCTTCCAGCCGGGCGAGAAAATGGAACTGGTGTGTAAAGGGCGCATGCTGTAGCGCCCAGACTCTCAATACGTTAGCACAATTATTGTTGGCTTACATTTTACAGTGTGGAATCAAAATTTCAGCAACGTCGCTTGAAAGACGTCCACGAGCCACAGAGTAAGGTTTAGTCAATTAAAGGAGTTTTCCTCAATATTGCTTGTGAATTGTGCGGTTGGTGACCTGCAGGAAAGCTGGGGGTTCTAAAAAGTGGTATTAATGGAACCCATATGTTCTGAACTGTCTTAGGTTTTATAGCGCTGCGTTAACAGCCGCTAAAGGTGCTATGTGACAGTAGTTCAGAATATCACCCCATTTAAAAATGCATTCATGTCCAGGCAGTGCCCATGAGAAAAACACATTGCGCTGCTAGGGTTATGTCAGAGCTGTTAGAGTGATGGTGTATCAGGTTATCGGTCGACTCGATTTACAGGCCCAATAACACTCAGATGGATTCTCCAGCGAACACTCTTCATTGGCAGAAGGAGCACGATTTTTGTTGAATTTTCTCACTCTTATGCTCTCTCAAAATAGTGTTTCAAATTTAACAGGCATTGGCAAGGCCAATAGGCCTCACCTTTGAATCTACGGTATCGGCAAATGCCCTTTGTTCACGCGGTCCAGGATGTGCATTGCTTGTTCTTTACAGCATGTATAAAAGAAGAAAAAAAAGTTGCATTGACATTGCAGTGCCACTTTGCAAGTGCTTGCCGCAGGCGCCATTATTTTTTTCAATTACCATTTCGAGATGGATCAGTAAATAAAATAAGCATTGGCATAGCCAATAGGTCTCGCCTTTGGGACCTTATAAGTTTAGCCATGCATCAAATTATCCCCTATTAGCATGCCCACACAGTCAACATTTTGGCAATATTTCAGGGGAGAAGCAAAAGGGTGAGAAGATGTAATTAAGGGTGTGGCTTAAATATACGCAGGCTAAAAATCTGTACTTAGTGTGCCGCCCAACTAGTATTTTGCTGCTTCTGTCTTTTCATACAAGTATATAATGCTGATACAACACGTAACATTACACGTAAACAAGCTAGGGCTATTGCCTTTGCCAATGGTTGTTGTTTGGGCTGCTTTGTGTTCCCAGTCTGGCCCTGCCTATAGAACACAGAAGGAGGGCCTGTCGGTTCTTAAGAAGCTGTGAGTGCCCATAGAATGGGAATGAGAGGCCTCAGCAGGCAGAATTTGGCAGCCACATCTCTTATGTAGACCCAGTAGTGGAAAGAATGGGAAGGCCCCCCTCTCAGAGAGCCTGGGAGGTGGAGTGTGACTGAACCCTAAGAGATCCTATGTGTGCACAGAGTACGAATGCCACAAAGCTGGCAGAGCAGGTACACAGATATCTTTGGTCTCTGGTGCCACTGCACCTGCTGCACCAAAGGTTGAATAAGGTCAAAGGCTTGGAATTTTTGTAACACAGTGCTTGTCTCGTCCTAGCTCTGTGTGTACTCTTTTGAGTAAGTGGATTGTGTAGGGAGTAGGGGAAAAGCGAGAAATATAGTAGAGGGAGGAATGGAATGAAAGAAAAGAAAAGGAGGAGCTGAAAGGAAGCAGTAGAGAGCATAAAATAAGGGAACAGGTGAAAGGGATAACTAGAAAAAGGATATAAAGAGAAGCATAGGGGGCAAGAGATGAGGAAGAGAAATATGCCAAAATAGGGATGCCTGGGAGAGAAGCTGATATGGGCAAGTGTGAGACCGGCGAAGGGAAGAGATTGGCATAGAAAATGATTAGGAAGGAGAAACCCTGAAAGGGATGTAGTGTAGTTCCTATATTCCCAATAGGCTCTGCGCATTGGAATAATATACACTATAGATTTGACATAGGACTGAGGTCAGTATGTCTCTATCGAGTATACTAAACTTAATTGTGTTTTGCCAGCTAGCTCAGAGGTCACTAGAAACTTTCTCGAATAAACAAGAAGGGATTAGTTTCTGACAACCGCATAAGCATGACAACTTTGTTTCCCCAGGAATCGAAACATATCTTCTGAGTCGTGGAAACAATAGATAACCATTTCACAGTCAATCATGCATGCTTCGTTTCTACAGAGTTTGCACGGAAATAGAGAGACTGGAGTTTCGATAAAAAGGGGTTTATTGAACAGTCTTCTTTCTGATGCAAGAGAGGTGAACTGCTACAATCGTTAGACAGCGTAAACAGTAATATAAAATAATACAGTAATAGTTTGTCTTTTGCTATGACGTAAAAATACATACATAAATAACAGAGGCTAAAATACTCAACTTCTAAAATACGCCTATCCCAATGTACCTAACCTAGGTCTAGTACGAGGGAAGTAGTAAGTGTTTGTCTTTAGCAAAGGTTTAGTTCTGCCAAGAATTGCCAAAGGTTTCTCTAAGTTCTAATCAGCTCCATACCTTAGAATGAGAGAGGTTGGTATCTCTGTCTCGGGACTCGATTTCCCAACACCCTGCAAGGGGAGTCAGAAACACTGGAGCTGGATTTCTCGGCAGGAGGATGTCAGCTTCTGGTCAGTGCGTCAGCTGGAGAGTTGGCTTCCTTCGGCCCTTGCTGTAGCGAGCTGCGTTGTGCAAGTAGGTAGTCGAACTGCACCGAACCACACCGTCCTTTGCCATTGCAAGTGAAGGTATATTTATACCATAAAGGTGTTTAAGAATGTCGTCAAGTCGGGCATATGAATGTCATGAATGAAACCCTAAGGAATAGATGTTCATCCATAATAATGAGTTCTTGGAGAAATCAATATTCAAGCAAGGGGAAGTCCCTAACGGCTTAAGAGTCTGGCTTTCCAAGGAATCGTTGTGACGTAGATGAACGGATGGAAGTAGACATGCCTGTATTTGGGCAGCATGGGCATTGCCTAAATAAGGACTGGATATCTATGCCTATATAAGGACAATGTGAATTGTACCTATATAAGGGCATGAATCGGGAAATTCATTCGGAAACTAAAATGGAACACAACAGGGATGAACGAAATGAGTGGGGAAACAGATAGGGAAAGTGATGAGACAAGGAAAGACAGGCAGAATGAGGAACTTGGAAACCTGTGACAAGGGTTGCACCTAACATTAGTGCTTAAGAAAAAGAAGGACAAAAACAGCCAATAAACGCCCCACACACTGGCTGCTCAGACCAGCCCATGGGCCTTGATGACCCTATAGGGCAGTCCGACCCTGGTATCCATGGTTGTGAGGGAGGGACCCACTGCCCCCAAATTATACTCGTCTTTTAACTTCGGCTCAGGGTGCGTAAGGGCGCATTTTCAGTGATTGCATTAGAGCCTGTGAGACCCTGGCGGCACGAGGCCCAGGGATAAGGCACAGCACAGAAATGCACCACAGGGTGGTCTGGAGAAGCGAAAGAGAAAGCTGGTCACCGGTCATGAGCGGGCAAGTTGTACGTTTCAGGAAAATACGCCTCATGTCTCTTTCCATTCCGCTCCCTGCGCTAGAAATAGAGCCTCGCTGAGCTGTGTTGGTAAATATTATCACCAAGCACGCCGAGCTGCAGTGAGTCAGCCCTTCACCTGCAGCATAGTAATTCAACAAACTAGCATGTTAGAGCCTTCAAATTAACATGTTGAGTAATTATGCTAGTCATAAGCAAACCTACATCATAGAAATTTGAAAACAGAAAGCCTCAAACGTAAAGTAGGAAATGCTATGTTATGTAGCATAGTACTTACCAGAATGTTCAATTAGCAGTCCTAAATCCTGAAAGTAAAACATTGAGTGAAAATTCAGTCATGGATGAGGGTTACAATCCATGTCGGATGGGTCAGAGACAAACTGAGTCAGTCTGTAATACAGTGGGGTAATTATACCGCTAAATGGCTTAGCGAAGTTATTGTATATTAAGGGGCTGCGTGCATCTGGTCATAATACCACGGGTGACAAAAGTGATTGAAGTGATGCCGAAAGAAAATATGAGTCAATCTATTATACAGGGGAATTGACGGAGTTGCTGCCGGTTCATTGGCTACATGCATACCGGTCATAATACACTGTGTGGAAAAAGTGATCAGAATAATGCCGACAGGAAGAAATAGAAGTTAATCTATTACACAGGAGCGCCGGGCATAAGTATGGGAAAGGGTTTCTAGTGGCCGACTTAGCGGAAAGTAAATCGTGACGCAGCCTCTGCGGTCCCAGGAACAAATGAGTTCCGTGGCCAGCCACGTTGTGTTAAATGGCCCGGAATCCGACGTCAGAACAAGTCTAGTGTCATCCGCTGCAAGTTAAACAAGCCAGTAATGTTTGTGTAAACAAAACGTGAAGGCGCGAACGGGAGTTGTGTGCGCGCGCGAAAGGGATAGAGATCTGAAACAGAACATTGGTGAGGCGGAGCGAGGTGCGCATGCTTGTGCGCATAACAGCATGCTGGTGGCTGCCTTTGGTAGCACTTTAAAAACCCGCTTACTAAATGTCTCGCCATACCAGCGCATGCGCTGGCTCTAGCGAGATCTAAAAATACGAAAACGGACAAGAGTTTTCTAAACCTGAAGGAACAGCAACAATTTACTGCATGCCCCCCTAACATAAAAGTAAAAAATACACAAATAAGCAGTTTAAAAAAGAAAAGGGACAGCAGAAGGATTGGAGAAGGGGGCAATGAGGATCGGATGGGGCAGCCAGTTGGATAGACAGGGTGGGGGAGTAAGGAAAAAGAAGCGCAGAAAGAAGGGAGCAACAATAAGGGCATTGGGGTCCCACACAAGAGAGAGAACAAGGGGCAAAGGGTGAGAGCCTGTCCTCTGCCCCTACCTGTGCCCTTCTCTCCCGCCTTCCGTGTTGCCTAAGGGTAACACAAAGTTACAAACTAAACAAGCATTGGCAAATGCAATAGGTTTCCCCTATGAGATATCTATTGGCTTTTTCAATGCTTTTTGTGTTGGGGAGGAAGAGGAGATAAAGGAAGATGGAGGAGATAAACCAAAGAGTAGCAGAGGGTAGGGGATGGGATTGAGAGATGTGGGAGGAAAGACAAAGAAGCAAGGACGGTGAAGGGAGGGGTAGGGGAAGAAAGAAATGTGGCTGGAGGGGGAGATAAGAACATTATGTTCTAAACATGCAGTTGGACGGAATTTGTGCAGTGCTACCTGCATTCTTTCTCTCGGAAAACTCCAACAATAGCAACTGTATTCAGCACAATGAAAAATAAAAGACAATACTGATGCAAGTGGAAAGACCACCCAGTGACGTAAAGCAGTCTAATGTCACAGGGACTTGCAATACATAGAGCGAGTATCAGCTTGTACTGCCAGCTGGATAAGGATCTCGTTTCTCAAATGCAAACTGTGCTGAAATTATGGTTTTACATCTACAGTGTGTCTGTGTATGTGCTCCATAACTCAATAGCTTGGGAAAATTTAGAAAACTCTATGGGTTTCTAATGCTCCTATAGCTAGCGCTATGTCTGTGCCAAGGTAAACGGTGCCAGGCTGTCCCAGAAGGCATGGTGAGGAAAGAAACTGTACTTGATGCAGAGTTTACCAGCAGAATGTTGTACATTCCTCGTGCACGAACAGTAAAAGCAGACGGATGTTTATAAAACCCCAGAAGCCTGACCGGACACTCCTGGCTCCGGGACAGCCTCCGAAGCACCTTAGTTAATATGCAGACCTTTACTAACATGGCGTAGCCTACATGAGAACTGATGCACAGGCGAATGGATGATACAACCTGTGCTTAATTTGACCAGGTGGTTTCCGAAGCTCTACACCGGCATGTTATTGTCAAAACAGGCACCTATCACAGTCCACCACATGGTGGTGCTGTTTGTCAAATTTTTGAGATGAGCACAACAACAGTCATTTAGTAATTCAATACACATTAAAAATGAGTATTGCCTGGCCCCAACCATTCTCATAGCATTGGATGGCCTAGAATAGTCTGAACTGTCACAATTGTAGGAGTGCGAAGGTTAGAAATTGAATTAGTACTGTCATTGGCAGTACTGGCTTGGGCAATGGGTGTGCGAGATGCAGTGGCCTCCTAAAGAGGGCGCTAGCACTTAATGTTTTACAAATTAAGTACTGTATACAACAACACTATTTAGAAGAGCTGTGGGAGATGTTTAAAATGTTTGATATCCTTTTGTTTCGGTCTCATGTATAGGCCTCAATCCACTGCAGTCTAATAACCAGGTTAGAGGCACTCCGTGGACACCGCGTGTAACAAACAGTAGGTGAGAAGTAGATCTAGTGTTGCATATATGCCGTGAGAACTGTAGTCAACGCACAGTGAAACAAAAAAATGACAAGCATTAGCAAAGCCACCAATAGCATATGCACTCAAATGGAGTTCTAGATAGCAAACTTCAAAAAAGTACCTTCAGAGTGAGTAGTTAGTGGAAGGACACTGGCCACTAGCTACTGCCCAGTGTCCGTAAGCTGTACTTGGGCCAAACTCCAGGCCACGGCACGGACTTGCAAAGCAGAGCAGGATGACATGCAAAGTGAAAGCAGATGACATGCTGACCAATCAGAAGCATGAAAATTAGAGCAAAATGGGAATAAACGAATGGTAAGTAAAGGTAAGAATTGGGCGGGTTCCAAGCCACTTTTACAATTTTTTTTATAAATACAAGAGAACCTTGAGTCATTAAACACTTTTCGTTCAGTCTGGGTGAATCTAGAATTACATCTGAACTAGCAAAAAATTGTAAAAAACACTGGCAAAGCCAACAGTACTCGCCTTTCAAAGATATTACCCAATATTTTGGTTTCACCACTGCTCTTTGCCCTGGGGATAGAAAAGTCCTGGGTTAATACGGTTGAAGAATGGCACGGATCGCTCGTGAAAGCTACATGCCTGTTGCACACTGTAACTGAAGCATCTGGGGTGGGGATTGTTCTCCATGTGCTAATGCTCAGTTGGAGCTGGGTATGGTCCTTCTGGTACTCACCACATGCAGGGCCGGGTGTAGGTGTCAGCCTTGCCTGAGCAGCAGGATGTACTCAACAATCCCCGCTGCAGGATGGGACCTTAGGCGATGGGTCGCAATAGACTCAGAAAAGTTGTGTTTTCAATGAATATACATAAATATATATATATATATATATATATATATATATATCTCTCTCTCTCCAGAAGGTCGCCATTCACAGCCGCTTCGCGCAGAATAACGAAAGGAGCGGAACCACCACGTAAGTGCAGTTTTCAGTGCTTTATTCGTGCCAAAGTAACAGCCTGCAATCCACCATGACGCGTTTCGCCTCCACCATCGAGGCTTGATCACATGACGTGTCATGGACACAAACCAGGGCATTTATAGTTCAAATATTCAAGTGGGTTCAGCTGAGTTAATTATACGCATAAACAGTGAAAAAATACTTCGTATTTCAAACGACAGTCAAGGGCATAGTGCCCATAAGGTTCAACTAATAAATAGTAATCAAGGGATTTCTGGGGTATTTCTAATTATATAATGCGTATGATTAAATTCATATATTTACATTTTAGTTAAAAACCCAAACCCATTCAAAAAATTCATATATGTACATTCCATTTACATGGAAGCTATCTACACTATGTACAAAACAATTTCAATAAGATAAGATAACGGAACCTTATGATAGAATTCATAATCATATTAAGAACCAATCAAAGTTATCACTGTTGTAAACATTTAACCCATGTGGGTGAGAAAGAAAGGGTCATATCAAACACAGACCGATATCCCAATTCATTGAAACCCCTATATAATGGCCTCTTTAGGGTACTGCAGATATTTAAAAATAATTCGGTGAAAGTGCAAGTGCTAACATTAAAATCGTTCTACAGATTATAGCAGGTTACAGATTCTGGTCTCGAAACAAATCCCTTCAGAGGAGCTCATACTTTCATATCTATCTTCTGACTAATGTACTACAGGAGCTGGTTAAAGGATATTAGAGGCAGGTGTACATATCCTCACTGGCATTTAAACCTCCCGGATTTTTACTGTTAAGTACTAAAATATATCTCGTCTCCAATAAAAGCAACTTTGCGTCCCTATTTCCACCTCTCTTGAGAGGTAGAATTGAATCAACGAGAAAATATTGAAGACTACTGGGGTCACTGTTGTGCACAGATTCGAAGTGCCTGGCCACTGGGTAAGTCTGATCCTTTCCGGATATTGCCCTGAGATGTTGTAAAATCCGCTTGTGGGCGGGCAAGCGTGTACTGCCCACATATTGGAGCCCACAGGGACATTGCAAAACATAGACCACATATTCGGTCTTACATGTGAGTCTTTTGTTGATGACAAGTGGCTTCTCCAGGAAAGGACTGGAAACATGTGTCTTATTTATACCATGGCGACAAGCTTTACGAGTTTGGCACTTCTTAAAGCCCGTGATGTGATCCATCCAAGATTTGGAGGTTTCTAGACTACTGCTGACTAATGCATTGGCCATGGTGGGGGATCTACGAAACGTAAGGTTTGGTTTGTTAGATACCAGACCCCCTATAACCGAATCCCCTTTAACCAGGTTACAGTTTTTGTTGAAGATTTTCCTGATTGCTGAATGTTGATTGCTGTAAGTAATAATTGCTCTAGCTTGTATTTGCTCATTGTTACTTCCCGTTGTGTTAGGTCTGACTCTGGGTACTAGGGCTTGTTCTCTTGAGATTTTCTTAGTGCGTTTTATTGCCCCATCTAATACCGCACTACTGTACCCCCTGTTCAAGAATCTGACTTTACTGGATTGCTGGGCCAGATCACATTCAGTATCAGAACTACATATTCTCCGCAGTCTAAGCATCTCCCAATGGGGGATACTACGGATGAGATGCTGTGGATGCTGGCTCGTTGCATGAAGCAACATGTTCCCTGCGGTTGATTTCCTATGTAGTTTTGTTTGCAATATGTTATCTTTGATGTAAACCTCCACGTCTAGGAAATTAACAGTTTCTTTATGGATCTGTGAGGTGAAGTGTAGATTCAAATTATTGACATTTAATTCTCTCACAAATTCAGTGGCTTCCTCAGATGACCCCCTCCAAATCATAAACAGATCATCTATATATCGGAGGTATAGCATCACCTTGTTACACATAGTGTCTCTATGTTGGCCCATGAGGACCCGCTCCTCCCACAGCCCCATGTGCACACATGCGAAGCTGGGGGAGAAGCAGGCCTATATATATATATATATATATATATATATATATATATATATATATATATATACACACATACATACTTTTTGCCAATAAAAAAACAAATGTTAAACTTTTGTTATAGCTAGGACAACATTATTTATTATTTCAATACAAACCAATCTGAAAGTACACAAACATTACAAATTCTAAAGGTATAGCTATATCTTAAAATTATAATTTATGTATCACCTCTAAATTATTAAAACATAATTATTTTATAGAAGACCAAACTCCACTACACAAGCATTATAAATTATAAACGTATACCTTTAATTTATAATATATGCAAAACCTCAAAATTATTACTACTAGCGCACCACATACACAGTGTATTGAACTCAGTAACCACACTGCATTAACTATAGCTCGTGCCTTCTCCATGCACTGCACTTTATATCATATCACTTATACCATCTAAAATAATAGCATTTACAATAACACTTATGACATGGCAAATCACATCCTTTGTGACAACATAGCTCGTGGTAGAGTGAAGAGTTATAGCTCATGTAGTGTGGCTACCGAGCTGAATACAGTGTGTATGGAGGTGCGCGACTTATAATAATTTGAAGGTGTTGCGTAAATTATAAATTAAAGGTATAAGTATAACTATGGACTTTTAAACAAGTGTATTTGTTTTTGTTTTACATTTATTTATTTATTTTTCAGTACCACAGAATTTCCTATGAAATTTTGTGAAACTACATCAACAAATACCATTAAGTTAAAATGCTCGATAACTTACCCGTAATGATACTCTACACACCATAATCTATATTCCTGCCACATTTCATTCAAATCCGTTCTGCCATTTTTGCACTACACACAACACAAAGGTCTAGGGAAAATGCATTGGAAGAAAAATGTATTTTGGGGACTCCCTTTTTTCTTCGCTCCCCCTTGACCATTCACCACAAAACTTTTGATTTGCCAATGCAGAGAAAGCTATAGGTCCAGAAAGTTTCATGGAAATTCATCAAATGGGGCAAAGTCATTAGCAAGCAAAAATCTGAGGAATTCCTATACCTGGGAAATCCCAATTATAACTACAGATTGGCATCAATAAAAAAAAAATTAAGATCTCAGAAGATAACCTTCGCAGCAACAAAATTCATGCTCACCCCATATATATATATATATATTTTAATTGGACAACAACAATGTACAAGTACAGTTATCTGAATAATTGTTGTCACATTAGAGAGTTCAATCAGAATGGGAAAGATAATGAAATGCAGAGCAGATTAGAGTGCAATAACTATAACGGTGGAACAGTAATTAGCCTTCTTGTAGATCACGTAAGCTAGTTAGGTCTGCTATGGGTGCGAGGTCCCGGTGCTATCAGCGCATTAGCCCATAACTAGATTTACAGTGTGCTTGCTAGGGGGAGTCTTTTAGTGTGATCTTTCATCAGCTTGTGAAGGTTGTGTAGTCCAAGAGATATAACGAAGAGAAAAATTGAGCCATTCCGTCCAGATCTTGGTTCGACTCTGACACTAATGAAGAAAGGAGACAACTAAGAGCCTCAGAAAGACGCTGGAGGAGCTTGCCCACTACCTGCCATCGCGACAAACTCAGATCTATCCGGAAGAAATACAACAATCACATCAAGAACAAAAAATCCATGTATTTCCGCTCTGCTCTGGATAGCGCAAAAAACAGACCCAAGGAGCTCTTCAGTATTATTAGACAGCAAACCTCCAAACCGGATAGTTCCCTGGGGCAGGCCTCCAAAGAACAATGCGACAACTTCGCCAACTTCTTCAATTATAAGATTTCCAAGATCGAGCGCTCTCTGGTCATTAGCTGCTCTTCCCCTCCCCATAGCAGCCAGGGTGGGGTGCTTGGTAGCACTCCCCCTCCCACTACTAAACTCTGGTCACTCTTCCAGCCCATTCTAGAAGAAGAGATAGTCAAACTTATCTCCACCTCTAAACCTTCATCTCACACCCTTGACCCTCTTCCTGCTCAACTCACCAAAAAACTGAAACTCTCCCTAGCCCCACTGTGGTGCAGGATTATTAACAGGTCCCTAAAAACCGGAATTGTCCCAGACTGTCTGAAAGTGGGACAAGTAACCCCACTGCTAAAAAAAACAGGCCTGGACAGAAATGACAAACAACTTCAGACCCGTCTCTAACCTTCCTCTTCTTTCCAAAATCCTAGAAAGATGTGTACTCCACCAATTAACTCAGGACTTGGACAATACCAACCTCCTCAAGTCACATCAGTCGGGATTCAGGAAAGGGTGCAGCACGGAAACCGCAATCCTCAACGTAATTGATGACATACACAAATCACTGGACTTAGACCAATGTTGCCTCCTCATTCTCCTAGACCTAATCGGTGGCATTTGACACAGATGATCACAATCTTCTCCTGAAAGCTCTTGAAGAAAGGGCCGGACTAGACGAGGTGGTCCTCAACTGGTTCTCCTCATTCTTGCACAACCGCTCTCAAAGAATCAAATTCAGAAGCTTTGAATCCGACCTTCACCCAGTCAAGAGGGGAGTGCCTCAAGGATCAGTGCTCTCCCCTCAACTCTTCAACATTTACATGGAAGCCCTCACCACCCTACTCAGAAAAGCTAACATCCCATTCCACCTCTACATTGATGATACCAAACTCTCCTCTTCTAAAGACATTCATAGACTCAATGAAATGCTAAAGTAAGTGTAACGCTGGCTGTCAAGCAACCAGTTAGAGCTGAACCCGGACAAAACCGAACTACTCCTCATCTCGAACAAAGAGAACCCACAAATGGTTGAGTGGTTAAAAGATATCGATGCGCTCAAGGGAACCTCACCCTGGCTGACTCCGTTAAATCATTAGGCATCACACTAGACTCCAAACTAGACTTGACCAAACACATTAAGATCTCGGCGAAGAGCGCTTTCCTTAACTTGAAGCTACTAAACAAAATAAAACTTTTTATTCCATCCAAAGATCTCAAACAAGCCACCCAAGCATTGGTGCTGTCAAGACTGGACTATGGAAACGCAATCCTCTATGGAATAGCCAAAACTCATCTTGCTCATCTGAAAACAACCCTCAACGCGGCCGCCAGAATGGTCACTGGATTAAAGAAATTTGATCACATCTCTCCGGCACTAAAATAACTCAAATGGCTACCAATAGAAATGCGGGCGAACTTTAGAACAGCCTGCCTCACCCACAAAGCCCTTCACACAGGCAAACCCGAATATCTGGCGTCCAAACTCAGAAAAGCTGGTCAGAACAGGAACCGCAGAAGCTCTAATACCCTACTTCTTATCCCGCTAAAAGCCCGAAAACAAAAACCGCGGACAGGTCCTTTGCCAGAAATGATCCCAAAATATGGAACTCTATCCCCCCCACATCAGAACTATTCCTTCCTTCCCTAAATTCAAAACCAGCTCAAAATACTTTTCTTCGACCACTCCCTATCTAACAGATAGGAGCAGCTTGGAGTGTTTAAAGTGACATTGCTCCTCTCTCCGATGCGGATTGCCAAGACCCTGTAATGGAACTCCTCATCATCCTCTTTACTACGATTCTTATCCTGAATGTCTTGCATTACTGTATTATGTTTGCTTTCTTTTGCACTGCTATGTATTTGTTGTGAAGTGCTCCGATACCTTCCGGTCAGGCTAGCGATATATAAAACTTCTTAAATAAATAAATAAAATAATGTAGAAACATTAGGCTAAGGCGGTCTTGGTATAATCTCTAGTGTTATTTTTGACTGTGAGGGTAATGTCGTCCCAAGTAGCTATGAAAATGCAGTGCCTTAGATCGTTATGCCACTGTTCATTCTGTTTGTCATTCTCTCAAATCTTGCTCTCTAAACTAATGGTGAAGCAAGGGTAGGGCAGAAGGCTAAGACTGCTTAGCGAGGCATATTTTAATGTAGCATTTATGGAAGGTGAAGAGCAGAGAAGAGGACATACTCATATATAAGACCCTTTTGGTTGGTTCACTGCTACTACTGCTAAAGATGAGCACACATATTTAGCAGAAAGCCTTCAACTTCTTTTTTACTAAAAAAAAACCTTATTCATTAAGAACAAGTTAGTTACGTTCGGTAATGCTCTTTCTGGCGGATACTCTATCTAACCACAGATTCCCCACCTTTGGAATATTCCCAAGGCACCAAACTGGATTCTGAAGATTTGATTAACGGTTCCAGCACACTGCTAGGTGGTGTTGTGTGGCTCTGCATTGGCCTCATTCTGCCCTGGGAGTGATGGAGCTAACCTGCTGTTAAGCGTCACCCGTGCGTGTCTTGGTTTCTTGCCGGACTCTTTTTGTGCCCTCGAACAAATGTCGTAAACTGTATCCAGATCTCTAGTTTCTGACCTTTTTACATGGTAAAAAGAGAACCCTCCAAAGAACGGGGAGGTGGGAATGCAGCAAGGAATCTGTGGTTAGATAGATTATCTACCAGAAGGAGCACTCCTGAAAGTAAGTAATCTGTTCCTCTGATTAATACTTCTAGCCACAGATTCCTCACCTTTACAATACATACAAAATAAGTACTGCTCAAGATGGTGTGGAGCAGTCTCAGACTAAAAAGTTGTGCAGGACCGCATGGGGAAAGTGCCCTTCTTGTTCAACCCGAATGTCAAGGTAGTAGAGTTTTGTGAACATTTGCACATATCCTATTGTAATATCTTGCTGGACCAAAACAAAAAAAACACAAAAAAAACTGTTTGAATTGTAAAGGGTCTGTTTTGCAGACTCCACATCAAGTCACAAGTTTGGTTCCAGTGCCAGGTGCAAAATGACTTTGTAGAGGGACACCTGGCGACAAGGATGACCACAACTTTAGGAGGTAAACTGAAAGCAGTCAACTGCCTCTGTTCAATCTCCAGGCATGGAGGTGTAGATTGAGTAGGTTTGGGTGCAGGAGCCTGCTCTGCTGCTACAACAGAAGATCCTCCAGAAGTGGCAGACTGAGAGGAGGACATTTTCTCATGCCTAGAGGTTCTTGGTACAATACTCTCCTGGCCCAATTCACAGCCACCAGAATGACTCGGGCCAGTCATTCCTGATTCTCTTTTGAACTCAGAGACGGAATTCAGAGGTGGAAAGGAATACAGGAGTCCTATGCTCCACTGCAGCCTGAATGAGTCTCCAAGAGAAAGTGTTCTTGAAAACTCCAGCATGCATAAGTTCTGACATGGGCAAAAAGATCCAGCCAGGGTTCTCACTACTGTCCGAAGATGCCCGGTGCCACTTCAGGGTGCAATCGCCATTCGTGCTCCACCAGCAGTCGCCATTTGAGCTTGTCTGCCATCTCGTTTAAAGATCTCTTCAGGTGTTTCAAGAAGAAGGAGAGGCACGAAGGTCCAGTCAACTCAAGAGGCCCAGCCCCTCCTGGCACAGGACACAGGAATCCACTCTGTTCTGCTTGCTGCAGTACCACCTAGCGGTGGTGTTTACTGTGGGAGCCTGCAGCAGCCTTCCATTGAGGGATGCATGAGAGCCTGCAATGCCAGGTGGATAGCTTGCTGCTCCAAAAGATTTATGTGGAGCTGGATTCATGCCAGAAACCAGAGCCCCCTGATCTCCACCTCTCCAAGAAGGCCTCACCAACCAAGCAATGACACATTCATCACCACTGCCAGCTTTCAGTGGAGAAGGGAAATGGGTTCGCTGCTGGTCATTTGCAGTTGAGCAGCCGCCATTGCAGATCTTGTGCAGCCTCCTCCAAAACCTGGATGACGTACACCAGGTTCACTTGGTGCTGGGACGCCAGACATAAGATCTGCCTGCTTAGCAGACATATACCACCTGGTGAAGAGGATGAGCAGGATGCACATGGCCAACAAGTCAAGAAGTCTCCCATCTGCTCTCACCGCAGAGAGCGAAGATCTAAAATAGCGAAAGCGGGCAGATGCCTTCATCCTATCAGGAAAAAGCAGGAGTACCAACCTGTTCCTAATCTCAAGATTGGCACCCACTTGAAACATTGGACAGTATGTCTCGCATCTCTAGTAGTACCCTCTACCTCTGCCACAAGATTTAGGGATGGGTTGGCCGCAGTTGCCAACTGGATGACTGAAAATTGCCTACAACTGAATGCAGGGAACACCGAGGTGTTACTCCTGGGCAAGAACCCCAGTTGCTGGAATGACCACTGGTGGCCCCCCTTGCTGGGCCCCACCCCCCCTCCCAAATCTCTGGTTAAAAACTTAGGAGTATGGCTGGATTCCGCGCTGAACTACCAAACTCACACCAAAAAAGTAGCAGCTACATGCATTGGGCTGCTGAGAAGCCTCAACCCCATTCTAGGCTTCTTTGACCCCAAAACACGGCAGCTCATTGTCCAATCCACCATCCTTGCCCGATTGGACTATGCGAGCGTCCTATTATTAGGTGCTAACAAAGCCGAGACAACCAGGTTTCAGCGAATTCAGAACTCAGCGGCCAGGGCAATTGTAGGCCTTCCCAGAAGGTGCTCTGCTAGAGCTACCATTCAGAGACTCCACTGGCTGCCTGTGGAAGCCCGCATACAATTTAAAGCCCTTACCAATGCTTTCAAAATCCTTAAAACGGAGGGCCCCGAACTCCTCTGATCACTGCTAACAACTTACACCCCCCAACGCAATCTTCGTTCCATGGGTCAATACTTAGTAGTGGTCCCCCGCACGAAGTTTTGCCGTATCGGGGGTCGCTCCTTCAGACTATTGGGAGCAAAACTATGGAACTCCCTGCCCCTCCACATCCGCCGCCTCGACAACCTGTCCGCTTTTCGCAAAGCAATAAAAACTCACCTCTTCCCACTTCTGTAAGCCTCTACTCTCCCTTCCCCCCCCCCAGTAGGTTGTGCTATGGTTCTTAGCGCCGGGATGCCCCGTTGCTGGGGCAGCTGTCGCGCTCAACAAACCCATAACATAACATAACATGATGAATTGGTGCTCCTCTGATAGCCGCTGTGATGTGAGTAGAAAATGCGGAGGGGTGGAAAGAAACAGAAGGGTGTTGCCATGCTTCACAATCTAGACGACCGCTCTGTCAGAGGTCATGGACTGTCACTCAAGAGATAAAATATTGATCCTGCCTCCCCACAGGGTGGTTGAGTGCCACAAATAGCAAATTAAAGCAGTTTGGAGTCAGATTCTGCAAATTGGGTGGATCAGTGCCCCTGGATACCTGCACGTTGTCTGCCGGATCTCCATCCCTCTGCCATGAAAGGGCCGAAGTGACTGCAGTGGGGGCTGAGGTACCTGGCGTAGTCTAAACGCCAATCCTATGGAGTAGCCACAGAAGGAACAAAACTGATGAAGGAACTGTCAGGCAGGGAGTGTGCACTGCCTAGACTTTCTTTGACATGCTCTAGGGTGGAATCAACTTTTCACCCACCAAGCAAGATCCAAAAGGCAAGCCCATGAGGGATGCCACCATGTCTCCAAAGAAGCCTGGCATTTGTTGCAGCATAGTTTGAACCAGGTAGTCTTGGGTGGGCACATCGTTCCCTTGCACACTGGACTTCAGTTTGTTTCTTTCTGTGCCTTCAAACACCGATCTGGAGCTCCACATTTCAAGTGACGTAGCTGCGCTAGGGTGTCGCTTACAGGCAGCTCTACTCTGTCACTGCAAGGGTGGAATGAGGCCAAAGAGTAGCCACAAGATATCACCTAGTTGCGTGCAGTAAACTGTGAAAACTTCCAGATCCAGTTTGGCACCTGGAGAATATTCTAGAGGTGAGAAATCTGCAGTTAGAAGTATCCATCAACACATAGTTTTTACATGTTTAAGGTTTGCTGCTTAAAGTTTGTGGTCATCTTCGTACAAGCTAGCAGCAGCAAATCGTGGGGCTCTGACATGATCATGGCTGAGTGCCCTGCATGGAAAGGAAGCATCTTGGTGCAGCATCAGGGGTTGCAGGTGAGGGAAAGCGGCAGCAGCTCTTTGAGGCTGATAAAGGGGAATTGGTAAATGCCCCTTGCAAGTTGTCCATGTATGGGGAGAGGGTCTGCACCATCTCCCCAACAGCTCTGCACAAGCTCACTCACACTACAAATATAGAACAGGAAGGTAGTCCGGCACCAGCCTTCACAAGCAAAAGGCCATTGCAGTGGAAGCCTTATGTCTGAGACCATGATAGTATGTATCAAGTTTGTCAGAGGAATGTGCCAACATATCTCTCTAAAATCTAGAACTGCAAGGATGGCATTAGGTCTTGCAAGGCACCTAAAGCTATCCATAGGAGAAACCAAAAAAAACAGGTTTCTACTAAAATTTGTACATCACTCACCATCTGAACGAAGTTGGTTACTGACCAGCATGACCGTAATCTCATACTATCAAACTGTTTAGTCACTCCACCTTGATCTCAAGTGTCAAGACCCCACAATATTTTACAAACTTGGGCTAATAGTTTAATATGGACATCAAGAACAACTTTTTTATACTTTAGTAATTAAAGTACGCCCTCTCTTTCATCTCGGAAATTTGCACCATACCAGACCCGGATCCTGGGTTATTTCCAAACTTGGTTAAACCATAATCCCTCTTTCTTGACCTCCCCTACAAGCAGGGTAACTACCCAAAATAAAGAACCGAAAAGTCACCAGCTGGCTAATTAATGGGCTGAAAAGGATTTAATTACACTCGTACACACCGATTAGCGCCATATGTTTAAGGAAAGTTTACATTTTTCTCTAACGTCTAACCTATGCTTTCTTGTCTTGCACTGCTTCCCACACCTACTAGCGCAACAGGATTTTAGCTCATCCTTTGTAGATCTGTCAACGTCTATGTTTTTCCTAAGTTGTGGGCCCTGTGATTACTGCTTTTTGGTTGTGGCCCAAAGGAATGAGCTGTTTATCAGCATCAGAACCTTGCTTTCTTTAAGTATCTTCACGATGGTTCAAATGTATTTAATTATGCCTCTATGACTATCATGAATTTGTTTTATAGCATGTCAGTCTGTCACAAAATGAGTACAATGCTCTTTGCCCTCAGGCCCCTACGTTGCTGGGTATCTTTCTCCCCTCTCCCTGCCCGCAGCCACTCCCCCACCTCATTTCCTGCAGGTATTCTTTCATCTTCATCACAGGTTGGTCTTAGCGATAATCAGATTGGTGACATGCCTCATTTGTTTAATAAATAAACTACCACTTCTCACCTCATACTCCATGCCACTCATTATGATAGCCATATTTGTTAACGAATTGCTCTAAATATAGAAACAAAAACATAGCAAAGAGACCCACCAGACCTACAGAATTCCAGTTTTCTACCATATGAATTTCTTTATAACTAAAGAGAGGTGTAGCTTTCGATAGATACAATTATATAGATCAAATTGATAAAATGAATAAAACAACAACAAATATATGCATGTAAGGAATAAAATACATCAAGAAAAATAAATGGTACATCTAAAAGAAAGTAAATAATAAAAACTCATGTTTGCAACATTCAAACATGAGTTTTTGTAATTATAACACACACACAAAATAGATACACAGACAGACAGATCTGGGACAATATTAATGAAAGCAGTAAGTGAAATACTGCACTAAATTGGTTGGTTGCCTGCAGACAAAAACTTAGTTATGCAGTTAATAATGTAGAATCTTATTAACACCAATTCGTTTTAAAACATTTTGCCATATTCTTTTGGCCAACCATATAAGCTCTCGTTTTTCAAAAATATATTTTAAAGCTGCTCTGTAACAGCTCTAGGCTTACGCTTTTCAACTATAATGGAGGATCATGTTGTCCAACAAACTCCGGGCTGGCACATGGTGTTTCAAGACTGCCCCAGCACCTCCAAGCATAGACAATGCCAGAGTCACAGGTGGTTATAGTCTTGCCCCTACCTACTCCACCTTCCAACTTCCTGGGCTCATGCAAGGACAACGCAAGGGGACCCCAAAAGTGCAGTAGGTTGGTAAGGCCTCAACTTCATCTATTCACCATACATACCATGCATGAGGGACGTGGTAGGCATAACCACTGGATGACAGTAAGCAAGCCACAGTGGACAGCCTTCTAAACTGCACTGTGACATTGGCACTTCACTTTTAAAAGAGGATATCAAGCCTTGGTGCCTAAGGTGAATAACCGGGGTCCCAGCACTCTTTGATCTTGTTTTGGCTTCTTGTTCCTTGTCATCCTTACCACCCTTCTTCCATTCAACTGCAGGAGTAACATCAGAAGGCTTTATATTTCATTGGCTTAAGCAGTTCTTCAAGAGAACGACCAGCTTTATCACTGGCCTGCAAACTAGTGTTATTTCAACTGTATTCTACCACTGCCAGAAGGGCATTCATCTACATTTTCTCAAAAACAGAGGTCAAACGTCAGGCTATGTCTTTTGTCAAATTGCTGCTTCTTTTATTAAACACGAGGATTGGTGGTCAGTAAAAGAAAAGTGAAAGTGAATTATGTGACAATGTTGCTGGGGTACAGGGAGTGTGAACGGAAAGGCTGTAGGATGTAATTGTTTAACAGCACACATCAGCAGTTAAGAAAGCAACATTGAAGCACATATTTTGAAGTGTGATGGAAAAAAAGATTTTAGAAAGATCGAAACAATTCAACACACTTTACTTGGTGATGTACAAATGATAAATATTCAATGCAACCCGATTTGCACAAATTATCCTTTGTGTGCAGTTTAGCTTTATCACTAAAACTGTATGTCAAATTTAGTGAAGAAAAAGAGCAAGACTCTAACTTTGTGTGTGGATCAAGTGTTGTACCATTACCATGTACAATGGCGGTGAGGTCTATGAACTAATTCAATCGTTTAGAAAAACTTGCGTAATTACAAACACAGCAACAATTGCACCTTATATCCGGTGCAATTGTAGACCCCACCGCCATTGCACATGGTAATGGTACAACACTTGATCCACACACAAAGTTAGGGACTTGTTCTTTTTCTTGCCTAATTACTCTGTCCCTATAGTCAATAATAGGGTTACTTCTCTTTTTTAGTTGTCAAATTTAGTGGCCACTTTACTGGAAACGGTGCTGTCTATAAGTGACTTACAAAAGGGGGTGGTGATGAACAGAGTGTCTGAATTGAGCAGACCACTCTTACCCAGTCCAAAGATCAGGGCTTGATCCATCACCGTTATTTATCTCACTGCCCCATCCCAGCTCAGAACCTGGCTATATGCAAATCAGTCTGTCCCTGGCCCAGTGCATCATGGGAACAGGGCAGACTAAACTACCAAGCCAATTCTTTACCAGAAAGGAGACAAGCTACCGGGGACCGGTTTCTGGCATTTCAGCCTCTTCGGCCCGGCTTGCTTGAATCCTGATGGAGCCGTCAGAAAGGGACTCATGTCTGAGTATACCCTGCCACACCTACAGTGGCCAAAATCGATTTACAAAAGGGGGTGGTGATGAACAGAGTGTCTGAATTGAGCAGACCACTCTTACCCAGTCCAAAGATCAGGGCTTGATCCATCACCGTTATTTATCTCACTGCCCCATCCCAGCTCAGAACCTGGCTATATGCAAATCAGTCTGTCCCTGGCCCAGTGCATCATGGGAACAGGGCAGACTAAACTACCAAGCCAATTCTTTACCAGAAAGGAGACAAGCTACCGGGGACCGGTTTCTGGCATTTCAGCCTCTTCGGCCCGGCTTGCTTGAATCCTGATGGAGCAGTGAGAAAGGGACTCATGTCTGAGTATACCCTGCCACACCTATAGTGGCCAAAATCGATTTACAAAAGGGGGTGGTGATGAACAGAGTGTCTGAATTGAGCAGACCACTCTTACCCAGTCCAAAGATCAGGGCTTGATCCATCACCGTTATTTATCTCACTGCCCCATCCCAGCTCAGAACCTGGCTATATGCAAATCAGTCTGTCCCTGGCCCAGTGCATCATGGGAACAGGGCAGACTAAACTACCAAGCCAATTCTTTACCAGAAAGGAGACAAGCTACCGGGGACCGGTTTCTGGCATTTCAGCCTCTTCGGCCCGGCTTGCTTGAATCCTGATGGAGCAGTGAGAAAGGGACTCATGTCTGAGTATACCCTGCCACACCTACAGTGGCCAAAATCGATTTACAAAAGGGGGTGGTGATGAACAGAGTGTCTGAATTGAGCAGACCACTCTTACCCAGTCCAAAGATCAGGGCTTGATCCATCACCGTTATTTATCTCACTGCCCCATCCCAGCTCAGAACCTGGCTATATGCAAATCAGTCTGTCCCTGGCCCAGTGCATCATGGGAACAGGGCAGACTAAACTACCAAGCCAATTCTTTACCAGAAAGGAGACAAGCTACCGGGGACCGGTTTCTGGCATTTCAGCCTCTTCGGCCCGGCTTGCTTGAATCCTGATGGAGCAGTGAGAAAGGGACTCATGTCTGAGTATACCCTGCCACACCTATAGTGGCCAAAATCGATTTACAAAAGGGGGTGGTGATGAACAGAGTGTCTGAATTGAGCAGACCACTCTTACCCAGTCCAAAGATCAGGGCTTGATCCATCACCGTTATTTATCTCACTGCCCCATCCCAGCTCAGAACCTGGCTATATGCAAATCAGTCTGTCCCTGGCCCAGTGCATCATGGGAACAGGGCAGACTAAACTACCAAGCCAATTCTTTACCAGAAAGGAGACAAGCTACCGGGGACCGGTTTCTGGCATTTCAGCCTCTTCGGCCCGGCTTGCTTGAATCCTGATGGAGCAGTGAGAAAGGGACTCATGTCTGAGTATACCCTGCCACACCTATAGTGGCCAAAATCGATTTACAAAAGGGGGTGGTGATGAACAGAGTGTCTGAATTGAGCAGACCACTCTTACCCAGTCCAAAGATCAGGGCTTGATCCATCACCGTTATTTATCTCACTGCCCCATCCCAGCTCAGAACCTGGCTATATGCAAATCAGTCTGTCCCTGGCCCAGTGCATCATGGGAACAGGGCAGACTAATCTACCAAGCCAATTCTTTACCAGAAAGGAGACAAGCTACCAGGGACCGGTTTCTGGCATTTCAGCCTCTTCGGCCCGGCTTGCTTGAATCCTGATGGAGCAGTGAGAAAGGGACTCATGTCTGAGTATACCCTGCCACACCTATAGTGGCCAAAATCGATTTACAAAAGGGGGTGGTGATGAACAGAGTGTCTGAATTGAGCAGACCACTCTTACCCAGTCCAAAGATCAGGGCTTGATCCATCACCGTTATTTATCTCACTGCCCCATCCCAGCTCAGAACCTGGCTATATGCAAATCAGTCTGTCCCTGGCCCAGTGCATCATGGGAACAGGGCAGACTAAACTACCAAGCCAATTCTTTACCAGAAAGGAGACAAGCTACCGGGGACCGGTTTCTGGCATTTCAGCCTCTTCGGCCCGGCTTGCTTGAATCCTGATGGAGCAGTGAGAAAGGGACTCATGTCTGAGTATACCCTGCCACACCTACAGTGGCCAAAATCGATTTACAAAAGGGGGTGGTGATGAACAGAGTGTCTGAATTGAGCAGACCACTCTTACCCAGTCCAAAGATCAGGGCTTGATCCATCACCGTTATTTATCTCACTGCCCCATCCCAGCTCAGAACCTGGCTATATGCAAATCAGTCTGTCCCTGGCCCAGTGCATCATGGGAACAGGGCAGACTAAACTACCAAGCCAATTCTTTACCAGAAAGGAGACAAGCTACCGGGGACCGGTTTCTGGCATTTCAGCCTCTTCGGCCCGGCTTGCTTGAATCCTGATGGAGCAGTGAGAAAGGGACTCATGTCTGAGTATACCCTGCCACACCTATAGTGGCCAAAATCGATTTACAAAAGGGGGTGGTGATGAACAGAGTGTCTGAATTGAGCAGACCACTCTTACCCAGTCCAAAGATCAGGGCTTGATCCATCACCGTTATTTATCTCACTGCCCCATCCCAGCTCAGAACCTGGCTATATGCAAATCAGTCTGTCCCTGGCCCAGTGCATCATGGGAACAGGGCAGACTAAACTACCAAGCCAATTCTTTACCAGAAAGGAGACAAGCTACCGGGGACCGGTTTCTGGCATTTCAGCCTCTTCGGCCCGGCTTGCTTGAATCCTGATGGAGCAGTGAGAAAGGGACTCATGTCTGAGTATACCCTGCCACACCTATAGTGGCCAAAATCGATTTACAAAAGGGGGTGGTGATGAACAGAGTGTCTGAATTGAGCAGACCACTCTTACCCAGTCCAAAGATCAGGGCTTGATCCATCACCGTTATTTATCTCACTGCCCCATCCCAGCTCAGAACCTGGCTATATGCAAATCAGTCTGTCCCTGGCCCAGTGCATCATGGGAACAGGGCAGACTAAACTACCAAGCCAATTCTTTACCAGAAAGGAGACAAGCTACCGGGGACCGGTTTCTGGCATTTCAGCCTCTTCGGCCCGGCTTGCTTGAATCCTGATGGAGCCGTCAGAAAGGGACTCATGTCTGAGTATACCCTGCCACACCTACAGTGGCCAAAATCGATTTACAAAAGGGGGTGGTGATGAACAGAGTGTCTGAATTGAGCAGACCACTCTTACCCAGTCCAAAGATCAGGGCTTGATCCATCACCGTTATTTATCTCACTGCCCCATCCCAGCTCAGAACCTGGCTATATGCAAATCAGTCTGTCCCTGGCCCAGTGCATCATGGGAACAGGGCAGACTAAACTACCAAGCCAATTCTTTACCAGAAAGGAGACAAGCTACCGGGGACCGGTTTCTGGCATTTCAGCCTCTTCGGCCCGGCTTGCTTGAATCCTGATGGAGCAGTGAGAAAGGGACTCATGTCTGAGTATACCCTGCCACACCTACAGTGGCCAAAATCGATTTACAAAAGGGGGTGGTGATGAACAGAGTGTCTGAATTGAGCAGACCACTCTTACCCAGTCCAAAGATCAGGGCTTGATCCATCACCGTTATTTATCTCACTGCCCCATCCCAGCTCAGAACCTGGCTATATGCAAATCAGTCTGTCCCTGGCCCAGTGCATCATGGGAACAGGGCAGACTAAACTACCAAGCCAATTCTTTACCAGAAAGGAGACAAGCTACCGGGGACCGGTTTCTGGCATTTCAGCCTCTTCGGCCCGGCTTGCTTGAATCCTGATGGAGCAGTGAGAAAGGGACTCATGTCTGAGTATACCCTGCCACACCTATAGTGGCCAAAATCGATTTACAAAAGGGGGTGGTGATGAACAGAGTGTCTGAATTGAGCAGACCACTCTTACCCAGTCCAAAGATCAGGGCTTGATCCATCACCGTTATTTATCTCACTGCCCCATCCCAGCTCAGAACCTGGCTATATGCAAATCAGTCTGTCCCTGGCCCAGTGCATCATGGGAACAGGGCAGACTAAACTACCAAGCCAATTCTTTACCAGAAAGGAGACAAGCTACCGGGGACCGGTTTCTGGCATTTCAGCCTCTTCGGCCCGGCTTGCTTGAATCCTGATGGAGCAGTGAGAAAGGGACTCATGTCTGAGTATACCCTGCCACACCTATAGTGGCCAAAATCGATTTACAAAAGGGGGTGGTGATGAACAGAGTGTCTGAATTGAGCAGACCACTCTTACCCAGTCCAAAGATCAGGGCTTGATCCATCACCGTTATTTATCTCACTGCCCCATCCCAGCTCAGAACCTGGCTATATGCAAATCAGTCTGTCCCTGGCCCAGTGCATCATGGGAACAGGGCAGACTAATCTACCAAGCCAATTCTTTACCAGAAAGGAGACAAGCTACCAGGGACCGGTTTCTGGCATTTCAGCCTCTTCGGCCCGGCTTGCTTGAATCCTGATGGAGCAGTGAGAAAGGGACTCATGTCTGAGTATACCCTGCCACACCTATAGTGGCCAAAATCGATTTACAAAAGGGGGTGGTGATGAACAGAGTGTCTGAATTGAGCAGACCACTCTTACCCAGTCCAAAGATCAGGGCTTGATCCATCACCGTTATTTATCTCACTGCCCCATCCCAGCTCAGAACCTGGCTATATGCAAATCAGTCTGTCCCTGGCCCAGTGCATCATGGGAACAGGGCAGACTAAACTACCAAGCCAATTCTTTACCAGAAAGGAGACAAGCTACCGGGGACCGGTTTCTGGCATTTCAGCCTCTTCGGCCCGGCTTGCTTGAATCCTGATGGAGCAGTGAGAAAGGGACTCATGTCTGAGTATACCCTGCCACACCTACAGTGGCCAAAATCGATTTACAAAAGGGGGTGGTGATGAACAGAGTGTCTGAATTGAGCAGACCACTCTTACCCAGTCCAAAGATCAGGGCTTGATCCATCACCGTTATTTATCTCACTGCCCCATCCCAGCTCAGAACCTGGCTATATGCAAATCAGTCTGTCCCTGGCCCAGTGCATCATGGGAACAGGGCAGACTAAACTACCAAGCCAATTCTTTACCAGAAAGGAGACAAGCTACCGGGGACCGGTTTCTGGCATTTCAGCCTCTTCGGCCCGGCTTGCTTGAATCCTGATGGAGCAGTGAGAAAGGGACTCATGTCTGAGTATACCCTGCCACACCTATAGTGGCCAAAATCGATTTACAAAAGGGGGTGGTGATGAACAGAGTGTCTGAATTGAGCAGACCACTCTTACCCAGTCCAAAGATCAGGGCTTGATCCATCACCGTTATTTATCTCACTGCCCCATCCCAGCTCAGAACCTGGCTATATGCAAATCAGTCTGTCCCTGGCCCAGTGCATCATGGGAACAGGGCAGACTAAACTACCAAGCCAATTCTTTACCAGCAAGGAGACAAGCTACCGGGGACCGGTTTCTGGCATTTCAGCCTCTTCGGCCCGGCTTGCTTGAATCCTGATGGAGCAGTGAGAAAGGGACTCATGTCTGAGTATACCCTGCCACACCTACAGTGGCCAAAATCGATTTACAAAAGGGGGTGGTGATGAACAGAGTGTCTGAATTGAGCAGACCACTCTTACCCAGTCCAAAGATCAGGGCTTGATCCATCACCGTTATTTATCTCACTGCCCCATCCCAGCTCAGAACCTGGCTATATGCAAATCAGTCTGTCCCTGGCCCAGTGCATCATGGGAACAGGGCAGACTAAACTACCAAGCCAATTCTTTACCAGAAAGGAGACAAGCTACCGGGGACCGGTTTCTGGCATTTCAGCCTCTTCGGCCCGGCTTGCTTGAATCCTGATGGAGCAGTGAGAAAGGGACTCATGTCTGAGTATACCCTGCCACACCTACAGTGGCCAAAATCGATTTACAAAAGGGGGTGGTGATGAACAGAGTGTCTGAATTGAGCAGACCACTCTTACCCAGTCCAAAGATCAGGGCTTGATCCATCACCGTTATTTATCTCACTGCCCCATCCCAGCTCAGAACCTGGCTATATGCAAATCAGTCTGTCCCTGGCCCAGTGCATCATGGGAACAGGGCAGACTAAACTACCAAGCCAATTCTTTACCAGAAAGGAGACAAGCTACCGGGGACCGGTTTCTGGCATTTCAGCCTCTTCGGCCCGGCTTGTTTGAATCCTGATGGAGCAGTGAGAAAGGGACTCATGTCTGAGTATACCCTGCCACACCTATAGTGGCCAAAATCGATTTACAAAAGGGGGTGGTGATGAACAGAGTGTCTGAATTGAGCAGACCACTCTTACCCAGTCCAAAGATCAGGGCTTGATCCATCACCGTTATTTATCTCACTGCCCCATCCCAGCTCAGAACCTGGCTATATGCAAATCAGTCTGTCCCTGGCCCAGTGCATCATGGGAACAGGGCAGACTAAACTACCAAGCCAATTCTTTACCAGCAAGGAGACAAGCTACCGGGGACCGGTTTCTGGCATTTCAGCCTCTTCGGCCCGGCTTGCTTGAATCCTGATGGAGCAGTGAGAAAGGGACTCATGTCTGAGTATACCCTGCCACACCTACAGTGGCCAAAATCGATTTACAAAAGGGGGTGGTGATGAACAGAGTGTCTGAATTGAGCAGACCACTCTTACCCAGTCCAAAGATCAGGGCTTGATCCATCACCGTTATTTATCTCACTGCCCCATCCCAGCTCAGAACCTGGCTATATGCAAATCAGTCTGTCCCTGGCCCAGTGCATCATGGGAACAGGGCAGACTAAACTACCAAGCCAATTCTTTACCAGAAAGGAGACAAGCTACCGGGGACCGGTTTCTGGCATTTCAGCCTCTTCGGCCCGGCTTGCTTGAATCCTGATGGAGCAGTGAGAAAGGGACTCATGTCTGAGTATACCCTGCCACACCTATAGTGGCCAAAATCGATTTACAAAAGGGGGTGGTGATGAACAAAGTGTCTGAATTGAGCAGACCACTCTTACCCAGTCCAAAGATCAGGGCTTGATCCATCACCGTTATTTATCTCACTGCCCCATCCCAGCTCAGAACCTGGCTATATGCAAATCAGTCTGTCCCTGGCCCAGTGCATCATGGGAACAGGGCAGACTAAACTACCAAGCCAATTCTTTACCAGAAAGGAGACAAGCTACCGGGGACCGGTTTCTGGCATTTCAGCCTCTTCGGCCCGGCTTGCTTGAATCCTGATGGAGCAGTGAGAAAGGGACTCATGTCTGAGTATACCCTGCCACACCTATAGTGGCCAAAATCGATTTACAAAAGGGGGTGGTGATGAACAGAGTGTCTGAATTGAGCAGACCACTCTTACCCAGTCCAAAGATCAGGGCTTGATCCATCACCGTTATTTATCTCACTGCCCCATCCCAGCTCAGAACCTGGCTATATGCAAATCAGTCTGTCCCTGGCCCAGTGCATCATGGGAACAGGGCAGACTAAACTACCAAGCCAATTCTTTACCAGAAAGGAG
Organism: Lissotriton vulgaris; assembly: GCF_964263255.1. NCBI lineage: Eukaryota > Metazoa > Chordata > Amphibia > Caudata > Salamandridae > Lissotriton > Lissotriton vulgaris. Next base: position 1,647,875,517 of record NC_141694.1, read on the forward strand.
ACAAGCTACCGGGGACCGGTTTCTGGCATTTCAGCCTCTTCGGCCCGGCTTGCTTGAATCCTGATGGAGCAGTGAGAAAGGGACTCATGTCTGAGTATACCCTGCCACACCTATAGTGGCCCAAATCGATTTACAAAAGGGGGTGGTGATGAACAGAGTGTCTGAATTGAGCAGACCACTCTTACCCAGTCCAAAGATCAGGGCTTGATCCATCACCGTTATTTATCTCACTGCCCCATCCCAGCTCAGAACCTGGCTATATGCAAATCAGTCTGTCCCTGGCCCAGTGCATCATGGGAACAGGGCAGACTAAACTACCAAGCCAATTCTTTACCAGAAAGGAGACAAGCTACCGGGGACCGGTTTCTGGCATTTCAGCCTCTTCGGCCCGGCTTGCTTGAATCCTGATGGAGCAGTGAGAAAGGGACTCATGTCTGAGTATACCCTGCCACACCTATAGTGGCCAAAATCGATTTACAAAAGGGGGTGGTGATGAACAGAGTGTCTGAATTGAGCAGACCACTCTTACCCAGTCCAAAGATCAGGGCTTGATCCATCACCGTTATTTATCTCACTGCCCCATCCCAGCTCAGAACCTGGCTATATGCAAATCAGTCTGTCCCTGGCCCAGTGCATCATGGGAACAGGGCAGACTAAACTACCAAGCCAATTCTTTACCAGAAAGGAGACAAGCTACCGGGGACCGGTTTCTGGCATTTCAGCCTCTTCGGCCCGGCTTGCTTGAATCCTGATGGAGCAGTGAGAAAGGGACTCATGTCTGAGTATACCCTGCCACACCTATAGTGGTCCAAATCGATTTACAAAAGGGGGTGGTGATGAACAGAGTGTCTGAATTGAGCAGACCACTCTTACCCAGTCCAAAGATCAGGGCTTGATCCATCACCGTTATTTATCTCACTGCCCCATCCCAGCTCAGAACCTGGCTATATGCAAATCAGTCTGTCCCTGGCCCAGTGCATCATGGGAACAGGGCAGACTAAACTACCAAGCCAATTCTTTACCAGAAAGGAGACAAGCTACCGGGGACCGGTTTCTGGCATTTCAGCCTCTTCGGCCCGGCTTGCTTGAATCCTGATGGAGCAGTGAGAAAGGGACTCATGTCTGAGTATACCCTGCCACACCTATAGTGGCCAAAATCGATTTACAAAAGGGGGTGGTGATGAACAGAGTGTCTGAATTGAGCAGACCACTCTTACCCAGTCCAAAGATCAGGGCTTGATCCATCACCGTTATTTATCTCACTGCCCCATCCCAGCTCAGAACCTGGCTATATGCAAATCAGTCTGTCCCTGGCCCAGTGCATCATGGGAACAGGGCAGACTAAACTACCAAGCCAATTCTTTACCAGAAAGGAGACAAGCTACCGGGGACCGGTTTCTGGCATTTCAGCCTCTTCGGCCCGGCTTGCTTGAATCCTGATGGAGCAGTGAGAAAGGGACTCATGTCTGAGTATACCCTGCCACACCTATAGTGGCCAAAATCGATTTACAAAAGGGGGTGGTGATGAACAGAGTGTCTGAATTGAGCAGACCACTCTTACCCAGTCCAAAGATCAGGGCTTGATCCATCACCGTTATTTATCTCACTGCCCCATCCCAGCTCAGAACCTGGCTATATGCAAATCAGTCTGTCCCTGGCCCAGTGCATCATGGGAACAGGGCAGACTAAACTACCAAGCCAATTCTTTACCAGAAAGGAGACAAGCTACCGGGGACCGGTTTCTGGCATTTCAGCCTCTTCGGCCCGGCTTGCTTGAATCCTGATGGAGCAGTGAGAAAGGGACTCATGTCTGAGTATACCCTGCCACACCTATAGTGGCCCAAATCGATTTACAAAAGGGGGTGGTGATGAACAGAGTGTCTGAATTGAGCAGACCACTCTTACCCAGTCCAAAGATCAGGGCTTGATCCATCACCGTTATTTATCTCACTGCCCCATCCCAGCTCAGAACCTGGCTATATGCAAATCAGTCTGTCCCTGGCCCAGTGCATCATGGGAACAGGGCAGACTAAACTACCAAGCCAATTCTTTACCAGAAAGGAGACAAGCTACCGGGGACCGGTTTCTGGCATTTCAGCCTCTTCGGCCCGGCTTGCTTGAATCCTGATGGAGCAGTGAGAAAGGGACTCATGTCTGAGTATACCCTGCCACACCTATAGTGGCCAAAATCGATTTACAAAAGGGGGTGGTGATGAACAGAGTGTCTGAATTGAGCAGACCACTCTTACCCAGTCCAAAGATCAGGGCTTGATCCATCACCGTTATTTATCTCACTGCCCCATCCCAGCTCAGAACCTGGCTATATGCAAATCAGTCTGTCCCTGGCCCAGTGCATCATGGGAACAGGGCAGACTAAACTACCAAGCCAATTCTTTACCAGAAAGGAGACAAGCTACCGGGGACCGGTTTCTGGCATTTCAGCCTCTTCGGCCCGGCTTGCTTGAATCCTGATGGAGCAGTGAGAAAGGGACTCATGTCTGAGTATACCCTGCCACACCTATAGTGGCCCAAATCGATTTACAAAAGGGGGTGGTGATGAACAGAGTGTCTGAATTGAGCAGACCACTCTTACCCAGTCCAAAGATCAGGGCTTGATCCATCACCGTTATTTATCTCACTGCCCCATCCCAGCTCAGAACCTGGCTATATGCAAATCAGTCTGTCCCTGGCCCAGTGCATCATGGGAACAGGGCAGACTAAACTACCAAGCCAATTCTTTACCAGAAAGGAGACAAGCTACCGGGGACCGGTTTCTGGCATTTCAGCCTCTTCGGCCCGGCTTGCTTGAATCCTGATGGAGCAGTGAGAAAGGGACTCATGTCTGAGTATACCCTGCCACACCTATAGTGGCCAAAATCGATTTACAAAAGGGGGTGGTGATGAACAGAGTGTCTGAATTGAGCAGACCACTCTTACCCAGTCCAAAGATCAGGGCTTGATCCATCACCGTTATTTATCTCACTGCCCCATCCCAGCTCAGAACCTGGCTATATGCAAATCAGTCTGTCCCTGGCCCAGTGCATCATGGGAACAGGGCAGACTAAACTACCAAGCCAATTCTTTACCAGAAAGGAGACAAGCTACCGGGGACCGGTTTCTGGCATTTCAGCCTCTTCGGCCCGGCTTGCTTGAATCCTGATGGAGCAGTGAGAAAGGGACTCATGTCTGAGTATACCCTGCCACACCTATAGTGGCCAAAATCGATTTACAAAAGGGGGTGGTGATGAACAGAGTGTCTGAATTGAGCAGACCACTCTTACCCAGTCCAAAGATCAGGGCTTGATCCATCACCGTTATTTATCTCACTGCCCCATCCCAGCTCAGAACCTGGCTATATGCAAATCAGTCTGTCCCTGGCCCAGTGCATCATGGGAACAGGGCAGACTAAACTACCAAGCCAATTCTTTACCAGAAAGGAGACAAGCTACCGGGGACCGGTTTCTGGCATTTCAGCCTCTTCGGCCCGGCTTGCTTGAATCCTGATGGAGCAGTGAGAAAGGGACTCATGTCTGAGTATACCCTGCCACACCTATAGTGGCCCAAATCGATTTACAAAAGGGGGTGGTGATGAACAGAGTGTCTGAATTGAGCAGACCACTCTTACCCAGTCCAAAGATCAGGGCTTGATCCATCACCGTTATTTATCTCACTGCCCCATCCCAGCTCAGAACCTGGCTATATGCAAATCAGTCTGTCCCTGGCCCAGTGCATCATGGGAACAGGGCAGACTAAACTACCAAGCCAATTCTTTACCAGAAAGGAGACAAGCTACCGGGGACCGGTTTCTGGCATTTCAGCCTCTTCGGCCCGGCTTGCTTGAATCCTGATGGAGCAGTGAGAAAGGGACTCATGTCTGAGTATAGCCTGCCACACCTATAGTGGCCCAAATCGATTTACAAAAGGGGGTGGTGATGAACAGAGTGTCTGAATTGAGCAGACCACTCTTACCCAGTCCAAAGATCAGGGCTTGATCCATCACCGTTATTTATCTCACTGCCCCATCCCAGCTCAGAACCTGGCTATATGCAAATCAGTCTGTCCCTGGCCCAGTGCATCATGGGAACAGGGCAGACTAAACTACCAAGCCAATTCTTTACCAGAAAGGAGACAAGCTACCGGGGACCGGTTTCTGGCATTTCAGCCTCTTCGGCCCGGCTTGCTTGAATCCTGATGGAGCAGTGAGAAAGGGACTCATGTCTGAGTATACCCTGCCACACCTATAGTGGCCCAAATCGATTTACAAAAGGGGGTGGTGATGAACAGAGTGTCTGAATTGAGCAGACCACTCTTACCCAGTCCAAAGATCAGGGCTTGATCCATCACCGTTATTTATCTCACTGCCCCATCCCAGCTCAGAACCTGGCTATATGCAAATCAGTCTGTCCCTGGCCCAGTGCATCATGGGAACAGGGCAGACTAAACTACCAAGCCAATTCTTTACCAGAAAGGAGACAAGCTACCGGGGACCGGTTTCTGGCATTTCAGCCTCTTCGGCCCGGCTTGCTTGAATCCTGATGGAGCAGTGAGAAAGGGACTCATGTCTGAGTATAGCCTGCCACACCTATAGTGGCCCAAATCGATTTACAAAAGGGGGTGGTGATGAACAGAGTGTCTGAATTGAGCAGACCACTCTTACCCAGTCCAAAGATCAGGGCTTGATCCATCACCGTTATTTATCTCACTGCCCCATCCCAGCTCAGAACCTGGCTATATGCAAATCAGTCTGTCCCTGGCCCAGTGCATCATGGGAACAGGGCAGACTAAACTACCAAGCCAATTCTTTACCAGAAAGGAGACAAGCTACCGGGGACCGGTTTCTGGCATTTCAGCCTCTTCGGCCCGGCTTGCTTGAATCCTGATGGAGCAGTGAGAAAGGGACTCATGTCTGAGTATACCCTGCCACACCTATAGTGGCCCAAATCGATTTACAAAAGGGGGTGGTGATGAACAGAGTGTCTGAATTGAGCAGACCACTCTTACCCAGTCCAAAGATCAGGGCTTGATCCATCACCGTTATTTATCTCACTGCCCCATCCCAGCTCAGAACCTGGCTATATGCAAATCAGTCTGTCCCTGGCCCAGTGCATCATGGGAACAGGGCAGACTAAACTACCAAGCCAATTCTTTACCAGAAAGGAGACAAGCTACCGGGGACCGGTTTCTGGCATTTCAGCCTCTTCGGCCCGGCTTGCTTGAATCCTGATGGAGCAGTGAGAAAGGGACTCATGTCTGAGTATACCCTGCCACACCTATAGTGGCCTAAATCGATTTACAAAAGGGGGTGGTGATGAACAGAGTGTCTGAATTGAGCAGACCACTCTTACCCAGTCCAAAGATCAGGGCTTGATCCATCACCGTTATTTATCTCACTGCCCCATCCCAGCTCAGAACCTGGCTATATGCAAATCAGTCTGTCCCTGGCCCAGTGCATCATGGGAACAGGGCAGACTAAACTACCAAGCCAATTCTTTACCAGAAAGGAGACAAGCTACCGGGGACCGGTTTCTGGCATTTCAGCCTCTTCGGCCCGGCTTGCTTGAATCCTGATGGAGCAGTGAGAAAGAGACTCATGTCTGAGTATACCCTGCCACACCTATAGTGGCCAAAATCGATTTACAAAAGGGGGTGGTGATGAACAGAGTGTCTGAATTGAGCAGACCACTCTTACCCAGTCCAAAGATCAGGGCTTGATCCATCACCGTTATTTATCTCACTGCCCCATCCCAGCTCAGAACCTGGCTATATGCAAATCAGTCTGTCCCTGGCCCAGTGCATCATGGGAACAGGGCAGACTAAACTACCAAGCCAATTCTTTACCAGAAAGGAGACAAGCTACCGGGGACCGGTTTCTGGCATTTCAGCCTCTTCGGCCCGGCTTGCTTGAATCCTGATGGAGCAGTGAGAAAGGGACTCATGTCTGAGTATACCCTGCCACACCTATAGTGGCCAAAATCGATTTACAAAAGGGGGTGGTGATGAACAGAGTGTCTGAATTGAGCAGACCACTCTTACCCAGTCCAAAGATCAGGGCTTGATCCATCACCGTTATTTATCTCACTGCCCCATCCCAGCTCAGAACCTGGCTATATGCAAATCAGTCTGTCCCTGGCCCAGTGCATCATGGGAACAGGGCAGACTAAACTACCAAGCCAATTCTTTACCAGAAAGGAGACAAGCTACCGGGGACCGGTTTCTGGCATTTCAGCCTCTTCGGCCCGGCTTGCTTGAATCCTGATGGAGCAGTGAGAAAGGGACTCATGTCTGAGTATACCCTGCCACACCTATAGTGGCCAAAATCGATTTACAAAAGGGGGTGGTGATGAACAGAGTGTCTGAATTGAGCAGACCACTCTTACCCAGTCCAAAGATCAGGGCTTGATCCATCACCGTTATTTATCTCACTGCCCCATCCCAGCTCAGAACCTGGCTATATGCAAATCAGTCTGTCCCTGGCCCAGTGCATCATGGGAACAGGGCAGACTAAACTACCAAGCCAATTCTTTACCAGAAAGGAGACAAGCTACCGGGGACCGGTTTCTGGCATTTCAGCCTCTTCGGCCCGGCTTGCTTGAATCCTGATGGAGCAGTGAGAAAGGGACTCATGTCTGAGTATACCCTGCCACACCTATAGTGGCCGAAATCGATTTACAAAAGGGGGTGGTGATGAACAGAGTGTCTGAATTGAGCAGACCACTCTTACCCAGTCCAAAGATCAGGGCTTGATCCATCACCGTTATTTATCTCACTGCCCCATCCCAGCTCAGAACCTGGCTATATGCAAATCAGTCTGTCCCTGGCCCAGTGCATCATGGGAACAGGGCAGACTAAACTACCAAGCCAATTCTTTACCAGAAAGGAGACAAGCTACCGGGGACCGGTTTCTGGCATTTCAGCCTCTTCGGCCCGGCTTGCTTGAATCCTGATGGAGCAGTGAGAAAGGGACTCATGTCTGAGTATACCCTGCCACACCTATAGTGGCCAAAATCGATTTACAAAAATCTAGCCCTGATCTCTTGACTGGGTGAGAGCTTTCTGCTTAATTCAGAGACTCTGTCCCTCACCACCCCTTGTTGTCTATAAGTGACAGTGCGCTTCCACATGATGCTTAAGGTGCATTCAAAACTCGCCCGCATCATGTCCATGACAGCTAACTGGCTTGCAGAAATTTGTTATTCTAAACATTGGGTCGTGGTTCTAAAAAATGTGGGAAGCCCTGCTCTAAAATAGAGATTTGTTTGCTTTTTCTAAGCTGATGTATACATGTAAATCCATTTGGTTTTTGAATCGTGGAAAAAACGATTCAGCAATCACTAACACTTTTTCGGAGTCAAAGAGAACCATTATCCAACGAGGGCCCCTTCACAAAAAAACAAAACTGAATGTGCAAAGACCCAAGTATATATTTAGCCTAGATGCGCAATTTTTTTTTTTTTTTTTTTTTTTTTTTTTTTAGCAATTCACAGAATTCCTGAGGTTACACAGGTATATCGCTTGTAGACTTCCAACTGATTCTATCCGAAGCAGAGGCTTAAGGAATTCATTTGCTGCGTGTTTTGCACTTTTCTGTAAAACCGGTTTTCTGCCCAGAGGCAATTCCTTTTCTTGCAGACACACCTCTGTACAGTCCTAATAAATAGTAGATGAACGTTCGCTTGAGGAGGGTAGACAAAATATGTCTTAATCGTGCACTCACAAGCCAATTAGAATAGTGAAAAAGTAGTTAGGAAATACCAGTCATGTTAAAGAGTGTGGCATTAATAGAGCACCGAATAGTACAGTATAGTACTACAAAAGAATGCACCTATTACACATCTCATAAGTTCCAAACACGTACAAAATATAAACCAGAATGCAGTCAAATATACTGTTGAAAATATTTAGCTGTGCTCTTCTTTTTCAAATAAAGATGTGCTTCATCACAGCCGACTATTTGAAGAGATTGCCAAAGGGGTTTCTTCCAGATAATTATGGATTTTTTCGAGGCTCCTACAATAAGATTTAAGTCAATCAATTGCTCCATGGTACTTACTATGGACATTCTGATCTCAGGAACAAGAAAATGTCATCACATTCACTTGACTTATAGATTCTCCTTCTGCTTCCCCTGATTAAATCAACTTGTCTCACTTTTAAAGCCATCTATCACTAACACTCTGAATGCCTGCGCTTTTCACTCAGAATATCGGGCGGCCAAAATGACCTAAAAAGCATAGTCAGCCTAAAACAGAACACAAAAAAACTTCAGATCTCACAAAACTGCTATACAATCGTTCTTCAATGCAGCACTTTCCATTTTGGAAATGTCGGCCAACTTTCCTAAGATACTTTAAAGCACGGCTTTTTTGGCAACGGCCTTTTTGGCAACAACACGCAAAATCAAACGGGCCAGGTGGGGCGGACGCTCCTTCTCCCTGAATGCGGCTGTGAATTGGAACTCTTTACCTTCCACGCTCCGGAAGGAGTCCAATCTTTTAAAATTTCGCAAAACCCTTAAAACGTTTATTTTCTCCAAATAAATCAGTAGTCTCCCAGAAGCAAGAAATTACAGCGCTACGAGGCCTTCGGGTAGTAATGCGCTTTACAAAAACCATTTTCATTTCATTATATATTGCACAAAAAGTTTTAAAAGTACCTCTTAGGCTCTAACTAGGCTAATCCGTTGACTATCTGTAGTCTAGCTTTCCACTGTATCCGCTCAAACCCCCTCTTCCCTTTCAACCCCTAGCACCAAACACTTTGTCTTTCTTTTCCCTGGTTCTGCAGCTCCATGCTTCAAATACTCTGTGTTACTCTCTTCTCCTCTGTACTCTTCTTTCCTTTCCTTTTCTATTTCTGTTTAGTTAGTAAATCTTGTTCGTCCCAGTTTGGAGATAATTACGGCTAATGACCAAATATAGTCTGACTATCTTAGACATTTTCGAGTTTGTGATTGTAATAGTAAGTGCTTATTGCTTGATTATAAAACGTTTGCAATATAAAAATAAATACAGTATCAAATATGAAAAATACATATTAAAAGAATTCATGAAAGTCATAAAAGCGGGGGAAGGAGATAAGCAGAAAAATCAAACAAGTCAATGAGAAGGACCATGTTCCTTATTAAACTCCACCCACCAAAAACATTGCACGTTCACATAGGCAACTAATTATAATGAGCCTAAAAGTTTATAATTGGGTAGATAGTGTTCAAATTCCAATAGAAATGTAAGTTGAAGTTCATGTCTAATGAAAAAAGAAAGCAGGGGAGAAACTCAGATTCTGAAATGGCATAACGTATCGAGGAGATTGAGTATTTTTGTGATCAGTTGTTCAGGAATGGATAGATAAGGGCCTTATAATGAATATATTAAAGGTTATGAAAAGTTAGTGGTCCTGATATTAGATAACTTAATATTGCCCGTACCACCAATCTGGGGAAGGGCAAAGAAAGGATGGTTTACTAAAGAATGCAAAGAAGCTAGAAGATAGGCAAGGAAGTCCCTCAGAAAAACGTATTGGAGTCTATGAACATCTGGCATATACATATGCTCAATAAGACTAAGAATGTACTTCAATTCAAAAAGAAGGAGGCTACCTTGAAGGCATGGGTAACGTGAATGCAGTAGTTAAAGAGAGTAACTTTGTGGGATTTTGGAAGCTGGTTGCCACTGGATTCTCAAAGAAGGACTTGGAAAGTAAAGAAAAAATAAAAGCAAAGCAATGGCTGCAACAATTAATAGAATAGTACAAGGTGGAAAATAAGGCAATGTGAATGGGGAACTGCATGCAACATCTCCTGAAAAATGTACCACATATAAAATTGTTTAACTTATCAAAAGCATAAGTTAGAACAAGGGCCAGGTCCCAACGGAGTTCTGAACTGCATCATTAAAATGGATCCTTCGCTCTGCGCAAATAATTTTCTCCTGCTGTTTTACACAATCAACATTAAGGGGGAAATCTTATGCAGCTGTAGAGTTTAAATTATTTAGCCAATTTATAGGAATAAATGAAAAAAGATTATCTGTCATGGACAATTTGTTTTGATGGGCTCTTCATCTAAAATATGTTCTCGTCTGGTTCTTAAAACATTAGAAGACTGGGCCCAGATTAATAATCTACTTTCAAAGAGATAATCAAGGCACCCTTAGGAAAAAGCTGTAGAAATATTGTATTCCAGAATGGCTGTTAAAAATGGTCTAGAGTTTGTATTATGATACACGAACAAGGATTCAAATAAAAAGAAGATAGTTATCACAACATAGTAACATAAAGAAATACGACCTGAAGAAAGTCTGCGTTATGATGACCTTGCTTTGCCCCATATATTTGGCAGCTCTTCCAGCTACCTGTAGGCTCAGCAATTGAAACCCCCACACTCCAAAAGATGATACAGAGTGAATGAGTTTTTATAGGTTGTGTAGGAAAGTGCCTCTTTTGGACATTGTTAGCCCACACTTTTTGCCTAGAAAATGATGCAACTTCAACTGGAAATGCACAGGGTCCCTACCCACAAGGTCCGCTATGCCAGAGCTCTTTCCCTAAAATATACTTTTTGTTTACTAATTGACACAACTTCAGTGGCCCTTGAAAGTCCCTAGTAGATGGTACCTCTGGTACATAAGGCATAGGCACGTGAAGAGGATACCCAAGGGCTGCAGCACAAACTGTGAACTCCTAGGGTCCCCTCACCAAGAGCCTGAACTCTGCCATTGCAGACTGTGTACCTTGGTGCAGACCAAACTGAAGAGTAGACATGGCACACATCTCTCTGTGCCAAGCCCACAGACACTGCATGTGATATGGGTAGGTCAGCATTATAGCAGGCCTTGTAGTCCTAAGACCGTAAGCACTATATCTCCTGTGAGGGAATATCTGCATGTGCAGATATATCCCTGCAATATCCATGTTGATTCCTGGATATTGAAAGTAAAAAGGGAAAGGAAGCCATAGTGAGTACATGGACTAGACACTATTCATTGAGAGTTCCCATGATGGTGTCACTGAATTATGGGATGTTTGGTAAAAAACACATCTCATTGTAACAAACCTGCACAAATTCTAGTGTGTGATTAATTACATATTGCACACAGAAGACCTTTTAGAGGGGTCCCCTGAAACCTACCACCCTACTAGTGTGTGCCAGACTGGTCCCCACCAGCCTGCCACCTCTAGACATGTTGCTGGTCCCCTGAGGTGACAGCCTTGTGGTCAGAAACAAAGCATGCTCTGGGCGGAGGTGTTTCACACCTGCCCCTGCAGGTACAGCATAGTAGGGTGGCGGGCTTCAAAGGCTTCCTGTCCGTTATATGACCACTGGCAGCTCAACTAGTGCAGTTGCCCATCCCCTGTCCATGCCCCACTTTTTGGCAACAAGATTGGTGGGAAAATTGAGAGAAGAGGTGGTGTGTCCACTTCCAGCCGGTGCCACCCATAAGGTGCTCTGTCCGAGCTGAAGTGGACCCCCCCCCGTTTCACTTCCTCCCTTCTTGAATTTAGGGAAACTAGCCAACCAGGTTAAGGGATATGCCCACCCCGCAGGTGAGGTGAGCATTTGGAGGGTATAGTCACCCTCATGGTAAATAGCCCATTGGCTAACACCTGGCACTCCCTTTAAATGCCCCTAAATGTAGTATTTAGATGGTCCCCCTGGGCAGTGAACTTCAGTTCCTAATGACCTAAGATGAACAAGACACCAACGAGCCACAAAAGCAGAGAAGACTGCAGAAAGCACCTGACTTGGCCCAGCCCCACCGTTTGTCTGTAGCCCTCGACAAAAACGGTGCCAAAGTCGACGTGCTCTGCAGTCCAGCGACCTCCAAAACCCTGGGAAAACTGCCTGCCTTCAGCAAAGATAAAGACCTCTCAAGAACAGCAGCACTGTTAAAAAACAACAACCTCCAAGCAAGGCCTCTGTAATCTGAAGAACCGTGAAACCTCGCCACCCGACGCTTCCGAGCTGAGTTGAAGAGGCCCGTCGGCAGCAACAAGGTTCCCAAGCGCCCCAGAGTCCAAGTCCACCCTTGACTGACCCACTCCTGGATTCCTCGACGCCCCCTGCAGCCTCTTCATGGAGACCCCCTCAATCGCAACCAGCCTCGGTAAGCAGTTTCCAACACCAAAAGGCACCACTGCACCCGTAAGCCCTGGGCCTTGGTGAAGAGGACCAAAGGTGTTCCTGAGCATCGCAAGTTGCCTCTCCAGCGGTTAGGTTCCCCCACAGACCCTTTTCCATCTTGGGCTTTCTCCTTTGACTTGAATTGGGCACTCTGCACCCGGCTACCCCTGTGCCGCTGGTGGTGCACTGTTGGTGCTGCTTTGGTCCTTGCCCAGTGCTGGTCCCAACCCCTGGAGACTGGTCTCCCAATCCGCTGTGACTAACCTGTAAGCAGCCTCTTTCGGATTTTAGCAGTCTCCTTTGATTTGTATTGGGAGCCCCACCCCGTATTTGCACCCACTGCTGCTGGCGGTGTACTGTTGGTGCTGTTTTGAACCTTGCCCAGTACTTTCCTTAATCTCCAAAGACTGGGTGTTACCTACCTGTATGCTAAATGTAAATGTTTTCTTCCTCCCATAGGTTAACAATGCAAAGTCTAAGAATTGCAACAAAGTGTCTACTTTTTGTGTTGAAAAGTATTTCTATTGAAAAACATATTTGCCTGAGATGAAGTTCAGTGTTTCTATAAAATAAATATAAAAATAAATATAACCAAGTATTCTTTTTATAAATTGGTCTCTGGTTTAGTCATTGAGCGTGTGTCTCATCTATTGCCTCAGTGAGTACAAGAAATGTTTAGCTCTATCCTCTGATAAGCCTAACTGCTCGCCCACACTACCACAAAAGAGAGCATTAGTATTATCCACTTTAGCCTCTGTAAAGCCTCTTGGGATCCATTTGACTCTCTGCACACTATTCCTCTTATTGGTATAATACATAGAGAGCCAGCTTCCTAAAGGTTGTTTTCCTAGTTCTTGTATATCACACTGCTATTGGACCTTCAGCAACATGTGGAGGCATTACATGTATACTGTACTTGAAATAATCTAACCATAAATATTTCAAAAACAGGTAATATCGCTTGGGGGTATAAATGGGAATTTTGCGTGGATATTTGGAAATAAAACTTCTTTTTTTCGTTCAGAATGCTTTATTGAGAATAAACAACGTAAAACATCAGTACAACTCGTGTATTAAGAGGATATGCATAAAAAACAAAACAGGATGTGAAAAGCAGTATCATAACAATATCCTCATAAACAAAGATTGTACTTAGAGAAAATGCATTTTGAAAGGTTTTAAGGACAGGAGAAAAATAGAAAAGGGGGGGGGGAAGAAAGAAGAAGAAAGAAAAATAAGGGGGGTAGAAGGGATGTAGGGTAAATAAAAGAAGAGTCCTAAAAGTAATACAAGCGAAATCAGTGTTCAAAACGATTAAGCATATGATGAAAACATTAGGTATACAACAAGCTGAATCAGTTCAATAGTTTAGAAAGAAAGGTAGTTAGTGGCAACCACAATAAATCTCTTTTAATCAGTATAACACTCTTCTTAAAGTTCAAAACTATGAACAACTAGGTGTCCTGTTTGAAGCTTCATTTAAATGGAAGGAGCACCAAGCAATAATAACTAAAAAGACAATTAGAGCAACAGAAGGTTTATGTCAATGTAATCAACTCCATGCTGCATTAAATAGAAAATCTGCAATAAATGTTTACTTACAAAAGATTGTCCTTACACTTTAATAAGGAAGCCCACCGTTTTCTTACAAATACATCTGCCACCCTACCTTTACTGTGCAATCAAAGTTAGATATACCTGCAAGCCCAGCACACATCTCTATATGTTGACAGGGACCAACGTCATGGAGATTCCCATCAATGTAGGAAATGTTTGATGGGTGGCTCCATCAAACTTTTCCATGTTTTTTTAAAAATTTTTTAAAACAAGCTCCCAAAGCAGGAGTTTGTTTTTGAAAATTATAAAACTAAAGGCCCCAACATTTTTTTTTACATTTTAGCTGCCCCCACCACCAGGATATACCAGATTTGTGAATGATTGTAAAGAGAAGCCGAATGGTCAGATGACTTACCTCTGACGGATCCTGTTCCCTTGAGCCATTGGAGGAAGGTTGACGCTAACAGAGTAAACTTTACTCTATTGGCGTAAACCTAGTAGTTTACCCACCTCTAAATCTGACAGGCAGCAGGGGAGTTTGGCAGAGTGGGTACTGCAGCACCACTACAATGGACTACCCTCTTTGCCAAAATCTAAATCAGCCTCAAAATTGTTAAGAAGCTATGTACAATGCCTAAATCAGCACTGGTTGAAGCTCTACATTTAGAACTGGAGATGTTTTAAATGAATAGCATTTACTTACGAATTTCATCAGGGAACAATAAATGCTAAAATGACTACTGTAGCCCGATAACGCTTTACGGATCTTGTCAAACCTGAGAGAGCTGAAATTTGGCAACTTAAGTGTATCTGAAGAACAGTATGTGAAAAGGACTGCTAGTGCTCCCTAGTAGGGTGACACCACAATCGACTTAAGTGGTAGAAATAAAATGGGATTGCAGCCATAAAGCTCCCAATGAGCTGCCCACTTTTACTCCTTCCTCTGTCCGGCATTTTTGATTGAAGAAAAAAAAGAAGATGTTAGAAGTCTTTTGACGTAAAATATATATTATTTCTTTTTTACATGTTTTTAAAGAGATCCTTAGATCTCTTCAAAGCTTTTTCATGTATTCGACTGACTCCATTCCAGCTGAGTTGCCCTTTAAAAACGTGTAATATAAAGTAATAATCAGCATCACCAAGACGAGGGCGAGCTGGATTTGCCTGTAAGGGATCTGGGTGTGGCATGCGGCAATGCTGGTGTTGCCATGCAGGTGATCCCAGCCCGGTGAAAGCGCCCTGGTGTATCAGCACAAGCAGCAAACTACTTGAGGGACCCTCAGCTGTGGTGACAGCATGAGAGGAACTGTGACATGCTTGAGGAGCACGAGTATAGAGTCAGTTGCTCATGGGTCAGCATAAATGCTGCAGGTCCTTGTAGCGTCCGGCACTAAAACAGCAGTTGGAGAACAAATCAGATCCTCCAAGACTTTCCGATATCTACTAGGTGTGGATGGAATAAGTTGAGTTTGATTCCACGGAATTACAAAAAACCTCTGCAAGATTCAGCAGGGTTGCATCATTGGGCAGAAAGTATATATGTTGCATTGCTGAAGCTGCAATTTGTGACACAGCAGAAGCAGCTCTGAAACATTTGCAAACTGCACTATACAGTGTACAAGAGCGCGCAGCTCTTCAAAGTTAATTTTATTGCCACGCAAGTAGAAGATCTACATGAGCAGCGGCAAGTTTACTTGAGAAGCATCCTTATTAACGCCCACGTTATAAAAACGTGCTAAGGGACGACAAATCTCACTCATGAGCTTGCATTTCTGAAGCCAAATTCACCAATTCCACCCACATTCCACCCACTCCTTATTTCTACGCGGGCGAAAAGTTAGCTTGTATGTGTAAAACCGCCTTAAGAAGGTACAACGAAAGGGAGTAACAAAAAGTTTCTTTGCTCCAAAATCTTCTGGCTATGGCTTCACTGGAGGGAGCAAAACATCTGTTGTGACAGCAAGGACACAGATGTGTTTGTCTGATGTAGGGATAGACTCAATCACTGGATGGTTCCCCAAAAGGAGAAAATTACATTTGTGGGAAATAGCTCTGACAAAGAAAAAGATTGCGGTCATCAGGTCAGTGGTGGAGGGGAAATCTGTTGCAAAAAGAAAGACCAATTCAACATTTTTCGGACCTGTGACAAGTGTAGATACATGACATGCAATGCCACAGGAAGGAGCTCATTTAGGCGTTTCTGCAGGAAGATGTTGAATTGTCAAATTTCTATGCATTCGGGGCTAATACTGTTTTGGTATTTTGGTGCCCTAGGGCTATGTGTGCTGAATGACCGGGTTGGTGTTACTTTTTTGATAGGCGCAAATAAAGGTTTTGGGCTTCTTTGAGGGTATGCCTTATTATTCAACTGTCCGTGCTCTCCTCTTCTCCATACTCAGTCTCCCTACTTGGGAGGCAGTAGTCCATTTGTGGTGAAGTTTCCAGTCTTGGGGCATTCTAATCAAAGTTCTGCTTAACGTGGCAGTTACCAATGTGTTCTCCTGTTGTCCTGTTGGGGGATGTTTTTGGAGGATTACACAAGTGACAGAGTCGCAAGTCATGCAGATAGGTTTCTAATAAACAGATTTTAATTACAAAGAATAATAATTTATGTTGGTACAAATTCTAGTAGACAAGCTAAAAACCTTTAGTGCTCTTCTCAACTTCCAAAGTATTGAAATGTCTTTTGTTTAATTGCTGAAAAACATAATTGTGCTATCCTGATTAATATATTTTCATTCTATTGCACTGCTTCTCCTTCAATTCTCAGAATTACAAAAGGTTATAAACAAGACATGCAGAGACGGATTTATACAGATACATAAACGTGTCAATATCCTTCATGAGAGATCCTTCTTTGGGGCAAAGTTGTTTTTAGAAAGAAGATTAAGCAAAATCCAAACAAAAGTACATCATAATCAATTAATCAATCAGTCAATCAGGACATTTGTTAAGCGCGCTATGTACCCGTGAGGGTCTCAAGGTGCTTAGGAGGGGGGTGGGGGGGCTGCTACTGATCAAAGAGCCAGGTCTTGAGAAGTCTTCTGAAGGCCGGTAGATCTTGGGTCTGCCGTAGGTTGCTGGGGAGGGTGTTCCAGGTCTTGGAGGTGAGGTGGGAGAATGATCTGCCGCCAGCGGTCGTTCTTCGGATGCGGGGGACTGTGGCGAGGGCGAGGCCGGCAGAGCGGAGCTGGCGGGTTGGGCCGGCGTTGTGGCGGGCCTTGTGTGCGTGGATGAGGAGCTTTAAGTTTATCCTCTTGTTGACGGGGAGCCAGTGTAGGTCTCTCAGGTGGTGTGTGGTGTGGCTGCGGCGGGGGATGCTGAGGATCAGTCGCGCCGAGGCATTCTGGATGTGTTGCAGCCGTCTCAGGAGCTTGGTTGATGTTCCTGCGTAGAGGGCGTTTCCGTAGACCAGCCTGCTGGTGACGAGGGCCTAGGTGACTGTTCTTCTCGTTTCGGTGGGGATCCACTTGAAGATCCTGCTGAGCATTCGGAGGGTGTTGAAGCATGAAGAGGAGACGGCGTTGACCTGTTTAGACATGGAGAGGGTAGAGTCGAGGATGACCTCCAGGTTGCGTGCGTGGTCGGTGGGTGTCGGGGCTGTTCCCAGCGATGTTGACCACCAGGAGTCGTCCCAGGCTGAAGGGGTGGAGCCGAGGATGAGGATCTCCGTCTTTTCCGAGTTCAGCTTCAGTCGACTTTTCTACATCCATTCGGCGACAGCCTTCATTCGTTCGTGGAGGTTGGTTTTGGTGGTGTGAGGGTCTTTTGTGAGGGAGATGATCAGCTGGGTGTCGTCGGCGTAGGATATGATGTTGAGGTCGTGCTGTCTGGCGACGTGGGCGAGGGATGCTCGGTGGCGGTGGAGCGGAAGGGTGGGAGGCAGACGCACTGATTTCTGCCGGAGAGGAAGGATGTGGTCCAGTCCAGGGCCTTCACTTGGATCCCGGTGCTGTGTAGGTGTGTTCGTAGTGTGCAGTGGCAGACAGTGTCGAAGGCAGCTGGCAGGTCCAGGAGGATGAGAGTGTAGTGTAGTTCCTATTTTCCCTATAGGCCCTGCGCATTGGAATAACAAACAGCAGTGTAGACGTAGAAGTGCGGTCTTCTCGGTCACTACTGACTATGCTAGACTTAATTGGGTTTGTACCAACTAGCTCAGAGGTCACTGGAAACTTTGACTGAATAGGAAGTGATCAGCTTCCCTGGCTCAGACAAGAAGGGATTCAGTTTTCCAACAACCGCATAAACATGACAACTGTGCTCCTCAGAATAGGAGTCAATCTCTAGAGTCGTGTGAAACAATAGACAGCTATTTTACTCAGTCAGTTGTGCAAGAATTACTTTCTCCAGGATGCAGAGAATAGAGAGACGGGCGTTTTCAATAAAAGGTATTATTTATTGAACAGTCTTTCTTCTCATGCAAGAGAAATGAATTGCCACAATTGCAAGACTTGTTATTATAAAAAGTGCGTACAGTAAAAGGAGTATTGCAAAATAATACTGTAAAAGCATTGATATGGTTTCTTAGCCATATGATAGTTTAAATGAGTAAAATATATACATTCATATATACATTTGGCTAACGTCCTCAACTGGGGCTTCTAACTACGCCTACCCCGGTGTACCTGACCTAAGCCTAATACTTGGGAGGGAGTAAGTAAGTAGCAATTTAAGTTAAGTTGGTTTTGCCAAGGATTTGCTTCCCCGTTGTCGAGCAGGGTCCTGATGTCGTCGGTGAGGGCGGTTTCGGTGCTGTGGTTGCTGCGGAAACCAGACTGGGATGGGTTCAGGACGTTGTTGTCCTCGAGGTAGCGGGTCAGTTGTTTGTTGACGATTTTCTGGGTGACCTTTGCTGGGAACGGGAGCAGGGAGATGGGACGGAAGGTCTTGAGGTCCTTGGAGTCCGCCTTGGGCTTCTTGAGTAAGGCGTTGATCTCGGCGTGCTTCCAGCTCTCCGGGAAGGTTGCTGTCTTGAAGTAAATGTTGATAGCTTTCCGGAGATGCGGAGCAATGATTGTGCTGGCTTTGTTGAAGACGTGGTGTGGGCATGAGTCAGACAGGGATCCGGAATGGACCAAGTTCATAATCTTTATGGTATCATCGTCGTTGATGTTGGGTCAGGTGATTAGGCGGCTGTTGGTCGCAGGGGTGAAAGTCTTGGTGGTTGGTGGGGGAAGTCGTGGCGTTGAAGCTGTCGTGGATGTCAGCGATCTTGCGGTGGAAGAAGGTGGCAAGTGAGTCGCACAGGTGCTGCGAAGGGGGGATGCCGTTGGTGTTGGAGCTGGGGTTGGAGAGTTCCTTCACGATGCTGAAGAGCTCTTTGCTGTTGTGTGCATTGTTAGCCAGGCGGCTCTTGAAAGCGGTCCTCTTTGCGGTTCTGATGAGTTGATGGTGTCTGCAGGTGGCGTTCTTGAGGGCTGTGTATTTGTCTGGTGATCGTTCGCGGAGCCAGTTCTTCTCCAATTTCCGGCATGTACACTTGGAGGCCTGGAGGTCTTCAGTAAACCAGGTGGCTTTCTTGCTGGTGTGGCTGTTGGAGGATGTCTTGAGTCGAGCAAGAGTGTTGGCGCAGTAGTCGATCCACTGTTGGAGGTTGAGAGCGGCGGTGTTGGGTTTGGTGGGGTCAGCTGGTGGGCTCTGGAAGAGGGTGGTGACTAGCTGCTCTTTGGTGACTTTGCCCCAGCAGCGACAAGGCATCTGTTGGGTGTGGTGGTGTGTGGTGGGTTTCCTGAAGGTGAAATGGACGCAACAGTGGTCGGTCCAGTGGGGTTCGGTGGTGTGGTTGAAGGAGACGTGGAGGCATGCAGAGAAGATAAGGTCAAGTGTGTGACCGGCGGCGTGGGTGGGTGTTGTCACAAGCTGTCTGAGTCCGAGGTTGGCGAGGTTGTCGATCAGGGTGGCTGAGTTGACGTCGTTGTTGTTCTCGAGGTGGAAGTTCAGGTCCCCGAGGAGAAGTAGTCTGTGGAGGCGAGGGTGTGGATGCTGATGAGGTTGGCGATGGAGTCGCTGAACTGTGGTCTGGGTCCAGGGGTCTGTAGATGAGGGTTCCTCTGAGGGTGGTGTTGGGGTCGGTGTGGATCAGGAAGTGTAGGTGTTCGGCGGTGCTGAGGGTGTGGTCTATGTTGGTCGAGACTCTGAGGGTGTTCTTGTGGACGATGGCAATTCCACCTCCTACTCCGTTGGTGCGGTCTCTGCGGGAGATCTTGTAGCCTTCCGGGATGGCTATGGCGATATCGGGTGCTGAGGCGGGGTTCAGCCAGGTCTCCGTCAGGAAGGCGACGTCTGGGGCGGTTGAGTCGAGGAGGTCTTACAGTTCGCCAGCGTGTTTGCGGGCGGAGCGAGTGTTGAGGAGGATGCATCTCAGGTAGTTGGGTTTATTGAAGCTGCAGTTCCGGCAGGTGAAGGGCCCTTGGGTGCGCATCGGGGTGGCCTGGTAGCAGGTGTGTTCTTGTCCGGGGTTGAGTGAGTGGAGGGTGCTTGCGTCGTAGTGCAGTCGGATGTTGTGTTGTCTTCGGGGTCCAGGGGTTCTGGCGCTGGGCGCGGTCCTGGCACTGACAGGCGCAGACGGGCTTGCCTTTGGCGCACCTTTGGCGCGGCTGTGGCGCACCCACTGCGCGCGGCCGTGTAGCGGCTGCCATAAGAAGGGGAGGTGGGAGGGAGGAGCAGCTGGCTGGGGGGGAACGGGCGAATGGGAGCTGGGGGGCGGGGCCGCCGGGGATACAGCGGCGGGAAGTGGGACTGGCGAGGGGGCAGGGGGTGAGTGGGCGCAGGAGAAGGCGGGCACAAGCCGGGGCACAGGGCACAAAAAACAGTAATTGAGCAGAGAATTAAACCATTTTAACAGGCACAGGATGCAAAACAGTGAGGGACAGAGCGCAGAAACCGGTAATTAGAGGGGGAATAAGACAATATTGACGGGCACAAGACACAAAACAAAACAGTGAGGGACAGAGCACAAAACCAGTGATTAAAGAGAGAAATAGACAGTGTTAACGGGCACAAGATACAAAGCAGAGAGGGAAAGAGCAGATCAGGGCCTACCAAGCGGGCCTCAAACTTGGCAGCAGCTAGGTGGAAGCACGGGCGCAGACCGGTGGAGCTACGCAGCATGGCGAGTGACCTGCCTGGGTGAAGGGTCAAGGGTCTCATAAAGAGGAGCACAATAAAAATGTGAGTGCATTTTAATTTGCACTTGGATTGGTTTATACTCCAGTGTCTGTATGGTAAACATACTTTCACTACCTTACCAACTCTGTTGGGCTTCACTATCTTACCAACTCTGCCTGGCATGCAAGCGCAGAGCAGCAGCAGCAGCTCCTCCGCAATGATGGAGGACTGTCGCCACACTAGAGCCAGCAAATTAAAAATAAAATTAGGTCATTGTTTTAGTTTTCATTTTCTGGCTCTGAGTCAGATTGCGCATGGGAAGGAGGCGTTGTATGGGCACTCCCTAGGGGTACATTTGTGTTTGGCCGGCCATCTCAGGCCAACCAAAACACACATGCGCACATATGTTTCTCCAGCCCGGATGCATTGAACAGCCGGGCTTTAGAAACCGCCCAGACTCCCTGGTCTGAGCGGAGAGTTTTTCCAACCCACTCAGGTTAATCCCTGTGCTGCTTTAATAGCATGAGAGCCGCACAGGGATTGCAGGGAGTCCATGAAGTGGCCCCAGTGCTTGCTGGGACCAGGAAGGACGAAGTGTGACGTGGGCGGCAGCTCCAGGTAAGTGTTTACTTTGCATTTTATTTTATTATTGAGACCCAGCCACGCACGTCCCCCGTGCCCCCTCCACTGGCCTCACCTACGCATTATAGTAGCGGCCGCCACTGGAGCACAAGCAAACCCAAATATTCAGCCTCCTTAAATATTAAGTCACCTTAAATGCCAACACAATAGTAAAACCCCCACGAAACTACACTTTCCTCAAATACTCTAGAGCTGAGGTTATACTATTAATTGCCATGTGCAAACATATGTGAGCATTCTGCCAAACTTTGATTTGTAATAAATACTCAGACAAAAGTTAGGATAAACATCAGAATACATTTGCTCCAGCATAATTAGAATCTCCTTTTCAATGCTTGCTCTGTTGCTCATATATCTTGCCACATTGCTATGATCTTGAGTTTTCTGCTTCCTTTGAGTTCGGCCTACACCTCTCAATATTTCACTGTGCTTCCCAGTCATTAGCTTTCACTTCCAGCCGCAGGGCTGACCAGCTGACCTTGTAGGAGTGGTAATCTAGCAGTAGCCGAGGACAGGATATTTGCTGGATTCTAGTGCCTGACGAAAATATATCTTCAGGTGCATGTTGTTTCTTTCTACAGCCTTCCATCATCAAATTGAAAACTATCTAAAAGAAAATCTCTATATTTCTAAAATGACAACATAGAAATACCTAATCTCCTTTTGCCCATGTATTAATCCCACCAACCATCGGCATGAGTTCACATAACCCCCACTAATGAGCCAGTGGCATAACAAAACTTGAGGGGCGGGCCCCTGCAAGTTATATGTAGGGGGGCCCCCATGCACCGGATCCATTCGAGCCTCCCGCCTGTAATCAGTGCCCAAGGGGCCCCCCTGGAGCTCGGGGGCTATCGTTGCACCACTGTAATGAGCACACCTAACTCTTATTAATTTAATCTACCACAAAGAAACTGGAGTGAATGCATGGAATACTTTGCTTGGTGCGCAAGACTAATCTCAAAAGGAAACAATAACCAATAACTCTAGACTAACCACTAGCCTTGGGTTCCGGAGCAACGTGCTGCTCAGTGTAAAGCGCTTACATGCCTCATCAGGGGTAGTAGGCAGAGGCAACACTAGAGCCACATTTCAGGGGGGCTACTAAAAATTTCGGAGGGTAAGGGCTGATACTGCCACAATATGTAGAGTGGAGATGCAGGTGTTCTAAGAAAGGGTGAAAAGACAACAAAGCCTTGTTAGCAAGTAAATGGTCTTTTAAAGACCTGTGAAGTACTCGGGTGCGGCTGTGTGTGTGCCCGGGAAGCTGTCTCAGCCGGGGCTGACACACACGACAGGGGGGGCTGAATCCCTTTGAGCCCAATGGCCATTGCGCGCCTGGTAGTAAGCACTATATAAATGCAATTACAATACAATAAATTTGAGGGCAAGCACTGAAACAAGGCTGCTTCCACCAAGCTTGGTCATTACGGAGGGGGGGGACCTATCGTTCGTAAGCTGGTCTGATGAAACTAGGAGTAACCAAGGACTTCACCAACTTATGTTTCAAAGGGATGATTATTGTATGCTGCCTGTGATGCACTTCTGAACCACAGCCAATGAACTTCCCCCACCACCTCTACTCAACAGACTTAATGTAATGTCGTCCCTGACAGACCGGATATTCCATGCATATGAATCTTGTAAACATGTTATTTCATGCGTTACACACCACACCTGCCCTGCTTTTCTTGAGTAACATCTCTTATTTCCTTGACATTAAGCATGCCGACAACCCAATGATTATTGCCCTAGGGCTGTGCTCAAATTTGAAAGAAACAATTGTTGAAATGAAAACTTAAAGTTTCACAACTGAGTCCCTGCCAAGGCCGCCTCCTGATTTTAATGGCTGAAGCGGTGCAAGCCTGCACAAAGCTGCACCCAACCACGTAGCAATGGTGTATGCATACCTCCTCGGTGCTACGGACGTACAAATTGGAGAAAAATCGTAACTTTCATATGCAAAACTTGGACTGCACATGGAAACACTCTGCACAGAAATGGTTCAGTAACATAGGCATAAGCTGGAAAAGTAGTGACATGCCTAACCTTCAGTATGTAAATTCCAGGATTAATTAGTAACTAGACCCAGAAAACCGACTTCATCTAAGCTCCAAATCTACAGGACTTTCGTCTCTAGGGAGCATGTGTGTAGACAGCGAACTTTTCTTATAGTAGGCCAAGTTCATGGGATCAAGGACTTTTCCCCCAATCACAGCTGACATGAAGGATTTGAGGGAAATGGACTTGTGCCATAGTTGAAGGGAACCTCAACTACAGAACTCCCACAACACCTGTTTAAGAACGTATTTTGTTATACTTAGACATAACTCCCTTTTCCAACTGTTAGAGAATGGGGATTTTGGAAGCATAACATTTGCAGATCATACCCTAGCTGCTGTTTGAAAATTAACTAGTTCTTAATTAACAATGCCTTAGTGAAGAAAGAACATGGATAAAGTGCCCCTGCCGTACTTCATAAGGATACTGCAAGTCACCAAGGAGTTTTCGCACCATACAGAGGACCAAGACCGATGGCAGAGTTCTTTTATAAGGTCATGGCACTAGGAGGTGACTTGCAATACCTCTATAAAGTACAAAAGTGGGTACTTTATTCCCTATAATGCATGGCCACATCATCCCCCTTCCCACAAATGCTTAAAACCTTGGGGTATTGCTCTTTCATAGGAAAGAGGTAGGATGTTTGTAAACAAGATGAATGAAATGAGACGCTGTAGTGCAAAATGAAACACACCAAAAGGCAGTTAGATATTTGTTGTAAAAACATATTAGAATTGGCGTAATACAAATCTAATATTAAAAAAATTACTGTAGCTCAGAATGTGTACAAACATTCAGAGAATCCATATTTCCAATAAGTAATTAAAATCTAGAAGAAAAAAACATGTTGCCCTAAATATCTCCTTCCTTCCTTATCACTGTTCATCTACAAAAACAAAGCAAAAGAAAGAAAAAACATTTAAACGGCACCTTTAATTATGCTCTGTGATCTTTTCTCCTCAGCTGCAGACTCTGGCAGCTGGAAATGAGATATTAAAATTTACAGTTGAACAGCTTTATCATGTATTCAAGCCATTGATTAGGTGGGTTACAGGTCGCCTGGAATAAGGAAATTAGAGACATACTTGTATACATAGATTTCAGGCTCTCATGTATCATAAGAGTAGTACAGCATTCTGCAAATAAACTCAACGCCACTGATTTAGGCATTAGGTGAGAGATTTTGTAAGTGGCCATATGTGAAAACCTTAAGAGAATCAGACCTGAAACAGATAGGATTCTAGTAAGTGTTGCACCTGGAGCACAAAATATAGGGAACTAGGAAGGTTGGTTGAAATCCATTATCATACCACGGTCAGCTCAACATGCTCCTTCCTACTCAACAAAATGGAGTTACCCTTCCTAGGGTGAGACAATGCATCATGAGAAGAGAACTTGGCCTCAGACACCTGGCTTTGAAGCTAAAAACCAGACACATGCAAATTCCGATTTCGGTAATCATCACTAGGGATTCAGAATAAAGGTTTACAGAAGCAGATTAAGGCGTTTAAAATTTTCTTTCAGGAGTTAACTCTTGTAGCTAGGATGTGGCCAAATCATGGCCATATCTGTATGCCCCTTTTACTCTTAGCACATTTGGACAATCTAGAAAGCCCAGTCCAAAAAGTAGAAAGCATCAAGTCAAAAATTAGTCACAGAAAACCTTGAAAAGCAATAGGGCAGGTGTCTTTTCCCCTAGATATTATAGGATTATTCAAGAAACTCTTATGGACCCTCTACAAGAGTGGGTAAGTTATACAAAGGACAAAAGTGAGGTTACTCCGTCAATGAGTGAAGGCACAATATCAGTTACAAGATCCAAACGGAGTATGCAGTTCCCGAGGAGGCTAAAAGTGACTGGGAAGGAAGTGCAAATTACTGACTATCAGAAAGGAGGATGAGGAATTCCTCCTTTCGGATTTAGGGCCCTCACATACCCAGCCAGCTGGGTGTCATGCTTCATCATTGGGCAGTCTTATACTTTATATAGACTGACTACTGTACCCACGAACAGCGCACGCCACTGGTGCCACCGGACTGGTAATATTTAGGTTACAACACCTCATTATCAGCCACGTAGTGTAGATCTCAACTCTTATTTATAGGTCCTGAAGAATTGCCGCCTGATTCCCTAGGCGACAAATTAGGCAAGAAACATGTTGACCGTATGATACTTTGAACAGCTGCCTATAACATTACAATAGACAGTCGCCAACACTCCCCTTTTAACCAGGGTGGGAGACAGGATTATTAAAGTAGTTGACCTGATCCTCCCTCTCCTTGTTTTAACTCACTTTTTTAGACACTATTACACTACACTTCTATACTTTGGGGTCCCTTACACGCACTCACCTAAACGGCAAGAATTAACAGATCTCCATCAAAAAGCCCCCACTGAGGGTGCCAGTCAGGTATTGCAGCTCTGACCTGACGAGGAGCATGCCCAATGATGAAGCATGACACCCAGCTGGCTGGGTGTGTGAGGGCCCTAAATCCGAAAGGAGGAATTCCCAATCCTCCTTTCTGGTAGTCAGTAATTTGCACTTCCTCCCCAGTCACTTTTAGCCTCCTCAGGAACTGCATACTCCGTTTTGATCTTGTTACTTGGGCACGTATGCTGGACCTCAAAAAGCCTCTCTAATTGTCTCCCCCCTTTTGATAACAATATCAGTTACCCATGAGGTAGGGAAAGAGTCCTTTGGGTATGCCCTACATAGGCCGATCACTCTCCTGAAACTGGATGCTAAGCTGTATGCCAAAATTAGTTTGATGCACTAATCACTGCTTCTGCTTGAGTCACCCAGAATAGAACATCTCTGCACCTCTGTTTAAGAGGAAGATTTATAGGACTATGTTGTGGCTCTACCAGCATCAATAAAAACATTACAGATCTTTAAAAAGCTATTTTTAAAAAAACGGCATACACACCTTTTTTCAGAGATCATAAATTTAATAATGAAGCGGGTTTGTGATGAGGCAGGGGCACAGCTGATAACCGGTTTAAGAAACAGTTAAGTAACACAGGGCTCTAAAGTGTAGTTTTAACTTGATACCACAAAACTCAAAAAATACTAATAATTCTAACAAAATATGTACTTCATCTTTTCATTGGAATGTTAAGAAAGAAATGCGTTACTTACCTGTAACAGCAGTTATCCAGTATTGGTGTCTTTCATAGATTCACATGCCTGAATCATTCCCCGTCGCCGAGACGGGAGCCTCCGGTACATAAAAAAGTAATGTCCTATAGACATACATAGAGAAAAATAGGCCTAAGGGCTTCCCCTTAGTAGCCTTTCGTCGTCCTTATGTAAAAAGGACCAAACTCTCACAGTTAGCCAATCAGCTCCGACCTCCCTCTAGAACCTTCCTGGGAGGAGCCTCAGTCCCTCAGATTTTCGTACGCACCCAGCTAGGTTGGCGTAATATTGTTAGAGAGTGAAGTGAGCCCTTCCAGGGGAGGCGGGAGGGTTGCATGTGAATCTATGAAAGACACCAATACTGGATAACTGCTGTTACAGGTAAGTAACGCATTTCTTATCCAGTATTTGGGTGTCTTTCATAGATTCACATGCCTGAATCAGAGTAGCCAGCAATTATATATGCACAATCGTAAAGCAAGAAGTTCTGCAGACATGTCAGATAATACACAGATCATCAACAACATGGTAAAAGCAGCGTAAGCAGAAACATACAATCATAATGAATGTGCATACCTGGATGGCGGGATGTAGGAGGGCTCACCTCACTGAAAGAGATGGTGGAGCACTGCCTGGCCCACTGCCGCGTCCTTCTGAAGCTCTATATCCAGGCAGTAGTGCCTGGAGAAAGTGTGCGGAGACTTCCAGGTCGCCGCCCGGCATATGTCCCAGATTGGCACTCCAGCGAATAGCGCCGCCGAGGTGGACATCGCCCTTGAGGAATGAGCAGTAACACGATCAGTCAAAGGCCGTCCGGCCTGGTCGTGGCAGAATGCAATCGCTGAGGAGATCCATCTGGAGATACTCTGTTTCGTAAGAGGCAGGCCCATTCTCGGTCTGCTGTATGCCACGAACAGTTGTGTAGACTTTCTGAGATCCTTGGTTTTATCCAGGTAGAATTTTAGGCATCACTTGAGGTCCAAAGAATGCAGCGTCCTTTCCGCCGCCGTGGAAGGGTTCGCAAAGAAGGACTTAAGGACAATCGGTTCATTCAGATGAAAGTCCGAAGGCACCTTGGGTATAAATTTAGGGTTTGGTCTCGGTACCACCCTGTCCTGTCTGAATTGCAGATATGGTTCCTGAATGGACAACGCTTGTAGCTCGCTAACTCTCCTGGCCGATGTCAGAGCGAGCAAGAGCGCCGGTTTCCAAGAGAGGAGTTTCCGTCTCAGGGGAGGCGTATTGGGAGGGATGTTTGTGAATTCGAGAGAATGTCCAAATCGTATCATCTGCAGGACCCACCGGTCCGTGGTAATGTGTTGCCAATTGGTGAGGAAATGGGTCCGTTTTCCTCCAATTTGAAAGGATGGAGACGGTGGTGGGACTGGCTGGAGTAAGCGGTCACTGGCGGCCGCCAACGCCCTTCTTGGTATTTTTGCCTCTGAAGGTAGATCTGCCATAGGAAGATTGTCTACCCTGTTGCTGCCTGTGCTGGAACTGATTCCTGTTATTGTACGAGTAAGAGGACCTGTTCTGGTAGGAACCCCTATAGGAGGACTGACCTCTGGAGCGGCCGCCCCGAAAGGACTGGATTCTGGACTGCAGGGTGCCCAGTGCCCTGGCGGTATCGGTATCTTTCTTTATGGCCTGCAGCGCCTTATCGATTTTTTTCCCCAAAAAGATGCTGGCCGTCGAAGGACATGTCCAGCACCTTCGATTGAACCTCCTGGCGGAAAGATGTAGCCTTTAGCCAGCCCTGACGGCGGAGAACCGCAGCCCCAGCGAGCTGACGGAACCCAGTCATTGCTGCGTCGATAGCACAGTCGATTATCTCTGCCGCGGAATTCCGACCTTCCACAAGGAGAGCCTTGACCTCGCTCTGGACTGCGTCGGGCAGTTCTTGTAGGTAAGGGGCAATGTCCTCCCAGAGTTGGCGATTGTAGCGCCCCAGTAGGGCGGTGGAGTTGGCCACTTTGATAGTCATTGCAGACGTAGTCGTAAACCTCTTTCCAATCGTGTCCAGTTTCCTGCCTTCCTTGTCAGGAGGTGCGGACAGCGGGGAGGACGGGTTGCGAGAGTGTTTCTGGGCTGCCTGAGTCACCACCGAATCCGGTTTAGGGTGGCCGTTGAGGCAAGCCGCCGCCGTTTGTGGGGCTTTATATTTCTTGTCCAGGCGTGGCACCACCGCGGGCACAGAAGCGGGCGTTAGCATCAGTTTCTTGCCCTAGTCCCATAGAAACTCAATAATTGGAATAGATTTAGCTGACTTTTGGCTGTGTTCTTTGAAGTCATGCAAAAAGCATTCAGTTTCGGTCGATTCCACGACCATATGAAACCTCTTAGCCGCCCTGTCCACCAGTTTGTGAAAGCCGCCAATGTCCGCCGGCATCGAGTCCGCTTGGCGTGGTTGTGGCGAAGCCGGGGACGACGAAGCTGGGGAGGACGCTACATACTCGTCACCGTCATGCTGGTCCGAGTGGACGTCTTGGACTTCTCCTTCCTCCAATTCTTCCTCCTCCTCCTCCTCCTCAGAGGATTCCTCCGCCTGAGGTTGGACCTTGTCACGGGGTCTCACCACCTGAGGCCGGATCTGTTCGCGTCCGCTTTGTGCGGGAGGGTGATTTGGGGCGGACGCCGGGGCACGTGTGACAGGTGTCTGAATCCCACTGTCTGCATCCGGGAAGCGTTGCTTGTAGTCTTGCACTAGGTACCGCAGATCATTGACAAGGGTCGCCGGCAGGCATATCATTGGGGTGACCTCTGTGCGGACACTAGTGTGGACGGAGTGTTCCTGATAAGTGAACTCCTCATGCTCTTCGTCAGTACTCTGGCATTTGACATTAAGGTCCGTGATAGAGGTAGCGGGACCTGGCTGGTCTTCCCCGTCAGACTCCTCACTTTGGAAGATTTCCTGAGGTGGCTGCTTTTCCACTCTGCTCGGAGACGTCGATTCCGGGGTGATCTGCGCCCTGGTAGTTTTGCCAGACGCGGCCTGCAAACCTGCCGCGGTGAGAGGAGCCGTTGACGGTGTTGACGAGAGGGCAGACACCTCGACTAGCTTGGATTTCTTCCATGGCGCCGTCAGCGCCGTCTCCGTTGACGTTTCGCCCGTGGTCGGAGCCTCTGTCGAGGACGGGGCAGTCGACGGCACCTTCGTCGTCGATGTGGTCGTTGATGTACAAATGGCGGGCTTCTTCGGCGTCGACCCCTTCGTCGACTGCATCATGTTCGAGCTTCCTGTCGACGTTTTTGTAGTTGACGGTGTTTTCTTCGGTTGCGATTTCGACGACGATGGGCTCGTCAACGCTGACGTCGTCGGCGGGGACTCCGTCGTTGAAAGGTCGTCGTCTTCGACGATGACTTCAGTAAAATGATAGAGGAAACAGGTCTACCTGAGGACGAGGATGTAGTCGTGGTTGCCGCCACAGAGGGCGACGACGCTGACGTCGTCGACACGGTGGTCGTGACCGAGGTAGTCCTCTGGGCATGTCTAGTGGTAGACAGAGCAGGCTTTTTAAAGGTTTGATCGCCTCGAACAGACACTGAAGATGTCGTACATTTTGCCTCTGAAGACTTTTTGTGTGCCTTCTTAGGAGGAGCGTCTGTATGGCCAGGGGAATGTACCCTGTGCCTCTTTTTAGAGACTTCCGAGGACCTGGAAGCACTGCCTTCTGAAGATTCCAGAGTGTCTCTGTCCTTAAGCCGGTCGAGCCATGCGAGAAGGCGAGCCTCTCTATCTTTCACAGTCTTCTTAGGGAAGGCTCTACACACCCTGCATTTGTCAGAGACGTGGTCAGGGTACAGGCAATACAAGCACAGATCGTGCTTATCATCCGCATGAATCCGCGTCTTCCTGCATGAAGAGCAGGCCCTGAAAAGAGCTTTCTTCTGCGATTCCGCCATGGAAGAGGCCTTTTTCTGTGATTCCGACATGGAATAAGGCAGCGGAAGGGCAACACGTACTGTAAGAACAGTGTAGTGAAGCAGTGTATTGAAGATTTGAGATCGAAAAAAGCACTTTCAAAGAAAGTTTGATGATTTTTGAAGAAAAACCTGAGGAGAGCTCAGGCTGGAGACTCCCTAGCACAACGTGCGGTAGAAAATCTGAGGGACTGAGGCTCCTCCCAGGAAGGTTCTAGAGGGAGGTCGGAGCTGATTGGCTAACTGTGAGAGTTTGATCCTTTTTACATAAGGACGACGAAAGGCTACTAAGGGGAAGCCCTTAGGCCTATTTTTCTCTATGTATGTCTATAGGACATTACTTTTTTATGTACCGGAGGCTCCCGTCTCGGCGACGGGGAATGATTCAGGCATGTGAATCTATGAAAGACACCCAAATACTGGATAATAATGATGTGCTGTGCTTACTGTCCTCATAAAACCATGGATTCAGAGAATCGGTCAGTGTGGTATACAATTCCAAATTATTAGGTTCTAGCTTGGCAGATGAAATGCACCTGTCGGCATATTTGCCCCCCAAATACATAAAGCTTTGTAGCAACTTTTAAATGGATTTTTAATTATGTGGTTTTCTTGTTTAATAATTAACTTTCTTCGAACTAATCCTTCAAGCTTTCAAATCCTTCAACACTTTATAATTTAAGATTTCTCAAAAGCAACTGTAAGGAGTGAACATTGAATGAATACTTCTTTCTCCTCGCAGACCTCCATTTCTCTTATTAATGCTTCTAAATGAGTTAATAGGAAGAGATATCAAGATACACTCTTGTGAATGTCCGCTTTAAAAATGCACATTAAAATACTTTTTTAGGTGTGTTTAATTTTCAATTTACCTCTTGCAAGCCTACCACTCATTAGCGTCCAGATACTTTCTAAAGATACCATGGAATTAATCATTAAAAAATACAAATACTATAGCACATGGCTCCATACGAATATACAGTTGCTGGTCTCCTGCATTATACTTTGTGGTTTAATAGCAAAATAAATTATGAGAAAATAAACTAGTATCAAACTAAGGTGAGAAAAAAAATGTTTTAAACCCATATCGTTTGTAAAAAATTACTGAAAACTGAGAATTAAAAGACCTTGTAGTTTAAAAGAGCGGAAAGCAATCGCAGAGTAATAAAACAGTCTGTCTGCCAATAGTGATGAGGTTTAAAACAGTTATAAAACATGCATATTAGTGGTGTATAATGTCGCTGACATGAGCAGAATGATCAGTGGAGTGAAAGCATATTTAAATACTGCAACTACTCCGCCAGACCACTACATTTTTCACATAAATGGCAAATCTCACAGCTGCATCTGCTTTCCATTGTTTATCCAAACATGCAAGGTAATCAGCCTAAACTATAGCAATACCAATGGGTAGCCAGTGAGTTAAACAATGGCTAACATTACAGCAGAATTCAGAAAAGCTCAATTCCTTTCCAAGATGGCTAATAAGGCTGAAACTTAACAATAAAAGTATATAAACTATGCTAGCCAGCCTTTTAGAATGGGGATCTTGTCTTCCCACCAAATGTTCATATCTTTCTGATCACTTGATCAAGTTTAACTTATTTTTCCTGAAACTCACTAATCATGTGGCAGCAGTGCCTATTTATCAAGGACAAGTCTATCATCCACCAAGCAAGGGTATAATGTTCAGGTGTACCTTCAGCATAGAGAAAGGGTTTGAGAAACCACGATAGTCACCAATGTGCCTGCCAGAAACCTTATCTAAGTTTGCAACCAGCTCAATCTGCCACCAAGTGGCATGGGGATGTCACTGGCCAGCACTGAAGCACTGTCTAACCTAGTGGCGAAAGAGCAATGGGTGACTTCAATCATGTGCTGCTCGTGAAGGTGAACAGTTCGTACAAGTGAGTACATTTTGATAGATATAATGGCAAAGAAACCCTTAGCATAGTAATCATGTGGTTCAAAGTGGTTGGAAGGTCACTTGCTGGCAGTCACCATTTTTTCACCCAGGTTATGGTTCCTCAGAAAGCACGGGAAAACTAACGGTTAACCTCAGGATAGCGATCACGGTTCACAAAATAGGACGGATACAAAGTATCTGAACTACAGTATTAAACATAGAGACCTCCAATGCCCAAGTTAGTGATGACATACTAGAGAGAGGAAGCATCAAATAGTTGTCTTAGTGCATAATTCATTTTTGGGGTCAAACTCTTCATGGTGAACAAATCCCATAGTTTTGGTCATCACAGAGTCTCTGTTAGATTCTGTCCCATGTTCTAACTCCTGGCTATAACCAGTTTCACTGTAGGGAGTACAAAGTAACACATTCTATTGTTGGCAATTACTTAATCTCCACGCGCCTAACAAAAATGAATGTGTCGTTCTGTGCCCAACTGGTGCTCATGTAAAGCACTCTGATACCATTGGGTCTTGTTCACGGTTTATAAAACTAAAAAAATAATAAAATAAATTCCTTGTCCTAAACCTGATCTCATTCCACCTCTCGTATAGTCATCCAGTCTTCAGGGAAACAGGGTTGGGCCATCTCTCAGGTTTCCAAGCTCTCAGTATGGAATCTGCTGGTCCTCCCTGTCAGAAAAAGGTATTAAGTCCTTGTGAAGATCCTCCTACACCCTTTCTCTATCCGAAGAATGAATGCTTTGAAGACAAAGAAGCGTGGGGGATTTGGACATTGTTCACAGCCCCAGAGCCCCACCAAGAGACATGCAAAGCATGCCGTCCCACAAAGTCAGCTAGGATCGCCTTCCATTGGACCTTCCATTGGCCATCTCCTCCCCGATTGTCAAATTAATGTCCAAGAATCTCTCTGGCTGCCCAGTCACTTTAAATGCTGTGCGCTCCCGAATATGATTATTAGACAGGAGCTCAAATTTATCAACATTGATTAGAAAGCCAGATACAGCAGTATACCATCTCAGCAAGTCCATCAATTGAGGGTGGAGGAGAAAGTAATTTTAGAACAGTGCTAAACACATAAAATGCATGACCTTTTTATCCTTGTAAGCTTTGAAAGGTACACCTTTATTCCACATTCTCCACATGTAGTGGTAATTAAGTCAAAAGAACACATACAGTTTATAATATTGCTTTAAAGCGTAGATATTTTGTAGATATTGTACGATATATTTGCATCTGGTATTTTTTTATTTGAAGCTTTATTACATTTATATGCAGAGAACATACAGTTGAGAAGACATACATGACTCGTACATGTCTGTTTTTATAAAATGCTATTATACTTAAAAAAAGCACTGTATTTTTCACGATGTTTGAAATTGGCACATAACACTGAGTGCTATAAGGCTACCCAATGAGTTGGCTTCGATGGTTTCCTAAGTAGTTTGGGCTCTTGGCATAAGGGAAGGGAGAGACTGTACCCTTCACTGTTAAACTAACCGAAAAAGCCGGTTTGCAACTAGCGTATTTAAAAGATACCCGGATCTTCCCAGTGTAATGGTTCTTTCTTGATATTTTAAGATTAACAAAGAATTGAAAAATATTAAATAATCCCAGAGAAATTCACGTTGTTTACAGAATACAAATTAACCATTTACTTAATATAAGGGAAGACAAATCTCAGTGACAAGAGGTAAAAAGCCATATTAAAAACTGAAATTAGTGGTTCCAGGCCAGTGTTTCCTTACTTATTTTCACACATTTAATTCAGGCCCTTAAATGGGGTGTATATCCCTTTAAATGAAACTGACCAGTGTCTGCAAGTAATGCACAAGGGAGTTAACTGTGCAATAACCAATTGGAGGCACTGAATAATTTATACAAAAAATACCTATTGGTTCTCAGTTTCCTGTCTGCAAAGCGCATTAACGATTTGAGGACAGAAGAACACCTTACTTTTTCTGCTAAGGACATCAATAAAAGCCACTTAACTTAAATGGCCCGCTGGATTTTAATCTAATCGGCTTTAGGAGGATCAGGTATCTGTGTTGACGGCAGCTTAAATGCTGCACATCAAAGTAAGCCCTGATCTTATTATAGCAGGGGTGCGCTCATTCATAGCACGCGTCTTTAGAAAAATCACATGAAATATGCACCCATTCCAAATCCACTCAAAAAAAAAGATGTTCCCAAATTGAATCGAAGATGTATCCATACAGTGAAGTTGATCAGAGTTAGACAATAAAAGGCAAGTGGATCACTTTCTATAATTGCCTTTTATGGTTCAAGATTATAGGCGTTTTTTACCAAGAAGCGCAAGTGGACGGTTCCTCAGATATGGATAAGTAACTCTGCAGTCACTTTGTACGCACCTTTGCATCTAAGTAACCAGAATTAGATGCTCGACCACTTGGCTTCTGTTCCCCATTACAATGACAGAGCTATCTCACCAGTTGCACTGCAAGCTGGAAGCATTTCAAACCGTTCTTGCAAAATGACTGCTTGCAGTGCAAAAATGTCTGTCCCAAATAAGCAAGAACTCCAAGGTTTGGTGCAAAAACTAGGAGGAATATGAAAGGCTGCCTTTAGGGAGGAGCTTTCAATATTTTTTGGTGGAGAAACAATCAAAGGATCTATACTCATGACCATAAAAGCACACAATAAAACCCTTCCACCTTTTACAAGAATAAAACAATTAAAGTCGGTAAATTGTGTCACAACTTTTAAAAAGCCTATCCTCATCACCATAGACCGTCCCAATCAGATTAAAATGCATAAAACCTTTTAAAACCAATTATAATTGATTTGCGACAGTCATTCTCCAATAGATAATTATTGTCTACCTGAAGGCTAAAGTGCATAGTCTCTTCTTAATTTGATTGCAGTAAGAATGTAATTAAGGGCAACAATACAAATTTCAACAGAAGAAAATTTTTTGCAAATAAAGTAACCCCTCCCTGTAAGATATAAAATGCTTTTTATAGAAAATTAGGCCCAAGAAAGGTAGCCCAAGAGATTCCATTCATACAACGTGCAAAAACGCATAAAGTGGATCACTGTTGTAAGAATGGGAACGTTTAGAGGACAGGGGTCTGAACAAACATCCACTAGTTTCGTTTTTAAGACATGAGTAAGATATGTCTCGACCTCAGGCTCGCCTACAAAAAGAAAACAAAGCAACACCATTAAAAAAAACTGAACAAAAATTCCTAGTGAAAATACGTCTCTTTTCTACCTTTATGGAGTCAGTAAAATAAGTGCCAGTTTTTCAAACTTTGCCATGGATGCAAACGAAATGGATGATTTTATTTAATAAATAGATTCGCCAGTTATTTCCAACCTAAAGAGGGTAACAAAATTCAAAAGGAGCAACAAATACATGTTAAGAGCAATTACATGCACCTGAAAAAAAAATAGATGTGCGTGAGAAGAGTTCTAATCCCCTCCATAAATGCAGGCAGTGTCTGGCAAACTTGCTCAGTAGAAAACTGGTATGTGTCACTTCAACACCATTCCTCAGAAACATCCACGTTTGCCACCACTGGAGAGTACATTTCAGTACCATTCCCCAAAAATAACAAAGTTTGCCATCCCTGAAGAATACATTTTTCTATAGACTTGAAATTGATAAAATTGATAGAAAGGTTATGAGCGCAGTGGCGAAAATTATTTTCCATAAAATAACTAGGAATAATCTTGAGATTGAAAGGATTTTGGAATGCGAGCCAAAGGGCATCAGGAGGGTCCCGTTGCTAGCCCCCTGCCCCTGCAGGGGCAATGGACAGCCAGACCTCCTAGGGTATTGCTGCAACAATACCCAAGTTTAGTGGTATACACAAAGGACATTTTGTGGCACACATTAGTTTTAATGGGTTTTATGTTTGCAGTATTTTAGTCCTCATCCACACACTATATTCTCCAGCTATATGAAGGTCTCACACATCACATTTGGGGTCTTAAGAGTGCCTATTACCCAAGGAGTAAGGTGACATGTTCTGTTACTTTAGTACTACATACACCCACACACTTGCCACTGCGCCTTTCTCTAACACCAAAAATCCATATACAAGGTGTCCTGCTACTCCCTGAAAAAAGCCCATACAAAGCATCCTGTCTCACTTCACACACACTTGTCAATTTGCCCTCCTCTTAACTCAAACAATGTGCATGTAACTTGTCCCTCCCTAACCCTTCCCCAAATAAATCTCCATGCAGGGCATGCTGCCTCTCTCTCCATCCCATCCCCCGACAAATATATACTTGGCATCCTCCACATCCCCCTAAGCCAAATATGTCCAGCATCCTGTTCCTTTCCACCTCTCATCATGCTCCTTTGCCTCTAACACTGTGGAAGCATGTACTATTCAGTAATCCCAACAGGGCGGTTTGCTGCACTCACTGTGCTCTCTCCACAGTCTTACAAGGTAATGACTGATGACTCCATCCGGTTCAGAGATAAGAGGGCTGCACTAACTGGCAAGGCAGCTGCTGTGGCTGTCCAATATGAACAGGTGTTGCTGCCCGACCATCAGTGTTGCGTTCTAGAGGTAGGAACTCTGGTAACTATCACTCTGCCTACCTAGGTGCCCCATTTCACGTTTTTGTATTTCAGGCTCTAGAACTGACGTTCTTACAGCCTGATTCATCATTCTCCCATTTTGCGAGCCCCTAATAGCGATTCATAGCGAATCGCTATTAAGGACTCGAAAAACGGGATTAATGTAGAAATTGCATAAAGAAATGCGATTCCTACATAATCCTTATTTGCGATTAGCAAATTGCTAATCGCAAATGAGGAATAACTCCCCATTCATTCCTATGGGCCAAAAGGCCCATAGGAATGAATGGGGAGTATTCCTTATTTGCGATTAGCAATTAGCTAATCGCAAATAAGATAGCGAGTTGAAGGGTGCCAGGGGTGTCCAAAGGACACCCTGTAGCACCCCTCAAATGAAATTTTACACAGGTGTTGCACACACACATGTCCAAAGGACATGTGTGTGTGTAACATGCAACTCAGAAAAATGTATTTAAAAGCATTTTTCTGAGTTTTCGCAATTTACCACGAGGTCTGACCTCGCGGTAAATTGCGGCCAGAAATTGCGAATTCGCAAAACAAAATTGGATGATGAATTGCATTTAAAGAATCTCAAATAGAGATTCCTTAAATGTAATTCCTCGCAAAATTGCGAGATCACAATTAGCGATTTTTGTATTTGGGATGATGAATCCCAAATGCAAAAATCGCACTCGCGAAGGGCCAGATTCTCAGAATCTGGCCCTTTGCGAGCCGATTTCGGCTTCATGAATAAGGCTGTTAGACCACTATGGGAATTGGTTTTTTTGCACTTTTTAAAGAAATTGCAAAATTACCACAGGCCGAGATGTAGGGAAGCAGGTGAGAACAGGTATATTGAAGAGTCAGTTCTGATTTGTAAGGATACAGAGGCATTAGGAGAGCAAACTGTGCAGAATTCTGCAGCCAGGCTAGCTCTCAGTTTACCTAGAAGGGAGCATATTTCTTCCCACTTGCGGACTGGCTTCCTGTGCACAAGCGGATTCTCTTTAAGACCATTCTCCTTATGCACAGAACGCTTCATCCCTCTGGCCCAGATTATTTGTAGTCGAGGATTTCCTTCTACAGCTCGTCGAGAAAGTTGCGGTCCTCCAACATTCACTTGGCTACGGTTCCAAGTCCGGCTTGTAAGAGTAGGCGGCGGTCTCTCTCTGTTTTGGGCCCAATGGGCTAGAACAACCTTCTTTTAGAACTCAGGCGTATAGAGAATGACAGACTATTCAGGAAAATGCTTAAAGTCTTCCTCTTTGTCCAGTAGATAGCGCTCTTGTGCCCTTACTGTTCCGTTAGCGCCGGGACACTCTTGAGTAGCTGTGCGCTCTATGAATCCCACATAACATAACATCACGGCCTTGGGGTCACTTCAGTAATGGTTTTTTAACATATCGCAAATGAGAGAATCCATAATCAAAAATGCAGATGTTAAAAGTGAACAGTAAGTATAACTAAAAAAAAAGAAAACATTAGCATCGAGAATGAAAACAGCTGAAATCCTACTAAACCCCAGTCACGGCAGAGGTATTTATTATCAATGCTCCTGGACGAAGTGTTTGCAGTGGCACAGTAAGCAAAAAAGAAAGTGACTGGAAGGTGGCCCAGAGTAGTTACCAGTACCCAAGAACAGTTCAAGCATTCCACCCATCACTTTTTTGTTTTTCTCAGTAAAAAATATTCACAGGCACACATTTAAATTACATTAGTGGCACTGAGTTGTCAAGCAATTACATTTCTTGCAAAAGGTTCAACGCTGTTTCCCAGATTGTGGATTTCAAACTATAAAAATTCATCCAGGGCTGCAAATTTATCACAAATTCTATATATTTGATACTACAGCGCTCTATGAACATCAAACAAAGGATCTAAGATGAGCCTGTTTGCAAAGGCTACTTACTTGCTGGTCTGCCTGCTTAGATTCCAAATCCAAACACAAGGAAGTGATGAACGGAGAGCTAAAACCTCTCAGACACATATCTGAGTTGAATCAATCGTCGTTCTTTAGCTCACTTCGCCACTCCAGTTCAAATCCAGTTATATGCAAATCCGTCTTGACCCTGTGCTTTATGGGAACAGTCCAGGTCTTCCCTAGACCGGGAACAAGCATCCTGGGACCGGTTTTGGGGTAATACCCCTCATTAGCCAGGTTAGCTTAAATCCAGTGGCAAAGGGAGCAAGGGACCCACGTCTGGGCATACCCTGCCAACTCAGGACAAAGAAAGCAAACACAAGGAGATGATGGACAGAGCGTTGAAACTTTTCAGACACTCACCCCCAGCCACAGATCTGGGTTGAATACATTATCGTTGTTTAGCTCACTTCGCCACCCCAGTTCAGACCCAGCTATATGCAAATCAGTCTAAACCATGTGCATCATGGGAACATTCTAGCCCGAACTGCCAAGCCAGGTCTTTTATAGACTGGAAACAAGCATCCTGGAACCGGTTTCGGGGTAACATCCCTCATCAGCCAGGCTAGCTCAAATCCAGTGGCAAAGTGAGCAAAGGACTCCAAATCCTTCACCCCTACTATGTACATCACTTTTGGATAAAGGTGTGCTCGTGGACCAATTAGAAACTTGCTTGAAGACTCAAGCATCTATCCACCTTACACTGAAGAATGCTTTAGCAGATCATCTGATAGATCTACGTTTTGCCTGTGCAACGTGCTAGGGCACTTGAAATATGTGCCAATACCTATTTAAGCCAGGTAGATGTAATCTGTCCCTGTTAAAGGCCTGTCACATGCCTGACAACTTCAGCTTAACAACTCTGCTCATGAAAAGGTCATGGTTGTTGTCTGTTCTATTCAAGTGAAGAGTTTTCTGAATGATTGGCATGTGTCCGTAACTTCTTTGACATACGCCTTTCTTCCCTAAGAGCAGGTGTGCGGGTTCTGAACACTGTGAAAATCTGTATGAAGTCAGGATGGGTGAAATTTCACAAATATATTTTTCTTCCTATTTCCTTGAATAAAAGGAATATCATTTTTTTAATGTAAAGTGTGCGGTCCTATTTTGATTATTTTAAACATTGCCCTAGAGAATAAAGAGAGAAACAAAAGCAAAAACCATAATCTCGAAATTTGATTTCAAACCGTTCAGTCAAATTCTAATCTAATCTGGAATACAAAGCTTCATAAACATGAAGATAGGCATGTGCATCTCAAAGCTGGCTCCAATTGGGAGCCTTGTATCCTAATTACTGGTAAGTAACCCAAAACATGTCTGTGAATATGGGCCAATGCAATTTATCTCGCTGGGTCTCAAAGTGCACACATTTGTAACGTAATTTAGATGTATCATGTTATGGTTTATTCCCAATTGGATATCACAATCTGCCAACAGTATGTTATAGCGTACAAAGCAAACACAAGGAGATGATGAGTCAAGCTAGCTTGGCTGATGAGGATTGAAACTCCGAAACCGGTCCTAGGATGCTTGTTTCCAGTCCAGGGCGGACCTGGCTGGGCAGTTTGGACTGGACGGTTTCCTTTGGGAGCAGGGTCAAGACTAATTTGCATATGGCTGGGTTAAAATGGAATGGCATGGGGAGCAAAAAAAACGATGGATTTAGGGCCAGATCATTGCTCTGCATTCTGTCCATCAATTGTTATTGTTCTTTTTGCTTTTGTAACCCAGAGTGGGACGTGTATACCAAGACGTGGGTACTGTGCTCTCCATGCCACTGGAGTCAAGCTAACCTGGCTGACGAGGGGTAAAACACTGAAACCAGTCCTAGGATGGTTGTTTCCAGTCCAGGAAGGACCTGGCCGGGCAGTTTGGCCTGGAATGTTCCCGTTGGGAGCAGGATCAAGACTGAATTGCATATGGCTGGGTTCAAACTGTAATGGCATGGGAAGCAAAAAAACAATGGATTTAGGCCCAGATCTCTGCAATGGGGTGAATGTATGACATTGTTCTGCATTTTGTCCATCAATTGTTCTTTTTGCAACAGTATGTTACAGCAGTACCTTAAGGTAGTGGGGAATGACTTTCTGAACATTATTTTGCACGGCAGACTCTGATTGCTTTTGTGGAGGTATGCAGTAACTATGGTTAGTATGCCAATGAGAGTTCTTGTATGGATGAGATCGTAAAAAAAAAAACCTATATATTTATTTCTTTCAGGACACTCGTGTGCAATTATCAGATGAGTTGCAGTGGTAGGAGTCCTGGGTTTGGTTGGACCCAGACAGCATAGTGTGTGCTGAAATTAAAGTGCTCTATGTAAAGCGACGGCTGCTTCCAGTAGCTACATTTGCACTATAACGAATACTTAAAATTAATAAATAGTGAATCGCTATGAATGCCTTCATGCTCTTAATAAGCACAGTGTTGCATACCTCTTCCCTCCTTTGAAATGTCCAAGCACAACTGCCAATCAAGAGATTTCCTCCATAAGGATTATCAGTGAGAAATGCAAGATTTGATCCATTTGGCATAGAATTTTTATGACAGATAATCCTATGTAAAGGTCACAATATATGGCAAACATAGACCAAGTACACAATCCCATCAGCCTGAGGTACAGACAGTGAATAGTAAAAAACACAGATTAACGTTGTAATTTAAACCCAATGGACTCAACGCCACTGGGACAAAGGAGTTAACCCGAAATTCCACTTAGTCCTAATGTCCACTGGCATAGCTTGCACCCAACTTGTGGTTCCAGCTAAAGCAATGCTATCAATAATAATTGTTTCTACTAAAATTGTTTCAAGCGCCAAGAAGCTACTGGGTTGAAGGGCTTGTCCACCAAGTGTCAGAAAACATGGCTGAGCTCCCACATAGCAAGACGCTTTTTTAAGGGAACAAATAATACAAGCCAGATAGGTGTTGTTTGAGGACTTCATTGAAGGTCAAACAAGTTTCCCCTCCTCTAAAGGCTCCTAGGGATGTGTAGGCAGGCTTCCAAAAATCCACTTAAAACGCTGACTTAATAAGTACCGGTATGAATTGCTGGCCAGCCTGGTGTCTGACGAACATGTCGCCCATAGAGCAATGCAGGTTATTGGTGCATTTAAAGAGAGCCCAAAGTAAAAATTCCAGCTGTTACTTTCGTATTGACACATAGGCGCATTTTTCTGGCAGCGGCCAGGACATCAAAATTATCCAAGGAGACATTCCGAAAGCAGAAGACCATGCTCATTCAAGAGGCAAGAATTCTGATGCATTGCCAATGCGCCTGCATCTATCCACCTAAACACCCTGAACACATAGTCAAGAAGTTCACATTTTGGATGGGCTAGGTGCAAAAGCCGGCTAAAGCCATCAGCCACATGCGGGAGACTGGGCGTACGTTTCTAGCGAGAGCTGTAAGAACTGTTGTGAATGCTTACTTACTCTCTGATGTAGAAAAGGTCTGTGAAGTTGTCATACTATTGGTGCGTACCATTATCACCTTAAACCCAACCAGTAGGAGGATGCCATTTATGGCCAGGAAAACTGTCTCAAAGTTTATGTTAAGCTATTAGTGCATCGCTACCATAAAGTGCTTATGAGCAGGTCAATATCAATAACCCCTTAAATGACACAATTACAAATCTAATATATTAGATGGGTTGACTGAGACATGATTAGCATGGCTGGCCAGCAATTAATGTCAGTACTTTAACACGTGAGTCTGAAAAAGTCCCAAAAGCCTGTGGGTGAGAAAATGCTCCTTTATGCACCATCATCCCCATTTTTTGCTGAAAATTATTACAGGTTTTTAGACTCTGCACATTTAAGTGCTGCAGTCCAGTGCCCAATGCATGTGCTCTGACCCATAAAATATAATAAAATTGGTAAATTCCTAATTGGCATATTTAACTTTCCTATAAAGTTGTATTATATGGCCTGTGGACTACAGCATAACTTATTACCCCTTGGAAGGCCTTGTAAGACACATGGCATTTAAAAATGGGACATGTGAAAATGTAATGTTGCCACGTCCCTACAGTGAAGTCCCCAGAAGCTATTTTCACAATGGATGGCTCCATGGGTCCCATGAGGAAAACTAGAGTGGAGATTAATATATTTATTTTGCAATCTCGGTTTGGGTGAGGTTTGAGAGATGGTTAACCATTATCTTAACTATTTAATAAAAATCAATTTCAATTTGGAAATTAAGGTATTTGATAAATATCTAGGAAAAATAATGTTTTTTCAGTTACTTTTTTCCCTGTCTGGAGCTCCTGGAGGCTCTTTTACATCAGCCTGCCAGCAGCTGCTTCACCAGTGCTTGCCCTTAACCGCATGCGCGCTACGGGTTTTCCCGCTGTGCGCTGACTTTTGAAAATCGCGCGGTTCGTGACAAAGCCAGCTCGTCATCCGCGCAGCGCAGGTAACGCCCATGACGAGCTGGCTTTGTCATCCGCAGCGAAGGGGTTAATGAGGTGTGAAAACTGCTCTCTCAGAGCAGGACGTTTGGCTTTGGTCTGGTGACAGGATGGGATGGGTGTAGAACATGTCAGCTTAGGAAGGGCAGCTGGGCAGGTTCCAGGAATTCATTAACTTGAAAGGGATAGAGGTGAGGCCAGCCCAATCATAGTTTATTGTATGAAGAGATATGGGAGGGGCGAGTAATTTGATCTCAAGGCACTCTGTAGCTGACCTGGCACCATCCCAGTAGCAGGAGGAGCTGGTTTCCTAACAAGTTTGGTGTGGTATAGGACGAAGGGATTGCTTGCTTTTCTTGACATACCCCTGATTGCGTTCCAGCTCCCCTGTGCTGGCAGAGTTGGTCTGACATCTTGGATTCCCACTAAAATACTACATTATAGGCCATTGTGCAGTAATGCAAGCCCAGCAGTGTTGCAAAAATGGGTAGGATTGCTCTTGGGAATTTTGTTCTTTTATTAAGGAGTGCTGAGTAGTCTCCCCCACCCACTGGCTACTGAACTGTACAAAAGTGGACCTCAACACTTGCCCCTCAGAACACTCTGGAACAGCTGAAGAACAAAAGAAGGACTTCACCTCCTTTTTTAGACTTATAAAGGGCTGGGCCTGCTCCCACTTGTACCCAGTAAAAAGAAATGGATTCCAAGGGTCTGTTGGCTGACCTCCTGTGTGGCTACAGAGACACCGCAAGCGGCAAGAGGTATTTTTCTGCAAAAAAACAGTTGGCCAGTTACAACTTGAAATGGACCCTTCTGGACTAAGTCCTGACCCCGTGGTCCTGGAAACCTTTCCTGTGTCCGGGTGGACTTCTTCAACAAACTTTGAAAAGTTTGGACATGGAAAATGTTGAGACTCCAAAGTCACTCGGATTTTGAGCGTCATAAAAAAAGACTAGACCCAAAAGTAGAAATTTTGGCTGGCCAAAAGAGCAACAAGTATCTACCCGATGCCGAACCACGGTGCTCAGACCAATCAAAACGCTGCATCTCAGTTTGTGATTGTTCAGGGTAGCCAGGTGCTTACCAATCACAACGCTGCATTGTAGTGTTGTGATTGGTCAGGGGAGCCTGGGTGTGCTTTCTGGTGCTGTTCTGCCAGAGTCCCACAGAAGAGAGACAGAGCTGAGATGCAGTGACAAGGTATGTGTTTTGTTGTTGTTCATGTTTTACATTCCTCTTCCCCCTCCAACCCCCCCACCCCTACCCCTATCCATGCCAGTCGCCACTGGTTGTAAAGCACTGTGTGTGTGCAAGAGCAACTGAGAAGA
The DNA here is from genome assembly GCF_964263255.1 of Lissotriton vulgaris. Classification (NCBI taxonomy): domain Eukaryota; kingdom Metazoa; phylum Chordata; class Amphibia; order Caudata; family Salamandridae; genus Lissotriton; species Lissotriton vulgaris. The sequence goes on from NC_141694.1 coordinate 1,647,920,208, forward strand.
ATAACGGGAAGTAGAAGTAATTGTACCCCAATCGCAGTAGTGACTGCAGCATTACTAGTCAGTCTCCTCCAAGGGACTCATGATTGTGAAACACAGGCTACACAATAGGCTACACAACACTGAAATGATGGTATTTTCAGATGGACTTATAATTCCTTTAACAATGTGAACAGGTTGATACAGCTAGAAATATATATGGAGAGAATGGAGTGTTTGTTTAATTTTGCATTTTTATAGGGCATACTTGACTGGAAGATATCAACGAACTGTACTTCGGAACAACCAAGATGTCAAGTATCTATAAAACTGATACTCATACTTAAGAGTAAGCTGTAACATTTATTTCAAAACAGTATGGAGGATAAGATGTCATCGCTGGAAGCCGACATAACTACAGAGGAGTGAAGATATTAGGAAGTAGTTTTAAATAGGTTAGAGCGGGAATGGGGAGTAAAGAGGAGGAATAAGAGTCCTGGATAAAAAGCAAGGTCATAAGAAAATAGGAAGAGGAGGAGGTGAAGGAGTGGGCCTGGGAGAAAGACGTTTGGAGTGAAGGTCCAAGGTATTACCCAATCTTTCTGGCCCATGCCAAGTCACATGGGTCCATCCTGGACTCCACTCTCATTCTCAAGAAACACCCTGGCAAGAATACCGAGGAAGCCTGGTGCAAGCTCTCTCTGTTAAAGAAAGTGAAACCATGCCCTGCACTCAAACAAACAGGTGACCAACTCGCCCATGCCCAGTCAAGGACCCTAAAGCATACTCCTAATCGGTTTCTGAGACACTCTGCAGTTCAATCGAAAAAGCACACACATATCCAGAGCAATCTGTGAGGTTAGATGGAAAACCTAGCCGGTTTTGCAGACGTGGTGTGTTTTGGGCCCAAGTCCCTGTACAATGAGCAAACACGTCACAACAAACACTGCAAAAAAGGCGTAGTAGACTCGTCAATCGAGATATTATTATGATATAAACATGAACTAAACAAAAGGCACCTTTAAACAACCACACAAAACATGTCCACATTACATGCTCCCCAGCAATTCTGTAAATGCTCCTCGTGCAGATATCGTCTTTCCACAGACCAAGGTCAGCTTTTGCGACAAGAAAACCTCTGGCGCGCCTGGATCCGGCCTGTATTGAGTAATTGGCACAAAAGAAATGCGCGGCAAATTAAACTCTGCCAATTTTGGCCGAGCATTTCTCTATGCTCACAGCTAAGTGCTGTGAGGCCCATCACACAGATGACAGCACGCTGAACAAAAAAACAAAAAAAACAAACAAAAAAAAAGCACGTTTTACATCAAATTACCGTCTTAATAAATACATTTATTATTGAGCTGAAAATGTGCTAGTTAGCCATTTTTAGGCCTCGCTGAGCCAATGCGCTTGCGCATTGCTCCTGCGAGAATTATGTAGGGGCTCTAGGAAAGCCTGCCAGAGGGCTTTGGAATGCGGATTATAGCCAGTGCATGTGCGTTGGGCGCACGCTGGCCATTTGCTCCCCTGCCCCCCCCCCATCAGACTTAAAAGGAAGTCGCTCGCACACCACCATTTGTCTAAGCCTCGGCATCAGACTTCAAAGGAAGCCGCTCCCCCGCCACACCCCCAATCAGACTTCTAAGGAATGCACTACCGAACTTGCTGGCCTCGCTCTCGTGAGCCTTTATTTACTTGTTTCCTATTTCTCCTCAATCCCTTCTAAGTTCTTCCTACTCTGTCTTCACTTCCCCCGCTCTCTCTTGCTTCCTTCCCCCACCTTTGCTCCTAACATTCCATGTTGTGCTGTTTATGTTATGTTGTTATATTATAGAACGTTATGTAATTTTGTGACGCACTTGTATGTAATGTTGATTTGTGCAGCGCTGCCAGTATTTCTGCTCCTACACAATGTTTGCTCCTGTACCCTCTCTCACCTTCCGCTCAAGCACCCCTCTCTCTTTTCCATACGTCCTCTGCCTACTTACTCTAACTTCTCTGTTCTCTCCCTTGCACTTTTATTTTCACTCCTTTCATCTCCTCGCCTCTAGCCTAATTCTTTCCTCCTTATTCATTTATTTTCATCTTCCTCATCCCACTTTTCTGCTCTTCGACTTTCCTTTCTCAATTAATCTTGCAGTTCCTATCGGTTTATTTCCTCGGCGCTCTCATGCCGCAGTCCTTCTTTGCGGTCGTTCCTTGCATTGACTACCCATGTAGCCTCTCCTTGCTTTCCCTCATCTGTTACTCCACTGCTTGTCTACCGTCTTTCATTCTATTTCCAGTTGTTTTGTCTGTCCCTGTCCTCTCTCTTTTGTGGCTCCCCGCCTGTTCACTCCTTTCTCTCTCCTCGTAATGTTACCTCTCTCTGATTTTTTTCTCCTCTGCGATCCCTCAGTTCTTCCCTGCTGTCTCCTCCTCCCTGTCTTCTACAGGTATGTCTCTCCCTTCTTCTCCGTCCACCCCTTCTGTCTCCTACAGGGCTGCCCTCTCCCAGCTCTGGGTCCTTAGCTGAGCTCCATTCCTTCTCTGCAGTCTTTCTTCTCTCTACCGCCCACCTTGCCTCTCCTCCCCATCTTTCCGGTGTGCTCAACTCTGTCTTCCCTTCTCTCTCCTACGGATCTGTTCTCTCCTAGCTCTCAGTTTTTCGAGGTGATTTTACTACCTCCCTGTTGTCTTCCTGTTTCTCTCTCCTTTATATTGTCTTTCCATGCTCTCTTTCCTCTGTTGTGCTCTGCACCTCCTCTGTTGTCTTTCCTTCTCTTTATCCTCTTAAGCCTTCTTCAGTGCTGTCTCGCCCTTTTTTAGGTTTCACCTAAAGAAAGCATGCGCTGTCAGCGAAAAAAATTATCCTAAAAAGGGAGCTTAGAGCCCGCCCATTACTTACCTTTCTTTACCAGTGGTAGAATCCCACGTCATTCTTGCTTCTTTGCTTACCATTCGTCAGCTGCTCCTCCTGGCACCCTCACATCACCTCACCCTCACATCCCCTCACACCGTAACCCTCACCCCCCTCACCCTCACCCTCACCCCCCCTCGCCGTCACACCCCCTCACCATCACACCCGCTCACCGGCACACCCTCACACCCGCTCACCGGCACACCCTCACACCCCCACACCCTTATACACCCTCACCCTCACACACCCTCACCCTCACACACCCTCACACACCCTCACCCTCACACACCCTCACCCTCACACACCCTCATCCTCACACACCCTCATCCTCACACACCCTCATCCTCACACACCCTCATCCTCACACACCCTCACCCTCATACACCCTCACACCCTCATACACCCTCACACCCTCATACACCCTCACACCCTCATACACCCTCATACACCCTCACCCTCACACACCCTCACTCACCCTCACTCACCCTCACACCCCCTCACTCACCCTCACACCCCCTCACTCACCCTCACACCCCCTCACCCACCCTCACACCCCCTAACCCACCCTCACACCCCCTCACCCTCACCCCCCCTCACCCTCACACACACACACTCACACACCCTCACACACACCCTCACTCACACACACCCTCACCCTCACACACCCTCACTCACCCTTACATCCCCTCACCCTCACACACACTCATACACCCTCACTCTCACCCTCACACACACCCTCACACCCACTCACCCTCCCTCACCCTCACACACACCCTCACCCTCACACCCCCTCACCCTCACTCACCCTCACACACCCTGACACACACTCATACACCCTCACCAGCATAGCATAACAAAACACAGCATAGCATAACAAAACACAGCATAGCATAACAAAACACAGCATAACAAAAAATAGCATAGGATAGCAAAACATAGCATAGGATAGCAAAACATAGCATAGCATAACAAAACAAAGCATAAGATAGCAAAACAACATAGCATAACAAAACAAAACATAGCATAGCAAAACACAACAAAGCATAGCATAACAAAACACAACAAAACATAGCGTAGCATAACAAAATATAGCATAACAAAACAAAGCATAGCATAACCATTCCCCCACCTCTGCCCAGAACTTCCAAAGGGTGATGCTTTTCATACAAAACTGGATGAACTGCAACCACCTTAAATTGAATCCAGACAAAACCGAGTTGGTTTTGACTGGGAGTGGTTGCAGTCCTTGGTCCCCTTCTTTCTGGCCCCATTCACTTGGTCCCCCTCCCCTCCCGGTTCCTAAGGTCAAAACCCTAGGCATCTTTATCAACTCCCACCTCTCTTCACACGCAGGTTCACTCCATGGTGTCTTCTTGTTTCTTTTCCCTTCGCACTATTCGTAAGGTTTCCCGTTTCTTTTCTGTTCCCGCCCTTAAGCTCATCCTCATGGCCATGGTGCTATCGCGCCTTGACTATGGGAATGTGGTCTACAATGGCGCCCCGGACTACCTAATCCGCCGACTTCAACTGATCCAAAATCAGGCCGCCCGCCTGATTTATGGTCTCCCTAAATTTCACCATGCCACCCCTCTGTTGCAATCTTTGCACTGGTTACCGGTGAAGGAGAGGGCTCTTTTTAAGTTGGGCTGCATCACTTATCAGGCTAGGTCAGGGACTGCCCCCGTTTTCCTCTGTGAAGCTATATCTTATTACCTTACGGCCAGAGAGCTCCGCTCCTCTCACCTAGCTCTCTTGTCAGTTCCTCGCTTCAGGAAGCAGAGGTCCGGGGGAACGAGATTTGCGGTTCTAGCTCCATCTTTTTGGAACTCGCTTCCTTTTGCCCTCAGAGCTTCTGCTTCCTATCTGGAATTTCGCAAACATCTTAAGACCTTTCTATTTTCCAGATCCCTAGCAGTCTAGCCTTTCTCTCTGCCTCCACGGGTCTGCCGCTGTTTAGCGCCATGAAACCGTCCCGGTATAAGCGCGCTTAATAAATATGTTAAAATTCAAATTCAAATTCAAATAACATAACAAAGCATAGCAAAACAAAACATAGCATAGTATAACAAAACATAGCATAACATAACATAAAACAAAGCATAGCATAACAAACACAACACAACATAGAACAAAACATAGCATAACATAACAAAACATAGCATAACATAACAAAACATAGCATACCATAACATAAAACCAAGCATAGCATAACAAAACATAGCATAAAAAAAGCAAAACACAACAAAACATAGCACACATAACAAAACATAGCATTGCAAAGCATAGCAAAACATAGCATAGCATAACAAAACCCAACATAGCATTACAAAACCCAACATAGCATAACAAAACTTAGCATAGTATAACAAAACTTAGCATAGCATAACAAAACATAGCATAGCATAACAAAACATAGCATAGCAAAACAAAGCATAGCATAATAAAACACAACAAAACATAGCGTAGCATAACAAAACATAGCAAAGCATAGCATAGCAAAACACAACAAAACATAGCATAGCATAACAAAACACAACAAAACATAGCATAGAATAACAAAACAAACCATAGGCTAGCAAAACTAAACATAGCATAGCATAGCATAACAAAACAAAGCATAGAATAACAAAATAAAACATAGCATAACAAAACAACAACACAACAAAACAGAACAACACATAGCATAACATAACAAAACATAGCATAACATAACATAAAACCAAGCATAGCATAACAAAACAGCATAAAAAACTATAGCAAAACACAACAACATAGCATAGCAAAATAAAACACAACACAACAAAACATAGCATAACAAAGCTTAGCATAACAAAATGTAGCATAACAAAGCATAGCATAACAAAGCATAGCATAGCAAAACAAAGCATAGCATAACAAAACATAGCATAAAAAATCATAGAATAGCAAAACACAACAAAACATAGCATAGAATAACAAAACAAACCATAGGCTAGCAAAACTAAACATAGCATAGCATAACTAAACATAGCATAGCATAACAAAACAAAGCATAGGATAACAAAATAAAACATAGCATAGTATAACAAAACAACAACACATAGCATAACAAAACACAACAAAACATAGCATAGCTTAACAAAACATAATAGCATAGCATAACAAAACATAGCATAGCAAAACAAAGCATAGCATAATAAAACACAACAAAACATAGCATAACAAAACATAGCATAACAAAGCATAGCAAAGCAAAACATAGCATAGCATAACAAAACATAGCATAGCATAACAAAACATAGCACAGCATAACAAAACACAGCATAGCATAGCATAACAAATCAAAGCATAGGATAGCAAAACATAGCATAGCATAACAAAACTAAACATAGGGTAGCAAAACAAAACATAGCATAGCAAACAGCATCACTCCGCACCACCACAGCATCACTCCGGGCACCACAACATCACTATGCGCTACCACAGCATCACTGAAAGCCACAGCATCACTCGTTCGCCATCACAACATCAATCAGCGCTACCACAGCATCAATCTGTGCAACCTTTCAACAACACCTGGTTCAAATATGTTCTCTCAATGTTTCAAGCTTTATTACAAATGTAACAAACTGTTAATATTTCACTTCTGTTCTTGGATTTTCGTCACAATAAAATACACTAACAATCTTCACAAAAGTTATTTACAAAACTTTAAGCTGTTGCCATTATAAATTACAATAACTTTTAAGTATTAATTATTGAAAAAAATTAAAAGCCATTGTTATTTGTAATATCAATACATGTAAGTCACGTAAATACAACACATATTGAATTACAAATGCTATAGGTGGCACATTTGCTAAAGTTATAACTATTGGCATTGTAAATGACAAAGCTATTAATTTCGCTATTTTCAAAAACAAAACAAATAAAAAATTTGTCATTTACAGGACCAATAGCTCAAACTTTCCTAATGCGAGACCTATTGCATTGCACATGCTTGTTATTTGGCACACAGCTGACTTACACAAGGCTTCTAAAAAGCGGCAGCATAGTATTCAACGGGAGAGTTGGCCGCAAGCCAAGGAAGAAATGTGTTTATCTCCCTATAAATCGGGTAGAGGAATGTCTTTTTACTTGAAGGAATGCCAGGCACTCACTCCTGCAGCCAGCACAACGCTAAACTGTGCTGTACCCAACACAACGACCGGCACTAAAGCAACAGGCTCAGAACGTTCACGCACAGCAATGTTTTTACACTCTGAAATAACAGGAATGCTTTTGGATTCCACGGGCACATTTCAGTAAATGCAGGTTTTTGATAATCCCGAGGGTTAGGGGGGATGAACGGCGGCAGGCGCGAGAGGCAGTCTCAGCATGCCCTCGTGCACCAGAGCCGGTGTGTGCACGGCAGCCTTTTGTTGGCACTTCGGCCCGAGCATATTGTTGCTATTTGTAGCTCATGAACACACCCTTCAATCAGGAGTACTATTTCAAGTATTTACTGCGGAGGAGATTAAGCGCGTGGACATCAGCGCACACACAGGTCTGGGTGACCTATCCTCCGTTATGCAGCGGCTGCGCGAGGCAAGGACGGAGCGCGAGGAAGGAAGCGAGCACGTGACGGCATTGCAGAACACAAAGTTCAACGCGAGCACCACACCAGCTAATCAACACGAAGGTCTACTGCAACTGGTCTACTCTGATGCCGGCAAGAAGTATTGCTTTCAGTTCTCAATTACATAACAGTCTTAGCATTTTATGCTCCCGCTGATATTCAGCCATGTATCAAAGGCCGATAATTTTTTTTTCATTTCTAGCTTGAATCTTTTTAGATTCACTTGCTTTGCACGCTTCTGCCCCTTAGTGGTAGACCGGTAAAAGTACAATGTGATGTTTACAAATGTTTTATTTTGTTCTCAATGTATATATGTGTAAAGAGATCCCTGTCAGTCGCCGACCAGAGCTCCAAAATGCCTCACTGATAGGCACCAACTTTTGCATTGCTTTTTTCGCACCATCAGGACCGTGCAAAGAATCTCTGGGCAGGCAATGGCTGTACAGCACAGCAAATGGTAACTTTTTGGGGAAATCGCAACCATCAGAGTTGTATGAAAATGTTTATCAGTTTGTAAGAACATTTTGTTTTCCGCAAGCTGAGTTGCCTTCAAGTGATGTCACACTTTTCTTAGTTTTGTCCCAGCAAGTAAATATGCATATGAAAGTAATGTAATTAATTACTATGTAAACCAGGGTACATGCCCAAGTACAGATAGATGCATAAGTCATTATTGTGTAACCAAAGTAAATACTGAGATCAATGCGAGTCTGGGTATCTACTAGTGGAAAATGTAAGCCGATCTCGGTGCTTACCATCTCACAAGGCCTCAATGTGGACATTAAAGAGGAGGAAACCAAAGCCAAATTATATAGAGCAGTGATTCTTTACCTATAATGCGGGCACCATAGGAGGTCCGAGACTTCAACTCAGGGGCTATGCGGCCACTTAGAAAATCAAATATTATTATCAGAGTAATAAAGTGTACATAAATAAAAAAGCAAAATTGAAAATTTTAAAACTCTGTAAATCTGAAAGAGGAGGTTACAAATTATGTTGGTATCCTCAGATCGATTTGTGAGACCAGTGCAAATGCATCCAACCTTCCTCTAAAATTTAAATTGTGATTTTTTAAAATATTTATTTGTAAATTAAATACAGTCTTTTATCATTTCAGCATATGTTTAATCAATGCTTGTTTCTGTATTTTTGTGTAGTGCATTGCAGTTTAAAATATTCAAAATTGTTGAGTCCAGGCCCCCCGCTTCCAGTAATGACTCATTGTGCTCCCCAGATTCCAATAATTATATACTGGGGGGTACCTGGATTCCAATTATGACTAAATGGGGGTCCACAGAAGGCAAACAAATAAGAGCCACTGCTGCAAAGAAGAGGAGTTTGGAATTTCCAAAGAGGAAGCTTTTTTTCCCAACCAAGCCACAGACACACATAGGTCTGAAAAAGGACCATCTTGTTTACAGCACTACAAATAGCTACTTCAACACCAGTGATGAAAAATCATAATCCAAGACTAAAGCATTCCTCAAAGCTACACATGCAAGCTCCACTGAGAAAAAAATTAGACAGTGGGCAAACGTAAGTCTAAACTTACAGAGGTTCAGACACCATAGCATTGGTCTCTACTGTACCCCAAAAACCTTTGACCTCCGAAAGCAAAATACATTGAACTGCTCTTCTGTTACCAAAATGAGAGGAGGATGAAATTATGGCAATTAAAAAACACACAACAGCAGACAGCAAGAAAAAGGAGATGGCACAAAGGTATCTGATGATGGCATTTCCACACTCAAGCTTGAACAGTACACACCTTTTTGAACAGGAGAAAAGGATGGAAGACATCTCGACTCCAGTTATACTTTTCTACATGGAATACATTATCTCTGTGTCAGAAATTGGGTTATTGGTTAAGGGGGTGGAAGCGCCACTCAGGTAACAAACATAATCCATGCCAGGGTAATCCACACAAGTCACTAAATTGCCCATTGCGTAGCCCTTTGGTAGCTTGGTACAAATCTGTAATGCATAACTTCGAGGCACTGTGTAAAGTATTTATGCCGCACTCAAACAGTAATATAGTTAAAAGACAACACAAGAAAATCCCAAACCAATTTAGAAAAATAGCTTACAGTTCAATACATAAAATGACATAAAAATTGGTTAAATCCCATCAGTAGAACAAGGAGATATGATTTTTTAAAGCTTGTACAGTAAAACAGCACAAAGAAACAAAACGCCAACCATGGGAATCTGGTCACGCGAGACAGGGTCAAAGTCAGACGTTAAAGCTGACCGCAATGAGTGCAGGTCAGATATAAGAGATGGATTGGGTCCAGTCTTGGCTTTCCTTTGGACTTTTAAAAAAAATTCTGAAGAAAAGTCCAGGAGAAGGTAGAGTCCAGCGGATAAAGCAGCAGACGTTGTTCCAGGAGGAGTCGTTGTTGCTAGGGAGCCACTGGATGAAGTCTCAGTATAGCCGTCGATGGCAGAAAAAAGATCTGAGGGGGAAAATCTGGATTTGCAGGTCATGGAGGTAATCGTCATTGATGGGGAGCCAGTTGCTGTCGAGCCCAGTGAAGAGTTTTACCTTCAGATTCAGAGAACTTTTGGGAAGTCAAAAACTTCATGCAAGATGACGCTACAGGCTGCAGCCGAAGAGTGCTCCAAAAGGCCGAATACCGCAGCTGAGAGGTCCTTCTCCGCTGTCTGAACTGGGGTGGCTTGGTGAGCAAAATAACGATGGATTAAACCCAGGTCTGTAACTGGGGGTGAATGTTTTGCCATTGTGCAACATTCCGTCCATCATATTGTGTGTTTTGCTGTGGAGAAGAGTCAGGCCTACTGGCAATGCTTTTGTTTGTACAAGCTTTATTTGAGAAGATTTCTCATAAAAGCACAGCATAAAAATTGAACATGACGGGATAAAAGACATATCATTTAACAAATACAAAGTCATATAAGCAGTTTTGTGCAAGCTCATACAATACAACATGTAAAAGTTACATATATAACAGATTAAATTTGAATTTTATAAAACAATTAAAAACCTGATTAACTGGGCCCCCCATAGATCGCCGCCTAATTGCCCAAGCCCACCCCAAGTATTTAGCTACCCCAATAACTATCGACTCCTGGGTTGATGTGCACAAAATTCTCAATGCCACTGCGCTATCTCGTGTCCCAAGGTTTTTACATACAGGTGTAAGCCATACCCTCCTGGGTGATGAATAGGCTTTACAGACAAATAGAAAGTGGCCCAGGCTTTCCACAGCTGTTTCACATACTGGGCATGACATGTTGGTCGACCTCTGCCAACCTGCAGTTAGTTTTTTTAGGGGAATGGAACCAGATCTTAGCTGGAAGACTAATTTCCTATCCATTGGGACCATAATAGTGTCCCAGTAATTTTCTAAGATAGGATAGATTTTTGTCTCCAGGAAACGACCCGCCATAGAGTCAGACCTAGCACCTCTCAGCAGTTTGTTGCCAACCCAATGCACTTTGGGCAGATCGGCTGACAAGAGGGTTCCAGTCTTCTGTCACTTCTCTAGATTTTTTTTTATGAAAAATGTTCAAAGTTAAGTTTTAGGGTTGGGCAGGAGCAGTACCACCAACACCACTTCCAAGGGTCTAGAACCTAAGGGGCACCATTTTAGGGTTAGTTTGCACTCTAGCAGAGGTCGGGTGCAGGGTTCAAGGCCACAGGAACTTGTTTGGTCCCTGTACATCACTCAATCCAGCAAAGAAGCCCTTGGAATCACTTCTGGTGGTCCTGGGGTCAAGGAGATGGTGGCATTGTCTTTGAAGCAGTAAGACACTCTTTCAAGCCGCAGGGAAGTCATTTGGTGGTAGCAGCACAGTCCTCCGTAAGTCCAGGACTGTACTGAAGAGTTGTTCTGGGGGTCCAATATTTATACCTAGTGCCAGCCTTTGAAGTGCGGCATTCCCTATCCTACCCTTACATATGGTTGTGAGAAGTACTTCCCTCCCCCAGTAAAGGCTCCAAGAAGTCTTGGTTGAATAAAGACTAGTGACAGGTTCCTTTGTGTGAGCTGAAGGCACGCTCCATTAAAGTGCAAGAGGAGGTGGGAACAGATCAGCCCACAACCATCCTGCCAGGAAGGCCCATCCTGTCCGCAATAAAGCCCCTTCGTATCAATGTCTGGGAGGAATACACAAAGTCCAACAGCAGAGCCTTTCAAAGTCATGTGCCCTAGGACACTTACAGAAGGCACAAATGGTTAGGACAAGAGAATGTCCACTTTCTAAAAGTGGTATTTTCAGAACAGTAACTTAAAATCGGACTTCAGCATTTAAGAGGATTTTAAAATATTCATTTGACTCGAAACTCGCTAGCTGCTTCTAATCTAAAGTTAGCACCTATTAATTGTAATAAGGTAACCCACTGTTAGTCAATGGGCAGTGGTGTTACAAAACTTGAGGGGACCCCCTGCAAAGTACAAGCGGGGGCCCCTCCCTGCTCCTGACCCAGTCTGAAGCTCTCTGGCCAGGGGCCTGCCAGTGCCAGAGGGGACCCCCAAAGCTCGCCCCGCTCACCACAAGGGCTTTTGTTACACCACTGTCAATAGAAGAACTAGGCCTTTCAGTAGTTAAAAACCTCTTTAGGAGGTACTCACTACCAGGACATGTCAATTTTAAACCCACATGTGCTACTTTTTAAACACAAGGCATATATGACCTACCTTAGGGGTGACTTATTTGTATTAAAACAGAGGGTACAGGACTTGCAAAATATCTATTTTGCCAGGTTGAAATGGCATTTTAAAACTACACTACAGGCTGCAATGGCAGGCCTGAGAGAAGTTTTAAAGTGCTACTATAGTGATGGCACAATGAGTGCTGCAAGTCCACTTGTAGTATTTAATTTACAGGCCTTGGGTACATCCAGTACCATATACTATGGACTTACAAGGAAATTAAGTGTGCCAATCAGGTATAAGACACTTTTACCATGTTTTAGGGAAGTAGCACAAGCACTTTGACAGTGGATAGCAGTGATAAAGTGCACAGAGTACTAAAGTCAACAAAAACAAATCTAGCAAAACAGGAGGGGCCTAGTAAAAAGTTTTGGGGAATACCAAGCCAAGGATGTCATGTCTAACCCTCGGCTTCAATGAAGAAAATGGTAATTAGAATTTTTAATACCAATACTGATGTAAATTACCGTTGAAGTTCTCAAACCAGCATCACAAATATTTGAGGCTAGATTCACTAGATCTCTGAAGGAAAAATGCGCATGCAAACTACAAATATCACTTCTTCAATTAGGTAGTCGAGCACTTGAACAAGGTGGTCGAGCACTTTCATATAAGGGCCCCACACTCTGGAACACACTCCCGTTTTCTCTGAGGCAAAACACTAACTACCTGGTCTTTAGGAAATCACTGAAAACTCATTTATTTCTGACAGCTTAACTCTCTTGTGCACCTCCTGACTCAGTATTAGGCATCTATGGTGAACCAAGCGCGGAGATACCTCTTCGGGGGTCGAGTCCGGCGCTATACAAGCAAATAAATAAATAAATAAATTACTACTCATATCTAGGGATCCTCAAAAGAATTTTAGGAGCTAATCTTTATATACAATTCTTTATTATGAATCAATTAATACAATGAGGAACAAACATCACAAGTTCATTTGCAATAAGATAACCCTATGCATAAAAACATTATACCTAATCGAGTAGATTCAACACTCATATACTATTTTTTTTTTAAACTTGGAAGAGAGGGTCACCTATAATATGTAAGGCACATCTTTTATCACAGTATCCAAATCACAATCAATTCTATCTCATCAGACTCTTTTCTTATAACCTTCTGTGATTAATACATATCGACTAAGAGCCTATAGTTCCAGTTTAATCACTTCACGCCTTCAGCAGGATGGAATAAATTACAGCTATGTATCGATTACACCATCATGTGCAGAGGTCTCTATAATGTACAAAAATATTCAAATAAACTTACATTCATTTATTATAAAATCTCATCACAATATTTCCTTAGGATTCCTAACATTTCCCTCTGAACCACACAACAACAATTAAGCTACTTCAAGGTGTATACATAAACAAAACAAAAATTCTTACACCCAACCGTTGTATCTCTTTCAGAGTTATTCAATAACTCCTGCCACAATGTAGTCTTCAGAAGTTATTATAATTCACTCTCAAACACAGCAACTAGTACAACTATCAAAGCATGTAAAACATAAGGTCATGATTCTCAGTTAATGGAGAATATATTCAATCTTTAAAGTAACTCATTTATCAATACAGTATCCATTTACCTATGTGTAAAGGTCATTAGGCTATCACTAAATTACTTGGTGTAGCTTAAAATCGCATCATCTTTCGCATAATAATCTGTCTCACGTTCCTTCACCGAGGAAGTACTCACTTACATTTGTATCTATTGTTGCATACCGTAATCCTACAGTGGTCTGAGTCAACACTGCGATCAAATATTTAAAAAAAAAATCTTTCTGTCGCAGCTTGATTCATCTATTTCTCACTTCTCTAAGTGTCAGTAAGCTTCATACTATGGGACATGCATACTTATAATATCCTAACACTTTCTTTTGGGCTTTTTCCTCTTCCTAACCTGGGATCCTAAAGATACAGCTTTAGAATCCGTATCATTTGGTAACAGTCTCTCTTATTTCTTGGAGATAAATGAACTGTCACCACACAATATTCAGTCTTTCTTTTCTCATATGGAGTCTCACAGGACACTATTTAATAGTTACTATTGTGTCCCTCAATTTAGCTGAATCCGTCCGAATCCAGGTGATACATGTTCTTTCGATTAATTATTTTGAGGTCGATCCAAAGATAAAATATTTTATTTTAATAAAGATGATTTGATTAAGTCACAATCCCTTAATCTATATCGCCTAGTCTCAACTTCACGTAATAGTCTTTCCCAGGGCAGGCACATTCTTCCTTGTCTCTATTTAATAGTGAGTGGCCACTAACCAATTTTTTAAAGGCTTTCTGCCTGTAAGATAGGAACATTGAATCAGACATTCTGATATGCAAATTATACTATACACCCAAAGTGTACTGGAGTCTGGGTTGTGAAACCAGTCCTTGCATCAAACACAAGGACCAACCCTCAGCTCTACAGCTATTCTGCATGCAGCATAACAGGACAGGTCTTTTCCAACTTCACCCCTACCTCAGATCAAAGCTTAGCTAAGGCACTTGAGCCTTGAAGTGTGTTGTAGGAAATAAAAAAGATAAACACAGTGCATAAAATGCAAACCAAAAAAATATAGCACAACAAAAAGCCCAAGCGGAATACGCACAGCTACTCAAGGTAAAAAAACAGTTTAGGCCCAAATCCCCCTGATATGAGTAAGGTGAAAATGTCACTTAAGGATACAATGGAGTATGAAACTTCTTTTCAGTTGAAGGCCAACTCATGTTTAAAAGGCTTAAAAGCATTTATGATTCAAACACAAGTCCACCGGCATGCACCCTGTGCCTTCAAACAGATCATGGCCTGATGAAACAATGGGAAAAGGTAAATTAATTAGCCCAGAGCACACAGAGATCTAAGGTGTCTGATTAGACAATTGGTGCAGGGAAGAAAATTAGTTCTGAGCACACGGAGGTCTTAGGTGCACAATACTGGAAGCATACACTGGACTTAGATTACATATACCATAAAACGTACATGCATTCACAACAGAAGAATGCTAGTTTTCCAAGCACCGTTGAGAGTATAATAAACAATGTGTAATGGATTGGGTCTGAATTCGGGGTTATGAGGTCACATGTCTTCAAGTGTTTTTCCATCTTAAATTTGTAACATGCAAGCCAACCATTATTGACTGTCTGTAATAAACCTATGTAATATCTATATATATAAAAACAAATGTATGTCTGTCTGTTTGTCCTTTATGCAATACTACACCATTCATCCGATCGGCATGAAACTTTGGGAAGTTGTCGAGTACACTCCCGCGAAGGTTTCTGGCAAAAAAAAATATATATATTTGTTAAATATCGGCACCCCGGCCCCCCAGGGCCCTCATAATCCTTCCAATACTGAACGTTTACAGTTTCCGGTGCAACTTGCTTTTGCAATGACCATCAACAACGCACAAGGACAATCACTGTAAGTGTGTGGACTAGATTTGGAGAATCCGTGCTTCTCACATGGACAACTGTATGTGGCCAGCTCACGCGTCGGAAAACCTTCTGATTTATTCGTGTACGCACCAGAAGGAAAAACAAAAAATACTGTGTATCCACAAGCACTCGAATAAATAAACAGAATTAAAACAACACTTTAAAATGTTTTCCATATTAAAATCAATAAGTTTCAATAAAAATGACACAATGTAAATTGAATGTTATCATAACAAGTTTCCTTAAATTTCCTTTCTTCTGAGATCACAGCAACGCGCGACGGGTAAGCTAGTCATTTATAAAAATAAAGCCAGAGAAAGCGTAAGATTGAAGTGCAGTCCATGTTGTGTGCTGAAGTCTTTCTCCCTGTCACAGCAGTTATTAAATACTGTCTGTGCGTTGCCAAGAAGAGTCTGTGTGGTTGCTCCATTTTGGAGGGTCCGAAGTCACCCTGCAACAGTTGGCGAGCCAGATAGGAGATCCCTTTTTGCCCCCACCTGACTGCTAGCACCGGAAGACCGCCTACACCTCGCTGCAGCGACCAGTGCACACTTTGCGATGAGGTAAGCAGTGTTTCAACTGAAGTTCCGCCTGTGCACAGGGTTTGGGGAGGATCCGGGGACTGCCTTCTCTTTAAAGATGCAGACAGAGCAGATCATGATCATTGTTTGGGCATTAAATGGGTGTTTCTTGGCAATGCTCAAAACAGAAGTCAATATGTTGTAAATATCAGATACGCGGTTGAAAGTGAAAGGGTACCGCATGCGAGATGGGAGAGTGGAGCAGACACTTACACCTGATTAGGCAGTGTCAGTGTCCTTTCCCCAACACAAAGGGTTGATTACACCCCCCCCGTAGTGATTCTGAAGCCAGGGCTAGGATGAAAGGGCCGCTGTGCAATATAAACACCCTCCCTTGAAGTCAACAACTGGTTATAAGTACTGGGTCTCTGACCCACATCAAATCAGACACTTCTGGACCTGTAAATAAACTTTGTCAGAAGGAGTGCTGTGATGCTACTAGGACTGCCGTTCTGCTGGACAGCTGCTCTGGAAGAACTGATTTTCTCTCTCTGCTGCCTGCTGCCCCGGACCAAGCAGAGGAAGAGCTGGACTCTGCCTTGACCCCAGAGTGATCCTCAAGGGTTTGTTGGCTTGCCTCCTGTTTCTGAGACTCAGAAATATCAAAATCTCACCACCTGCTCCTGTGCCTGGTCCGGTAGAAGTGGACCCAGGAGCTTGCTCCAGTTGAACTGATGCATCTCTTTTCTGTGTGGAGCAGAGTCGACCGATTATCGCTGTTGCAGTAGCAGAACTGGTGCATCGCCTTAAGGATCCAACACCTCAGAACTGACGCATCGCTCGGATACACTCATCTTGCTGTTGCGAACCAGGATCAATGTAATGTGTTCAGAGGGCCTGCATGGCTCCTGAATCCGACTTGCACCCCATCACAGTCAACCTGAACTCTAGACTTATGTGCAACTAGATAACCTCCATTGGTGCTTATTGCTTGTAAGCGCTATTGATATTTTTATTCTTTAAAAATTCTTTTTGGCTTCAACTCATATTTTTGTTGTTTTGGTCTTGTTTTATTTATAAAATCATAATCTATTTTTCTAAACTGGTGTGGAGTTTTTTTGTGGTGTTTTCCTTGTATTAATTACTGTGTGTTATGTTGCATAAATGCGTTACACATTGCCTCCCAAGTTAAGCCTGCCTGCTCTGTGCCAAGCAAACAGAGGGCGAGCACAGGTTAATTTATCGTGTGTATCAGACTTACCCTGAAT
Source organism: Lissotriton vulgaris (assembly GCF_964263255.1). NCBI lineage: Eukaryota > Metazoa > Chordata > Amphibia > Caudata > Salamandridae > Lissotriton > Lissotriton vulgaris. The sequence goes on from NC_141694.1 coordinate 1,647,937,591, forward strand.
AGGATTGGGGTCCTTACTTGGACAGGGTGCATAGCTCTGCCAACTAGAGGCCCACTTTCTAATAGGTCCTCTCTCAAATTAAGAGACACCTTTTAAACGAATATACAAATATACATTTTGGCAGTACCATGGTGGAAAGTGGCTTTTCTGGAGTAAAATACCTCAGGCAGGCGGGTAGGCTAACTGAATGTCTCAGCAGCAAACAATCCATTTGTCTGACCAAAACAAGAACATATGGTTAAAAAATAAGCATTGGCAAAGCGAATATGTCTTGCCTTTGAAACCAACTGATTTTACCCATTGCTTTTGGCAGTGCCATACAGTGTGATGGTGGTCGCATCATTACAATGACGCATGTATGCTTTAATTCTTTATTTACCGATCCATAATGTTGGATTCCACTTGGATCAGTAAATTTTTAAAAAGTTGTTTTTTTTTTAGCACAAACGCGTAAATGTAAAAAAATGAATTAAAAAACTATAGGAGTTGGTGGGATTACATATTGGATGGGTAATCGTGCTCAAGTTCGCAGTCCTCATTCATCCAGACACACTGCTCCTACACTATATAAAGTAGTTCCTAAAAGATGTTTCTAGGTCATAAACACCAACATACAAACACACATATAAACCTTTCATTGGAGGCTCAAAGCCTTTGATGTACAAAGTCCGAGCACATTTATTCAGGGATGGAATACATCGCTCTTCAAAATGTACATTATTCAAATGATTAAAGTTCGGGGGAAACTCAATCCCTAAAATAACAAATTGTTTCTTACATTCTTCCATCTGGAACGGTTAAAACGCATGTGTAGGCATTCTGTCCGAGCAGAAATCTGTAACTCAATGCTCTCTTCCCTTCACCTTCAGTGAGGGATGCCTTTAGCTCCTGTGGAATGTGTATGCGGGAGGGAGACACTTTAGAAGGTTCTTACTTTAAAGGGGATGAAATCAGTCTAGACGTCATTGCAAATATCTCGCTTTATGCTGTGGCAGTGAAAATAAATGAGGCCCATAACACGTGAAATGGTAGCGCCCGCCCTGACGACAGAGCAACTGTACTAATAAACAGACTTTGACACATTTATTACTCTAGTGCAATGGTCAGATTTGAACTTTTTACCACAGTACAGCACAACTTACGCGGGAAAATTCCTGTTATTTATGCCTCAAAGACTACAAGTAACTATTACTGTGCACGCCTCAAAGACTACAAGTAACAATTACTTTGCACAGGGAGACAACTCTAAGAGCAGTCAATGTTTCTTCACTGGACTCTTACCATATTGCACATTTTTTAACCCTTGCATCCTGGTTTTAGTTAAATATCTTGTGTTAAAAATACCATCACATAAACCACTTGTGCAGGGTTTAATATACTCATTATTGCAGTTATTGAGGGAAAGGCATCATGACTCACACAAGGCTGGGCCTCTTGCCACTCATAGCCCCTCCCCACACTCAGCAATGACGATAGACTCTGCACATCTGTATGAATATCTATATTACTATTATAAAGAGAAAACTGTGTCCTTTGAGCCAGGTAAACTCGAAAAGTACACCACCAATCCAAACACCCAATACATCTTTGAAAACGTCAGGGCAAGCAGAAGGACATAGGCTATATAAAAACAAAATATATATGTTAGAAGGGAAACGTAATTTTTAAGGGAAAGTAGTCCCTTAGAAGTAGCGCCAGCTAACGACGTGCGTGCTGATGCGTGCTGACATCACGGGGGAGCGCGGAAGCCGGAAGCACCAACCTGCGAGGAGCGGACAGGAGAAAGGAAGCATTACCCTCCAAGGTCCGGAGCGCGTAGAGGAGCGTCGACATACCCAGGTGAGCGCAGAGTAAGAGCGGACAGGAGAGTCGGCAGAAGCTGCCAGGACCAAGAAAACGAGCACGGAGAAACAGCGGAAGCGACACCCTCCAAGGTCTGGAGCGAGTAGAGGAGCGTCGACATGCTCAGGGGAGCGCAGAGTAAGAGCGGACAGGAGAGTCGGCAGAAGCGGCCAGGACAAAGAAAACGAGCGCGGAGAAACAGCGGAAGAGACACCCTCCACGGTCTGGAGCGAGTAGAGGAGCGTCGACATGCCCACGGGAGCACAGAGTAAGAGCTGACAGGAGAGTCGGCAGAAGCGGCCAGGACCAAGAAAACGAGCGCAGAGAACCAGCGGACACGAGCGTGGGCAGAAGCGGCCAGGACCAACAAAATGGGAGCAAGGAAACGCTGTAAGTACGCTCTGCTGCTCCAGGCCGCTCTGCTGCGCCTCTCCTGCTGCGATGCTGCCCCCAGCCGCCTTCTGCCCCGGGCAACGCCGGGGCGGGCTGCTAGTATATATATATTTCGTTTCAACTGCCTGCTTCAACATCAGAAACAGACTACAGGACGCTCGGGCTCACTTGCAGAGAGTTTATATTTGACCACACACAACCAGGAAACATGTTTCGACCGCGCAAGAGGTCTATGTCAAACCTAAAGTTGCAGCCATTTTTTTGTGGATTTTATACCATCAGCAAAGTTTCAACACATCTTAAAGTGACAGTGCAGCATTAAAAAATTAAAGTGACGTGCAACTTGAAACACACTAAAAGATTAACATATGCTTAGTGAAAATGAACGTTTGATTGTACTTGCAATATTATTCTCAACGTTATGGCTATTTTTAACATTTGTACAAAATATACATGCATAGTTATATGAAACGTATAATAATATATGTGTTAAAAATATATATATGAACCAGTGACAAATGTCTTTAAATACATTAAAACTGTCGATAAAAATGCATTTAAAATGTCATATGGTACATCAAAAAATTATTTCAAAAGATTGATCAAATGCTGGGCAAGTGCCCAAAGCCGTCTATGATTTAAAGCCCGGGCCAAACACTCTGTATAACCTTTTAAAGTTTCATGTGCCAAATCTTGTGTATTAAAAAAAAATCTAATAAATAGAAATTAAACGACTAAAGTGACCATGCTTTGTACAAATATCACATTACTGTAATCTTCTGACAGCATATAATCATTGACACCCGAGATACATGAATACATTTACCCTTGAAATGTATTCAAATAATACATAGTTAATACTTCTTCTATGTATTCTCATTTTGTGTGCAAGTTCCCTTTTCTTGATCCCTCAACTATCCAACACACTGGTCACATTGTAATAAAAATAAATATGAAATAAAATAAAAGTGCTGTCCAAATGATTTTGAACCTTGTTGATAACATTTAAGTGATGTTAATAAATGGTGTGAGTTAAAATCCATTGACCTAAATCTCTCCTACCAATATTAGCCTCCAGAGCACGAACCATGAATAAATTATCTACTGTTTCTTTCTTATACTTCCTTACAACCGGATATGTAGATCTTACTCAGGGATATGGCCATTGGGGATCTTACTGTTGAAGTGTAAGATGTACCTTGACTACAACCGTCTCAGGCATCTTTCTCTGTTGCCTCCTCTCAACCTTTGGGGAACCTGGTCTAGCACAAAATATACCAAATCCTCTTCCTTGTTGTCAAGGAATTTCCCAAAATGTCAGACCACCGGGTATGTTTGATCTCTGTTATTTATGGCGCTGATGTGTTGTAGAATCCTTTGGTGGACTGGTAACATTGTGCTGCCTATGGTGAGTTTGAGGCAACTGCACCTGAGATGTACACCACAAATTTGTTCCTTCAGTTCAGGGGGTTCATGATTTTCCACTTCCTGTCTGTGAAAGGTAAGAGCACTTTTGTGGTATTCACTCCAGACTTGCAGGCCTTACACTTGTGGCATCTCCTGAAACCCTGCTTTCACTGAGCCAAGTTCTTTGTTGCGGGATCTCCAGGCTGTTTGTTACTAATGCTTGTCGCAAAGATCTAGCCTTACGAAAGGTTGTTAAGGGACCGTTACCCAGCTTCTGTCTGTAGAATTTGTCTTTTCTCTGGCTGTTTTCAATACTGCCTTGCTGTACCCCCACTGTTCAAAGTGTGCATTTAGCTCTTTTTGTGCTTGATGCAGTAGATCTGTACAGCTACAGTTCCTTCTCATTCCCAAATTCTCAGCAAAAGGGATGCTGTTGACCAATTTTGGAGGGTGGAAACTGCGTGCATGGAGTATTGTGTTACCAGCAGTGCTCTTATGAAATGTTTTGGTATTAATCCTTCCATCTTGTATGTACACTGTGAGGTCTAAAAACTGGACCTTCTCCTTGCTGAGGTGAAATGTAAAATGTAAATTGATGCGATTGTTGTTAATTCTCTGCTGATGGAATATTGCCTCGTCAAATGATGAAAAGATAAATCAATATAACGGTCTATGGGACCACATTATCCGACATTTCTTTGGCGTACTGCACCCCGAGCACCTGCTCCTCCCACCAGCCCATATGCAAATTAGCATAGCTGGGGTGAAGCAGGTGCCCATCGCAGACCCCCTTACCTGTTGATACAGGTCCGTACCAAAAAGAAAAATGTTATTCTTCAGACACCAACTTAACACGTCCACCAGCATCTTAGTGTGTCAGTACAGGGTTACTGGTCGCGTGCTCAAATATTATTGCACTGCCCTTATACTATCCACATTTGAGATGCTGGTGTAAAGGGAGAAGACGTCTAATGTGATCATCATAAAATACTCCTCCCAATTGATGTCATATCTTTTTGAGGAAGTCTCTAGTGTCCCTGGTGTAAGATGAAAGGTTTTTAACAAAATCTTGCAGAAATAAATCTAAAAAACATGAGGTGTTTTCAAATAGACTGCCAATTGCCAATATAATCGGACGACCTGGTGGAACACTCACATTCTTGTGCACCTTTGGTATAAGGTACAATACAGTGCAAGAACTTGTGCTCTGCTTGAGAGATGAGCCCCACCAATCTCCAATGTTCTAGTCTTGAATGGAAAGTGACAATGGTGGCTTGTAATGTATCATTGTCAACCTTCTTGTAACATTATAAAGCTGTGACATCGCTTCATCTTGGTACATACCAAGCGACCAAAGGACGATGTTCCCACCTTTGTACACCTGTCTAACCACTATGTCTGGTCTGGACTGTAAATTCTTCACTAGATTCCTATAGCCTATATCTGATGCCTCTGTGGGACTATTAGCCTGCTGGTCAGCATACAATTGTTTCAGATCATGGACAACTAGATCTGTAAAGGAATCTATGGCATCTTTGGGAACCATAGGTAGAAGAGTGGACCGTGGTTTGAAAGGTGAGCTTGGTTTGCCATACACACTGAAACTCTGTTCCCTTAATAAGGCATCATCAGATATCGCCTGATATATATATATCGCTCGTGTGAAATATATATTACCTACTGGCGGTCGCCAGTAGGTAGTTATAGTTAGGATTTTTTTCAATGCAAAATCTCAAAATTCTATTTGGAATAACTTTGGCGCCGGTTGACGAATCTGCCTGAAAACTTCCTCAAATTTGCCTTGCGGAGCTCCGGTCCTTCCTTGAAAGTTTCGGGGGGATTAGTCAAGCGGGGGCCCAGATAAAAGGGGGGTCCCAAAACGTGTTTTCCCCATGTTAATTTCCATAGGGCAGTCGAACTCACTTTTAGCCCGTACGGCTGAATGGATTTGCACCAAACTTGGCAAAATTGTAGGGACTGGTAGCCCGATGTGCCTTTGCTATGTCAAGATATGTGCTCCAGTGGATTTTGAGTAATTTAGGTTCAAAAAAATATATATATCTATGGCAGCGCCCAGGGACGCGCACCGGGGAGCGCTCTGGGCGCGCCACGCGAGGTGCACCACGGAAAGCTGATTGGCTCTCGGGTGTCTGTAAACATTCAAAACAGTCCGGAGAGGCCGCCATCTTGTGTCTCGGTAGGATCGAGACACAAGAGGTGGCCAAAACAAAGGGGGAAATGACAATAAGGGGGCAGGGTAGACCCCCCCTGAACCCCTAGGTTTGATGTGGGGGCTATAAAAGGGCCCCGCGGGGCAAACAAAATATATATTTTTTTCATTGTCCCCCCTCCCCTGTCTTGATAAAGACCCGATAAAGACCCGCCGTGACCACCAACTGGGCCACACCAGGGTCGAAACGTCAACGCTTTATATTGGTCAAGAAACCTCCGGGAACGGGCGCAATTATCATCTGTGTCCTTGGAGTATATCCTCAGAACTCTGACCTCCTAAACTACAACTTTGCCCCCCCCCCTCCTCGCCCCGACTTACCGATGTACAATTCTGTATAAATTTGTAAATAATTGTCACTGAATTTGTTTCACTATTTCACTTTGTTCACTTACAGTCACTCTTTACATGTTTTTAACAATTTTTTAATCTTAAAAAGGAATGAAGAAATTCCAGTGTATTTCAATGGTGACTTTTTGATACATAAAAATCTTGAACTAAATCTGTTCTCAGAGAGGTGTACTTGAATGTAATTGACGATCATTCGTCTGCATAATTTATGAGCTAATTTAGCCTGTATTTAAAGCAATTTGTTCAACCACCCGACAGAACCACCTTTTGTTTAACCACACATACCCAGGTTCTGAGGGACACAGGGTTACCCCTTTTTGTTAAATCCGGTCTTATATGTGGCAGCCATATAGACACAACCAACACAATGGCTCTTGTCAAAGCCACCCTAGTACCTGAAATATGCCTACATTTTTTTCTAAAGTTTTTTAAAAAGTTTTTGACAATCTTCGCGAATATGTCACAAAAATGGAAAACAAAAGCAGACATTCAATGACCACCAACACATCTAAAAATAATATGTAAAGAAATCCATTCTGAACATTGCACTACATATATTACTATATACACACTTCTTTCAAAGGATGTTTAAACTCATATTTTTTTGCTAAGTTTCTTTAAAAATCATCTTTAAGACCTATTTTTCGTTTTCGCGGTTATTCAGGATGTCGCAATGACATTGTTAACTGCGACGATCGTGCCTTTGCCATAAACTCTAAAACACATATATCCACACATACTACAGTATTTTACGCACTAGGGGTTTCTTACAGTATTGTGAATACAATAGAGACCGCTCCCAGTTAGAGACCAAATTAGATTCACAGTGAAGCGCCTTGTGAAAGTGAGGCATCTCACAAAAAGTGATAGACTGGCATCACACACCACCAGGTGTCATGCTTCATCATCTGCCAGTCCTCGCCCTCCAGAAACCGCGTTTGATGGAGGGCGGGCATGCACCTGGAGACAGGGATGCACTTCTAAGCGAGTGGGGGCCCAAAGAGTGAGAGTTAAAAAGCCATCACAGTACACCCATAAATCCTTTATTCAAAAGGGAGACTGTGTGAATTTAAAATGGAAAGTACAGTGAATAAGGATCCTATCATCCCGTCACCACTGTGAGATTATTTTAAGAAATAGGTCAACATGTTTCTGCCAGTTGTCCTTGCGGGTACGTGGCTTTCATCAGGACCAGAGTAAAGGGGGGGGGGGCTCCAATCTTACCAAATGTTGTTGGCAGTACCACTGTGTGGGTGTGAACACTAATCACTCTCCACTGGCTGGGTCCATTGACCCTTCAAGAAGGACGACTTGCCCCATAGGAGGGGGGAGTTTTCGGAAAATCCCCGTGGTCACACAATGTGATTCAAGGAATAGTTTCCGTCCGATCACCTACAGTATGCACCTCTCCACCTCCCCGGCGATGAATTCTTACAGTATTCTCTAATGTCATGGCTTTCTAGACAGTTTCTAAAAACCCATCCCTAAAACCTATTTTCAGTCATTGTGATCCCCGTGGATACTTTGTGAAAATGCAAAGCAAAAGCAGGAATTCAATAGCCACCACCACATAAAAAAATTAAACTATATAATTAATTCTAGCCATCACAGTAGATAACGAACTATATAAAAACCCTCTATAAAAACATTTATCAGAACCTCAATAGCTTTATAACAATGAGTATCAAGGATTCACAGATTTTTTTTTATATTCCCACCAATATTCACGACGTCGGTATTTGCGACGTCCTGTGACGGTACACGTGCTGGCGGTCACGTTGTTGCGAATATCACGCATGATTAACAAAATCAATTTTGGACACATAACATGTGTCACTAACACCCCATTTCTCAAACATGGGGTCAGAGTACCTCTACTCTGACCCCTTATGTTAGCTTTTTCAAAAAATTTCAGTCTGGGGAACCATTCTGGATAAATAAAATGGCTACCACACCTTTCTCTTCAGGTACTGTCCAGCCTATCAGAGCATACCCGTTGGCAAGTGCATTCACGAGTAATCGGGAAACCACCAAGAAATATCCACGGCCATACATATCGCTATAATGTTTAGATTAATTTTCTCAAAAACTGCTGAACATATTTATAGCAAATAGTCAAAAGCCACTTCTGTGAACCAAAATCTACCTCCCTGCCAAATTTGGTGTAAGTCCGTTCAGCAGTTCGTATGTAGGTGTGGCTCAAGATTCCTATGGGAATTAACTTTACAATAGCACCCTTATTTCATGCCCCAAATTCGTGGTCCCCACTACACGAATCACCCCCAAACTTCCCATGACAACCAGAACCTACATTGACACTTGTTTTGAAAAAATTTCATGAAGATTGGTCAAATGACGCCAATGTTATATGCAAGTCAAAAAATAGGTCCGAACTATAACTACCTAGGTAATATATACACACTATATATATATAGTATAGGGTCAATGACACTGACGAAGGCAGAACGCCGAAACGAGTTTGTGTGGTCCCTGATTTATCCCTCTGGAGTGCTGTGGTTTTTGCGAAAGCAGAATTGATGAGCAGTATAATATATATGTATATATATATAAATAAGACACTCCTCCAGCATGAAGAAGCAGAGGCCACGGGAAGAGGCAGGATGGAAGCTCTTTATTTGACTGCACGGGCATAATGCATTTCGGCCTGACATAGGCCTTCCTTAGATGCAACTCCTCACAGGGTTCTCGTTTCCCTCCGCTTTTAAATGTCCTGCACTCTTCCCATTGACGGAAAGCTTGCTCCGCCCCATCCATGCGTCCGTGCACTGACTGGCAGATCATTGGAACCACCAGTCCCAGAATACATCACTCCAGGTAAGTGCTACGTAGGGTTTGGTTAATGAGGTCCATGTGGATGTCCAGCAATGTGCAGTGTGAGAGCTGGTGTCAGAGTCCTGGTTAGTGCAATGTCAAGGAGATCCCTCGAGTCCCCTCAACGCTCCAACCCCCAGAAATGAGCGTCCACCGGGCAGGGGTAGGGATGATAATACACCCCATCTATTGTGAATCACAGCCTGCGTCGCAGCCGCTCTCGTTGAGCTCGGACTGTGGGGCGGGCCTGGGCCAGCCGATCCCTAATAGGTCCTACCTAGGTATGTGTGTGTGTATATATATATTACCTACTGGCGGTCGCCAGTAGGTAGTTATAGTTAGGATTTTTTTCAATGCAAAATCTCATGATTCTATTGTGAATAACTTTGGCGCCGGTTGACGAATCTGCCTGAAAATTTCCTCAGATTTGCCTCGCGGAGCACCGGTCCTTCCCTGAAAGTTTCGGGGGGATTCGTCAAGCGGGGGCCGAGATAAAAGGGGGTCCCAAAACGTGTTTTCCCCATGTTAATTTCCATAGGGCGGTCGACCTCACTTTTAGCCCGAACGGCTGAATGGATTTCCACCAAACTTGGCAAAATTGTAGGGACTGGTAGCTCGATGTGCCTTTGCTATGTCTCAAGATATGTGCTCCAGTGGTGTTTACGAAAATTAACTTTGAAAAAATATATATTGGGCTACATTGGGCTATATATAGGTTAGAGCCCAAATGTAGCTCAATGTAGCCCAACTATAGCCCAAAGATGGCCACCAGAGACAAAAAAAAACAAATGTAGCCCAAATATCAGCCAGATGTAGCCCAACTATAGCCCAATGACAGAATGTCCCAGAGTGTTCTAAAGAACAACTAGAGCGCTAACAGTCTTACTTATGACAAAAGTATGGCACACCTGAAGTCATTTTGATTGGAATAAAGTGTTAATACTTAAAACATTTAATTTGCAAAGGAACAAAATGAGGGGGTTCATTTTGCCATAGAAATTATGATTAGTGCTGAAGAAAGAAAAATTAGGGCACATTTTGAGTGACTTCTCAAATCCTCTTATATTTCATTAAAAAAATTCTGATATGCAGTCTCCCAAGATGGCCACCAGAGACAAAAGAGCCCAAATGTAGCCCAAATATCAGCCAGATGTAGCCCAACTATAGCCCAATGACAGAATGTCCCAGAGTGTTCTAAAGAACAACTAGAACGCTAACAGTCTTACTTATGACAAAAGTATGGCACACCTGAAGTCATCTTGATTGGAATAAAGTGGTAACACTTAATACATTTAATTTGAAAAGGAACAAAATGAGGGGTTTCATTTTGCCATAGAAATTTATATTATATATATATATATATATATATATATATATATATATATATATATATATATATATATATATATATATATATATATATATATATTCGAGCTCCTGCTTGGTAACTGTTGCGAGGAGCACTCGAACATTGGCTGCGGACCCAAAGCATGGTCCGCTTTACATCACAGGTACGGAGGCTTTCCCCTCCCGATACGCTTTCGCAGTTCTTTACCGAAATGCCGACGCGTTTCGAATTGACTTCTTCTTCAAAGGCTGACGTAAAGAAAGCGTGCAAAACCCTTTTGCCGTAAGGTAGTATTCCTTTAATGCGCGCCCTTTATGGGCCGTGGTCAATCCAATGCGCATGGAATGCTGGTCCTTGAAGTGCGGGGTTGTAAATTGATGCACAAATGTTCTGCTGCCAAAATTTGTAAGCTCGCAAGTGAGCCTGGGTCGGTTCAGGTCTCCTCAATCCTTCGCCAATGCACCACATAAGGAAGGCTGCTGGATGCTGGTCTCCCGTGGCCCCCAGGTTCTTGGGATGGTGCTGCCTCGGCGGTCAGCACACCGCCAAAATATTCGAGCTCCTGCTTGGTAACTGTTGTGAGGAGCACTCGAACATTGGCTGCGGACCCCAAGCATGGTCCGCTTTACATCACAGGTACGGAGGCTTTCCCCTCCCGATAAGCTTTCGCAGTTCTTTACCGAAACGCCGACGCATTTCGAATTGACTTCTTCTTCAAAGGCTGACGGTAAAGAAAGCGTGCAAAACCCTTTTGCCGTAAGGTAGTATTCCTTTAATGCGCGCCACAGGAGACCAGCATCCAGCAGCCTTCCTTATGTGGTGCATTGGCGAAGGATTGAGGAGACCTGAACCGACCGAGGCTCACTGGTTAGAGGCGGCAGACCCGAGAGCAGAGGACGGCCCGGGACCAGGGTTCGATTCCCGGCGCGGCAGGTTTCTGGACCAGGGTCAGCGGACTCGATAATTCTCTTGCCTCGGTGCCCACTCTGATCAGCGATCACACTCGGCAACTCTGGGCATTAGCTTGCCTCATCTTCACTAACGGCCCCACCAGACCGCCGGGGATGCCTGGTCTCACCCTGGAGATACCCATTAAGGGACCATCTCTCAGGGAAGCCAGGAAGGGTTTCGCAGCGGTCGAAGCGCCTTGGGACCCTACGGGTAAGTAGTGCGCTATATAAATGCCAATACATTTACATTTACATTTACATTTACACTAGCGAGCTTACAAATTTTGGCAGCAGAACATTTGTGCATCAATTTACAACCTGGCACATCAAGGACCAGCATTCCGTGCGCATTGGATTGACCACGGCCCATAAAAGGGCGCGCATTAAAGGAATACTACCTTACGGCAAAAGGGTTTTGCACACTTTCTTTACCGTCAGCCTTTGAAGAAGAAGTCAATTCGAAACGCGTCGAAACTTGTGGGACACCCCCGCGCCGCACGGCCACCAGCTGCTGCGTGTGCCCCCTGCCTGCCCTCTGCCTCGCTGCTGCCTCGTTTGCCGGCTGCCTCCGCTGCGGTTGTTTTTACCCTTGTTTTGTCGAGAATTTGTGCCTGTTCTGTTTCATTCTTATTTTCCCCGTGTTTTGGTTTTCCTTCCTTGTTGTCCGCCTACCTCGCCGCCCTTTTCCCCGCCCTTTTTTCTATTCTGTACCCTCCCAGCTGCTCCGCCCACCCGCGCACTTGGCCTTAAATGGCGACCGTGCGACGCAGGTGAGTGTGACCCACTTGTGGGACACCCCCGCGCCGCACGGCCACCAGCTGCTGCGTGTGCCCCCTGCCTGCCCTCTGCCTCGCTGCTGCCTCGTTTGCCGGTTGCCAGCTGCCTCCGCTGCGGTTGTTTTTACCCTTGTTTTGTCGAGAATTTGTGCCTGTTTTGTTTAATTCTCATTTTGCCCTTGTTTTGTCGAGAATTTGTGCCTGTTCTGTTTAATTCTTATTTTCCCCGTGTTTTGGTTTTCCTTCCTTGTTGTCCGCCTACCTCGCCGCCCTCCGCCCTCCCTTCCCGCCACTGCCGCTTTTCCCCGCCCCTTTTTCTATTCTGTACCCTCCCCGCTCCCGCCTCCCAGCTGCTCCGCCCACCCGCGCACTTGGCCTTAAATGGCGACCGTGCGAACGTGCAGCGGTAACGCGCAGCGGGCGCGCCGATTGTGCGCCGAAGGCACGCCAAAGGTAAGCCCGTCTGCGCCCGTCCGCGACCGGTTCGCGACCAGCGCCTGGACCCCTGGCCCACGAGGACCCCGACCGACCCGCCTGACTTACTCCGCCGCCACCCTCACCGCTCTCAACACCGGCCGACTCCCAGAATGCCATCAAGCCACTCCACGACGTACCCACGGACCTTTCAGCTGCCACGCCTGCAAGTTCACCTGCATCCGGACCAGCCTCGCACCAGCACCCACCAAGCCGAACTCCAGCAGCACCCACCTCAAGTGCATCCTGCTCAACACCCGCTCCGTCCACAGACACGCCATCGAACTCTGGAACCTCCTCGACACCACAGCTCCAGACGTTGCCTTCCTCACGGAGACCTGGATGAACGCCTCTTCAGCTCCCGACATCGCCATCGCCATCCCAGAGGGCTACAAGATCGTCCGGAGGGACCGAAACGCCAACCAGATGGGAGGAGGCATCGCCATCATCCACAGGAGCACCATCCGTCTCACGACCAGCACCGACAACACCCTGACCACCGCCGAACACCTGCATTTCCAGATCCACACCAACCCGAACACCACCCTCAGAGGCACCCTGATCTACCGACCCCCTGGACCACGCACGCAATTCAGCAAGGACATCGCCGACTTCGTCAGCCCGCATGCCCTCCCCTCCGCTGACTACATCCTCCTGGGAGACCTCAACTTCCATCTGGAGAACAACAACGACCGCAACACCAGCACCCTGCTCGACAACCTCGCCAACCTGGGACTCAAGCAACTGGTGTCCACCCCCACCCACCTCGCCGGACACACACTCGACGCAGTCTTCTCTTCCAGCACAGACATCGACTTCAGCCACGCCACAGAGCTTCAATGGACGGACCACAGCTGCGTCCACTTCACCTTCAAGAAAACGACGACCCACCAACACCAGCAACAGGCCGCCCGCAGAAGCTGGAACAAGATCACAGCAGACCAGCTCGCCACCTCCCTGAGCCAGCACCCTCCTGCCAGCTCAGCGAACCCCAGCCAGGCCGCCGACAACCTCACGAAGTGGATCAGCAACTGCGCGGACGAACTCGCCCCACTGAGGACCCCGCCTAGCAGACCCGGCAGCAAGAAAGCCCCATGGTTCACCGACGAACTCAAGAGCTCCAAGAAGAACTGCCGAGCCCTCGAGAAAGTCTGGAGAAGGGAACCGACACCGGACAACAGGACCTCCTTCAAACTTGCCACCCGGAAACACCACCAGCTGATCCGCGCCGCCAAGAAAACAGCATTCAAGGACCGGTTGGACAACAACGCACACAACTGCAAGGAACTCTTCAACATCGTGAAAGAGCTTTCCAACCCCAGCGCAGGAAACAACGACATCACCCCATCGCAAGACCTCTGCAACTCCCTCGCTTCATACTTCCACAACAAGATCGCGGACATACACAACAGCTTCAACAACCAACCAACGCACACCATGACCGAGCAACCACCCCCCACCACCACCCTCCACGCCTGGACCCCGATCAGCACCGAAGACACCATCCGCACGATGAACTCCATCCACTCCGGATTACCGACCGACCCCTGCCCTCACCACGTCTTCAACAAGGCCGACGCTGTCATCGCACCCCACCTGCGAGACATCATCAACACATCCTTCGACACCACCATCTTCCCTGAGAGCTGGAAACACGCCGAACTCAGCGCTCTACTCAAGAAACCAACAGCGGACCCCACCGACCTCAAGAATTACCGCCCCATCTCGCTCCTCCCGTTTCCAGCCAAAGTCATCGAGAAGACCGTCAACAAGCAGATGGCCGCTTTCCTCGAGACGAACGGATCCCTCGACCCCTCACAGTCCGGCTTCCGAGCCAACCACAGCACCGAGACCGCCCTCATCGCCGCAACCGATGACATCCGAGCCCTGATGGACAATGGAGAAACAGCGGCCCTCATCCTCATAGACCTCTCCGCGGCATTCGACACGGTCTGCCACCGCACCCTAGTACGGCGCCTCAGCAACATCGGAATCCAGGACAAGGCGCTGGAATGGATCATCTCCTTCCTCGACGGCAGAACACAGAGAGTCCGCCTACCACCGTACAAGTCAGAGGCCTCCGAAGTCACCTGCGGCGTCCCCCAAGGATCATCTCTGAGCCCCACCCTCTTCAACGTCTACATGAGCCCCCTCGCGGCCATCGTACGCAAACACAACCTCAGCATAATCTCCTACGCCGACGACACCCAGCTGATCCTCTCCCTGACCAACGACCCCGCCGCCGCCAGAGCCAACCTGCACGAAGGGATGAAAGAGGTAGCCGAGTGGATGACGACCAGCCGCCTGAAACTGAACTCGGACAAGACGGAGGTCCTCATCCTGGGCTCCTCTCCCTCCGCCTGGGACGACTCCTGGTGGCCTCCCGCCCTGGGCACCGCACCCAAACCGACAGACCATGCACGCAACCTGGGCTTCATCCTGGACTCCTCCCTCTCCATGACCAGGCAAGTCAACAACGTCTCCTCGGCGTGCTTCAACATCCTACGCATGCTACGGAAGATCTTCTGGTGGATCCCCACCGAGACCAGGAAGACCGTCATCCAGGCCCTCGTCACCAGCCGACTGGACTACGGCAACGCCCTCTACGCCGGTACCACCGCCAAGCTCCAGAAGAGACTCCAGCGGATCCAGAACGCCTCAGCCAGACTCATCCTCGACATCCCACGAACCAGCCACATCTCCGGACATCTGAGAGACCTTCACTGGCTCCCCGTCAACAAAAGAATCACCTTCCGCCTCCTCACCCACGCACACAAAGCCCTACACGACCAAGGCCCGAGCTACCTCAACAGCCGAGTCAACTTCTACGCTCCCAAACGCCACCTCCGATCAGCCAACCACGCCCTCGCCGCCGTCCCCCGCATCCGAAGAGTGACTACAGGAGGAAGGTCCTTCTCCTACCTGGCCGCCAAGACCTGGAACTCCCTCCCTCCCGACCTGCACCTGACCCAAGACCACCTCTCCTTCAGGAAGAAGCTGAAGACCTGGCTGTTCGAGCAGTAGCGCCCCCCCCCCCCCAGCGCCTTGAGACCCTACGGGTATGTAGCGCGCTTTATAAGTGTCACTGATTGATTGATTGGTACAGAACTGCGAAAGCGTATCGGGAGGGGAAAGCCTCCGTACGTGTGATGTAAAGCGGACCATGCTTGGGGTCCGCAGCCAATGTTCGAGTGCTCCTCGCAACAATTACCAAGCAGGAGCTTGAATACTTTGGTGGTGTGCTGACCGCCGAGGCAGCACCATCCCAAGAACCTGGGGGCCACGGGAGACCAGCATCCAGCAGCCTTCCTTATGTGGTGCATTGGCGAAGGATTGAGGAGACCTGAACCGACCGAGGCTCACTTGCAAGCTTACAAATTTTGGCAGCAGAACATTTGTGCATCAATTTACAACCCCGCACTTCAAGGACCAGCATTCCATGCGCATTGGATTGACCACGGCCCATAAAGGGCGCGCATTAAAGGAATACTACCTCACGGAAAAAGGGTTTTGCATGCTTTCTTTACCGTCAGCCTTTGAAGAAGAAGTCAATTCGAAACGCGTTGGCGTTTCGGTAAAGAACTGCGAAAGCGTATCGGGAGGGGAAAGCCTCCGTACTTGTGATGTAAAGCGGACCATGCTTGGGGTCCGCAGCCAATGTTCGAGTGCTCCTCGCAACAGTTACCAAGCAGGAGCTCGAATACTTTGGCGGTGTGCTGACCGCCGAGGCAGCACCATCCCAAGAACCTGGGGGCCATGGGAGACCAGCATCCAGCAGCCTTCCTTATGTGGTGCATTGGCGAAGGATTGAGGAGACCTGAACCGACCGAGGCTCACTTGCGAGCTTACAAATTTTGGCAGCAGAACATTTGTGCATCAATTTACAACCCCGCACTTCAAGGACCAGCATTCCGTGCGCATTGGATTGACCATGGCCCATAAAGGGCGCGCATTAAAGGAATACTACCTTACGGCAAAAGGGTTTTGCACGCTTTCTTTACCGTCAGCCTTTGAAGAAGAAGTCAATTCGAAACGCGTCGGCGTTTCGGTAAAGAACTGCGAAAGCGTATCAGGAGGGGAAAGCCTCCGTACCTGTGATGTAAAGCGGACCATGCTTGGGGTCCGCAGCCAATGTTCGAGTGCTCCTCGCAACAGTTACCAAGCAGGAGCTCGAATACTTTGGCGGTGTGCTGACCGCTGAGGCAGCACCATCCCAAGAACCTGGGGGCCACGGGAGACCAGCATCCAGCAGCCTTCCTTCTGTGGTGCATTGGCGAAGGATTGAGGAGACCCGAACCGACCGAGGCTCACTTGCGAGCTTACAAATTTTGGCAGCAGAACATTTGTGCATCAATTTACAACCCCGCACTTCAAGGACCAGCATTCTGTGCGCATTGGATTGACCACGGTCCATAAAGGGCGCGCATTAAAGGAATACTACCTTACGGCAAAAGGGTTTTGCACGCTTTCTTTACCGTCAGCCTTTGAAGAAGAAGTCAATTCGAAACGCGTCGGCGTTTCGGGTAAAGAACTGCAAAAGAGTATCGGGAGTGGAAAGCCTCCGTACCTGTGATGTAAAGCGGACCATGCTTGGGGTCCGCAGCCAATGTTCGAGTGCTCCTCGCAACAGTTACCAAGCAGGAGCTCGAATATATATATATATTCATTGAAAAAGCCATAGGTTTCACACCAGTTATAGTTCGGAATTAGCATTTAAAAAACCTATTAAATTCACTGAAAAAACCATAGGTTTTACACCAGTTATAGTTAGGTGGAAATTTTACTCGCATAAAACCATTGAAATTCCCACGTTATAGTTAGTTGGACTCACTATAACTTTCGCGTGCAATGCACTGCTGATGACGTCACATATTACATCACTCATGACATGGTCAGTGACATCACTCATGACATCACTGATGACATCTCAAATGACATCACTGATGACATCATTCAGTGAATGTGTATCTTTCTGAAAAATAAATATTTTTTATATATGTATATCTAAAGGTTGATGGAAGAATAAATGGGCAAATAAATGTCTAAATGGATTTTTTTTGTGAAAATTGATTGGTTAACTGACTTATTAAATGTATCTTAGTGAATACATATATTAGCAAGTAATGTTTAAATATTTAAATATCTGTATCTGTGTCTCACTTTGTGTATAAGTGGCTGTATGGGTTGGTGAGTAGTACATGAGTGTGTATATGGGTTATTCGTTGTTTTTTTTAGTATCAGTATCAGTGTCTGTATGGTTCGGTGGGGGATATTACTTAGAGCACAGATGCATGAATGAGTGACTCACTATTTGTATATATTTTGAAGACAGCATGTGTGCAAGACTGTATGGGTGGATGATTGTGTGTATGGGTGGGTTAGTGAGTATGTGTTTTTATAATTGATTGTTTAAGAGAGTAAATATGTTTCCGTTTCTGTAGAAGTATGTGTAGTGGTGTGTATATAGCAGTATAATCAAGTAAATGGTTTTTTGATAGTTTATTTGCATGTGTGAATTTGTGTGTGAGTAACTATATGGATGAGTATTAGTGTGTAACAGGATGTATAGGTGTATGAGTACATATGATGAGTAAGTACATGCATGAGTGACTATATGGAACTGTTGGTGAATGAGTGGATGTGTATGTAGATGTTGGAATTACCTAATAAGTTGTTGTAATTGGTATTGGTTTCTCCTTTTTTAAGAAAATGTTAGTTTCTATTTTTGAATGTGTGTCTCAAAGGTTATTTTATGCTGATAGGAGGTCTGCCACTTTGTCACAAGGATGTTGTCATCAGTGATGTCATTTGAGATATCATCAGTGATGTCATGAGTGATGTCACTGACCATGTCATGAGTGATGTAATATGTGACGTCATCAGCAGTGCATTGCACACGCAAGTTATAGTGAGTCCAACTAACTATAACGTGGGAATTTCAATGGTTTTATGCGAGTAAAATTTCCACCTAACTATAACTGGTGTGAAATCTATGTTTTTTTCAGTGAATATATATATATATATATATCATTTGATCAAGGTCTTGTTTGACCGAAACGCATAGTGGCAGTGTGGTGAAGAGTGAAATAAATCACTGAGCACTATTACCTGGGTTTGCCTCGTCCTTTGATGCTGCGTGACTGCTGCATGACGTCCTTCTGCCAAATATATATATATATATATATATATATATATATATATATATATATATCCATCCACAGTCTGCCTGCAGATAGAGAAAGCCTTATCACAGGTAAATATCTTGCCAACGATCTTTATTGGAGGCTGCTGCGAGGGCATTGACCAAACTTCACTGCAAATTTTAAGCCTCCGTCTGACGCGTTTCGTGTAGACCACTTCATCAGAGGCACAGGCTTCACGGTCTCAGCACACTTTTCTTTACACCTTATGAATGTTGTTAGTACCGCCCATGTGGGCGCGCCCACTGCTGTGGCCTGCTGGTCCATGTAGTGCATTCAATTTCTCCCGTGAGCTGGCGTACTGTGACCCCTAAATATTTGATGAAATAAAACCCCAGTGGGTTATGTTGTCCGCCTCGGGCTCCTGCACCACCTGTGATGTGGCTTTCTCTATCTGCAGGCAAACTGTGTATGGATATATATATATATATATATATATATATATATATATGGATATATATATGGATATATATATATTACCTACTGGCGATAGCCAGTAGGTATATATAGTTAGGATTTTTTCTCTATGGAACTTTTGAAAATTCTATGTCTAATAACTTTGGCGTTTGTGGACGGAATCGGCTGAAATTTTCAGGAAAATGGCACATTTTGTTTCCGAGCAGCCCCTGAAAATTTGGGGGGGGGTCGTCAAGGGGGGGCCGAGAAAAAAGGGGGGTCCCAAAACGCGTTTTTCCCATTCATTTTTCCATAGGGCGGTTGGCCTCACTTTTAGCTCGAACGGCTGAATGGATTTGCACGAAACTTGGCAAAATTGTAGGGACTGTTAGCCCGATGTGCCTTTGCTAGGTCTCAATATATGTGCTTCAGTGGATTTTGAGAAATTAACGTTCAAAATAAGATATATATCTGTAACAGCGCTCCGGGCAGCGCTCCGGTTTGCGTACTTTTCGCGTAACGGAACTTTGCGATGCGAAGCTGATTGGCTCTCCGGTGTCTGTCAACATTCTAAACAGTCCGGAGCGGCCGCCATCTTGTCTCTCGGTAGGATCGAGAGACAAGAGGAGGCCAAAACAAAGGGGGAAATGAAGGAAAGGGGGCAAGGTAGACCCCTTCTGACCCCCTAGGATTGATGAGGGGAATATTATAGAGCCACGCGGGGCCAAAAAAAAAAAAAAAAAAAAATCCGATTTTTTCGCCGTAGAGACCCGTCTTGGTACGCGAACCGGGCAGCTAACCGGGAAGCTAACCAGCAGTGTAACGGGAGTCTGAGGAGAAGCTGATTGGCTGTTAACATTGTAAACAGTCTGGAGCGGCCGCCATCTTGTCTCTCTGTGGGATCGAGAGACAAGAGGTGGAAAAAAAAAAAAGGTGTAAATGAATGAAAGGGGTAAGGCAGACCCCTCCTGAACCCCTAGGATTGATGAGGGGGCTATTAAAGTTCCCTGCGGGGCAAAAGAAAAAACAAATGCAATTTTTCGCGGTAAAGGTGCTTCCCGGTACGTTAACCGGGCAGCTAACCGGCAGCGTAACGGGAGTCCGACATATTGTGTTTTTTGAACGTTTGTGATATGTGCACGTGTGGATTTTGTCTAATTAAGGTTAAAAAAATATATATATATATCTTTAAGCGTGCTCTGGCGCGCTTACATTTTGGGTTTGGTTTGCGCTGCAGAGAAGATACGTCACGGTTATGCGATGCATCATGAGGCGTCTCACGGGCTACGTGATATGTCACGTAATAAAGAATATATTTTACAGCTATAGATATTAGCTTTTAAAAAACCAATGAAATTCACAGAAAAAACCATAGGTTATAGACCATATATAGTTAGGAATTTGCATTTACAAAACCTTGAAAATTCACTGAAAAAACCATAGGTTATAGACCATATATAGTTAGGGATTAGCATTTACAAAACCTTATTTTATTTGCACAAAACCATTGAAATTCCATATATAGTTAGTTGCACTAACTATATATCGCGGACCCGCAATCCACTGCTAATGATGTCACATATTACATCATTCATGACATGGTCAGTGACACACTGATGACATCACTGATGACATCTCAAATGACATCACTGATGACATCACTGATGACATCTCAAGTGACATCACTGATGACATCTCAAGTGACATCACTGACATCTCATTTGACATTACTGATTACATCACTGATGATATCATTTATGTGATAATACATCTTCAGACTCTAATATAACCTTAGATACACTCAGTGTAAACAGGCACTCACAGACTGTCACACATCCATGGAGTTACTCACACACCTAGTCAGTCATGCAAAGAATCAATCACATCTCCATTTCCTCAACTATACAGTTATACACACCTTACTTATTCAAACATATACTAACACATATTTACTCTCTTATACAATCCGTGATACAAGTTCACAATGATTCATACAGCCACTCTCACATTCACTGGCTCTTATGTTCAGTTATTTATATATGTCAACTCTCACATGGACTGTGTTTTACATATGTACTTACTTTTACATGTAGCACTGAGATATCCATTCACTCACCAATACACTCATGCACACAGTCAACTGTCCATACAGCTGTTTCTACATGCACCTTTGAAACCATACACCTAGGGAATCAACTGCTCACACATCTATGCACAGAGTTATACACCTCCCAGCCACCCACACACATACTCAGTCTCCCATACAAATACTTGGGCAACCATTCAATAACCCATATAGTTACTGATATAGCTACTGATTTAAACATGCAGCACTTTACAGAACAACATATATAATGATTGCCAAATTAAGACACTTTAATCACTAACCCATGCACTCAGTGAGACACATTTAATCATTCTCTCATACAGTCAGTCATGCACCTACTAAATCCTTCATCCAGACACTTATACATCCACTTATTCTTCAATATGTAAGACATATTTTAACTTTACAGAAACATACAGTCACTGGGTGTTGTCATCAGTGATGTCATCAGTGATGTCATTTGAGATGTCATCAGTGATGTCATCAGTGATGTCACTGACCATGTCATGAATGATGTAATATGTGACATCATTAGCAGTGGATTGGGGGTCCGCGATATATAGTTAGTGCAACTAACTATATATGGAATTTCAATGGTTTTGTGCAAATAAAATAAGGTTTTGTAAATGCTAATCCCTAACTATATATGGTCTATAACCTATGGTTTTTTCAGTGAATTTTCAAGGTTTTGTAAATGCAAATTCCTAACTATATATGGTCTATAACCTATGGTTTTTTCTGTGAATATATATATGGATATATATATATATATATATATATATATATATATATATATATATATATATATATATATATATTACCTACTGGCGGTCGCCAGTAGGTATATATAGTTAGGATTTTTTCTCTATGGGATTTTTGAAAATTCTATGTCTAATAACTTTGGCGTTTGTGGACGGAATTGGCTGAAATTTTCAGGAAAATGGAACATTTTGTTTCTGAGCAGCCCCTGACAATTTGGGGGGGTTTCATCAAGGGGGGGCCGAGAAAAAAGGGGGGTCCCAAAACGCGTTTTTCCCATGTTCATTTCCATAGGGCGGTTGGCCTCACTTTTAGCTCGAACGGCTGAACGGATTTGCACGAAACTTGGCAAAATTGTAAGGACTGTTAGCCCGATGTGCCTTTGCTAGGTCTCAATATATGTGCTCCAGTGGATTTTTGAGTAATTTAGGTTCAAAAAAAGATATATATCTGGGCGGAGCCTAACCACACATCTGATCTGATTGGCTGTCAGCACTTCATCCAAGAAGTGTTGGAAGCCATCTTGGGACCAATATACATGATAGCACCTCATTAAAAAGCATTGTAGTTAATAGAGGGTTTTAGGACTTTAGTTACATTATAAATCATTTGTTGATGGTACCATACTCGTTTTAGGAATTGTGGTGGGTTCTAAGGTGATTTTACCATGTAAAAAAACCTTCTGCTGTGATATCATGAATATTGTTTGAAAGAAAACTAATATCTCATGATTTTCCCACAGTGGTTTGGAAGGGGATCTATAAGCTAAACTGAAAGCATATTTTCTGTAAATTCACATTATCTTTCTCAGTCAAGTGAAAATGAAGTCTGACATTCTCAGTAAAACATGTACATCCAACAAGGACAGAGACTGTCAGTTGATTCTATGTCAGGACCGGAGGCTTCTGATTATGCTTCTCAATCTTTACTAGAAGCTCACAGCAGCCAATGAAAATGCTTGCTTTTCATTCCAATAAAACGTTAAACTGCATATCCCATCATGCTTTACACATAACCACGCCCCCTTAGTCCATAAGAGGCCTTAGCCTGCCGCCATCTTCCTCTTTCTTTGCTGCTCACAGAGCTAAGTACACCCTGTTTACTCCCTCTGTGATTCTTCTGCCCATGTTATGTGTAGTTGTTGTTGATTGACACTGTACATATTGCTTATATGACACTGTACCTATTGCTTATTGCTTGCACTGTGTTTATTGGGCATGCGGAGGTTGTTGCCTCTTTCGGGGGAGTAGCGGTGCTTGGCGGAGCACCTTTGTGCCCGTCGTTTTGTTTGATTCCTCAGGTGGCTTGAGCGCGCTTCTTAGGCGCGAGGGTAGCTCGGTCGTTGACCGGAGGCAGACGGAGACCTGTGTGCTTGTTTATTGAGCCTGTTGTGCCCGGTGATCCCCCGTAGTGTTGCGCGCTTAGCGCATGCGCAGACGGCTTCCCTAATCGCCGCTGACGCGTCTGCAGGCCGGGTGGCTCTCGGCAGCGACGTGCGCCCCAAAGCGCGCTGAATTGGGCTATTTTTTAGTAGAATTCAGTCGCGCTTGGGCTGCACGTCGCGGCGCGAACCCGTTTTCGTATTTCAATCGCGTTTTCAACGTCGGAGTGTTAGGAAGGATCCCTCTGCCTTAAAGATCGCCTGGTGAGGTGGTAAAATACAAAAATAAGGCCAATTAGAGCGCGCACACGCTCAAGGTATTGCAGTGGCCTGGGTCTCTGGCCCGCTTGACTACAGCTTTGCTGAGGGGGTTGAAGGTAGTAGAAGTTTGTGTGCTTGGTGGGCTGACCCCCCCCCCCTGACCCTCCTTGTACCTGGTGTGTATAAACTCAACCTTGAAAGGATTACAAGTGCATCAGAATGTCTGAAGAGCAGTTTCATGAGGGGTACTATGAGGAGGAGGAATTTGAGAACAGGCAGTCGGCTGCCTTGGAGGACAACCTTGTCAGTGCTTTGGACGCTTCGGTCCAGTCCTCTGTTAACAGGGCAATGGAAACTACTGTTCCTCAGACGGTGCACCAGGCACTGGCCACAGCCCTTCGTCCTATCCGACGACAACTAGAGGGTTTTGCCAAAAGACATGGCTTTACCAAACCCCAGAAGAAGAAGGGTGATGCATCCACCTCGGGTCCTTCAGGGGACTCTGCCACTTGGCCTCACATGCAGGCTCTAGCTACCCTGCCGGACACGGCGGACCATTCTTACGCAGGGGCCAAGGCCACAGCTAAACGCAGGGTCCATGACACAGACACGGACACGGATACTGGCACGAACACCGACACAGACACCGACACCTCAGAGGATCGCAACCCTCCAAAGAAGGCAAAGGCGGCGCAACCCAGGAGCCTCGCGCCGGATGATACGCCTTTCACCTTTGATCCACTGGAAATTGTACATCCCAGATCGCAAGATTGGATGCCGCCTGCAGCGGTCACAGCTTATATTCACGACAATTTGCGTAAGTCCTTCCCTAGGGAAGTGAGAAACCGTCTGCGCTCAGAGTGCCCTAGACCGGAAATCCCAAATCAGGTGGCGGAAACACCGGAGATTGACCCTAACCTTCTCACCTTTCTGAAGAAGTTCACCAAGGACCCGAAGAGGGGACTTGATAGGGCATGGAAGGGGTGTCAGGACAAAATGTTGGATGCCATCGGCCCCTTGGCAAAGATCCTTGAAATGGCCTTTGTGGCCAAGGAGACCTCTGTCATCATGAATCCAGACGTGCTAGCTGGATGGGCCCAGAGAGCCATATGTTTTTTGGGCAACGCAAACTGCGCCGTCTCTGCAGAGAGAAGAAAATCTTTGCTTATGAAGATGGATTCGAATCTAACGGAGCTCGCTGACGCGGAACCGGGACCCCTTGCAGAAGGTCTTCTTTTTGGGGACAAGTTCGTCAAGGACGTCTCCAAATATGTCGGTACCTTTACGGCATTGGACAAGGCCCAGTCGGGCATCAAGCGCGCCCTCAGCCAGGGTGTTTTTCACAGGGCTGGACGAGGCGGGGGTCGCTCGTCAGGCCGAGGAGGTCCTCCTGGCCCCCACAGAGGCGACTTCGGAAGGGGCAGGAATGATTTTGACTCAACACGAGGAGGAACATTCTACCCCTCCCGTAGGAGGTTCAACAAAAACAGATATCAAACCGGAGATGGCCGAGGGAAGTTCAAGCACCAGCAGAGCTCAGGTGAGACTTTCAGATACTTCCCTTCTTCCTCTGGGGGGTCGGACTCAGCACTGCCTGGGGCGGTGGGAGGACCTTACACAGGACGCTTGGGTCTTGCAGACAGTTCAAGGTTTTCACCTGGAGTTTTACTCACGTCCTATTCAGGCAAACGTACCCCCAATTCTCCATTTTTCCCAACTAGAGGCCAGTTTTATAGACGAAGAGATAGCGGCCTTGCTGCAGAAGCGCGCGATTGCACCAAGTATGCGCTGCCCTCACGGTTTCTGCAGCAACATATTTGTAATCCAGAAAAAAGGGGGTGGAAACAGACTGGTGTTAAATCTCAGGGACTTCAATCAATTCCTGACGTACAACCATTTCAAGATGGAAGGCATCCATCTTTTAACGGATCTACTGCAGGTGGGAGATTGGATGGTCCGGCTGGACCTGAAAGACGAGTATCTGTCTATTCCGATTTTTCCCCCGCACCGCAGGTTTCTTCAATTCCAATGGAGAGGCCGATGGTACGAATATTTGGTTCTGCCTTTCGGGCTCTCCTCGGCTCCCTGGTGTTTCACCAAGGTGATGAAGCCGGTAGTGGCGTACCTTCGGGAACGAGGTATTCGTCTCATTATATACCTCGACGACATTCTGATAGTGGACCAGTGTCGTCAGAATCTCTTACGACACCTCCAACTGACCACGACTATCTTACAAGATCTGGGTTTTGTTATAAACACCAAGAAGTCGGTCATGGTTCCTTCACAGGTTATAGATTTTCTAGGTTTCACGGTAAATTCGGTGATGGCCCAATTGTGCCTTCCGAAGGACAAACTCCGGGATCTGAAGAAGGAGATCCGGAAACTGCTGAGCAGTCAGTCTGTCTCCTTGAGAGCGTTGGCGAGAATGGTAGGAATTCTGGCGTCTTCAGTCCAAGCGATTTTCCCAGGCCCACTGCACTACAGGGCCCTGCAACAGTTGAAGATCAGACACCTGCAGAAGGGTCTCTCGTATTCGGACAGCATTCCCCTCACGCAAGAGGTGAGGACGGGGTTGCAGTGGTGGTTGGGACACGTCGACGCTTGGAATGGTCGAGCGATCTTCGGTTCCCTTCCGGAAGTCACGATAGAGTCCGACGCCAGCCGTTGGGGCTGGGGCGCGCGCTGTGGAGACATCTCCACGGGAGGACGATGGTCCCCGGAGGAACTTTCTCTCCATATCAATTGTCTGGAACTACTGGCGGGGTCGTTCGCGGTGAGAACGTTGTCCCCCCAGCAGACGTCCTGTTGTATCCTCCTGCGTCTGGACAATATTTCGGCAGTGAGGTACATCAACAAATTGGGAGGCACGAGGTCGTCCATGCTGGTGCAAATAGCCAAAGACTTTTGGCATTATTGCCTCCGCAACCAGATCTCGGTCATTGCGGAATATCTCCCGGGCCAGTCCAATCAGGTAGCGGACTGGAACTCGAGGTACCTCCGGGACTTCAGCGATTGGAAGTTGCTCCCGAGGATGTTTGTGTGGCTGGAGAGCATTTGGGGTCCGTTCGAGACGGACTTGTTTGCATCGAGGCTGACCTACCAGATCCCTCGATTCTTCAGTTGGAGACCGGATCCGTTGGCTCAGGCGACGGACACCTTTCTCCAGGACTGGTCAGTGGGGGTTCATTATGCGTTTCCCCCCTTCCTGCTGATCCCAAGGGCAATGTCACAAGTAATCAGACAGAACGCGGAAGTGGTCATGGTGACCCCTTGGTGGACGTCCCAATCTTGGTTCCCCAAGCTGATGCAGTGGAGCTGCGACTTACCCAGACTCCTCCCGGAGTCGACAATGCTGTTGCTGGGCCCTCATCAGGAGAAACATCCATTGATCATGCAGGGCAGGCTCCGGCTGATGGCCTGGAGGCTTTCAGGCAACAGTGGCAAGTGCCAGGGATTTCGAGCAGGGCTGCAGATTTCATCAAGCAAGCCTGGGCTCCTTCCACGAGGAAGCGATACTCCTCGGCCTGGAAAGGCTGGGTGGGTTGGTGCGTGGAACGACATTTGGATCCCGTGGGGGCCGGCTTACCCCATGTGCTAAACTTCCTGACGGATAAGACGTCACAGGGTCTGGCCTATCGGTCGGTCAACAATTTCAGGTCGGCCATCTCAGCGGGCCATGTTCAGCTGGATGGGAGACCAATTGGTATGCACCCGGTCGTGTGCAAGTTGTTGAAGGGTATTAGGGTTGAGAATCCCCCTAAACCTAAGTATTCTGGCTTGTGGGATGTTAAGCGAGTTTTAGACCTGTTTGACAAATGGCCTGCTAACAAGGACCTTTCCAGGAAACAGCTTTCAGCCAAGCTGGCCATGTTGCTTTGCCTTTCAGCGTGCAGGAGATCGTCGGACGTACGAGCACTGGACATAACAGGTAGAGTATTTACTCCGGAAGGAGTTTCTTTTCAGATTTTTAGGCGTACTAAAACATTGTCTACACATGTATCTTATAATGCATTTCAGGAGAATGAAAAATTATGTGTCGTTCAATGTCTAAAGACTTATGAGGAATGTACTGCGGCAGTTAGGCCTCAGGGCTGTTCGCAGCTTTTGATTGCCTTACAAAAGCCGTTCAAAGCTGTGGCTGCGGCCACCATTGCCAGATGGCTTCGCTTTGTGATGGAAGAAGCTGGCATTGACATCACCATGTTTGGTGCGCACTCTGTCAGGGGTGCTATGGCATCGAAATCGTTCATGTTGGGATCCAACATCCATGATATCATGCAGTGTGCTGATTGGTCGTCGGAATCGACCTTCAAAACGTATTATTATAAGCCGGTGGGGGATATTACCTCTGTTGTTTTCAATAAGCGTTAAACGTGCATAATCAGAAGCCTCCGGTCCTGACATAGAATCACAAATTTGCTAGCATTCGCGACAAGAATTTGCAATTCTATTAAGGACACGGAGGCGAGGATTATCCCACCCGGCATTGTATATGACATTATAAAATGCTTGCCCACCCAGATGGTTACGGTGGTTACGGTCTCTTATCCTTTATTTCAGGTTCTGATAAAAAAGGTGACTGAGCCTCGAAGAATTCCACGATGGTTCGCCTGAGGTTGTTTCATCTTCCCGTTGGAAGAGTTCTGGAGTTTACAAAGTTTGGTTGGAGCTGTTCGCCGCAAGAAAGAGGAAGATGGCGGCAGGCTAAGGCCTCTTATGGACTAAGGGGGCGTGGTTATGTGTAAAGCATGATGGGATATGCAGTTTAACGTTTTATTGGAATGAAAAGCAAGCATTTTCATTGGCTGCTGTGAGCTTCTAGTAAAGATTGAGAAGCATAATCCTCGCCTCCGTGTCCTTAATAGAATTGCAAATTCTTGTCGCGAATGCTAGCAAATTTGTGATTCCTTTGTGTTCTACTGCAGCCTCCTAGAGTGTTCTAAAGAACAACTAGAGCGCTAACAGTCCTACTTGTTACAAAGGTATGGCACACCTGAAGCCATCTTGATTGGAATAAAGTGGTAACTCTTAAAACATTTAATTTAAAAAGAAACATCATGAGGGGGTATATTTTGCCATAGAAAGTATGATTAGTGCTGCCGAATGAAAAATTAGGGCACATTTTGAGTGACTTCTCAAATCCTTTTCTATTTCATTAAAACATTCTGACATGCAGTCTCCCAAAATGGCCACCAGAGACAAAAGAGCCCAAATGTAGCCCAAATATCACCCAGATGTAGCCCAAGTATAGCCCAATGACAGAATGTCCCAGAGTGTTCTAAAGAACAACTAGAGCGCTAACAGTCCTACTTATTACAAAGGTATAGCACACCTGGAGCCATCGTGATGGGAATAAAGTGGTAACTCTTAAAACATTTAATTTAAAAAGGAACAAAATGAGGGGGTATATTATGCAATAGAAGGCATTATTAGTGCTGCAGAAAGAAAAATTAGGGCACATTTTGAGTGACTTTTCAAATCCTCTTCCATTTCATAAAAAAATTCTGACATGCAGTCTCCCAAAATGGCCACCAGAGACAAAAGAGCCCAAATGTAGCCCAAATATCACCCAGATGTAGCCCAAGTATAGCCCAATGACAGAATGTCCCAGAGTGTTCTAAAGAACAACTAGAGCGCTTAACAGTCCTACTTATTACAAAGGTATGGCACACCTGAAGCCATCTTGATTGGAATAAAGTGGTAACTCTTAAAACATTTAATTTAAAAAGGAACAAAATGAGGGGGTATATTTTGCCATATGAATTATGATTAGTGCTGCAGAAAGAAAAATTAGGGCACATTTTGAGTGACTTCTCAAACCCTCTTCAATTTCATAAAAAAATTCTGACATACAGTCTACCAAGATGGCCACCAGAGACAAAAGAGCCTAAATGTAGCCCAAATATCACCCAGATGTACCCCAAGTATAGCCCAATGACAGAATGTCCCAGAGTGTTCTAAAGAACAACTAGAGCGCTAACAGTCTTACTTATGACAAAAGTATGGCACACCAGAAGCCATCTTGATTGGAATGAAGTGGTAAGTCTGAAAACACTCAATTTAAAAAGGAACAACATGAGGGGGTTAATTTTGCCATAGAAAGTATGATTAGTGCTTCAGAAAGAAAAATTAGGGATCATTTTGAGTGACTTCTCAAATCCTCTTCTATTTCATTAAAAAAATTGTGACATGCAGACTGAAACATGCACTTTGAATACCAGCAGCAGACGTCCCTGGTGAGCAGTAGCTTTACTACAGTGATCTAATGTGCAACTAGAGTGCTAACATTCAGAATTTATGGCAAATGTGTGACACATCTGAATGCCTTCTTGATGGAACCAAAGTAAACAAGCATTGAAAATGCAATAGATCTCGCCCTCGTTTAAGTTAAAGCCATTCTGTTTGTAATGAGGTGGCTTTTTAGCTTTGCTTTTATTAGTGTTTTTTCAACTTTCATGTAAATAACATGCATCTGTATGCATATAAGTATATGTATGCATGCATTTATGTTTGTATTTATATAGATATACAGATGATATATGTTTATATATGTATGTATATATATATATATATATATATATATATATATATATATTCACTGAAAAAACCATAGGCTATAGACCATATATAGTTAGGAATTAGCATTTACAAAACCTTGAAAATTCACTGAAAAAACCATAGGTTATAGACCATATATAGTTAGGAATTAGCATTTACAAAACCTTGAAAATTCACTGAAAAAACCATAGGTTATAGACCATATATAGTTAGGAATTCGCATTTACAAAACCTTATTTTACTCACACAAAACCATTGAAATTCCATATATAGTTAGTTGCACTAACTATATATCGCGCACCCGCAATCCACTGCTGATGATGTCACATATTACATCATTCATGACATGGTCAGTGACATCACTGATGACATCACTGATGACATCTCAAATGACATCACTGATGACATCACTGATGACAACATCCAGTGACTGTATGTTTCTGTAAAGTTAAAATATGTCTTACATATTGAAGAATGAGTGGATGTATAAGTGTCTGGATGAAGGATTTAGTAGGTGCATGACTGACTGTATGAGTGAGTGATTAAATGTGTCTCACTGAGTGCATGGGTTAGTGACTAAACTGTCTTAATTTGTGCATCATTATGTCTGTTGTTCTATAAACTGTTGCATGTGTTGATAAGTAGCTATATGAGTAACTATATGGGTTATTGATTGGTTGCCCAAGTATTTGTATGGGAGACTGAGTGTGTGTGTGGGTGGCTGGGAGGTGTATGACTCTGTGCATAGATGTGTGAGCAGTTGATTCACTAGATGTATGGTTTCAAAAGTGCATGTGGAAACAGCTGTATGGGCGGTTGACTGTGTGCATGAGTGTATTGGTGAGTGAATGGATATCTCAGTGCTACATGTCAAAGTAAGTACATATGTAAAACACAGTACATGTGAGAGTTGACATATATAAATAACTGTGCATAAGAGCCAGTGAATGTGTGAGTGGCTGTATGGATCATTGTGAACTTGTATCAGGGATTGTATAAGAGAGTAAATATGTGTTAGTATATGTTTGAATAAGTAAAGTTTGTATAACTGTATAGTTGAGGAAATGGAGGTGTGATTGATTCTTTGCATGACTGACTAGGTGTGTGAGTAACTCCATGGATGAGTGACAGTCTGTGAGTGTCTGTTTACACTGATTGTATCTAAGGTTATATTAGAGTCTGAAGAGGTTCATCGTATTATCACATGAATGATATCATCAGTGATGTGATCAGTAATGTCAAATGAGATGTCATCAGTGATGTCATCAGTGATGTCATTGACCATGTCATGAATTCTGAAATATGTGACATCATCAGCAGTGGATTGCGGGTGCGCGATATATAGTTAGTGCAACTAACTATATATGGAATTTCAATGGTTTTGTGTGAGTAAAATAAGGTTTTGTAAATGCGAATTCCTAACTATATATGGTCTATAACCTATGGTTTTTTCAGTGAATTTTCAAGGTTTTGTAAATGCAAATTCCTAACTATATATGGTCTATAACCTATGGTTTTTTCAGTGAAGTATATATATGGAGAGATATATATATATATATATATATATATATATATATATATATATATATATATATATATATATATATATATATATATATATATATATATATATATATATATATATTATATTAAGTCTTCACCTTCAAATTTTTCTTCAATATAAACAAATGACGAAGAGCAGACCCAGAGTTTAGTGCAGAATATATATCACATGATATATATATATATATATATATATATATACACACACACACACATACATACACAGACACACATATATATATATATATATATATATATATATATATATATATATATATAGATACACACACACACACACACACACACATACACACACACACATACATATACACACACATATACACAGCATGGCATATAGACCATGTGAAAGTTTGCATTAGAATTACAAGCTCTGTTCTGCAGCAAAATAAATCTATGCCTCTGGTCAGAATAAACTTGCAAAATAATTTATTAAGTTGCTCGCCAGAACTGCTGATGGGGAAAACTACCAGGAACATAAATGTGCATTTTCTGATTCTGCACATAATAGGAATGTATGTATGACTTTAGGGCACCATCCATTCAGACGCCAAAAAGAAGTCTCCTAAAAAAGGGCTTCTCACTTTTTTATTCCACAAAATTGCTCCTGGTCCTCAAATTCATTTTTATCCATTCGCTCAATGAAACCCGACTCTGGTGGGTTGGAGGGAAGGGAAGGGGGCACATATTTAGTCCCACAGCTCTTCTGGATCCAGGCACTCCACGTTTTTATAAGCATCAATTATGGTCTGAATAGCAGATCGTACCTTACAAATAGCACTTAAAGGAAACCTAAAACCTAAAAATCTAGCTGAATCAGTACATCCAAAGGAATGAAAAGAATTATGGCAGACTTAAGGCAGCAAATACCACAAAAATGTAAAAAATGTAACATTTCCATTCCTGCCTCATTCATGTAATAGCATGTAATAACATATCAGAAAGTCAGGCACAGACTCCGATTCGTTATTGGTAAGGACTGCATCTCATCATATGAATCCAAAGACTTTTTGTTTTTTCTAAGGCACGATTTTAAACACTGTCAATGAATGAGGCCCCGATTTTTGCCTGAGCCTTCTTGTGCTTCTGTGATATTGCACGGTTATGTTATGTTATGCAGATTTGTAGAGTGCACTATCACCCAGGAGAGTAGTGTGACGCTGAGCAGGTGTGAGTCTAGCCAAGCCCAGGGCCTAATAGAACTACTCAAAAAGCCAGGTTTTAAGCTTCTTGTAGAATTTAAAATGTGAGCAGGAGCCTCTTATGTGTAGGGGCAGGTCGTTCCACACTTTAGGTGCAATGCAAAAGAAGGCTCAACGCCGTATCTGGTTTTTTGTATGTGTGTGATGTGTGCAAGTAGGAGTCCAGACGAGCAGTGGTGCCTGGAATGTTTATGAAATCAGATGCGATTGTTGAGACATGCTGAGACAGTGTTTTGTAATGCCTTGAAAGTGTGGATAAGGAGTTTGAATGTGCTCATTTGCGTATGGGGAGCCAGTGGAGCTTCTGGAGGTGTGGTGTGATGTGACGTGAGTGCAGTGTGGGATGCTGCAAGTGATTCTGACTACTGAGTCCTGAATGGTCTGCAGCTTTTTATCGATTCGAGCATAGAGGGTGTTCCTATAGTCCAACTTGTTTGTCATGGTGGCATGCATGACTGTTTCAGGGTGCTGATTGGGAGCCATTTGAAAGACTTTTTCAGCATATTTAGTGTATGGAAGTATGAGGCACTGATGTTGGTAGTCATGTTGAGATTGCTGTCCAAGACTATGTCAAGATTCTGGGCGTGGGTTGTAGGGGTGTGTGTAAGTCCTAGCTTTGTTGGCCATCATGGGGAGTCCCACGGTGAAGGGCTCTTCCCAAAGATCATGATTTCTGCTTTGTGATCAGCTTGAGACAGTTGGCCTTCGTTCAGTGGATGATTTCCGTCGTGCGGCATTAAACTTGATACAGTTAAAGGGCCTCTTGTCTGGGAGGGATAGCATGAGTTAAAGGTTGACAGCGTAAGAGAGTATGTTGATGCCATGAGAGCATATATGATGCTGGGTACAGGGATCGTGTGTACATTCAGGTGGGTTGAGCTCAGGGAGGAACCTTCCAGAACTTTGCAGTTGAGGTTGTGGGTATCCGAGGTGTACGGAGCAAGGTTAACTATCTTGGTCCTTCCAGAAGGAGCACATCTATCTGATTGCATGTCCTTGGATTCCAATGTTGTGTAGGCGTTGAATGAGGATGGAATGGGAGGCCCTGTCAAAAGCTGCAGAAATGTCCTGGAGGATAAGAGCCAAAGTGTCTTCTCCGTCAAGAGTCATGCAGATGTCACCCATGGTGGTGAGGAAGGCAGTTTGCGCTGTGGTTGGGTCTCAAATCAGACGGAGCGATGTGGAGGAGTTGGTGGTCATAGAGGTATTCGGTGAGGCATCTGTTAATGATTTTCTAAGACCTTGGCTGGGAATGGTAGTAGGGAGATCAGAAAGTAGTTGGTGAGCATTGAAGGATCTGTAGAGGGTTTCTTCAGAAATAGGAGAACAGTTGTGTGTTTCAAAGCACCTAGGAAGGAGGCAGAAGAGGTGGAGACATTCAGAATGGGTGTGATCATTGTGCTGATGGGTTGCAATCCTCTGGAGTAGGTGTAGTGGGGGTCCAATGTGGCCCCTAAGTGGATGGACTTCATGGTGGCAGCGGTTTCTTCTGAGGTGAAGACGTGCTATGTGAGTAACACTGGTTCTCTTAAGATTGGGAGGCTTAGGTCAGGTTTGTCGGGTCCAGCTGCGGGTTGAAGTTACTGTAAATGGTGGGGATTTTATTTGTGAAGAATTGAGAGAGATTGTTCCAGAGGTCCTGCGAGGCAGTGACTGAGTTGTAGGCAGCCGCTGGGGAGATGAAATCCTCCACAATATCTGTTTCGCCTTTAGGTTTAAAGCATTTTATTAAGGCAAAAACATAGGAGGTAAGGGAACATGAGGGGTAGGGTTACATACATTCAGGTGAAAATAGCTAAGTATAAATCTAAGAGCGCGATGGTGGACAAGGCTGCTGCAGAGAAAGAAATCAATTAGTAAAATGATAAGGGCTAAGTACGTTTGCCACCATCAAGCAGATCAGAAAATGAAAGGCAATGATGCAAGAAACCAACCCCACCATCCCCCGGAACCCCTCCCTCCAAACTCCCCAACTCACCCCAACACCCTCCCACCTCCCCCCCCGTCCAGTACTCTGCCATAACACATCCTGCCCTCCCGCCACTTCCCCCACCCCGTGAGCCCAGATCCTATGTCCTCCTAGTCAGTTGGGATCACCGGTGGCGTTAGTCTCAGGAGTCTGAGGTACCTCGGACAGGTGAGTTCTCTAAATTCTGTGGTTAAAAGCGCATGAAAGGGTTGCCATAACTCGTCAAATTGTTCCACGTCCCCCGCCACCAGAAGCGTTAATTTCTCCATGCCTAGTACATGCCAGAGCCTGTGTAGCCAGCCTGTGATGGAGGGGACCGTGGTGGTACGCCAATGAATCAAGATGTTCTGAAATCGCTGAACCCAGCGCTATCGCAATTTGCCTGCCCCTGCGGGACTTTAGCGGGTACATCAGGCCATTCGGGAGGCCCAACAATACATACGCCGGGAAGCGTGGCAATTCAGTCTCAAAATGAACATCTATCTCATCAAGAATCTCCTTCCAGTATTCCTCTAACAAGGGGCAGTCCCAAAGTACATGTGTAAGAGTCCCCACCCGACCACATCCCCTCCAGCACTCCTTCTCAATATGCCTATTCATTTCGTGTAACCTCTCCGGGGTATAATACCAATACGTGGACACCTTGGTGAGTGTTTCTGTGAGACCTGTATGATATGCAGAGTGTCTCGCCCGATGCGCAATTTGATCCCATTCCTAATGACTAAGCGTCCTTCCCAGTTCCCTATTCCAGCGTTCCCTACCCGGGTTATAGAAATGAAACGGAGGGGGTTGCAGGAATTTGTAAAGGTCTGTGATTAGCTTAGCATCAGAGGTGCGGGTCACCAACCACCGCTCGTATGGCGTTATCTGGCGATTAGCAGTACCCCGCACCTGATTGAAGCGCCCAGTGCCTAACCTGCATGTATCGTAATCAATCCGTCTCAGGTAGTTGGAACTCCTGCTTCAATTGCTGAAAAGGGACCACTCCCTCAGATCCATATATCTGGAAGAGGGCTCGGCAACCCGCTGCCCTCCAGTGTGAGAAGGCGCCTGGTTCCATACCGGGGGAGAAATAAGGGTTATCCACTATCGGCGTGAAAGGCGAAGGGAATGTGGTGAGTTCACGAACTTCATTGACCGTATCCCACACCCTCAAGGGGACTCGCGTGACGAAGGAAGCATAGAGGTTGGGGGGGGGGCGATGAATCCGACGCAAGAATGGAACCTCCTGAAGGGGGCGCCCCGCCACTGCATGGTCCTGAAAGAGCCAGTGCTTGTCGGATTCCCACCTACTCCACTCCACTCCACCAGGTAGCGCAGCTGCGCCGCCTGGAAGTATTTCCAGAGGTCCGGGATACCAAGGCCCTCCGCCTCAGGGGCCAGCGTGGAGAGAGCCCTCTTCATTCTCGGCTTGCGGCCCTGCCAGACGAAGCGTGCAATGTCGGCTTGTGTCTGTCTAATCCAGCCCATAGGTGGCTGGAGCGGCAAAGCTCGAAAGAGGTACAAGATCTGGGGCAGGACCGTCATCTTGACCGCCGCAATCCTGCCGAGCCAGGACAGCAGGCCTTTACTCCAGCGGCCCAGCTCTTCCTTGATTTTCCTACTAAGGGAGGCATAATTGGCCGTTACCATCGCTGGTAACGTTGGCGCTAGCAGAATCCCCAGATATGGCACCAGGGACGATGACCACTGCATGGGGAAGAGCCGCTGCAGATCTTGTCTGGTATCCGCGACCAGGGACACGTCCAGAGCTACCGACTTGCCCATGTTTATCTTAAAACCCGCCACCTTCGAAAAAGCGTCTAGTTCCTGAATACACGCCGGGAGGGCCCGTCTTGGATCGTTCAGGGTCAAGAGGACATCGTCCGCATAGAGACTGATCGTATGGACATACTGCCCCATCTTGATCCCAATCGCGTCTGGGTTTTGGCGAATTCTCTGGGCAAACGGCTCCATATAGAGAGCAAAGAGGAGGGGGGAAAGCGGGCATCCCTGCCTGGTACCCCTTTCGATCTCAAAGCTGCGGGAGCTGCACCCATTAACTCTCACTGTCGCCGAAGGGGATTTGTAGCAATTGAAGACCATCGAACAGAATTTGTCTCCAATACCCATTTTCCGGAGCACTTGCTCGAGATAAGGCCAGTGAACGCGATCGAATGCCTTCTCGGCATCTACCGCTAGCAGCATCCTCTCACCTGGGATCCGCGAGGCTTTCTCCAAGATGTGTGCCACTCTCTTGGTGTTATCGACGGTTTGTCTGCCGGGGACAAAACCAGCTTGATCAGCCTCAACCAGGCCCGGTAGATGCAGGGCCAATCTAGATGCCAGAATCCCTAGGTATAATTTAAGGTCAACATTCAGGAGTGAGATAGGCCTGTACAAGCCGCAGAGGGCCCAGTCCTTCCCAGGTTTCGGGATCACTGAGACCGTTGCCCTTAACAGGTCCGGCGGTATGGCACCCGGCTCGGAAAAGGAGTTAAACAGGCGGGTAAGAATAGGAGCTACAACCGTGCAAAAGGTTTTATAAAACAGGGACGTGTAACCGTCCGGGCCCGGGGCTTTCCCATGTTTGAGCCTGGCTTTCGCGGATATCACCTCCCCCACATGAATGCTTCGCTCGAGGTATTCCGCCTGCGCTGAGTCCAGCGCCGGAAGGGCCACTGACTCCAAATAATCAGTTGCATTCTGCGACAAGGGGGGTTCCCCTGTGTAAAGCGCCTCATAAAAACTACAGAACGTTTCTGCCACAGCCGCGTCATCAGAGACCGCCACCCCATCAGAACCAAGCAGTTCCATCACCACGTTACGCTGATGCGCGATTCGGAGCCTATTCGCCAAGAGTTTGCCACACCTATCCCCACCCGTGTAAAACGCGTGTTTTAGACGCAGCGCCGCGTATTCCGCCCTGTCCATGTCCAACGCCGACAGGAGCTTCCTGGCAGCTTTCAACTGTTTCCACACCCTAGGAGCTCCGGTACGGCGATGGACCTGTTCCAATTCTCAGACCTGGGAAGTCAGCTCCTCCCTCTTACGCTGTCTCTCCCTGTTTTCTGCTGAGGAGATGGAAATGAACTCCCCCCCCTTAGAACCGCCTTCAATGCCGCCCACTGAGTCGCTAGCGAGGTGTCCGAGTTATCGTTGTGTGCCTGGTATTCCCGGATCGCTTCCTCAATGTGCTTCACAACCGTTTTTTTATGCAGGAGGGTGTCTCTAAGACGCCACACCCCACGAGAGGGGGAGGCCGTCGGAAGCGCAAATGTGCCTACGACCGGCGCATGATCAGACAACGACAGGACCCCAATGTCCACCGCCGTAGCGGCGGCACACATCGGTCCGCTGACCAATAAGTGGTCCAGCCGTGCATAAGTCCGGTGTGCATGTGAATAATAAGAATAGTCCCTACTCGTGGGGTGGAGGGTGTGCCAAAGATCATGCAGGTCCAAATCAGTGATTCGAGCCTTCCCAGCCTGTGAGAGTTCCCCAGTCTGCGGGTATCGCTGCGCGGACCTGTTGAGTGTGGAGTCAAAAACTATATTCAAATCACCCCCTAAAATGATATGCCTATCAGGGGAGGCAGTCACGTCCACCAGCGCCGAGTCTAGAAAGCGCTCCTGGTGGTCATTCGGGCTATATAAAGAGCCAATAGTGAACGTTGTGTCCCCCAGCCTGAGGCGGTACGCTAATAGCCTCCCCTTCTGTTCTGCAAATTTGTACAGCACCTCCCCCCCTGAAGGAACTCGCTATCAAAATGGCCACTCCTGCGGTCTTAGATGCAGCAGAGGAGAAAAACTGAGTTGGAAACTTGTTAGAGCGCATCCTATGACAATCCCGTGGTAGTAAATGGGTCTCCTGCAGGAGGCATATATCTGCCTGTGTCCCCTCCAGCAAAGATAAGATTGCCCTTCGCTTTACTGGGTTGTTCAGACCCTTAACATTAAGGGTCACTACTTTCAGTGTCGACATATCCCCAAGTGACTGTAAGTGCCAGCCGCGGGCAGTCAATCAGCGGGGGAGGGGCATGGGACAGCAGTGCAGGACAAGCAAAATAAGACAAAGCAATGACATTTGAGATACTGGACGGTACCCCCTCTACCCCTAAACAACCACCAACCCCCTCCAAAACAAACCCGTGGCAACTAGCCAACTCCCCACCCATGCCCCAACAACCCATTGTCCCAGCCATGTCCCAAAACGGACAAGTCCGTGGAAAGTACAAAAAGTGGACGTCCGGCCACTCGTTCTTCCCGCCTCTCCCCCGACCCCCCTTCCAACCCCCAAACCTGTCGTTGCAGAAGCTATGTCCATCTCCCCCCGGAGTGAATCTACGCCGTCATGGCGACTCCGTTCGTGGCGGCCGAGTCCCTGGCCGCTTCCCTCAGGGCGTTGGCCATTTCTGCCCTGATGGTGGGTGAGTCCGGCCTTCCAGCACTAGCCGTCGATCTCCGCCTCGCCGATCGCCGTCGCCCTCCTCGATCAGGACGCCTCCAACCCGGTGTCGCTTCACTCTCTTCCGTGGCCGTGAGGCCCAGGACACCACAGACATCTTGCAAGGAACGCAGTTGGTGCAGCACGCCATTCCAGCGGAATATTAGGCAAAAGGGATGTCCCCAAGAGTACGGTGTCTCATTCTCTCTCAGGAAATCCGTCGCAATTTTGAAGGACCTGCGCTTCTGTAGCGTGATGGCAGACAGGTCCTGAAACAACACCACAGGCCGTTCGCGGAAGGTCAGCGGCTGTTTCTTGCGGGCCTCAGCCATTATGCGTTCCTTCACTGGGAAATCCGGGAGGTAGGCCAAAATGTCCGGTGGAGGTGCCGTCGACTGCCGCTGTCGGCCGACCCTATGGGCCCTGTCGATTCGGATCGGGAAGTCCGCGGGCTCACCCAGGATCTCCCTGAACATGTCCTTCAGGTAGCCCGTCAAATCAGTTCCTTCTTCTGCGGACTGTACACCTCGGACTCGAATGTTATTTCTTCTCGACCTGTTCTCCAGGTCTTCATTGTGTGCCTGAAGTTCGACATGCTGCTCCCTGAGACGGAGAGCGTCTTGCTGTAAATGGACAATCTCCTCGTCCCTCCGTTGAGCCGCTGCCTCTACCGTCTCCATCCGCTCACCCAGGCCCTCCACCTCCCTGCGGACCTCTCGTACTTCGCTGGCCACCTCCTACTTCAGTGTCTGAAAGTCAGCCTTAAGCGAGCTGAACAGATCTTCCATGAAGGATCTTGTGACGGGGGGCTCACCCCCGGCCGGTTCCGCTGCGGTTCTGGAAGAGCTTGGGGACGGTTGCGCCCTGTCGCGTTGTTGCTGGGCTCTGCTGAGCCTGTCCGGCAGGGTGCGGTCCCCCTTCTTCGGTCCCCGGTTCCCCGACATTCGTGCACTATAGACTGCCGCACTCTACTCAATCAGATATGCGATCCCGAGCCACTGGCAGCAGGTCCCGGCGTCGTTGAGTCCCCAACGACTGGCAGAGCACCACCGAGGGGAGCGTCCGTTGCAGTAGGGCCACTACGTGTCCTGCACCACTGAGGACAAAATGGCGGGCCAGCTCCGCCGCGGAGGTCGACTCGCACTCCAACGAAAGTTCAAGTCGCTGACCACTACAAGGGCGACCCAGACCGCAGCATCCCCTAGGACGAAAGGTCTGTGCAGGGCCAGGGGTGTAGGAGCTGTACCCAGACGGCACTGTAGGAGGTCCTCGTCACCGTTGCCGTGAAGATAAGATGGCGGCTGGGCGTAGCCGGGCAGACCCTCCGAGCCCGATGGTGCCGCCAAGGCTGTGCAAAGAGTCAGTGCCCCAGAAATGAGCCCCCTCCGGGCTCGCTGAGACGAAGAAGAGTCAAATGACCTGGCCCCCACTCCTGAGCACTGTCCCAAACTGGCGACGGGGCCGGGGCTCACGCAGTGTATCAAGCTACCGCCGCAGATCCAAGTGCCTCCACGGTCAGACAATAGGCATCCCCTTTCTCGGCACCTCGTGGTAGCTACCCATCCAGCGTACCAGACAGGGCACAGTCCGATGTGAGTATGCAAGCGAACTCCGTGCCAGGCCACCAGACACTGGCGCCAGGGTCCACTCAGGCCTCCCGGCCGGCGCTCCGCTCCACTCCGCTTCCGTGGCGCTCCGCAGCTAGCTTATCGGCCCCTGAGCGTGCCTCAGCCGAAGCGTTCGGGGCCAAAGTTGTGCACCGATGTGTGCCCCAAGGTCTCCGC
This sequence comes from Lissotriton vulgaris, assembly GCF_964263255.1. Classification (NCBI taxonomy): domain Eukaryota; kingdom Metazoa; phylum Chordata; class Amphibia; order Caudata; family Salamandridae; genus Lissotriton; species Lissotriton vulgaris. The sequence continues at coordinate 1,647,978,817 of NC_141694.1, forward strand.
CACCCTTCCCACGGCCGCTGAGCTCCAGCGGGGGGAGAAAAGCTGTCGAAAAAGGGCTCGGGCCTAGTCGGGCCGGAGGAGCTGCGGGAAGAAGCATCCGCTCACCCCGCCATCTTGGCCACGCCCCTCTGTTTCGCCTTTAAAAGGAATTGGCTGACCTTTTTGATTTTGGCACCTTATTTTGTTGAATCTTAACCACACTAGTAAACAAAAAAAAGCCAAAATAGCCAACCCGTGCGCAAATATGTATACGTGTGTATGCATCACCACACAAAATACCAACAACACAAAATGGGATGGGATGCTAGTCCATCCAGGTATCGGGGCATTCCTCCATCCCTAAAGCTCCAACTGGCAAGCAAGAGGAAATTTTGATTCTTTTGGGTGAAAGTTTGACCTTTTGGTTGGCAGAAAGAGGCTTAATCCCCTATTCAGCCTTCCTAAGGTGGCAGAAAGTCTGCCTTGTGCCCAGGAGGGCTGCAGGGCACTCCCATGAAAGGCCGCAACTCATACTGTTTCTCACTGCTTCTCCCTGATGGTCTAATGGACTTTCTGAACCCCCCCTCCTCTGGGTCAGGCAGATTGGTGGTAAGCATTCCAATTGTCTCCCCTGAGGGGGCCAGGAGCCAACAATAGCACAAGGTGAAAAAGTGAGAAAAGGAATGGGAAGAGACACTTGGCCATCTTCGGTTTAGGCCTCGGGCAACAGTGAGTATTTCTGCCCTGGGGGGGGGGGGGAGGGGCATAAGAAGAGGGTGGTTACCCCCTTTCTGCCATCTCATATGTAAAAGCTACACCCAAAGTAATCCAAACTTCCTCTCATTTGCCATGGTTAATGGCTGCAGCTTTCAGGCTCTGGGGTCAGCCAGCAACAGGGAACCCTATGAACCCTGCGAATTTCTGAAACCTAGAGACGCAGAGGAAGTCACAGCAGTGTGATCTGCATAGAATCCATGAAGTTTTCTGCCCCCGAATGTCCTGAGCGTATCAAATTAAGGGTCCGAAACAGATTATTTCCCATATTTATGAGACAGAAAATGTGGGCATTTCCAACCAATGGGCAAAATCTTACCAAAGGCATTCTCGCTTCTTCTAATTGAAACACTGTCTCCCTTATGAGGGTGGACCTAAAACACATCAGAGGAGTGAACCAAAAGTGTAACCATGTGAAGATCTCTTTAATACAACACTGACATCGCATAGTCTATGTTTTGACTGTTTCTGCTGCAGGCGATACGGCCACTCAGAGAAGAAGGGTATCATTTTTATTGGCAGGAGTGTCAGAATGCTGGGTATTAGTAATGTTGTGGATCTCTGCAGATTCCAGACCTATCTCTCACAGAAATACATGGAAAAACTGATTTTAACCAAAGTATGATGTTTGCAAAGCATTTGATGTAAGAGAATGTAGTGGGAGCAATGCAAGTCTCAACCCGGTGAACTCCTCTGGCTGTCCTGTTTTGATAAATGTCTGCGATGGGTTGGTTTCTTTGGGTGCTGGCAGGGCCAGGCTCAAATACTGCAATAACCCACACTGTCAGATTGAGTGAATGTGAAAGGATAGTTCCTTGTTGGGTTGTTGTGCCATTGGTGTCGCAGGCGATAGGCCCACCCACATAAGTTGGGTTCTGTTTTAATCAGGAAAAGTGTGGGGGCATAAAATAGTAGAACATAAGTAATTATCAACAGAATTTCTTCCCATTTTTGGCTTTCAATTGTAAGCCAGTGTGCAATAAATTTCAAATTTTGCCAAATTCCCCTTGATCACATGATGTTTTGGATGACACCAAATATAGTTTTGTACAAATAACCAATGTTTCTAAATTCATTAACACGGGCACATTGTAAAAAATGCATGTTTCATTCATACCCATTTTTAATTTATTAGATTTTACTATATGAATTGATGCATGATATATAAACAGTGAAAAGTCTGAATTAACTGCAGCTCAGTTGATAACTCTTGGACTTGTGTGCTTTTGGACATCCAACAAACACTATAGATTGCTGCAACTAGGACAATTTGGCAGATGTAACAGTTTATTATTTTTGTTAATTGGCCAGCAGGGTAAAACATTATAGATGAAAACATTGTCATCTATTTAAATATTTTCATGTTTATTTTCATACATTTTTGACTTCACTGATAGTTTCTTTACGAAAACCATGAACCATCTACACAAATGACTGCTTTCTGATTTCTGCCTAATTTTCCCTTGTCGGTTCACCATGGGGATTATACACTGCCATTAGGAAGAAACCACAAAAATAAGAAAAATTGACTACCCGTTAGCAGTTTCGTCTGGTCACATTTGAAAGTGGTGGGGTGTAAAAGTTGAGTATGAGTTTTACATAGCGAGTAAGCGATATACCGGGGATAGGGGATGAGCGGTCCCCCTCCCCCTGAGACAATTTTGGAAAAAAAACAACAAATGGAGCATTTCAAAGCAAATTTTAATAAAGAATTTAGTGAAGAAGCAAGAAGGTGTATGAAGCACTTGTGAATTGTGTGTTACCAAAGAAACAAGAAGCTGTATTGGTTTTTAAAAGGGCCCTTTCAGAGTTTTCGGAGTTCTACCGGACTAGCAAATCCGGCAGGTATAAGAATTTGCTTTTATTGTATCAGGAATTGAGATACCTTGGACAATGCATCTGAAGTATGTCATAACTAGTAGTGCTGGAAGAGTTTTCAGAGAGGGAATGTTGGCATCAACATTACATCATAAAAGTCACTGGGACAGTGGAAGGTTTAAGTGTTGCACATAGAATAAGTGTAGCAAATGAGCCATGCCTGCTCAGTAGGAGAGTGACAGAGAAGAGGTATGAGCTCAGTTGCACAACTTGGAGCATACAGCTCCAAATATATGACAAAAGTATGGTGTAATGTCCTTCCACTTACGAAGAATACATTTTCCATTGAAATAGACTTGCATAATTCAGTTTTTACTTGAAAACAAATATGGTGTACAATCGCTAATGTGGAAATCTGGTTGCAAAGCATATTTACCAAGTGTTCTGATTTGTTTGATCCTAATAAAATCTTCGTTTCCGTCGCACTTAGGAATTGCCAAAAAACGAATGTCTCATTTATACTTTCCTTGCACCTGCTCTATTTTGAAATATTGATATAGTTCCCGTTTAAGTATTTAAATGTTGTTGTGTGTTACAAAAACATTTGACGTTCTACAGTTTCCGTTCATGCTCCCTGGACCCCAGAAAGCTAGTCACTTGGTTCGCATTATAAAACCACAATCAATGTTAAAATAATAAGAAGCAGCTTGTCAGGAGAATTCGCCTGACAAGCGACTCTGCCTTTGAATGGACAACAAATGTAGTGTGATAAAACAAATCTCTTTCGCAGGCCCAATCCATAACCAACCAATAGCCAGGATGAGGAGAGCATCTTTTCGATGGACCTGGACCTGGGGACATAATGACTTCACATTGCATGTGGATACATATACACTGCGGTCTAACGTTTACTTGGCGTGCTTCTGCCACAGTGTGGTGATGCTGCAAAAACCACACATGTTCCCAGCACCCTTGAAAGCAGTGTGTATGGCAGGATCCCAACAGCCGCCGCAATAATCAATGCAATGCCTGAGTTTGCTGGAGTTGAGTTTAAATCTTATTTCCGAGCACCCAATAGGTGAATCCGGCAGAGGATGCTAGTGGGCGTCCGAGCTTAGGAGCCACCAACCACGAGGCACTGCCCAAGTTGAACACAGAGTAAATGACTTCTAAAGTGAAAGTTGGGTCGATTCTTGCAATGTGCTGCAATCCCTCCAGGTCTGCTTAATAGGCTTTGAGTGATAAGCCAAAGTTCCGGCTAGATGTGGGGCTTGATAGGGCCATGGGAATGTCTGGCTATGCTTTGAACTCTAAGGCCAAACATTATTTGGCTCATTACATTGGCAGATGCACAGACTTTTACAGTGGCTTATTTTTCGTCATGAGGAGGCAAGAATGGAACCTGGACTGAATAGGAGCCCTAGGTTCTGTTACGTCATGAGTCTGCACAGCCAGCCAATGGGAAACATGCACTACTTCTTATATTTCTGCCTTTTTAGAACTACAATATTAGCACAACTGAAACTACCTGCTCCTTTAAATATGGATAATTCTGGCCTCTGTCTCACTGGATGCTGTGATGGCGCAGAGTCCGGCACTGTACAGGTCTAGTCTTGATCGGACTCAACCACCAGTCCTGCACTTGCTCAGAGGGTGGGTCTGCCTGCAGGGCTCGAAAAAAGCGACTGCTGTTCTCTCTGCCTTACCCTCATGCTCAATACCTTCATTGGCACTTGTGCATAAGTAGGAAAAGCAGCACCTTCATGTGACCTGACCAGAATGATTGGTCACATCCTTTCATTCCACCCCAAAGGGGCAGGTCAAGAACCAATCCAGGCTTTGCGCTCATGCTTTTTATACTTAACCCCTTGCCTGCTGATGATGGAACCGCTCCGTCACCAGCGTCGGTTGCGCTGTGCTTATGACGGAGCGGTTCCGTCATGGCCCACCCCGCTCAATGGAACGCTCAGCTCAGGCGCGGAATTCGTGCTGCGCAGGCGCTCCGAGCGGGCTATGACGGAACCGCTCCGTCATCAGCACAGCGCCACCGCAGCTGATGACGGAGCGGTTCCATCATCAGCAGGCAAGGGGTTAAAACCACGAGTACAAAGAAAAATATTGCTTTGGGCAGGTGAACATAGCGCTCCAAAGGAGCCCAGTGGGGCTGTGCTGTCCCTCCCTGTTGGTTCCAGGCCTGAAGTGTGCACGTCGGGGTGGCCACAGTCAGAGAGCTGTACAACCGGCAAGTGCAATTCAGCGAATGCTGCTGGCATTTCCAATCAACCACACTGGCCATCACTCCCCGCAGGTCACACAACTAACCTACGGAGCAGCCAGGGGCCCAGGACTTACATTTTAAAATTATTTACTAACGCCGCATAGTGTGGGGAGGCAACACCCACACACCCCAGCGGAGTAGCCATCCCTGCCTATTAGAAAATAGCAACATCTTTGGTAAACAATGTTGTTTTACACAACTCTGCCTGTTCCTGCATGCTGGGAAGAGGGTGATCTCAACACAAATAACCTTTCATTAGTGTCATTCTTTAAAACAAATTTTAAAAAACATAATTTTTAAGATAGATAGATAGATAGATAGATAGATAGATAGATAGATAGATAGATAGATAGATAGATAGATAGATAGATAGATAGATAGATAGATAGATAGATATTGGCTATGCTCTCGATTCCCTCCAACAGAATCCACAAACCCTGGATATCCCAACATGTAGGAAAATAAAGAACACATTTGGTCTGTATACTTTTTGTGGAAAGTTAAGAAGGCTAAAACGCAGAACTGCCCCAAGCATCAAAAACAGGGCTCGGCAATGAGGAAGGGGAAAAGCCTCAATACTGATAAGGTTTAACATACGAGTGCAGAAATGCAGTCCTATGTGCATGGTTGTATAAAAACGTAAATACAAATTTAAGGAATCGTGATCTGCATTTATAGCCACAGTTGTCTCTTTTGCACATTGTATTGTACTTAATGTTAACACTTTATTTACTTTACTTACCTGATGCTTATGTTGTTGTTGTTGTTGTCTGTGTTCCGTGTTCCAGTTCTCCTCTCTGCTGGGAGTTGGAGCTAGAAATCACAAGAGAGAGTTGTGCTGGACATGGGCTTCTCTTATTTGAGAGTAAATTACTTTCCTCGCCTCAACTTTGGAGCAACATCTTTTCTTGACATTTGGAGAGGAGGTGATTGGTCAGGAGCTTATCAGCCGCATCCTGCATATCTGCTAGTCAGATTCCTCGAGACTGGAAGTGTGCTTTTGAAAGGTCTCTAACATCTACTCTCAAGCCTTTTTCACAAGGTGGCAGTGAGTTGTCCATTATTGGAGGCACTTTAAAATGTCATGATGTTTATGTTTAGCTCGTCTCTCTTCGTAACATTTTAAGCAAGGCTGCTCACGAGGGATGTCTTGGGATAGGTGGAACTAGCAAGAATTTGAAACAATATTTTTGGTGGCCTTCAATGGATGCACAGGTCTCTTAATTAGTGACTTCCTGTGACACATGTTTACCATGTGACAAATACTGGAAAATACATCAGACCCCTGTGCACATGGTGCCTCTTCCTGAGGATGTTTGGTGTAAGTTAGCTTTGGATTTTGCGGGTCCATTTGACATGTTGCTGAGTGACAGAAAATATATGCTAGTCTTAATTGATTATTTTTCAAAATGGGTTTATTTTGAGTTTACATCTACACCTACTAGTTAATCAGTGATTACATTTTTCCGCAGCATATTTGAAATTAAAGGTCCCCCAAAATGACTAATCACTGACAATGGTACGCATTTCATATTATTCCAGATGAGAGACTTCATTGCTTCATATCATATTAAACATGTACATGTAGCTTTATATTCACCCACTTCCAATGGCCTGATTGAAAGAATGAACAAGTTTCTACAGGAAGGTATTGAATAGGCTTTAGCGGTTGATGCACCTGTGGAAGATCTTTTTAAAAGAAATTGTGGACGTATTTGTTCACTCCACACAATACAACAGGTATTTCTCTGTTTACGCTATTGTGTAAACGAGACGTAAGATCCAAACTATTTCCAGATTAAGTGAAGAATTTGATCCCTAAAAACAACAAGTGCTTTTGTGATACAAACAAACTGATTGTTAACAGGGTTTCACATCAACAAGCCTTAAGCAAAAAGTATTAAAAAACCAAAAAAGGTTAAAAAAGGTGAGTTGGTACACACATCTCGAGTACAAGTGGTAAGACTTTCTAGAGGCTAAGTTCTGCTTGATAAAAGAGGATGGTGGAGAAAAAGATGTTTGATTGAACTATTGGAACAAGCAATGAAAATTTTGAGCAAAAAAGGAGAATCAGTTGATGATCAGTCTCAGGCTTTGTGGTTGAATAAAAGAAAAAATAGCGTTTCAGCTCCCACTATAAATGATTAATGTTCTCAAACAGCAAAACCATTCCCCGATATTAAAGGAGAATCTCCAGTAGAAGACGATACTTAATCATTTTCATTGAAGGACTCTAGCAGTGCTGATGATCAAACTGCTGCTGATTTGTAGCTGGATTTTATTTTTTTCACTTCAAAATGGTAGAGTATCTCACAATATGCCTGTACCTTCAATGTTCAAATATTTTTATTTGCCTTGAAAAGAAAATAAAGGTTTATCGTTCCATATTTTAGTTTGTACTCACAATTTCATGAGTATGGTATCATTTCAATTTTAAAAAGGGGAAGATGATGTACAGTACTTTATGTTTACACTTTATTTACTTTACTTACCTAATGCTTATGTTGTTGTTTGCTTGAATTCCACGTTCCAGTTCTTCTCTCTTTGGGTTACAACCTAAAGAGCCTGTTGGCAGTTGGAGTTGGAAACCACAGTAGGCGGTGGGCTGACGTGAGCTTCTCGTATTTGAGAATAAACTACTTTCCTCAACTCAACTTTTGGTGCGACATGTTTTCTCAACACACATGTAATGGAAACCTAGGCATAGAAAATAACATTTTTAAGCAGCTCATAAACTTTAGTTCAGTCACCCATCTATGGCTAACACACATTCCCTTGGCTGAGGTAGACCCCAGTAGGCCCTTCTAAATGGTATGCATTCATTATGTTACTTGGTTCCAATCTTTGTGTGCTTTGCAGAGGCTTGCTCTCCCAGGCAAAGAGACACACCAGATTTAAAAATGCGATGTGGCAAAAGGTTGGTTTTCTACACATATTACCATTTTGTACTATTTTATACTGCGATGTGTATATGTGCAAGGATGAGACACGGTAATTTTAAATTCCTATAACGATACGAGTATAGAAAGATTCCAATTATGAGGGATATGGTACAAAGAGAAAAGTAAAAGCACTCCCATAAGAAACTGCCGTATGACTTTTAAACATACTATGTATAATGGTAGTGGGACCAGTGATTTCACAGCGCAAGGATATTTTATTTTCAGTACATGGGACTCCTTCTCATGGCTTTGATTTCTGTACATTAATACGAGTTTTTATGCCATCACAATGCAAAAGCAATCCCTGACAAAGCCAAAAGTTATGGCGCTGCCTGCCTTCCTTTTGGCATTGTCAAAGCTGGATTCGGTTAGTCGTGGCTTTAGTTAAGTTTTATTTTTAAGTAGAATAATTGTTTTGGGTACCAAAATGAACACCATACAATAGTAGCCAAAGACACTAAAGGGAATTACTTTGCAAGCATGCGTCCTCCTTGTTAAAATGCAGAATGGTGTCAACCACAGTGAAATTAGATGATGGCTAAAGTGGGCTGACCCACTGCCATATGTTGCAGAGGGGCGGAAGAAAAATGTGAATGTGTCATATATATATATATATATATATATATATATATATATATATATATATATATATATATATATATATATATATATATATATATATATATATATATATATATATATATATATATATATATATATATATATATATATATATACACACACACATACATATACATACACACATATACATATACACACATATACATACACCCCCCCCCCACACATGCCAAGGAAATGCAGATCAAATGAAAAGATCAACACAATCCCAATCTGTCAGTTCAGCAGGTTTATTTTCGATACAGCACAAAAGGACAACGCGTTTCGACCACGTCCGTAGTCTTGGTCATATATGTATAAAATAGGCACTGAATGCCAAACAATGGTTGCGCTATATAGACAACGTTTTCTTTGTGTGGAATGGATCAGAAAGTGAACTGAATCTATTTATTGATTTTATTCATGTCAACAATGTGAACCTGCGCTTTACCAGACACTACAGCCAATCCCAGATTGATTTCCTGGATCTAAGACTCAGCATAGAAGGAGGGAGAATCAGTACCAATCTCTTCCGAAAGGCCACAGCAGGGAACTCCATCTCACACTCCAACAGTGCACATCCTACTAGTTTCAGATAGGGTATGCCCTACAGCGAGTTCCTCAGAGCAAAAAGAAACTGCAGCTCGGAGGGGGCATACAAACAGACTGTTAGTGAAATGAAACTCAGATTTAAGGAAAGAGGATACTCTAGCAAGGCATTGCATCAAGCAGAGAAAAGAGTAGAAACTAAAGACAGGGAGCAGGCACTCCAGAGGTAACCCCACCCCCACAAATGATACACAAGGACAAAACACCAAAAAAATTAGATTTATCACGAAATGTTGTAGCCATTCCAACCAGATCCGCAACATCCTCAGAAACAGGTGGGACATTCTCAGGCAAGACCCTATTCTAAGAAATGAGTGGCATATGAAAGAAATGAGTCCCTAAGAAACATGCTGGTACAAAGCCACTTCCAGAGCAAAAAGCCGAAATGGTTTCAACTAACCAAGGGCTTTCACAAATGCGGGAACTGCAAGGCGTGCAAACACAGCTCCAATGTCAGGGAGTTCACCTTAGAGAGAACTAAAACCAAATGGAAAATACCTACTCTTTTTAACTGCAACACAGAGTATGTAATTTACGTGATCACATGCCCTTGCGGCTTATGGTACATTGGTTCAACTACATTTGCTGTGAAAAAACGCATCCTTGAGCACTGGCGAGCCATCACTAATAGAGACAACAGCTACAGCCCAGCCAGGCATTTTGCTAGGGAACATGATGACCAAAGCAAAGTTCTTTGCCCTGGACAGTATCAGCGTGAATCCTAGAGGTGGCAATCGTTTAGCGGCACTCAGAAAGCGCGAATCGCGCTTTATATTGCAGGCAGGCACCAAATTTCCTTTTGGCATGAATCAGGATGAGGAGATGTACAGTCACCGGTAGAATACCTATTTGCCTAGTACATATATACTTTTCATGTATCGCATGTAACTAACCGATTTCTCCCTCACTTCTTTCTTTTAATCAAACACACCCCTCACCTCTCCCTCAATGCACATCATTTTAAACCTAGGTACTGTTTCCAAACTAGCATACTATGAACTTTGATTTATTTTATAAATATGTTCCTAAGCACTAACGGTCTGTCTCTAAATTCCGCAGGATTATGCCATTCACAGGGGCTGCGCAATCTCCCCATTCTTGGCAAGCGTAAGAGCACCGGAGTCGTGGACACCTGTCCAAACTCTTAGTCACCGCAACAAATTAAGACACCCAGGTACTACACCGGCACTAAAAGGTACTATACCTGAACTGTTGTGCACCCCCACTGATGCAAACAACCGATGGAACCACTCAGGATTGTGAATAAACAATGTTATTTGAAAAAATGTACTACACATATGAACAAAGCGAAACAGCACCTTTTTCTTTTAAACAGTCGAATGTCATGACAATTGTTAAATGTGTGATGTAACACTTTACTACGTTTTGACATAAAATGTACTGTACCTTTAAGCTAAAAATGTCCTTTTCAAAGCGGTTAACAAAAGAAAGCTTTTTCACTAGGGCTATGACTATGCACTGGAGCACCTATATATATGTAAATGTAAATGTAAATGTATTTGAGCTTATATAGCGCACAGCTACCCGCAGTGGGTTTCCCGGCGCTTGCTTAGGGAACCCGTCCTGGTATTCCCCTGTGAGATAACCCTGGCAGGGTATCCACAAGGTGAAAGCCAGGCATCCCGCCGCGAGGGGCCGTTGTGGAGATTAAGCAAGCTATTGCCCAGAGTCGCAGAGTGTGAACCCGTGAGTCGAGAAGGCGCCGGAGCGAGAATTATCGAGTCCGTGGAATTTTTAGCCCAAGACCCGCCGAGGCGGGGAATTGAACCCTGGTCCAGGGCCGATCTCAGCTTCCGGGTCTGCTGCCTCTAACCCCTGAGCCACACTTCTCCACACTGCACTCGGAGATGTAGGTCATGTGACCAAGACCACGGGCGTGGATGAAACGCGTCGTCCTATCTGCCAAAAAATAAAGACTTACTTGCTACAACTGCTGTGGGCTCGCCTGAATTCCTTGTTTCTGGAATCCTTGGATCGGAATATAATATATATATATATATATATATATATATATATATATATATATATATATATATATACACATATATATATATATATACACACACACATATACATATATATATATATATATATATATATATATATATATATATATATATATATATATATATATATATATATATATTCACTGAAAAAACCATAGGTTATAGACCATATATAGTTAGGAATTAGCATTTACAAAACCTTGAAAATTCACTGAAAAAACCATAGGTTATAGACCATATATAGTTAGGAATTCGCATTTACAAAACCTTATTTTACTCACATAAAACCATTGAAATTCCATATATAGTTAGTTGCACTAACTATATATCGCGCACCCGCAATCCACTGCTGATGATGTCACATATTACATCATTCATGACATGGTCGGTGACATCACTGATGACATCACTGATGACATCTCATTTGACATTACTGATCACATCACTGATGATATCATTCATGTGATAATACGATGAACCTCTTCAGACTCTAATATAACCTTAGATACAATCAGTGTAAACAGACACTCACAGACTGTCACTCATCCATGGAGTTACTCACACACCTAGTCAGTCATGCAAAGAATCAATCACACCTCCATTTCCTCAACTATACAGTTATACAAACTTTACTTATTCAAACATATACTAACACATATTTACTCTCTTATACAATCCCTGATACAAGTTCACAATGATCCATACAGCCACTCACACATTCACTGGCTCTTATGCACAGTTATTTATATATGTCAACTCTCACATGTACTGTGTTTTACATATGTACTTACTTTGACATGTAGCACTGAGATATCCATTCACTCACCAATACACTCATGCACACAGTCAACCGCCCATACAGCTGTTTCCACATGCACTTTTGAAACCATACATCTAGTGAATCAACTGCTCACACATCTATGCACAGAGTCATACACCTCCCAGCCACCCACACACACACTCAGTCTCCCATACAAATACTTGGGCAACCAATCAATAACCCATATAGTTACTCATATAGCTACTGATCAACACATGCAGCAGTTTACAGAACAACAGACATAATGATGCACAAATTAAGACAGTTTAGTCACTAACCCATGCACTCAGTGAGACACATTTAATCACTCACTCATACAGTCAGTCATGCACCTACTAAATCCTTCATCAAGACACTTATACATCCACTCATTCTTCAATATGTAAGACATATTTTAACTTTACAGAAACATACAGTCACTGGATGTTGTCATCAGTGATGTCATCAGTGATGTCACTGACCATGTCATGAATGATGTAATATGTGACATCATCAGCAGTGGATTGCGGGTGCGCGATATATAGTTAGTGCAAATAACTATATATGGAATTTCAATGGTTTTGTGTGAGTAAAATAAGGTTTTGTAAATGCGAATTCCTAACTATATATGGTCTATAACCTATGGTTTTTTCAGTGAATTTTCAAGGTTTTGTAAATGCTAATTCCTAACTATATATGGTCTATAACCTATGGTTTTTTTCAGTGAATTTTCAAGGTTTTGTAAATTCAAATTCCTAACTATATATGGTCTATAGCCTATGGTTTTTTCAGTGAATATATATATATATTGAGGTAATATAAATTTTGTGATCAATTGTGTCCCCTATCTTAGACCCCAACGACTCCGTGTACACGCTACAAGTACATGTATGTTCCCTCCCCTTCAAGCTATGAAGACGCAAATACATTTGCGTCCAACGTGAACATGTCCTCTTTCAGATCCACCATGAATGGGTCAAATAGTCCGTTCCTAAATATGCCATGCCAACGTCTTTATGTAATGTACTTTACACGTTTTTCAGCTCTGGCGAAGTAGGCCCTGAATTTCTGCCATCGAGCCTTTTCCTGCCTTCTTACTCTGAATCTCAAACCTGGGCTTTGCATCTGTACCCGTGACCTCTGCCTCACTCCCTGTGCGGCTAACGGTGCTTGGCTCAGCCTGTTGCCTGCCAAGACTGTATTCAACCTTCGAATTATCTGCTCCACTCCTCGAAAATACATTCCTGTCTAGTAGTTTCATGTCAACATCCTTCCAGCTGCAGAGCAAAGGGCTTGGCCTCACTGTCTCTCTGCAAGTAATTCATGCCTCTGTTTCCATGGTAGGCCCATGCCCTCCCTCGCACCCCTCGCATCTCATGCAGACACGTAGACGCTCATACACGCACTCACAGTCAGTATAGAATAGCCTCTTGTCCGAGAGACCTTTTCCTTCCAGATAATACAGTTCCTTAAACATGAGATATTAGATACGATTTGGGATTAGGTTGATCTGACATCCAGACATCTGTCTCCACTTGAGGGCTAAATGTCAAGTTCCCCTTCTCCCCTCAAGTTACACGTACATTACACGTCATACTGCTGCGCGCGCATCTCTGCCATGTATTTTTGCTGACACTGCCGGATTCACTCATGGATCCGCCTACTTGTGACATCATGTTTAATGACGTTCTTGTTCACGCCTTCGTGCACGCCTATTGTAACGCCTTTTTGTATTACGTACATGTACTCTTATCTCTCTTCTCAGCTGTTACGCCTCCTGCATATGCCTTTACTGTAATGCATTGACTATATATATGAATGCCTGTCAATAATGTATTGTCGCATACTTGCATACCCGCATATTACCATTGACTCTGTCAGTCTGTCCCCTTCCCGAACCTATGTGGTGACGGAACGGTATGCCACCTTGGCTCGAGCCAATATGCTAATCACCCAATTCCTTTTATAGGAATAAAACCCTTTTTGAGAAACCTCAAATATCACGGATTTTGCCTCTTATTTATTATGAGTTATTCTTATTGATTTTACCGCATAGAAATTCAGTACCAGGTAATTAATTTTACCACATAATTGGCGCCCGAACAGGGACCCCCTCCCCCCTCTCACGCGCCGGAGGTGCTTTGCAGGCTTAGTCCCCTGCCACAGCCGGACGGAAACTACGCGTACCCGCAGGATTTCCTGTATCTCCCTCAGGCCAACGGAGGTGACTGAGGCCGCGATCGACACCCAGACGAGGCGGTGAGAGGTGCGGAGGATCCCGACCAGAGCCTAGCTGAGAGAGCAAGATCCGAGGTATACGGAGGCCCACCAGGTTCCGAAGTTCCGTAGTATCTGCGTCACGAGTCGAGTCCGAATCCAGTCCGAATCCAGTCGAGTCCAGTCCAGGGTTTCCGAGGCCTTCTGTTTCCGTGCTTCCCGGTGAGTACCGTTGCTGGGGACGCATCTAGACGTGCACATTAGTTTGTGCCGGTCAAGACAGGTTTGGGTACACAGACCTGGTCTGCACTGTTTTAGACAGTGTATCTGTACTGTTTAGCAGTATATCCAGTCTGCACTGTTGAGCAGTGTATCTAGTATTATGCAGTTAGCAAGTTACATTCTAATTGTGATTGTTCATCTCAAAATGTTTTAATGTGTCTCAAAATGTCGTGGTATGAGTGATTGTTCGATCGTCATTATTGTGATTATTGTGTTCATTGTATTCATATCTGAGTAAGCACTAAGTAGCCAGATTTTCAAGATGCCGTTGTTCTCCAAATTAAGACAGATAAAGACTAGAAAAGGGATACTCGAGGAAGCTGTTCCCATTCCACCTAGGGACACTCCAGGGTACTTTATGTACCACAAGCACGGCCTAGATGCCGTTCTATTTCTCGATTTATGGGTGGACTACACTAAAGACCTAGCAGAGAATCAGAGGTGGCCCGCTGCAGGGACATGGGATTCAGAGTGCATTATAAGAGTAGAAGAAGCATTACGAAAAAAGAAAGCCAGACAGTCACAGAAAGATGCCATCGAATTATGGCGTAAAGAATCGCATAGGCGTACAGAAAAAGCACTTAGAAAAGAAGAGAAAAGGAGAGAGGATTCAGACAAGGCCCAAGAAAACGTGTTAGTTGAGGAAGGTATCCGAGTAAAAATAGAACAAGTAGACAGACAACTAAACACCCTTAGGAATGGTATGTATCCTCTCCTGGCCGAAGGTTTACCTAAAGCCACTCCTGAAGTACCAAAAGATCTACCACCTCCCATGCTCCCGACTAAAATGCATCCCAAAACCGCGAAGGACATTTTCCTTTCTTCCTATCTAGATGATGTAGCGCCCGCATACGCTAATACCGCACCGCCGCGTACACCCCCTCCTGGCGGCGCCCGACCCCGAGACAATCAGCTCCTACCCCCGCAACAAGCTACTCCTCCACCTCTTCCTCCCGTTCCGAATGTCCCTCCTGGTCTTCCTCCCGTTCTTCCAGCTCTTCCCGCACCCATTCCTCCCACCTTACATCCGAACAACCCCTTCGGAGGCAGTGCCTCAAGGGGCGCGTCCGGAGGAGCAATAGGTTTCCAGACACCTCCACAAGTACATAGATTGACTTACAGGGATCTAGCACAACAGCGTACACCTCGATCAGCCGATTTCGATATAATAAAAGACCGTCTCGGGGATTGTAGATATGATCCAGTACCCGGTAGAAATGATGAAAGATTAATACTAGCATCAGTACGACTAAGACGAGTCACCAACTTTTTGTTGACCCTACCCGGAATGGTTGAACATCTAGACCGAATATACCATTTTGTTCAAACAGGGCAGGGACCTGAAAGTATTAAGGAAGCCATGGCTCACCAGAAAGTTGACATTCAAGCCAAGATATTACGGTTTTTTATAAACTGCTTAATAAGAGAACAAGATAGGCCGGGGATGGACCCGGAGGAAATGAAAGCACTTCATAGATGGGGTCAGAATATAGCAGACGGGAACCATGATAAACAGAATTGTATAAAAAACATGTATCAAAGAATCAGAAGCGTAGTAATAAAAATACATGAAACAAGACCGATAGAACCAGAAAATGAATCAGACAAGTTTGAGTCCTCAGAAGAGGAGCCATCAGAAGAAGCTACAGGACAAACACAATTACCAGTTAGAGAAACGATAGCATATGTAGGTAAAGGAAGACCCTTTAATAATTCAATGCGCCCAGTGCGTCCAGAAAGTAAAATTTTTTTCAAGAAGCCATGTGTAATCCAAGAACTCCTGAACACTTATTTCAAGCTACTGATAACAGACTTCGAGAACGAATGGGGTACCATGTACTAGATTCTATGGATGAACAAGAATTAGCGAGGTCAGCAGTACAATGGGCTGACAGTCCCGAGAAATATAGTGATGATGCGTTAGCACACACATTTTTGAACATGACACCAAGTGAGCAGCGTTTAGCTGGTACATACATGATACAACACCTACTTCTATTGTATAGGAGCCAACATTCCGATCCAGGCCCCCTGCCTGATATATTAGCAGAACTACTCATGAATAAATGGAGAGGTCTAGGTACCGATCTAATTAAAGTAATTCTAGAACAGCGGCACAGATATAGTGCCTTCCTATGTCCACAATCTGATTCAGCACACTCCATGGAAAGAAAAATGTATTACCTGGATAGACAGAATCCGTTGCGAGAAGTGCACCCAGTTCAGAATGCCGACAATACACTTAGACGTGTGTTTGTGTTCACACCCATAACCAAAATAGAATTATTGGAAATGAAAAAACTAGTACCTAGCCATGATAAAGATCCCGCAGGTTTCCACCGTGAATTAAAGGACATGTTACTCATGGGTGACTATACTTATCCCGACATTATGAAGATATTGAAAGTACTACTGCCTCCTGGTATTTATGAGAAACTTAAAGAAAAAGAATGGGAAGTGGGAAGTGGGAAATGCCAAGATTGATTGGACTGCATTAGAAAACGAAGAAAATACTAGAATTCCAGGCCAAGGGCTCGGGGATAAGGTTAAAGCATTACCAGGGTTGTTAGTGCAAGTGTTGCCACGTTTATTAAGTACGAAAAAGGAAGATTGGGGTGCAATCTCAGCTTGTAAACAGAAACCCGATGAAGACACTAGTGATTTTTATACTCGATTTGAGAAATGTTTTGGTATTAATAGCGGCCTGAAACCTAGTAGCGAGTCCTATCCACACCTTTTTGTAACGAAATTAGTCGAGAATTCACTGCCCCAGGTTAAGAACAGAGTATTGAAAGTCGAAAGCACTTGGCAAGCTAACACCCCTTCACAAATGTTACAAATGTTACAGTACCACCAGAATAGAATTAGGGAAGAACAAGAACATGAACAAAGACGTATGAAAGACACGAAAATGAAAATGTTAGTTGCCCAGTCAGTTCCTGCTGATGGTCACAAAAAGGGTGCGACCCAGCCTAGTAATTCGACGGCTCCTGTTAAAGGGACATGTAACTATTGTAAACAGCCAGGTCATTATGTAAACGATTGTGCAGTTCTGAAACACAATATCTCCACGGGTAAGACCAAGGAGAGACCGCGCGTACCTAGACAAGATCAGGTCCAGCAACAAGCACCACAGAATATACAACATATTCCGCCTATGCCAGCTTCATCACAAACTGTAGCAGTGCCACAGCAACAGCCTATTACTGCAACACAGAACACGACACAACAGATGTACCAGTATGCACAGAATGACTACCCTGATTATCAGCGGTACACATGAAACAGCCTAGAGAGGGAGTTTGGCTTGCCCCTTATTGAAGTTCCTGTAGATCAAGAGGGTCCTTATGTACACAGTCAAGTGTTAGGAAAAGACAAAGTTTTTAATTGACACAGGGGCAAGCAGGACCACGATCAGTCACAATGAGGTTCCAGGGGCACCCCTCTCAGGCTCACAGAATGTTTCCCTTGGATTTTCAGGAAAGCCCATTATTAATGAAGTATCACAGCCACTTCCACTTGCAGTTGGTCCTTTGACACGGACTACGGATTTATTGCTTACAAAATCATGTCCAGAAAACCTATTAGGTATAAAGACACTGAAAGCTCTAGGAGCTATAATATGCTGTTATCCGGAAGGAGTACGATTATTCTTGCGAGATTTTAAAGGCCATTATGTATTAAGAGACATGGATCCCCGGTTACAGAGTGTACCTGCACACTTGTGGGCGAAAGGCCCCACTGATGTAGGTTGTATGCACATTACACCATATCGAGTCACACTCAAAGCAGGAGTGGTATTACCACGAATTCGACAATACAAGTTACCTCCAGATGCTGTAGTGGCTTTGCTGAGAATCATTGACGAGCTCATTGCACAAGGAGTGGTCGTGGAAACCGACTCCAATGTATGTAATTCTCCTATCATCCCAGTTCTTAAACGAACTGATCCAAATGCACCACCTGTTTATCGATTAGTTATTGATCTGCGCGAATTGAATAAATGCATTGTACCACAGTATCCTGTGGTTCCAGATATCTCGTCATTACTGACAGCTATTGATTCAGAAGCGACGTTCTTTACTGTAATTGACCTCAAGAACGCCTTCTTTAGCGTCCCAATTGATCCAGAAAGCCAATACTTGTTCGGATTCAGTTTAAATGGACGAAGTTTCAAATTTTCACGCGCACCTCAAGGATTCACAGAAAGCCCCAGCATCTATAGCCAAGCACTGAAAAGACAACTTGACAGTATCCACATGCCTGTTAACACCGCCCTACTCCAGTATGTCGATGATCTACTGATCACCGCACGAAGCGAACCCGAATGTGAAAAAGCATCACTGATGGTTTTAAATTTCCTGGCTGACAAGGGGCACAAGGTTTCCCCTTCAAAGCTGCAATTCTGTGTTCAGCAAGTTGTGTACCTGGGTCACTTGCTGTCCAAAGTGGGGAGACAGCTCACACCAGATCGCATCCAGTTAATTGTAAACATGTCACCACCGAAAACACAAAAGGAGGTGCGGGCTTTCATAGGCCTCACCTCGTACTGCAGACAATGGATTCCCCAATATGCATTTCTAGCAAAGCCACTCATCCAGTTGACTACTCAGGAGGCAGCAACATCGACTGTCCTCCCTTGGACTCAGGAACATACACAAGCTTTTGAAGACTTAAAGAAAGCCTTATGTCAAGCACCAGTTTTAGCAACACCATGTTACAGTAAGCCCTTTACACTTTTTGTTACAGAACGTGAAGGTACTGCCTTGTCAGTCCTCACTCAGGAACAAGCAGGTTCACACAAACCGTGTGCTTACTTTTCTAGCACATTAGATCCAGTAGCCCAAGCTTTACCTGCATGTTTGAAATCAGTCGCAGCGACAGCTTTAGCAATCAGACAGAGCGATTCCATAGTATTAGGACATCAATTGACAGTACAAGTTCCACATTCCGTGGAAGTTCTTTTAAACCGTACACAGACCCAACACTTGACCATAGCAAGACTGACAGGTTATGAATTGACATTGTTTCAACCACACATAGAAATCAGACGCTGTAGCACATTGAATCCTGCCACACTATTGCCATTAAGCGGTGTAGACCCACTGAAGCATGATTGTATCGAAGTCATTACTATTAAGACGAAACCCAGACAAGACTTGACAGATGTCCCATTACCAGACCCAGACCTGACACTTTATGTGGATGGTTCATGTATGAGAACAGGTACAGGAGAGTTAGTGGCAGCTTACGCAGTCACGACAGACACCGAAATAATAGAGACAAATTGTATCGACACCCTGTCAGCTCAAGCAGCAGAGCTCATCGCTCTGACACAAGCCTGTATTCAAGCCAAAAATAAGAGAGTTAACATATATACTGATTCACGTTATGCATTCGGAGTCGTTCACGATTTCGGAGTCCTCTGGCGAGAGAGAGGTTACTTGACTTCTCACGGTGCCAACATTCAACACGGTCCCCTCATTCAAGCCTTGTTAGATGCAATACATCTACCTACTGCGATATCTATTATGAAGTGTAAGGCACATGCAAAGGTTACCGATACGATCTCCCAGGGTAACGACCTGGCAGACCGAACAGCTAAGCAAACTGCCCAGAATCGAATGCATGCAACTGACTTGACGAAGACAATAGTTCCGACACCATCACACTGCATGACAGTCAAGGATCCCGCACATGATGTAATTGACATACAGACACATGCCACACCAGATGAAATAAAGAAGTGGACTGAACTAGGAGGGATCCAAACAGATCAGGGATGGATGACGAAGGGAAAATCTACATGGTTTCTCCCCGACTCTATGGTTCAAGTAATCATTAACACAGTACATAGTCCAGCACACCTAGGAGAAAAGGCAATGCTAGATAGCATTCAACACATATGGTACAATAAGAACTTACGAGCAGCAGCGAAACAGAAAGTGCGTACTTGCATGATTTGTTGTCAGTTCAATCCAGGTAAAAGCATCCCTATAGAGAAAGGTGGATTTCAGCCTCCCGATCACCCTTTTGAAGTCCTCCAGATGGATTATATCCAGATGGAACGTTGCTGAGGATTCAAGTATGTCCTCGTAGTCGTATGTGCACTTTCCCGATGGACAGAAGCATATCCAGTCCCAGATTACACTGCTCCGACCACAGCCAAGCAGCTGGTTCGCGAGTTCTTCCCACGGTATGGTTTGCCCCGTATCGTGTACTCAGATAACGGTCAGCCATTCTCATCCGAGCTTGTGAAACACATAACACTCCTGTTAGGGTATCAGTGGAAGTTCCACTGTGTCCGGCATCCCGAGGCAGCAGGTCTCGTGGAGCGCCATAATCAGACTCTAAAGATCCGACTTTCAAAAATATGTAGAGAGAAAGGCGTTGACTGGATAGTAGCCTTGCCAGTTGCCCTCTTCTATATGAGGATGGTTGCGCACTCTCGAACCGGGCTATCCCCGTATGAAGTGGTCTTCGGTAGGCCACCAAATATGTGGGGGACGCCTATACCTCGTAAAATCACAGATGTTGATTGTGTCATGCTGACAGATTACCTTGCCTCCTTGATGTCTGCACTACAATCTTGTCGTTCACAGGTAGCTGCGGCCTTTCCCGACAACACCGAGGTGAAGCCCCATGAAGTGGTCCCTGGCGATTTTGTGTTCGTGAGGAATTTTGACCGGAGAAGTCCACTGGAGCCCCGCTGGCAGACCCCGAAGTTGGTTCTTCTGACGACAAGGACGGCTGTTAAATTGGAGCGCAGAAAAGGTTGGCTGCACTCGAGCCATATCAAAAAATTTCACGGACTTCCTTCGGACTTGGACTCTAAGCCCTGCCCTCCTCCACAAACTGACTCAAAACTCCCCCTGGTTGAGAAAACCGCCTCCGAAGAATATAGACTCAAGTTACGGTCTAGCAAGTCAGACAGTTTAATTGTTTAAGTCCTCCCCTAGGTGAATCGGTTAAATTAGTTTCTGACATGTATCCCCTAGACCGAGATAGAGAGAGAGATAGACAGAGACAACTCAAGAAACGTGCATATTGTAAATCACTTCGTAGTCACTGTATAGTGACATTACTGATTATGTTTTTCCTAAGCCTTCTTATTATTGCTGCTAGTATCTTATTACACATGTACTACCCTATTTTCAAGCGTGCACAATCTGCTTACAATATTACTGCCGAACATTCTTTTAGCGAATTACCTCCCCATGAACTGTCTTACAGACTTGCGCTGCGCAACAACACATTCATTAGTATGTTACACCACTCCCATCAGACTAACAATGCTACAAATTGCTGGATATGTGGCCGACTCCCTCCCTACCAGAAATACAAGGGAGTTCTGCCCCTTTTTCCGTACCCGTTCACTCATAATGGCTCCTGTGGGGCATGGTTTAGATTGATTAATTCCTTAGATTCTGACATTGCTGTTTACGATGGGAATTGGGTTTGGGGAAACCTGAACTTAGTTCTACTTAAAGTCTGTTACCCTGACAAGAAGGGACTTCCCACTAGAACAGGAACTGATCTAGAAAATGAAGTATATGGATTAGGAAATTACACAATTAACCTCATGATTCTTACTGTTGAATCCGAAGCCGCACCAGTATTACCTGCTATGTCAGTGTTACCAGTCAAAGGGGAATTATGTATCAGAAAGAATGGTTCCATACACTTAGGTCATAGTAAATGTACTACTGTGATCGAATTCAGTGATCAAGGCAAATCCACGTTTAGAGCTACACGTCACTCCTACTTTGTCTGTGGCCATATCGCATACATACGTTTGCCTCCAGATTGGGATGGTACCTGTTACATTGCATTCCTTCTGCCACCTGTTTTCCTAGCTCCTCCGGATTATCACAGAAATACCAATCTAGTAAACCATAGACTCCGTAGAGATCTCCCGATTGTCGACTACACTGAAACGGCATGGGAGCAATACACAGACTTCAATAAAGGTTTCTTCCCCTACTTAGGTGCTGTCTTTAATAGTAAACTGATACGCAAATTAACTAGAACTCTCGAAGCAGTAGTGAATGAAACTACCTCCGCTCTAGGTAACTTAACAGAAGAGCAGTCCGCCATGCGGGTTGTTGTTCTTCAAAATCGTCTCGTCATTGACGTCATCCTAGCTGATAGGGGTGGAGCTTGTAAGGTCATCGGGTCAAGTTGCTGTGTTTTCATTCCAGAAAATGCGCCAACGGTATATAAAGCTATAACACGTCTCCATAAAATTGCAAGTCTGATACATCAGAATCCAGGCACCTGGACTTGGTCCGGTTGGTTCTGGACAACGTTGACCGCTTGGGGATGGAAGATCCTATCCTTCCTAGGCATTGGCCTTCTCATAGTTTTCAGTTGCTGCCTGTGTTTACAATGTGGACCGGCGATTTGCGGCTTGTGCGCCACATCATGTATTCCGCATCCAAATTCCCATTCAAAACGTCAAAAGAAGAAAGAAGAGCAAATGATGTTACATGAACAGATTGATCGATTCATGCAGATCGATATATCATGAAGGGTCCGTAGGGGACAAGGAGGGAATGAGGTAATATAAATTTTGTGATCAATTGTGTCCCCTATCTTAGACCCCAACGACTCCGTGTACACGCTACAAGTACATGTATGTTCCCTCCCCTTCAAGCTATGAAGACGCAAATACATTTGCGTCCAACGTTAACATGTCCTCTTTCAGATCCACCATGAATGGGTCAAATAGTCCGTTCCTAAATATGCCATGCCAACGTCTTTATGTAATGTACTTTACACGTTTTTCAGCTCTGGCGAAGTAGGCCCTGAATTTCTGCCATCGAGCCTTTTCCTGCCTTCTTACTCTGAATCTCAAACCTGGGCTTTGCATCTGTACCCGTGACCTCTGCCTCACTCCCTGTGCGGCTAACGGTGCTTGGCTCAGCCTGTTGCCTGCCAAGACTGTATTCAACCTTCGAATTATCTGCTCCACTCCTTGAAAATACATTCCTGTCTAGTAGTTTCATGTCAACATCCTTCCAGCTGCAGAGCAAAGGGCTTGGCCTCACTGTCTCTCTGCAAGTAATTCATGCCTCTGTTTCCATGGTAGGCCCATGCCCTCCCTCGCACCCCTCGCATCTCATGCAGACACGTAGACGCTCATACACGCACTCACAGTCAGTATAGAATAGCCTCTTGTCCGAGAGACCTTTTCCTTCCAGATAATACAGTTCCTTAAACATGAGATATTAGATACGATTTGGGATTAGGTTGATCTGACATCCAGACATCTGTCTCCACTTGAGGGCTAAATGTCAAGTTCCCCTTCTCCCCTCAAGTTACACGTACATTACACGTCATACTGCTGCGCGCGCATCTCTGCCATGTATTTTTGCTGACACTGCCGGATTCACTCATGGATCCGCCTACTTGTGACATCATGTTTAATGACGTTCTT
This sequence comes from Lissotriton vulgaris, assembly GCF_964263255.1. Classification (NCBI taxonomy): domain Eukaryota; kingdom Metazoa; phylum Chordata; class Amphibia; order Caudata; family Salamandridae; genus Lissotriton; species Lissotriton vulgaris. Next base: position 1,648,002,599 of record NC_141694.1, read on the forward strand.
GTTCACGCCTTCGTGCACGCCTATTGTAACGCCTTTTTGTATTACGTACATGTACTCTTATCTCTCTTCTCAGCTGTTACGCCTCCTGCATATGCCTTTACTGTAATGCATTGACTATATATATGAATGCCTGTCAATAATGTATTGTCGCATACTTGCATACCCGCATATTACCATTGACTCTGTCAGTCTGTCCCTTCCCGAACCTATGTGGTGACGGAACGGTATGCCACCTTGGCTCGAGCCAATATGCTAATCACCCAATTCCTTTTATAGGAATAAAACCCTTTTTGAGAAACCTCAAATATCACGGATTTTGCCTCTTATTTATTATGAGTTATTCTTATTGATTTTACCGCATAGAAATTCAGTACCAGGTAATTAATTTTACCACAATATACATACATATATAAACATATATCATCTGTATATCTATATAAATACAAACATAAATGCATGCATACATATACTTATATGCATACAGATGCATGTTATTTACATGAAAGTTGAAAAAACACTAATAAAAGCAAAGCTAAAAAGCCACCTCATTACAAACAGAATGGCTTTAACTTAAACGAGGGCGAGATCTATTGCATTTTCAATGCTTGTTTACTTTGGTTCCATCAAGAAGGCATTCAGATGTGTCACACATTTGCCATAAATTCTGAATGTTAGCACTCTAGTTGCACATTAGATCACTGTAGTAAAGCTACTGCTCACCAGGGACGTCTGCTGCTGGTATTCAAAGTGCATGTTTCAGTCTGCATGTCACAATTTTTTTAATGAAATAGAAGAGGATTTGAGAAGTCACTCAAAATGATCCCTAATTTTTCTTTCTGAAGCACTAATCATACTTTCTATGGCAAAATTAACCCCCTCATGTTGTTCCTTTTTAAATTGAGTGTTTTCAGACTTACCACTTCATTCCAATCAAGATGGCTTCTGGTGTGCCATACTTTTGTCATAAGTAAGACTGTTAGCGCTCTAGTTGTTCTTTAGAACACTCTGGGACATTCTGTCATTGGGCTATACTTGGGGTACATCTGGGTGATATTTGGGCTACATTTAGGCTCTTTTGTCTCTGGTGGCCATCTTGGGAGACTGTATGTCAGAATTTTTTTATGAAATTGAAGAGGGTTTGAGAAGTCACTCAAAATGTGCCCTAATTTTTCTTTCTGCAGCACTAATAATACCTTCTATTGCATAATATACCCCCTCATTTTGTTCCTTTTTAAATTAAATGTTTTAAGAGTTACCACTTTATTCCCATCACGATGGCTCCAGGTGTGCTATACCTTTGTAATAAGTAGGACTGTTGGCGCTCTAGTTGTTCTTTAGAACACTCTAGGAGGCTGCAGTAGAACACAAAGGAATCAACTGACAGTCTCTGTCCTTGTTGGATGTACATGTTTTACTGAGAATGTCAGACTTCATTTTCACATGACTGAGAAAGATAATGTGAATTTACAGAAAATATGCTTTCAGTTTAGCTTATAGATCCCCTTCCAAACCACTGTGGGAAAATCATGAGATATTAGTTTTCTTTCAAACATCATTCTTGATATCACAGCAGAAGGTTTTTTCACATGGTAAAATCACCTTAGAACCCACCACAATTCCTAAAACGAGTATGGTACCATCAACAAATGATTTATAATGTAACTAAAGTCCTAAAACCCTCTATTAACTACAATGCTTTTTAATGAGGTGCTATCATGTATATTGGTCCCAAGATGGCTGCCAACACTTCTTGGATGAAGTGCTGACAGCCAATCAGATCAGATGTGTGGTTAGGCTCCGCCCAGATATATATCTTTTTTTGAATCTAAATTACTCAAAATCCACTGGAGCACATATATTGAGACCTAGCAAAGGCACATCGGGCTAACAGTCCCTACAATTTTGCCAAGTTTCGTGCAAATCCATTCAGCCGTTCGAGCTAAAAGTGAGGCCAACCGCCCTATGGAAATTAACATGGGAAAAACGTGTTTTGGGACCCCCCTTTTTTCTCAGCCCCCCCTTGATGAAACCCCCCCCCAAATTGTCAGGGGCTGCTCAGAAACAAAATGTTCCATTTTCCTGAAAATTTCAGCCAATTCCGTCCACAAACGCCAAAGTTATTAGACATAGGATTTTTTCTCTATGGGATTTTTGAAAATTCTAACTATATATACCTACTGGCGACCGTCGTACAGCCTCAATGGAACCAGTAAGACTCATCTTGACATTCTCTAGACAGGAACAGCAATTGCGCAAAATCATCCAGTGCAATTGGCCTATAGTCAAGGAAGACCCCATCATAGGCAGCACCCTTCCTAGATTTCCCTCAATCACATATAGGAAATCAGTGTCCATGGCCAATATTCTGGTAAAAAGTAGTCCAGAACATAAGGAGAAGGGAAGGTTGGTTAACTGCGAAGAAGGGGTTCTTCAAATGTTCCAATTGCAAAGCATGTGCATATGGACGTAACAGAACATCTTATTTGACTGCTTTCAGTGACAAGCCTCAAATAATTCAATACCATCTTACGTGTAGAACTGACTTTGTGGTGTATGTCTTAGAATGCAGCTGCAAGCTGGCATACATCGGGAGCACAAAGGTTGCAGCACACAAAAGGGTTCTACAGCATATTAGGACTATCACAAACAATGACCCTAATTACCCGGAAGTGAGGCATTTCAAGGAACACCACGATGGTAACCTCAAGCATCTGAGATATTATGTCATTGATACTGTTCCAATACAGAGGAGAGGAGGAGACAGAGAAGGGAAGCCAAGGCGCTTAGAGACTCACTATATCCTCAAGCTCGACACTAAACAACCAGGGGGGCTCAACGAAGTAAGGATTTATATACATATCTTTGAATAGTGAGTCCCTTTTTCCCCAATGTAGCAACATGATGAGAATATCCACTTTTAATTACATGAACTTTCTATACATGACTAGATGTCACTTGTCGTTTAATTATAACATGTACAAGGAACATGTCCCTAAACTTTGCACTTTTTCATCCTCGAAATGTTTTTGATATGAGTTTTAAAATGGAACAATTTCCTTTTTAACATTCAAGTTTTCTATGTGGTTTTCGGACAAATGAATCATATTAATAGATTTTATATGTATTTATTTACTAATTATTTACATATTTAAAAGAATATATTAATAATTGTGGGAATCATTTGTCTCAATACTATAAAAACTTCTAGGGACCAGACACCATGAAAAAACTATTTTGCACATGTTTTTGTATGCCAGAATAGTCATAACAAATAATAATGTATTTACATTGCACTATTTTTAGGCATTATAGACATGATGTCTTTCACAAAAAATGTTTGCACTAGCACTTTCCAAAGAAGGCACTAGTGGGCACGGTTTAGGTAGAAGTTAGAAATCATATCACTTCACTTATCGTTATATTCTCTTTTCTTTTTTCATTCTCCCCCCCCCCTTTATTTACTTTCTTGATTATTTTGGTCTTTACATGGTTCTGATGGAGGTAATGGATTACATTGCATTTGAGCTTAATTATTATCTCAAAAGAACAAAACTTAAAAGTGGATTGCTCACAAAGAAATGCCATGCATCAATTTTATTACAAATGATATAAACTATAAACGGATTTAAACATTGTATAAGTGTATGCATTGAGGCACACCATTCGGATCATGTTTTCTATGTTCAGTACCAAGTAATTGCACTGTCACTTTAAATAGGAGGTTGCACAAGACAATGTTGTCATGTGATCAAGGCAGGTATCTGCTGAAACGAGTCATGGCGACTGGTGGTGTGTGTAAATAAACAAAATTGCACCAAACCTGGGTCTACGCTTGTTTGTTTGAAGAAAACAGCATAAACGAGGTTTGTGGTATATAATATATATGTATATATATATATTCGCTTCCAAAGACACCATCGATAATGATGAAGAACGGGACACCCAGAGCTGCAGTGTTCAAAAGGATTTATTCGGCAGTTGAGAAAAGTTTCACGACGCGTTTCGCCATTACGGCTTGGTTACCAAGCCGTAATGGCGAAACGCGTCGTGAAACTTTTCTCAACTGCCGAATAAATCCTTTTGAACACTGCAGCTCTGGGTGTCCCGTTCTTCATCATTATCGATGGTGTCTTTGGAAGCGAATTTACTCAGCCAGCTGGTGGCTGCAGCGGGACCGCCCGTGCCAGCTCCTCCCTTGACCAGCGGTGGTGGGGAGAGTATATATATATATATTATATATGCACCACAATCCGCGAATATATATATTCTCATAAACATAATAAACATACTGGATTTTACTACTGTCAAGTGGTCTTGCTGCCACAAATCTTTTAAATTGGCAAAATGCAGTGGTATGCAAAGGGCCATGAACAAATCACCACAATTACTCCAGACAATGCAGGGGAGGGTGTGAAGGTTCAAATTGGGTAGGGCCACCGGGGACAGAGGTAGGGATCACCCAGGGAGCTTCAGCCGAGGGGTCTCCAGTGTCATGGGGGTCCATGGGAAGGGGGTATAAGGGGGAACTGGGGGGGAAGGAGGTAACAGGGGTCGGGTTAAAAATTAAAAGGGAAAAAAATACTTGCAGGCCTAATTATCGTTCATCCATCTGAGGTCTCTAAAATGAAGACTACTAAAAAGATTTAGGTAAATTAGTTTGAGTAGATGATTTAGAGGAGTGTGAGTGAGAGACAGAGAGATACAGATACAGAGATAGAGGCAGAGGTGCTAATTCTTGTTATTTAGTGTGATCCCACTCCTCTAGAGTGATATTACATCTATTTATTTTCATTCATCCAAGGCCTTGCTCATTACTGATGAATGAACAAGGTGCAATAGGTTGCTAAATACCATTGCTTAAGCTCCCATAACACCCTCTGATACCACTCACCTGTCCCACTGGCTTATCCAGCTGCGACATCTCTAGCACCAGTAGGACTCTGTCTCTCTTGTGGAAACCATCTACTTCTGGCTCACCCGAATTCACCCCCTTACTGTGGATTTATGCCCGACTCAGTCCCAACAGAAAAACTTATAAAAACTAATCTCGCACTTGAAAAACGGGATCACAGCCGTTTTAAAACTGATTACCTTGAAATAATCAAAAAGTATTTCTTCTGACATGAGGTCACACACAATGTGCAAGCAATAGTGTCCACTTTGGAACAAGCGGAGACTGCGAGAATGGAACATACCCACGACTGCCGGAGGTTTATTTAAAAGGGCTACAACTGCAAAAGGCAGGAGCCGGACGTCTGCTTGGCTTAAAAAATCTGGACTTTACAGCACCTGCTGTAAGATTGCAGTGGCTTCCGGACAAAATCAGAACCCAAAAAGAGGAGTGCCTGCTACACAAGTTGTAGTAAACTAGTTCTAGTAACTAGTTTACTACACAAGTGTTTTCAGAAACTACTATTCATTAAAATTCATTAAAAAATGTTTAAACTGCATGCTCTACAGACAAGACTGTGTTCCTGATTCATAGACGTTTAGAAAGAAAAAAGAGAGAGGTAGATCTTATGTGGCACGAACTGCACAAACTAGCAGAAGCCTCCCTGAAAACATCTGGAGGTTAAAGAGCAAATCTGAACTGGAATTCAGAGTGAACAAGACAGGGGCAGGAGGAGATCTGTGCTGTCTATAGCACTTTTTGTAACATAGCGTAATAAAATGTATAGAAAAAGAAAACGATGCATGTAACCGATGGGAAGAAACAGACAATAGAGAATAGGCTTGATCACGTGACAGACTCAAATTGAGCAAATGCACAATACAATAGAAAATTAGACATTTTTCTGTGGAGACAAAATCTCATTACATCATTGTGTAGAATATTTTATCACTGGCATCTCTCTTTGACCATGCATTTTGCAGAAAGGCTGCTTTGATAGTTGTGCTACTTTTTGAAATAAGGTAATAGACTAGAGGAAGACTGGAAAGTAAGCAGAAATATATTTCATAGTTCGGAAACAGAAGAAAAAAAGGCGGCCAAAAATGTTACGCATTTGTTTGAAGGCATTATTACAGAAATACTTCGGAGGAAATTCAAGACAGCAAAGGGCACATATAGCGCAGTGGAATAATAACAAGCATTTACAATGCAATGGTTTTGCCTTTGTTAAAGTTAGAGCGATTGGCATTGCTCTTGACATTATTTTTATTTATGTTTTTTTTTTAACATAAATAAATGGCATTGTCATTTACAATGCCACTAGCTTTATCTCTCGCAAATGACACACACCAACACCCACAGAGAGCCCCCCCAACACACACAAACCCCCCCCACACACACACCCACACAGAGCCCCCCCACACACAGCCACACAAAGCCCCCCACACACACCCACACAGAGCCCCCCCACACACACACCTTCTGTCCCATTATCTTTTCTCCTCATCAAAATAACTGCCACACCCCTTTCTTTGTTCTGAAAATGGTAGGTAGCAAGCCATTTCAAATCTAGGGGGCTGTGGCCTAAAGAGAACTTTCTGAGGGCATGGAAAGAACAGCAGTCTCCTTTTTCATGGATGAGCATCCCCTAGCTCGGTTCTTATGCTCCACCTGTCTTTTTTTGATACTTCCTCCATTCTTTCCATAGTGTCAACAGTGGGTCAATATGCTTTGTCCTTTCTTTCCATAGCATCATGGCCGCTGTTGGATTCGATACCAAGTACAATGCAACGGTTTTGCCTTTGACAAAGTTAGAGCTATTGGCACTTTAAATGACAAATTGTTTATTTATGTGTTAGTTTTGAAAACAGATAAATAAATGGCATGGTCATTTACAATGCCAATAGCTTAATCTTTTGCAAATGCGAGACCTATTGCATTTGCACCCACACACACACACAGCCACACGCACACAGAGCCACACACAGAGCCCACCCCCACACACAGCCCTACACACAAACAGCATCACACACACACACACACACACACACACACACACACAGCATCACACACACAGCATCACACACACAGCAACACACACACACAGCAACACACAGCATCACACACACACACACACAGCATCACACACACACACACACACACACACAGCATCACACACACACACACAGCATCACACACACACACACACACAACACACACGCACAGCGGGCCTGGCTGAGACAACAGGAAAGCACGGTCACCAGCGGGAGGGGGGCGGGAACGGGGACGGGAGCACAAATCGACTCACCTGCACCTTGCGACGGCGGCACTTCTCCGGTCTCCCTCTTCGGCATGGGAGACCGGCAACGTCCTCCGCATCTCCCGGGGTTCCCTCCAGGCCACGGGAGCCCCGCGGGCGCCGCCATACTGCTTGCCGTCTTCCTTCTTCCCCCGGGCTGCGGGGGGCGGGCACTTCCGGCCGGCCGGCCGCGCTAGGATTGGCCGGCCGGTTGTGGTGTTGCCTATGCTAAGTTTTCCTAAATGCTTTTGTTCTTTTAATGTAGTACACAAACACTCTTAATATCCAGTGACTACAAGGTTCTTTTAGCAACTTTCATTTTCCCGGGGGGGGGGGGGGAATGGGCATTTGACGGACGACCGAACTCCATAGATTGATTTACGTGGAATGGCGAGATCGCTTTTGGTAAAAAAAAAAAGTTTGGGTGAATTCTTAATACTACTCTAACCTTATGAACTAGAGTGCAAAGGTTCAAACAGTGGTCGCATTAGCCTTTAGAGTACTATATTTAAATTCCACACTTGGTCACCGAGGGGAGCTGGTCGGGCTAGATGGCCGCTGAGGGACCTCAGTGAGGGCAAGCGCCGGTTCTCCTCTTACTTTCCCTGAGTTCCCTCGAAATGCTTGGCTGGATGGACTGACATGGGGGTGTGGGTTTGCCCGGTAATCTCGTGGGCAGGCGATCTTCGAGTATTGAGCACTGAGTCGGTGCCAGCTCTCCTCCTGGCCAGCACGGATCGGCGTAACCCTTCGGTGGATCACGCAGTTTATTCGGAGGGTCTCTAGACGACGGCAACCAAGTATGCCCCCAAAGTCAAGTAAATCGGCTAAAGATCCGAATGCTCAAAGGACCCAAAAGATTTAAAAGTCTACCAAGGATGGATCTCTGGATGCAGGACAGGGGAACGGGGAAGATAGCGCAACAAAGCTGAAGGATGTCGGCGTGGCACGCGGCACCAGAGTCCGTGTTGCTGCTGCCGCCGGGGGGGGCTCCCTGCGGCAGCCATCAGTTGCAGAGGTGTTCAAAGCAATGGCCGCTGCGAATGCTGCTGGCCACAGTGCCCCGGTTGTTTTGGGGGGGAACCCTGCTCCTAAGACGAATGAACCAGACCAGGATACGACAGGTCCCAACGCTTCCACGGCTAAAAAGGTGGTTTCTGGGCATGGTAGTTCTTTGCCTCAATCTGTGGTAAAAGCTCTGGCAGAAGTAAAATCTGGACCGGATCAGAGTGGCGCGCGGGGCCAGGACCCTGAAAGGAATGAGCTGGAAAAAGCGGATAGGAATGAGGGGACCTTCACCGTCTCGCTGGAGTGCATAGGGAGGTGTGTGATATCTGAGGGAACTTTGCATTTCAGAGCATCTTTGAAGCTCTTAGAATGTTTGACGGAGCCATCCGTGGGTGACAACAGGAAAGCACGGTCACCAGCGGGAGGGGGCGGGAACGGGGACGGGAGACGCTGCGAGCAGGAGAGGGGGTGGGAACAACGGAGACCAGGGGGAGGGGAGTCTGCGGGGAGCGGGCCTGGCTGAGACAACAGGAAAGCACAGTCACCAGCGGGAGGGGGGCGGGAACGGGGGCGGGAGCACAAATCGACTCACCTGCACCTTGCGACGGCGGCACTTCTCCGGTCTCCCTCTTCGGCATGGGAGACCGGCAACGTCCTCCGCACAAATCGACTCACTTGCGACGGCGGCACTTCTCCGGTCTCCCTCTTCGGCATGGGAGACCGGCAACGTCCTCCGCATCTCCCGGGGTTCCCTCTAGGCCACGGGAGCCCTGCGGGCGCCGCCATACTGCTTGCCGTCTTCCTCTCCTTCTTCCCCCGGGCTGCGGGGGGCGGGCACTTCCGGCCGGCCGCGCTAGGATTGGCCGGCCGGCCAGTCACGGGGCAGGAGAGACGCAGAAGTGCCGGCAATGCCGGACCAGACACGGGGGCGTTCCCGGCGTCGCGTGACGTCGGCAAAAGCCAAAGAATGTCGGGAACGCCCCCGTGTCTGGTCCGGCATTGACGGACAGGCCCCTCGTCCAATGGCAAGGCTCCATTTACGGAGCCAGCCAATGAATGACGAGGGCCGAACCAAAGCCACACTACTGTTCTCATCAGGTTTTCGCCTGCGCGAAAAAGCTGCGCAGAAAGCGCAGCTTTCGCCAGGCAAAACCTAAAAAGGTGGATGGGGTGCTTGAGAGCACCAGAACGACGCTGCACATACAAAAGGCAGGAAACCACCCTTCCACACCCAAAACTGGGGCAGGGAAATATTAAACATTTTTGTAAGACATTAGCTTGTGTGTGCAAATGAAAGGGAAGGTGGTAGACAAGAAGAGTCTAACCATTCGCATTGACAGGGAGTGCTGATGCACCAATACAGCATTAGCTCAGCCACCTTGAATTAATAACAGATGTAGTTACTTGTGCAGTATGGATGACTGCGATCAGCTGGGTGAAAACACTGGTGTCGATGATTTATATACTGCAGCTCCATGGGTCACTTATCTATATCAAAACATGGCATGCCGAAGCACGTGTCTCATGACAGAATGCACGGACAGGAAACATGAATTGCGGCCAAACGTTAATGAAAAAGAACATATTGGTCAAATAAAAAATACTGCATTGCAGAGCTGAGAGTTATTTCATATGAGGCACCGCTGGCAAGTTTAAACTTCACTTCTTACAATAAAAGATCAAATCAGTAATCATTTTGGAGTGCGTCTGCGGCCAAAAAAGAATGAAGAAATGTAAGAGGTTCACCGGTGTGTAGAGGCACTCGCAATCCTGATGCTGCGTGGAACATTCCTGCTGAGAACACAGAGCGCTTCCAATGGCCTTTTAATCACTTAACGCGCCTGCCCTCGTGGCACCGCGTTTAAACTTTGCACTGCACAAAACCCTTAACTATTGTGAGACCTTCCACTGGCGGAAGCATACAATGCCTAATATGTGTCTGGTGTGTTTGTCTCAACGTAGTTAAAAATATACACTAAGCGGGGCCGAGAAACAAAAAAAAAGGCATTCATTTCATTCATTTCAATCTTTATTCGGTTTAAAAAACCTTATAAGATACAATACATAAAAAATCACGGTACATCATTATAATACATAGTAAGTAGCAGCAGTGGGTAAAAATTTATCATCACGTCTTGTTTGTGCGAAATACGCAAAAGTCATCCATTAGTTCCTGGTCGGTCCCCTTTCTATAAGGAACACTAACTAATTATACACAAAGGTAAAATAATTAATTAAATATCTGTTGTGTTTAAAAAGTGATATACACCATAACAATAAGACAGGCAGCATTATACTAACAGACAGTCAATAACATAGCCCCTTTATATTTAAGTTCTCTGATTTTTCTTTTTCCTAATCAAGGCAACACATAGGAAAAAACGACTTAGGCTAAACACGATCGGTTGTGCAGTGTCACCTTTAAATATTCTTAGACCAACCTTGGTTTGTCTAAGGCCTAGCCTATTACAAATCGGCTTGAGCCATTTTTTCCTTGCTTTAAGGTAAGCTGGGCATATAAATAAAACATGGGACTCATCTTCTTTCACCCCCATTTCACATGACTCACATATGTTAGAGCCCGCAACCCCAGTCAATCCCTTATTACAATTCCAGCCAGTTGTTCTATCTTTTAATGGTAGAATGCCATAGCGGAATTTGAGATATAGGCTTTTAGCCAATGGAGGGTGGATTTCGTCCATGAGTTGCATGTTCATTTTAATTTCAAAAAATTTTGAAGTTAGAGTCCCTGTTCTGGGATTTGCAAGCACTGAGTCTCTAATATAGTCCCAGAACCTTTGCTTCAAGATATGCTTTGAACTACTTGTAAGGGAATCGGGGTCAAACCAGAAATCGCTTAACCCTAATTTTTCGAACCATTTTTTGACGTACTCTAGCCATGGCAAAGGCGTGATGTTCTTTATTGCCAATATCTCTTGCAAAGCTTCTCTATAGGCAGCCAGCTCCTCCGTGGACCATAGACGGACCCAATAGAGTAGCGGGCGAAGAGAAGCATAATCATCAGTACGCCTAAAATTAAGGTCCCATAATATGGGTGTCATTGGAGTTGACCCAGGTATCCCTAGGAGTTGCCTAATAAAGGAATTTTCTCTCACTCGGAAGGTATCCTTTAGAGCATAAGCCCAAAGGTCCGCGCCATAAAGTGAGGAAGATTGCACTTTATATTTGAATAATTCAATAGCTGGTGAGACCGATTTGTAATGGCTATTCTTGTGTTTCCTTAGGATTGGTGTCTGATTTTGGGTTAGCCTTAGTTTTGAATTCTCCAATTGCGTTTTCCATGTGACGTCACTGTCTAAAATAATGCCCAGGTATTTAAAATTAGGGACTTCTTCAATAGGTTCATTGTTTATTTTAAAAACCTTGTTAAAACCTTTGTGGGGGTTGATTGTCATGATTTTAGTTTTTGAAGAGTTAGTTTCTAATTCTTTATCATGACAATACGAACTGAATGTATTTAAAAGGTTTTGGAGCCCCCTAGGTGTCTGAGAGATTAAAATTGTGTCGTCTGCGAATAATAGTGCCGGAACGGCTTGCCCACTCAATTTGGGAGAGTCATGCTCGCAGCCCAAAAGAGTATCAGGGATGTCATTGACATATAGAGAAAATAAGGTAGGTGCCATTACGCACCCTTGCCTTACCCCTTTTGCTATCTTTATTTTCTCAGTGACTTCTCCATTCGGTCCCCATCTTACACGTGCATAATTGTTCTCATGGAGTCTAATTAAAATTTGAAGGATATTTCCAGGGACACCCATTTTGTTTAATGTCTTCCATAGGGCTGCCCTAGGAACCATATCAAAAGCTGCCTTCAAATCAACAAAAGCCACGTATGTATGGGAACTCCTTATAATGGTGTATTTCCAGACTAAACATAAAAATCTAAAAACCTGGTCAACAGTACTTATCTTACATCTAAAACCTGCCTGATATTTTGTAAAAATAGAGTGCTCTTCAATCCAGGAGGTAAGCCGACCAAGAACCTGTCGTGCAAAGATTTTTTGTAACACATCAATAAGGCCGATAGGTCGGTAATGCGAGGGATTTGACCTATCACCCTTCTTGAACAGAGCCACAATCTCTGCCCCCTTCCAGGTTTCCGGAATAGCAGCTCCTTGAGCGATTTCGTTGGATAATAAATTAATGTAAGGGGCCCAGATGTAATTTTCATGTTTCCAGAGATCACCTGGTATTCTGTCAGGGCCTGGTGCTTTCCCTGACTTAACTGCCTTAATTGCAGAGATAGTTTCTGTTAAAGAGAATACAAGAGGTGCATCATGCGCTACCAAGGGGGCCTGCAAACTATCCCATCCTCCACTTTCTCCTGAGCTTTTGCAAGAATATAGCATAGTGAAGTGTTCGACCCATATCTTTTCCTCTAAAAATGTATCTTTACATTCTGTCACTCCCCTCGTGCCTCTAGCAATGAGGCTCCAAAAAGTGGTCTGATCTTTGCATTTGCATGCATCCAGTAAATCGGACCAAACCCTTTCGTCCCATTCCTTCTTGGCTTTTGATAAAATTCTTTTGTACTGTGCTCTCTTAGTTCTTACGATGTCCGTTGAACCCCCCCTGACTGCTATAATTAACTCTGTCTTGGCTTTCCGGCAGTCCTGGTTGTACCAGGTAGCCCCGGTTTGTTTGTTCTTTTGGGCATTGTGTGGTCTTTTTATTGCCCTGGTCAGGATCCCGCCAAGTTGGTTAGTTAAATGTTCATGGGATTCTATCAAGCTAAGATTTTTAGTGGCCGTGCTATTACCTAAGAGAGAGGACATATGATTCACAAAAACATTATAAATTTGGCTAATGATTTTGGAGTTGTCTAGTACTATTGGCCATTTCAGGGATCTGCGATTGTTTGCCACTAGAGGATCTTGTGGCAAAGACATTGTACTATTTGCGCTTTTATCAGGGGTTTTAAAAGTCTGGGTTTTGACAGATAAAATCAGAGGATAGTGGTCGCTTTCCGTGCGATCGTCTACCAGTAGATCGATAATCATAGGCCACAGGTTCAGGGAGACTAATAAATAATCTAAGTGGCTGGAGTGTGCCCCTCTAGTAAACGTCGGTCTACTAGGACAGTCTGAGGGCAACCGCCCGTTACATGCACGTAAGCCTGATTCTAATGTCAAGTTCAGTATTTGTAAGGCGCTCACTGAGCAGGGTGCTTTGTAACTTGTATCTACTAAGGGAATGTTGTTTACCATATCCTCATCCCTATGGATGTCTTCTAGTCCTATTATGGGTTCAAAACCTCTGTTAAAATCACCGCCTATAATCATTTGTGCATTTTGATCAAATCCCGCCACAAGGTTGCTCAGCTGGGTTACAATAATTGATTCTTTACATGATCGATGTGGTCTATTGTAAACATTGATCACGTAAGTGCAGCGACCCTTTGTGTCTTTTAACTCGAGCAATAAAATGTCGGGATTATTAATGTCAATTTGCTTAATGGATAGGCCACCTGTGATTTTCACCCAAATTGTTAGTCCGCCAGAGGGTCTCCCCCCGTTTGTATTTACTGCGGGTATAAAGAAAGATCTATAATTCACCTTATAGTAGTTTTCGAGCCCCCATGTCTCCTGGAACATAATGATATCCCCACTTGAAATGTAGTCGTGCCAGGATGGGTCTAAAAGGTTTTTTTTCAGGCCTGCTATATTCCAGCAGATGATTTTTATACTTCCTAAAGCCCCTTCTATTTCTGCTACCTGGCAAGGTGGGGTTGCCCTAGGTATCTCTGGGAGCAGTTGTTGTGTTGTTGTTTCAACAAGATGTAACGGCTGTTGCAAGATTATATTAGGTGCAATATGCTTTGAATTGGTTTCAAGACATGAACTAGGGTATGTGTGGTTGATGCTGCTTGGCGTTGTCAGAGCCCTACCCTTAAGTCAGTCGCAGTCAGCTAAGCCAGCTAGAGCTGCAAACCTATTCGACGTGCTAACTCCCAAGTTGTAGGATGGGGCCCCAAAGCCCCAGCCATTTGTGGGGGCATTCCATCTAGGTGCAGGGGTAATGGGAAGGGGTGGGTTCTGATAAGGGCCCAACCATCCTCCGTTAAAGTCAGTATTACCTATGGGTGCTGGAGTATTAGGATACAGTACATTCTGCTGCATACCTGGCCATCCTCCATTGTATTTAGCATTTCCTGTAGGCCCACAGTTATTAGTTATAATACCAGGCCCTCGTCTGCCCATTTGATTCCAATTTTGCCCTGGGTCAATGTTTTGAAAATTATGTAGTGATATGGTAGCCATGGGCCTGCCCTACTTTGGGGAGCGTAATTCATGTCAGGAACTGACGAACCCCCTCCCCAACCATGATCTCGCATTGACCAAACAGGCTTCCGGGGTTTTTGGTTATTGGCTTTTTGTGAATCAGTATAGAAAAATTCTAATGTGAGAGGGATTATAGAGCTACTTCTCTTTTGTGGTGGAAGGATATTTTGCAAAATGTCAGGAAGAGCAGCTGCGGTCGAGAAATTTAATATCACACAGTCGGATTGGTGTCAGTACAACGCGATGTTTTACAACGCGTTCCGTTACAACGCGATTTTTACATCGCAAATACCATTACAATGCATGCCATTACAACGCATGGCATTACATAGCAGATGGTATTACAACGCATACCATTACATCGTAAGTATTGGTAAGTATATCTTTATTTTAAAAAATGTAATAAAGTTAATTAAATTAATTTAAAATAATAAAAATAATATAACATTATTAAAACAGTAATTAATTTAATTATAGTAATTTAAAATAATATAATTAATGATATATAAAAAATTTATAAATAGAAAATAATATAATGTAATTAATTACAATAAATATAATTATAATTTAATTAAGTTATAAATAATACATAATATAATTATAATTAATAAAATTAAAATTTAATTAATTAAACATTTTTAAATAATATAATTTAATTATAATCGTTTATTAATACATTTAAATTAATAATATATTAATTTAATATATTTAAAATAATATAATTAATGATATATAAAAAATTTATAAATAGAAAATAATATAATGCAATTAATTACAATAAATATAATTATAATTTAATTAAGTTATAAATAATACATAATATAATTATATTTAATAAAATTAAAAGAATTTAATTAATTAAACATTTTTTAATATTATAATTTAATTGTAATCGTTTATTAATACAATTATATTAATAATTGTAAATATTGTTATTAATTTAATTAAATTCAATAAAATTAATTTAATTAATTTAATTTATATAAAGTCGTAATACCCCTGTACCCCAAAACCCAAACCCTGCCCTAAAACCTAAAAACACCCCTGTACCCCAAAACCCAAACCCTGCCCTAAAACCTAAAAACACCCCTGTACCCCAAAACCCAAACCCTGCCCTAAAACCTAAAAACACCCCTGTACCCCAAAACCCAAACCCTGCCCTAAAACCTAAAAACACCCCCGTACCCCAAAACCCAAACCCTGCCCTAAAACCTAAAAACACCCCTGTACCCCAAAACCCAAACACTGCCCTAAAACCTAAAAATACCCCTGTACCCCAAAACCCAAACCCTGCCCTAAAACCTAAAAACACCCCTGTACCCCAAAACCCAAACCCTGCCCTAAAACCTAAAAACACCCCTGTACCCCAAAACCCAAACCCTGCCCTAAAACCTAAAAACACCCCTGTACCCCAAAACCCAAACCCTGCCCTAAAACCTAAAAACACCCCTGTACCCCAAAACCCAAACCCTACCCTAAAACCTAAAAACACCCCTGTACCCCAAAACCCAAACCCTACCCTAAAACCTAAAAACACCCCTGTACCCCAAAACCCAAACCCTGCCCTAAAACCTAAAAACACCCCTGTACCCCAAAACCCAAACCCTGCCCTAAAACCTAAAAACACCCCTGTACCCCAAAACCCAAACCCTACCCTAAAACCTAAAAACACCCCTGTACCCCAAAACCCAAACCCTGCCCTAAAACCTAAAAACACCCCTGTACCCCAAAACCCAAACACTGCCCTAAAACCTAAAAACACCCCTGTACCCCAAAACCCAAACCCTGCCCTAAAACCTAAAAACACCCCTGTACCCCAAAACCCAAACACTGCCCTAAAACCTAAAAATACCCAAACACCCCAAAACATATACATCAGTACCCCAAAACATATACTCCTATACTCATACTTATTTTAAAAAATACTTAAATTAATATATTTAATTTATAATATTTAAAAACGAAATAAATATTTTTTTATAATTAATAATAATTAAATCAATAATAACATATTAAATAAAATAAAAAAAAAAAATTAAATACTTACCAATACTTACGATGTAATGGTATGCGTTGTAATACCATCTGCTATGTAATGCCATGCGTTGTAATGGCATGCATTGTAATGGTATTTGCGATGTAATAGCTGCGTTGTAACAGCATTACGTTGTAAAAGTTCCGTTGTAACGGTAACACACCCACACAGTCGCCCTTCCATTTTTTTTGTTTTTTTCCTATCCAACCTACCCTCCTTGCTGTTTTAATTTCATCAGCTAACCTCTGTTCACCCCCCTGTGCTAGCCTCATATTATTTGAAAGCCAATATAGTGCCTTACTTTTAAGTGATGAGGCTGACTCAGTTTGGTCCGGTAATAGGGTTGGTGTATTGGCTAACATTAGCACTAACGGTGCAGCTTCAACTACAAATTGTGTCTGGTTTTCATCCAAACTAGTGGGCACTGTAGCGTGTGTTGAATCAATTTGTCGGGCAGTTGGGGCTTCTAGTGGCAGGTTGTTAATATTTTAGCTAGAGGTTTGTGGGTCTTCTGCAGGGGTTACCCCTGGAGGAGTAACACCTGATGTTACCCTGGATTCACTATCATTCCCTGAGGGGTCATTGCCTTTGTTGACATTACTTAAGGCATTTCCTATTGCATCTACTAAAACATTTTGAGTGCTTCCAAGTTTCTTTATCTCTGCAGAAAGTTTGTCAATCTTGCTAATAAGTGGCTTAACAATTGTCTGTATTTTTATTTCTAGCAGCTCCGCTATTTTTGACATTAAGTCCTCGTCCAGAAAGTCCCTCAAATTATTAACCTCCTTGGTCTGGCAAATGTTTTTGTCCTTTAGTGGTGATATAGACTTGTTTTTTCCAGAACGTGCCCCCCCACGTTTACTTTGCAATCTACGACTGGCTCTAACTGCCCTTGAGGACTGCTTAGCCGGTGGATCATCCTCCGTATCTTCTTTATCATTATTTTCTTCGTCCTCAATGACTAGCTGTGCATCTGGGTCAATTACCGCATGTTGTTCAGTGTCCCCCACATTCGCTATACTGACATCAGTGTTGATAGTGACTGGGGAGGCTGGTGCATGTAAGTCGTTGTTAGAATCTAGCAACAGTGACTCATTGATTTGCGAGGAAGTGGGTGGGCTCATAGGAGGAAGAATAGGGGACTGGGACAGACCTAACGATTGTCTGCGTTCGCTGTTTATTTTGCTAACCACTTGGACAAGGTAATTTTCCATGGTGTTCTTTGGTACTTCGAGTGCCGTGTGTGGATTTTTTTTGCGCATAATGTTGCAAGGTGTATGAAAGTCTTATACCCACTGTTCAGATAATTGACAAAATGTCACTCCAAGATTAAAACGAAAAAGTCTTACTTCAAACTTGCGCAGATATCAAGCTGACTCCTTTCCGCATTCGTCAGTGTAATGGCGTTTCACGTGGACCCCCTTCCTAACCCAGGCTCCTGGGCGATTCGATAGAAGCTGTATGGCCTGCTTACCGACCCCCGTCTGGATAGCCTGTACGCAAAGAAGGCGGACAACCAACGTCTGGGACGCCACTGCTTGATATGATCACTCACACGATGGTTTCCTAGTGCGCAAGGATACAATATTAGAGGGATGGCCTAGCCGAGCCGTTTTGTGCAGCTGAGGGCCGTAGAGGGCCCGCCCTTTGCCCGGGCTTCGCCCCGGGCGTCCCGCTCGCGTCCCGCGAAGCTGGTCCTGGTGTGCTTTTGTGCGCCTCCCCTGGCGCCCTCGCGGTGTCACAGCGTGCGCCGCCGCGTAGGCTGCCGGGATTCGTAGTCCCGGAGCGGCGGCGCTTTCTGACTCCAGGGAAGGTGACTCTCGGCGGTGGCGGCGTGGGCAGTAGCGCCTGGCAAGCTGTGGCGTTCTGCGTGTTGCGGCGGCTTCAGGTAAGTTTTTTTCAGCGTGTCCCAAAGCTCCGCCGGTCCTGGTGTGCTTTTGTGCGCCTCCCCTGGCGCCCTCGCGGTGTCACAGCGTGCGCCGTCGCGTAGGCTGCCGGGATTCGTAGTCCCGGAGCGGCAGCGCTTTCTGACTCCAGGGAAGGTGACTCTCGGCGGTGGCGGCGTGGGCAGTAGCGCCTGGCAAGCTGTGGCGTTCTGCGTGTTGCGGCGGCTTCAGGTAAGTTTTTTTCAGCGTGTCCCAAAGCTCCGCCGGTCCTGGTGTGCTTTTGTGCGCCTCCCCTGGCGCCCTCGCGGTGTCACAGCGTGCGCCGCCGCGTAGGCTGCCGGGATTCGTAGTCCCGGAGCGGCGGCGCTTTCTGACTCCAGGGAAGGTGACTCTCGGCGGTGGCGGCGTGGGCAGTAGCGCCTGGCAAGCTGTGGCGTTCTGCGTGTTGCGGCGGCTTCAGGTAAGTTTTTTTCAGCGTGTCCCGGGCCGAGGGCCGAGAAACAAAAAAAAAGGCATTCAGTTCCGGAGAAGTTGGGGTGCACGCGCAGCTACAAAGGGTAACGCAAGGTTTCCGGAAGTGCTCACTTCCGTTATGTGGTGTAGGGCTGTAGGCTGTTCTGAGACCAACTGACATGGAAATCCATGTAATCCAAGACAGATCGAGTAGTAATAAGAGCAGATGACCAAAACTCCACTGTAAACACGCTAAGAGTAGGTATTTCCGCTGCAGACTCTCACTGATGCACAATACTTGGCGTAGAACACTTTGCACCTCTATGATCCAATTATTATAGATTCTTACAAATAAAGTAGCGTCGGCCACACTGTTCTATAGAAAATCCATAAATATTATATACACAGACCCGTTCGTATGTTCAAATACGAGTATGCAATATAAAATACCCTACAGTAGTTATGAAGATGCACATTGGCTTCAGATAAACAAATGCTGCACTCTCAAGCAAAACTGGATTAAAGTACCATGACATTTTATAAACTAAGTACTCACAACTAAGCAGATCATTTTATGATATAATTGATGGTACTTTTCACTATTTGAAAGTCCAAATGGTTGTATACCACCCACCCCTCGGGAAACAACGCTATATGTGGCAAGAGGAAGGTGCAGGTAATGTCAGTAAGGTCGGTATGTGGAAACCAAGACCATGACCCTGATGTCACGTAAGTAATTGTACCGAATGTGTGTCTGAACAGAGATGAGACTTTGGTGGCGACAGTGGTGGTGCAGAAAGTTTGGGGCTAAGAAGGCCACCCGGGCTCCAAGCAAAGTCGGGGGGGGGGGGTAAAGTTAGTTTACTGGTCACTTGTACAAGCAGACGCTTGAGCGAGAGGTAAGAGAATTTTCACAATATTTGTGGCACTTTGTAAGTTATAATCACATAAAAGATGGATACCCCAACTGTAAATGTAGTATCAATGTAGTTAGTGTACGTTCTATAATTTGTCCTTTGCACAAGATAGGACTGGTCTCTCTGACACTGTACTTCTAGGAAAGGTCAGTAATGCCGATAGATCTCAAACTTTCACAGAGGTCAAATAAGGCTGCATTATTAAATATTATTAACAGTAAATGTGCGCAAGTTGCCCGACGTACATGTTAAGAAAGATGTGACAAAATACAGTTTTGAATTTTAAAAACTCTCTTCGGCAACAACGTGGGGGTTTAGAACTTGGGACAAGAGCAAAACAAAGTGGTCAACTTGTTTAAGGAGCAACCTGAAAAAGGATGGTACAATGAATGAATGAATGAATATCAGATGTCTAAAGCGCTAACTTAGTCCAAGGGCGTAAAGGCGCTGCAGGGGAGGACTGTTATACAGAATTTGATAATATGCTCACACTGGTGTCTGTGTAAAGAGCCAGGTCTTCAAAGCCTTGCGGAAGAGGAAATGTGACAGTTCTCCGCCATCTTTGTATTATTACTTCATGGAGTGGCATATTACTGGGAAACTTGTTGACATAAGGTAGATTTCCTTATGGATAACTGGGGAAAGGTAAAAGCAAGGGCAACACACGAAGAAGGCCTTGACAGATCAAGTGATAGAAGAGGAGGAACAGACATAAGACTAGAAGAGACTGACAGCCACACACTGAAAACAATCATTGGAAGGGTAAATGGGAGCAGGGCGCCAAGTAACGTCATCAGTCGAGCTCTCACCCTTTAATGGGAACCTGTGAAAGTCATTAAAACCCTAAAAGCTGTTAAATACAATAGAAAGAAACCCATGTTATCTTGAGGACTGTTGCAAAGTTTTAGGCATTCCGTTACCTCACAAGGAGCACATCCACACACAAGAGTCCCTTTGGCACCAGGTACTATGGCAATGTATGCTGTTGGAGAACCAGAAATTCACTTATATTGACAAGTCCCTGGCAACTGCCTGAACATTAACATTTTGCAAAACAAGCACAGCAGAGACAACAGAGCCAGGACTATTTGCTTTGTTAAATGCTTTCTAGCTCTGGCACTAGCCAAGACCTTTTGATTTTACTAAAACTATAATGTGTAATATAGTTATAGGGGCCTTCAGACAGTGCCTTCATCCCTTTGTTTATTGTTAAGTGGTTCACATTTTTTCTTCCGCCCACTACATGCAGTGGATAGGGCAATGGTCAGAGCACTTCAGCGATAGGTCAACATCACTGCGAGTGGTGGCATTTTGTCCTTTCACAGGGAGTACATTTATGCATAAATTCTTTCCCTTCCTTGTCATGGACTACTAAGAAAGAGTGTGCCTTTTGAGGTTAAAAAAAACATTTTTAGCTCTTAGTCAATATTTTTCATATTGGTGACGGCCCAGCAGCTTGCCCAACTATAAAGTTTTCAAATAACATGGAAAAACAAAGTAAGCACTTACATAGATAGGTAAAAGGCTGGTGGACAACTCCAGGCCTACCGACTTTGTCAACACTTGTTTGGTTTACAGCTTTCTCTTGAAAATTGTGACTTTTGCAAACATTTATGTCATACAATCTAAATAACAATA
Source organism: Lissotriton vulgaris (assembly GCF_964263255.1). NCBI lineage: Eukaryota > Metazoa > Chordata > Amphibia > Caudata > Salamandridae > Lissotriton > Lissotriton vulgaris. The sequence goes on from NC_141694.1 coordinate 1,648,024,028, forward strand.
GGAACAAAGACATAGTGTTTTGTATCAGATAGACTTTGAAAAAAAAAAAACAGATAATGCGCAACGTAATCCGGAACAGATACTTTTTACAAAAGGGAACCTACAGAGAAATATTCTCTTCTCATTTTCCAGCATGGCTGGAACGATTACAGTGAAAACTATCTGGCTAAGTGGGAAGGTATGTAACAGGGAAAAATAAATTTACTCGGTTCAAGGCATAGCTAAACTAGGAAACAATGTAATTTTCACAAAGGGCTCAAAGAGGGACCTGCACAAAAAATCTATTTAAGCATACTCCCACATACCAGTAGACCTTGTGGTGAAAAAGTCAACACTCTCACAAAAATAAACTAGCAATTAAAAAGGAAACCACATAAAAAAAAAAAAATGTATGACTCACCTCGAACCTCACTGTTTTTTTTTGTATTTTTATGTCAAACCTGGGCAGCGCATGTGCTGCTCTGCGAACCATGCAGTATTGGAGTATTGAATGGAAGGCCCGCCCACTCTCCGCTCATATTTGTCATTAGCTTGTGTCATTGTTCTTCGTAAATATTGGCTTCCGAATCAATAATATGCTTGTTAGTCCCTCCTTGGTACTGCAATGTATTCATTTGTAACCTCCCTTGAGGAATGGCCCTGTTACTTCGTTGTTACACGGTAGGTCTCATTAAGTTTGTAAGCACTATTTTCTCGAATGAGTTTCTCCTACTACAGGCACTACATGCTTTCCTACAACATTCGGAACGCCATGCGCGCTTTCACATGGCGCCTTTAAAAAAAAAAAAATTTATTTGTTTGTCAACTTGACAAACAAATGTTTTTTTGGGTAAAAGCCCCCCATACAGCACTTTCACTTTAATAGCGGCCGTGGTCCTTTCTTTAGACACGGCTCGTCTAAAGAAAGGGGCGAGGCCTTTATTATAATGAAAGCACAGCATTGGGCGCTTGTAAACAACAAGCATTTGCAATGCAAAAGGTCTCGCATTTCAGGAACTTTAACCTGTTGGTATTATAAATGACAATGCCTTTTATTTATGTGTTGTTTTTTAAAGACATAAATAAAAGGCAATGTCATTTACAGTGCCAATAGCTCAAAATCTCGCACTAGTTTTACTGGAAGTAAAAGGAGGGTACCATGAGGACAGGTAGGAGGTAGGGTGGAGGGTCTCGGGTAAAATTATTTAAATAAGAATTATTGGTTATTACTTCAGGACACTTCCCTTCTCTTATCTATATACAAGGACGTTCAGCTACAGATTATCTGAAAATTAAATCGCAACGAGAAGCTAAAAAGTTGTATACTGCTAAATAAGGCTTTGGAGAATTAGGGATGGTCTAGCTGGTGTGAAAAAACAGGACATTTAAAGGTTGGACTTTTGTACACGTACCATTAAGCCACGATTGCTTAATCTCTAAAAATATTTACACTACCTCAAGTTATGCAGGTCCAACTTGGAAAACATCACAGATCATCACATGCCAGATGTCACAGAACTTTAGAAGAAAAATGAGATGAGTGTTGACATTTTAGTCTTGGACAGCGCATTCAGTAGCCTGCGAAGGTCACCGAATAAGTAGAAAGGCAGCATTATCGGCTGGAGCAGGCATTGTAAAGCTGCATAGGCAGGTGCGACCGCCTCAAGTTCCCTGGAAGGACATCTCACCCTGGCTTAAAAGGCCTATCCCTTCAGCTGGGAGACAGTCATCTGTGAGCAGGCTCAATGCCAGACTCCCAGCACAGACCTTCAGTAGACATAACAGCCTTGGCTCAAAGGATAGGCGGGTTGGTTTAAAGGATTGTGTCTGTTACAACAACGAATTGTAAGGTCGAAAATAGGAAAGCATGGAAAACACGGAGAAGGAACGCAGCACCTCGCAAGAAGAGGACAATGTACAAAACAGATGCTCCAGACATTTTAAACACATTCAGAACTCTACAAGATTATAAAGAATGGAGCGATGCAAACACAGCCAATGTTCAACGTAAAACTTCCTTTACACAACAGAAGCTATAGAGTTACACAAATAACAAAAACGTTGCATTTAAGATGACTTAATAGAAGACGCTTGGTGCAGCAAATTGTTTTTCAGAAGAATGGATTTTGAAGCTAGTGCAGTGCACAGTGGACCACAAGAGTGTAGGACACTTCTCAGGGCTGGATTTCAGGCCTCAGGAGCCTAGATAAGGTAAGTATTTACCCGACCAAATTTAAGGAATCTCGAGGGCCAACCTCAATTTTGGGCAATAGGTACAATAATATTGGTATAACTGATGTTGCATTACTCAAGCTACAAGTTAAAATAGTTTGGAGAGGAACATCCATAATCTTTTGAGCACTGCCAAGACTCCTATATAAGCAATGCAGCAGAGACAGGATGGGGGCACAACACTGCACACGTGATGCTCTTCCATGGATGTGAGTTTTTCATGGCTATAGTCCAAGTGAACGTCTGACTAATAATAATAATAATCCACATTTTTAAAGCGCACAGTCACCCGTAAGGGTCTCTAGGCACAGGGGGCCGTCGGGAAGATTAAGCAAGTTATTGCCCAGAGTCACATGGTGCTGGGCTAATCTGCCACCGGTGCCCGGGATCGAACCGTTATCCCCAGATTCCGGAGTCAGTCGCCCTAGCCTGGGCGCCACCCCTCTTCCTCGCGGCGCCACACCTCTTCCTATGTTGAAGGATTCGACATGGAGCCTACAAGAAATACTTATTGTGTTTGTTGTCTGACTCATTGAGGAAACAACCAGCTTCTGAAAGACTTAATGATCTTCACTAAAAAGAAAAGTCACAATGACTAAACCCAGCACGCAGGTACAAGCTGTGCTACCAAATTCATTTAAAAACAATCCACTGCCAAGAACTGCTCCACCCTTCAGAAAGTAGTGGATCAGCCAGAAGCCAACCAGGATATGGAGGATTACATCCCACTCTTTCTCCCGGTGGCAGAGGAACTGGGCTTGAGAAAGTATTACCACCAAAGACAATGCAGTGAATGACCCTAAAACAAGATTCTGGAAGATAGAAGCAAAGCCACAGTACCCAGACACTAGTCACAGAATTTATCAAATAGGTTTAGTCCCTTGTTCCACTTAGAGCACACCATGGATTGAGGATGACATGGGTAGGGTGTGGCTTAGTGTCATGCAAAGAAGGCTGAAAGTCAGTGTAACCTGTGGAGCTCAATGAGGTCGTCTGTGCAACTTTCCAGTCAGGCTAAAACAATAAAAGAAACTCAAAAATATTGGTTTGATGCTAATATTAACCACTGTTAATAAGAGGAATCTTTTTTTTCCCCCCAACGATTAAAACCATTTGTGTTAACGAAAACATCCTCTTGCAGGTATCACAAGAAACACATTTCTTCAGCTCCATTCTTATTCAACCAACCACACAGGAAGGTATGTTGTCCATTGTGAAAAGCAGGGCGATGCCTGTCCCTAGCGGACTTATCAAGCACAGCTTTTATCATAAGTACTTTTATCTACAACTGTTAGTCAATCCCTGTTTTCAGAGTGCCTCAGGGACCTTGGATCACCCCATTACTGACAAAGGAAACATTTGAATATTTCAAGGTCATTTAACTAGAACCCTATAGCTAACCTTGAATTTCTAGTCACAGGCAGTTCCTGTGATTACTTTATTATAGCAAAGATCGTTTAGATGAATGACATTTTCAAAACATTCCATCGGTCTTGGACCTCACGAAGCAAGCAGCATTGGTCCTTGATGGTATCCAGGTCCAGGGATACTGCTGGATCAATGTGCTGCATTTGCCATAGCAGAACAGTTAGTGTGTGCAATCACTCATCTGCAGCATCGGTGTCTTAATTGGTCAAGAATTGCTTTTATGTATAGGATGAAGACAAATAGTGGATGGAGAGCTTGTGAACTCCACTACATCTGTGTGATTCCTCTTAAATCCTTTTCTCCTTACCACTGACAGAAAAATGAGAAGGAAGCCAACACTACATTGGGAAGAAGGGCATGGCAGGCAATCCACATAGATTACCCAAATAAGGAGCTCTGGGTAAAGTTATGTTGGTAATGGACTGCAAGACTCCTGAGAACAGACGCAGGGGAGTATCAAATGAAAGAGGGGAGGAATACAATGCAGACCATTCTGCCATCCACCCAAAACAAAACGCAAGCAATGGGTGTGAAGGTGCACTCAATCCAGCCCACTGAAATAAGAGCAAATTTAGGAGTTATCTGGGCAAGGCACAGGGTGAAAAAAACAGAAAGAGAGGAGGTTGAAAATCACTGCTGTGGAGAACAGATGAAGTTGAAGACTGGAGAACCTGGCCCTCTCTGCAGGGCCACCCATAAACTTTTTGAGCTTACCCTCAACAGTTTGCTGAATTTATTGTTGCTTCCCTTAGAACTCTGCGCACTTTACCACTACTAACCAGTGCTAAAGTGATTGTACTCTTCCCTTACAACATGGTAGAATTGGCTTATTCCCAATTGGCATATTTAATTTACTTGCAAGTCCCTAGTAATGTGGCGCTACCTGCGCCCTGGGCCTGTACATTAAGTACTACTGGTGGGTCTGCAACAGTGGTTGTGCCACCCACATAAGTAGCCATTTGACCATGTCTCAGGTCTGCCATTGCAGCCTGTGTGTGTAGGTTAAAGCAGCTGTTTCAACCTGGCAAAATACATTTTTTGCCAGGGCCAAACCTTCCTTTTAATACATGTTGGTCACGCCTACGATAGTCCCGCGACAGCCCAGAGGACAGGGTGCAGTGCATAAAAAAAGTGAGACATGTAATTTTAGTCACATATGTCCTAGTAGTGAAAAACTCCTAAGTTCATTTGTCACAACTGCAAGACCTACCTCTCCTATAGGCTAACGTTGGAATTACCTTACCACATAAGCTGTAAAATCCAATCGCGACTAGGTAGACAGGTCGAGTTTGGAATCTAAAGAATTATAATTAAAAGCCCTCTTCAAATGTAGTCAGGTTTTTTTATCACAATTCTGAAAATGCCACTTTTAGAAAGTTGTGGAAAAGCACCATCCAGGGGTGACGTCCCCTGAACGTACAGTGAAATTTTCCAATGAGGAGTAATCCAGTGTTATTCAAATTCAAAAATTGTTAAACCGTCGCTTGATTCCCAAATAGGACCTATTAAATCATCAATATTTAGTTCTCAGATCATCAACCTAAGAATTAATAGCATTCCGGATGATCAGTAATCAACTGATGTATAAACAACAATGTTTTCAAAGGAAAGAAAATGTAGAGACATCCATACTTTCCTAAGAATCACAAATAAACTATATTCCATGCAATCATTAAGACCGTTCAGCATAAGTTTGTCCAATTGTTTATTCCAATAAATCTCCCTCTGTAGAATGTGTTTAAAATTGTATTTGGCTTCCAATAGTTCTATGGTTTCCAGCACCATGAATCGTAATTGGTTGGTGTTATGTTTTAAAGACAAACAATTAGAGGCTATGACAGATTTTTGATTGTTGGTCCTTATATTGCTTTTGTGTTAATTCAATCTGATCTTAAATATCCGTTAAGATTTTCCTATGTATACCAAATCACACGGGCATTTCAGTAAATACACAATAGTTTTGGTTTCGCAATTGACTGTCGTTTGCAATTTAATTTTGTTTCTTTTGCATGGAGGAGTTATAAAGTTTCCTTTAATTATATTGTTACAGTTACTACAGTTCAAGCGTGGAGTGGTACCTTTATCATTCCTTTTTTTGTTTTAAGGTTTGTGACAACAATAATTCTTTTATGTTTTTTGCCCGCTCATACGCGAATAGGGGAGGATCTGAAAAAAACACCATTAAAATCCTGTTCCAGTAGACAAAAAAGGAATCTGGCTACAAGACAGCCAAACCAGAAACAAGGGAAATTTTTAAGAAGTAAGGCCATGTGCTTTGCCAGTGCTGGAGCAAATTGTTTAGTGAGGCAACAAGTACATTTTCTTTTTGATGACACTATCACACAACTGAGCACAGTTGTCCTGCTATGATCCTTTACATTCTGTTGGTAACAATAAGCACACAAATGATGTAACAAACTAGAATAAAAAGAACCATATCTCAATAGCTGTTCAGCTCTAGGTGGAGACAAACTGCATTATTCACATTGAGGTAGTAATGCACACTCCATGCTCCAATCATGAAGCTTCTTTTCACAACATAGATAAACAAAACACTCCTGACAGTGGCTGACCTAAGGTTCATCACATCAATCCCTATCCAGAAACATTAAGAATCCTGTGCATCCACTTCCGGAACCTGCCGCCGGTGAGCTCCACTGCAATCCAGAAAAAGCAAACTGTCTGAAGATGTAAGGTGCACCAGGAAATGGAGTCAAAATTGTATATATAAGTCCATCATTTTTCTTTCTTAGTAATAGAAGTACAAATGGCCATCAGCCAACGCATTTCTTTCCTTACACAAAAGGAACTTCATCAGGGCTCCAAGTATCAAGTAGAGTATTTAACACTTTCATTAAGTAACTGAAATAAACGTGTTGCAACTCGGAAAGATACCCCACAATGTTTCCCGATCCAAACTTTGGATTGGGCGTATTTGCCGTATGTCGGGAAACAGAAGATTCAGATCAAGAGTCTGGATCGGATTTGGTTAACCCTTACTGTGGGGTATCGTCCCTGTTGGACCTGGCCCTTTTGGCAGGTTCACCCCGAAACTTTTTGCTTTTTCCTAGCCTGTTTCTGGAACCTAGTGTTGATGATTGTAGGCCTTGGCACACTTTTTCACTGTGGGACAGTGTAGAGTGCGTGAGCTCTCTGTGTATGTGTGGTGAGTGACCTGCCCTCCCATAGGAATGCATGGGGAATATGTGTGACAATGGTAGTCTCTGATGCGTGGGGAGTGCAGGGTCGAGTTTGGTATGTACGAACTCGTGAGATTGAATGCTACATAATGATGTATGTGGCATGAATGTATCTAGTGTGGAAGTGCCTCTTCTAGACATGGGTGTGCGTGTGTAGTGAGTGTGCTGACACGTGATTGGCTGGAGCCTGGATCCAGGATGTCTGGATGGGTCTGCCCAGTGGTGAGTGTTGAGATTAGCATGCTGATGTGAGAGGAGGAGTGCCCCCGGGAGTGAATGGGGCTGGGTTTTCCCCACACAATGCTGGCTCCGCCCCCTGTGGTGCGACTGATGACTCTGTCCTGCCTAGTGAATAGAGAGGGTGGTTGAGCCCATCAACAGTGCTCACAGACCAGCTGCGACTGGTTCTGCCCCACCCTGCCCAAAGACAAAGGATTTGTCTGTATAAAAAGAGGCTGTGACCTCTTGAAAAAGGTTCTTGTTTGCTGCTTGGGCCCGGGGGAAGGCTTGCCTCCCCTGGGCCCTGCCCAGCCCCTGGACTCCTGAAGAACTGTTGGCTTCTCTAGCGCCTGGGGGCCCTGGATTCCTTCCCAAAGCGCCTGCTCTAGCGCTTGGGAGCGCTTTATCTTGCCCTTAGTGCTGAGAGCGCTTTATTTTGCTTTGCAGGTGCCCACCCTGCTTATGGCTGCCCTAGCAAGTGCCCACCTCGCTTATTTGACATTATTTTGTCCTGTGGCAGGTGCCCACCCTGCCAGGGACCTGGCCGCTATTTTTATATTTTTAACTCGCGGAAGCCCACCGCTCGGTTAATTCATCCCCCGCCTGCGGTGTCTGAGAAGGGCCGCCGCGCTGCCCGCGACGACCCGGAAGTGATTTTAGGCATGGCCAATAGCGGCGCGGCCAGGACCGGAAGTCCCGCCCCGCAGCCGCGACGAGGGAAACCCCGCGCTCCGGTGATGGGAGGTTGTCGAGTGATGGCTGCCCGGGGCTCCCGTGAGCTGGGGAGAGCCCCGGGACCGCCAGAAACAAAATGCCAAGTGTCGCGGGGCTCCCATGACCAGGAGGGAGCCCCGGAGAGAGAAATGTCCCGGAGCCTTGCTTCTCCACCCCAAGTCCCGGTCCCGAGATGGGGGACCGGGTGAAGACCAACGCGAAGCGGGCGCATGGTCAAGGCGGGGCTTCTAAGAGGAGAGAGAGCCCCGCCAAGCGCTACCGCCACTGAGGAGAGAGCCGCAGACCGCCCCAGAGCCGGTGAGTGGGTGTGGAAGGAGGGGGGGGGGCTTCGGGGCACATTGCCGGTGCCCGCGCCCCCTCCAGTGGTGCCGAGTCCTTGCGGGGGTGCCGAGGGGCCCCATTTATTGTTGAGGAGCCCAGAAAGGCTTGGGGGCCCATGTGTGCATTTCAAAGCCTCCCCCCACGAGGGATTCCAACACCGGGGGCATTGGTTCTCTTCGAGTCCAGGAGGGACTCCAACGACGCCCCCCCCCTTTGTGTTCTTGAGCCCGGAGAGAGGCTCAGCGACGCCCCATTTGTTTTAAGAGCCCAGAGAGGTTCTTGAGGGCCACGTTAATTTCTTATAGCCCACGAGGGGCTCAGGCGCATTATTGTTGGTTGAGCCAGAGAGGCTCGTGGGTGACATTGTATTTGCTCTAGAGCCTGGGAGGCTCCAACGTTGTCCCCACCATTGTTTTCACCAGCTGCCCAGCACTTCGTGGGCAGCTGCCACGTTTAGGCCCCTGACACTGGGACACAGGGCGTCCTAGCCCTAGAGAGGCCAGTTGGCCTAGGGACTGCCACAGGTTGTGGCTAATGTGATTTTGGCGCAATTGTATTTCTCCTTACACCTCTGAATGTGTTTTCATGCGTCATGTGCCTTATCCTTACACCGCTGAATGTAGGTTCTGCATCATGTGTTTTCCTCCCCTACACCGCTGAATGTATAATGATGCATCATGAGTAATGTTCCTAGGCCCCTAGATGTATTGTGATACTTAGGTGGTTGTTTTTCTCCTAGTACAGGTGTTGCTAGTGAGGTCTTGGTTCCCTGTGCAATATTTTCCTAAGGTGGTTAGGGTTGTGTAGGAGGTACTTACTCTTTACCAGTAATTACTGGTTGTGTGCTAACTTGTTCTAAAAGTGTTCTATGTGCTAATTACTATTCCTAAAAAGTGATGATTCCTGACAGTGGTCCAGGTGGCCCTGTCTTGTACACATCCCCTGTAAATTCTGCCCGTGCCTGTTGGCACATTGTAAAATGTGTGTTCTTATCTAATATGTTTTGGTATAATACAAAGGCTATTTTTATATAACCTTGTGTGGAGTTTCTTTTGTGGTGGGCCCTGGGTGTTGTTGCTGGGTGCGCGCGCAATCACTTAACCTACATAGCCTCCAAGTTTAGCCTGGCTGCTCGCGTCACGTTACCTAGACGGTGAGCAGGGGTTATCTTGGTGTGTGACTCCCTTGCCCTGACGTGGAAGTGGTGGTCTCTGACTGACTCTGGCGCAAGCCTTGGCCAGCCAGAGATCCCGTTTCTAACAGTCCCGAGTTCCTACACGTTTATTTCAGTAACTTAATGAAAGTGCTGAATACTCTACTTGATACTTGGAGCCCTGATGAAGTCTCTTTGGTCAAAGGAACAAAACACATTGGCTGATTGCCATTTTACTTCTATTACTAATAAAGAAAACTGATGGAATTATATATACAATTTTGACTCCATTTCCTGGTGCACCTTCCATCTTCAAACAGTTTTCTTTTCACAACATTTCAGTAGAGGAGTCACTAAAGCAAGATTTTAGACAGAGGGAAACCAGTGTCTCCAGTACGAGCACCATCACAAGTACAACATGTCTCTAACTCCTATAGTTGGCTAGGCATGGGTGACCATATTAGCACGACCACATCAGCACAACCACATTCAGTTATACCCACAGCTTTCTCTACAGTCAATTTTTTGTGGGTCACGAATGTCCAAGTAATATATAAAGATGCCTTTTAAATTCTGTATTTAACTTGTCACATTTGGTGCTTCAAAGAAAGAGATCAAATATCAAGCTGTCTTCAGACAAATTGCTGATTATTTTTTTAATGTAGAGAGTGGGGTTTAAAAACTCCCCAGTTTGCAGTCAGAAAATGAAGAGTAAAAGGAAACACACGCAATCATGCTGTGGTGCATGCAGTGTGAAATGAAAGGCTGTAGCAAGTCATTTTTTGACACACAACAAAATGTAAATATTTGGAAATGAACTGTACATGTGTCAGCAATTAGGAAAGTAAAAATGAAACTTTTTTTTGCAATTCCTAAGTGTGATGGAAACAAAGATTTTAATAAGATCAAAACAAATCAAGACACTTTACATGGTGATGCACAATAAATATTTACTTAAACCCGATTTCCATACATTAGCTTTTGTGTACAGTATGGTTTTATCAGTAAAACTGTATGTCTGTGCAAAGTTAGTGACCGTTTCAATAAAAATTGTGCTGTCAATGACAATCCGCAACTACAGGATGGTTTAGTTACTTTTTTTTTAAAAATGTAAAAAAAAAAATCGCCTGCCTCGTCTTTATTAAAGCTACATGGGGCACAAATGTTTGTGGTTCTAACAATTGGGTTATTGTTCTATAGAATTTGGGAAGCACTGCTCTGTGTCAGTAGCACACATTAATACATCTTGACACCATCATGCACTCAACATGGTTCCAAGTCTTTAAGCATCAGTGCAAGTTATTCTCACATATCTATATCGTCGCGCCAATATCAACCATCTTGAAGATGTTAATTTAAACCTATCATGCTCACAAAAAACATACAACGCCAGAACACCCACAAAATGGGCAAAATTACAGCGAAACATATCAACCAGTTGAAGCTGAGAAATGGAAAAGAGAACACCTCCTCCAACAGAGACAAACAGCAACCATATCAATGCAACTAATGCTTGCACACAGATTCATAGCAGGGTTCAACAGGGCTCAGTCTAATATCATCAGCACTCAACCAAACACTAGTCTACTTCAATCTTACCGGCCACTGTCCTATGACAGACAGACTCACCTCCAAACAATATGAAACACACCCAAATACAATACCAGCAGATACCCCTAACACAAGTTAAAGAGAATCCCAGAACCATTAAGGGTGCCCTGAACTCAATAGGGTTTCTGACAGTACAAATGTTATGAATGCCTTTTCCAACCGTGATTAACAAGACAAAACATACAGACCTTTTGCGACTTTCCTGTTCTCTTGCAGGGGGTGAAAAATGTAGTCTATGCATGCATATCACAACCAGAATAATAGTAAAGCAGCAGCAAACTGTATGGCATGCCTGTGTATTTTAATTATGTCCTACAAGCACAGAAAAGTAATAAGGAAGAGCAATCCAAAATTAAATTAATGACTTTTATTATTGAATAGCGCTGTACTCAAATTCACTGGCTGCAGCATTAAAATGGAACAGAAATGTATATAACAGCCTCACATTTCTCAAGTAGGCTTACCTATTCAAAATGCGGTTTTAAAATATCAAGAATGTCAGCAGAGGAATGTTAATGGGTAACATGTGTTACACATGTGTAAGCAAAATAATCACCAGCCTCCTGTATCACTTGAAAATGGCTTCAATATGGTGCTGTTTATGTCTAAAAAGACCTTCATGGGGCCACAGATAGCAACGTGGCCTAGAAGTGCAAGTCTGTAACATCTGCACAAATCTGAGCTATGCAGAATACAAACACTGCTTTACAACAGGCCCAGCCTTTCAACCTAATGTGGGCTGAGTATTAACCACAACAAGGCTAAAGATGGTCCAAGCTATGACAGTGGGTTCAAAAAGTAGAATACAACGAGTATGAATTACAATGGGGTGAAAGAACAAGGTACACAGCTGACAGGAACAATTTCGTTGAGATCACACGGCTACTTTCATCTTTAGTGGTGTAGGAAAAAAAAAAATAAGAACAGAACGTAAAGTACTCCAAAATGATGAATGTAATACAAATATGAAATTGAAATGGTGAACGCATGCAACAGGAAACCTCCAAAATGTACCGAAACCGAATTAACAAGCTGTGAGGTGCTCACTAGTTCAAAGGGAAGGAGACAAAACTAAGTAATAAACATCCCAAAGTGCAGGTATGAAAATCATACCAGGGCGAGTAAGCCACGTGTGCAAAGGCCCAGGGTATAAAACTGGATTAAGAAAGACAGGTCTTATGTACGAATTATAATAGTTATTTGAAGGAGGAAAAGGTCTCTCAAAATTATCATTTTAGCCCAATTAATTAACAGAATAAAAGGGACAAAAACTAGGAAATATCACCTTCATCTAAGAAGAAGAACGAGGGATGTACTATTTATAAGATTCCAAATTAGTTTGTTTCAGGTTTCTTCCTAAACATACAAATTGTAACCTTGTAAAATACAACAAAATATTTTATCATTATTTTCCGCACAAACAACTAATTCAAAGTCACAGACGCAGACAACATCGAAACTACCAGCATGCTCTACTGTGTACGCAGAGCATACCATGAAAAACAAAAAAAAGCATTGGCAAAGCCAGCGGGTCTGGACTTGGCTAGCTGGTGCAATGGTTATTTTAAGTACAATCTTATGTCAAAAAAATGAAAAGTAGAATTTTTTTTAAAATATGCCACCATCTAAATATGCCTGCAATATTAATTAAAGAAAAAATAACAATAATTGTTGCATATAATATTAACAGAACAGTTCAAGAGCTTCCTAATGTAAAGGTGCACTTTGCTACTGTTGGTTTTGAATTACTGTAACCTGAAAATATACCTTAAACACAAAAGAAGGACTTAAAAATTAAAAGGGATAAATAATCGGGCCATCTGGGGCAAAGGGAAGATTAAGTTCTTTGAGGAACTGAAGACTGAATTCGAGCTATCTACCTTGGAGTTTTTTCGCTATGCACAAATTCGTCATTCTTTACAGGCTGCTCTGCCTGTGGGCGTGGAACTTCCGGAGGCTTTGCCTCTTGAGGATAGGATCTTGGATGGTCAACTCCCTGAAAAAACAATTTCACTGATCTATAAGAAGCTAATTAATCATAGGGCTGATCTGCTTGGGGAGTTGAGGGACATGTGGGTGCCAGATGGAATAGAACTGGATGAGGAGGACTGGTGGCTGGCTGTGTCCTCCCCTAAGGTAGTTGCCATTCCTGCGTGACTGCAGCTCGTCCAACTTACAATATTACATAGGATTTATGCCACGGGGCCCCGCCTTGAGCGGATCGGTCTGTCTGACTCCGGATTGTGTAAACGGAAGAGTAGTCTTGTCGAGACATTCCTATACATCGTTTGGGAGTGTCAATATATTGCTGAGTACTGGCGGGGGATACACAATACTATACATGATGTCTTGGGGGTCTCCTTGCCATTAGAAGCGAGGAGATGCCTCTTTAATAGATGGGAACCTACAGATCTCAACTCTGCACAGACACAATGGGCTACACTGAGTTTCATGATAGCGAAAAGGAATATTGCCCAGCAATTGGGCTCTTAGCAGCCTCCCACCCTTGAGATCTGGAAGAATAATTTAGACTGGTGCATGTTCCGGGAGAAAACTGTTTTTATTTCAAGGGGTCGTCCCCGTAAGTGGGCGTTGATATGAGGACCATGGAATGAATATAGAGGAGAGATGTGTGCCTCCTAGAACGGCTGTTTTTGACGTACCCCCATCTCCTTAATGTCTTTAACATGTTTGTACCTTTGTTTCCTATTCCCCAGATGGTGGATTGTTTATAATGACAATATTCCTCTGTATTGTGCCTTTTTACCGATGCTCTTTTCAATAGAAAGAATTGTAAAAAAAAAAAAAAGGGATAAATAATGGGGAAAAAAATCATTGTAAAAGTAAAGCATTGGCCCAACAACTGACACTGAAGTTCACTTCTTTTTAAGCAGATCTGCATATGAGATCAGAAAGAATGCAGTTACTCACAGTGCAAAGCCAATGGCTTAAGTAGGCTGAACCATTACTTATGCTGTATTCTACGGTGCGCCAAAGCAAAATGTGAATGACAGCAGAAGAGACCTATGGATAAACAGGAAAGATCCAAAACCCCTATATGTATGCATGCTTTTTTAAATGAATCTTTTATTATGAGGCCGACAGCTATAACAGTCACTAGCCCAGACTAAAAAAAACACATAAAAAAGGGGGAGAGAGGGCAGCTAAAGGTGGACCACATGTAGAGGAAAACACCAGACAAAATTTAAAAGCAGCCTGTAAATACTAAGCATTTACAGTCATCATGCACACAATTGTCAAGGATACTAGCCTATGCCCTGTACCACTGCACCAAAGGCCAAAGAAAGACAAAATAAACATGTAAAGTACCTCGCCCAAGCGCATAACAGAGAGCATATATATTATTAACAAAAGCAGAATGTAAGCCACATTTACCACAGAGAAACAATAGCGCTGAAAGAAGTTAGCAAGTAAAAATCCCAAATAATAAGTCACATGCTTCACAGACGCCTCTCAAGCGCAGGGACAGACATATTAGGATGACTGCCCAGGCCACACACAATGTCCATGAAAGGCTTAATGGCTGCAGCTAAAGGGAGAAGGAAAACAATTCACCACCTAAGCAAGCAGGGGGAATGAATTAGTACCAGAAAGGAAATGCAGACAGTGTGTGCGCCACATTGACTCAGCAGGTTGAGTGCCAGCTGTGGAGGTTTGTTAAGTTCATAGAACCTCAGCCCGTCAGAACTTACTACTCCTCTCATCCTTCTGTAGACTGATAAAAGGAGCGCCAGAATCTACTGAAAATATGTGCAAATAAAACAGTAAGTAAAGCGTGGTGTTTGCTGAGTAAAGCTTTCATATTTCATTGCATTAACAACAAAACACTCACTGGTGTGCCTGTTTTACTAGTGACGTTTTAAACTAAAAGACGTTCAGTGGAAAAAGGCATTTTAGCTAATGTAACAGAGTCATTTTCACCCAATCAGCTTCATATTTGTAAACGCAAAAATAAATAATTTAAGTCCCGAAGTTCAGATTAAAACTCAGTGCACATTGTTATTGTCCGCCTAAAAATAGTCCCTTTCTCTTCATTGACAAATCTGACTCAAAGTGTGTTTTTTATATTATTTATATAAAACTTTAAGAACTGTTTAGAACTAAAGCGGTCTTAAAGGTCAGACCTTTAAAAAATTCACACATATACCAACATATTCATTCTACAGCTTGATATTGACTGGAAATAACAAGCAAGTTACAACCCTACATTATGTTGGAATAAAAGAAAGGAGAAAACAAAACAGTCACGTGAAATAATATTAGATGCCAATACAGTTACGGCTTCCATGCTCTCTTCATACTGAAGTCTTCTTAAGGACGATTAGGACACACTGATTTCCAAGTACAGTGCAAATCCCTATTCAATTTATACATGGCAGAAGGGAGCTGATCAGTCCATATGAGTCACTCTCCATGAAAATACCTACTCTAGTTGTAGAAAGAACTTAGGCAGGAAGCACTTAAATGGTTTTATCGTCCCAATTATTTATTATTACAGCTCCACAGCTGTTGCTGAATAATTTCTTGTTAGGACATATTCTGCCCAATGATACCACAATCTCACCTGTATAAACTGACAGTTTCACACGGATTTGCCAACACCTGTTTTACAACATAAAAGTGCTGTTTCTTTAGGGCAAAGTATATAATTTTCAGGTTTTAACACACCTCACTAGAATTGGCACTAATTGAAAATCTTTCAAAATCAAAATAGACCTTATTCAGACTTAACTGTTTCCAAACATTTTTGCTTTATGGTTTTGTTCAATCATAGGTTTCAATGTATTTTGAAAATTAATGCCAGTAATGGAAACAACCTGTTCTTAGGTTCCAAATTCCCCTAACTACCATGGTAACCTCACTTTTCTTTCAATCTTTTGAAAAAAACAAAACTTGGAGTACTGAGAGCTAAGCCTATTTCTTTTGCAACATAGCACTGAGAGCATTGCAAAAGAAGGAGGGCATAGGGACAAGTTCAGTCAAATAATCTTGAACTCAAAAATATATTCTAGTTGGTAAATACCAAAAGGAGGCTATTTCCCCCAAATGGATAGTACTCCAAATGCTACTCAAGAAGCCTGAGGTGTTCACTTTCTTTGCCTAATGACTACTACCAACAAAACCAGCATACGGCGGCATAACTCCTCTGATTATATTTCACTTAAGTGTATGCTCTTAGGAAGTAGTTGGTACCCACTACAGTGAACCTCATGGAATCAATGAATACAGGATCCAAATCCCTTAATATGCCAATGACACTTAAACGCACCTGTAAGTTGTAGACATCAATGATTCCAGACCTGCCATGCATCAATTCAATATGTATTGTCAGGTGCATATCTAAAAGTAAACTCTACCAGTTTTCTCATCTTCTCATCATCTTGCTGTTTTGGAAGATGAGAAAAATCACACCCAAGACTGGATAGTCATCATGAAGCAAGGCAGACTCACATCTCACTTTGAAAGTAAAGCCAAAGTGCTTGGATTCCTTCTGTATTGCGACGTCTTCTTGGTTGCTTGGGTTTCTGCTTTTAAACGGACTTCAAAAGGCATCTTACAAGCTGCCCCTCTTCTCATCAAAGCCTGAACAAAAATACCACACTGACAAACCTAAAATTAGCCAACACGTAAACCTTTTCTCAGGATAAATTCAAATAACAAAGATGTGGAGGACAAATGCAGGATTTTTTTTTTGTCCCCATTTGCCTTGCCCTCCTCTCAGATAGCCGCCAACCACCTGGCGTGTCATACTCCGAGACGATCGCGATTTTGCCTAGCGCCCATTCGGTGACACGATTTAACAAGATTGGCAGTAGATGGACCTTGAGAGAAGAGGGAGATGGATGAAGCGGGATTGCACTTAATCCAACTAGGTATTTATACCTGTAGGACCAACCATGGAGCGAATGAGAGGGACCTGGGTCCTTGGAGTGGGATAGGCATAATCATTGGACCGGGGGGGAAAAAAAAAAAAAAAAAAAAGAAGAAGAAACCCCCCGGACACTAATTCCACTGAACCAGCAAGTCCCAAAAAGCCAAGCCACGTTTGCTGCAGGCTCTGGCCAGGTCCACTTTAGATGTTTCATACATGGACGATAACCAGCCTGCATGTGACAGCGCCATATTTTCCGCCCAGACTTTACAAATTTGTATCCTGGCTAGCAACACTGCATAGAACAGAAAAGACCTTGCCTGACCAGTCGTACCGGCATCCAAACCAAAGATGATTAATGGTAGTGTAATGGATAGGGATGTATTTAAGATTGAGTCTAGGGTAACTTTCGCTTCCTCCCAGAACCGAGCAACATAAGGACAGTCCTTAAACATGTGGGCGTCGGAGGCCTCGATGTAATTGCACTTGTTACACTTCTTGCCTGGGAGGAATTTGGATAGTCTCAGGGGTGAGAGGTAGGCACGATGCATCGTAAACAGATGATTACGTCTCAGCCATGTTTGTTTAACAATTTTGTATAGGAGTGTGAAAGATCTTGTCCAGTTTTTGGGGCACTGGGCGCCTAACTCTTCGCCCACAAATCCTCTGGAAGAGTGAACTCCCCATCCGCTTCATCCAACATACTCCAATACCACAGGGCCACCTCTTTGCCCCCCCCCCCTTGTCGTTCCACCAACTGTTGTTCCAAGCAACTGACCTTCCCAAGTGGGATCTTTTTCCTACACAGGACCCTGCCCAACTATCTAGTTGTAGATATTTAAATCTAGAGATCCCAGGGCCCAGCTGTTCCCGTAGCTCCTCCCAAGACCTCAATGACCCCTCAGCCAACAGTTATCCTCAGCCAACAGTTATCCCCATCTTGTTATCCCTCCATCCCTCACCGGGGTCGCTAACTTGTCTTTTAGACATTCTGGGATACCCGGAGAGTCCCACACCGGTGCATAATTAGAAAAATATGGCAACCCAAGTCTTTTCCTAATCTGTACCCAGGCCTTCGCCTGGGACAGAAGAGTTTTTAACTTGACCTTTTTTAAAAAATTTTGGTCCCCGAATTTATACAAATATCCATCAGTTGGTAACGTAGCTTCTATGAGCATGGCCCTAAACATTGTCCCAGCAGACGCATTCAATGGTGTTTTTAAAAGCATTCTGGAGTGGGACAACTGAAAAGCCCACAAATAGTACTACAGGTCCGGCAAGGCAAGCCCTCCCTTTTCCCTCCTTCTCCTCAACTTCTTCCATGCCACCCTCGATGATTTATAATTCCAAATGAAAGAGTTTCTCTCTCTCTGGCACTTGTCTAAGATTTTGACATCAAGAGCCAGGGGTATGGTGTTAAAAATAAATGTAAATTTGGGAAGGATAGACATCTTTATCAGGTTCACCCTGCCCAAGATGGTAAGCGGGAGATTGGACCAGGATTTTAATAGCTTCCTGCATTGACAAATGCAGGATTACAGAGCCCCACTGAAATTTACCTGATTCAATCATCAAGCACAAAAAAGAAAAAAAACTCACTGTTTTGAAAGCTCCCGAAAGGCAAACTTCTCAAATATGCATATGAATTTAAAAAAAAAAAAAACAAGACTTAACAGGCACTTACAGAGTAAAGCCATGTGCCCAAACTCCACATGGTCAAGATCCACAATCAACTATTCTATTATAAAAATCGAGTACCCTCTACAATTTCCCTCCATGAAAAGAAAACAAGAACAATGTTTATGGGAAGAAAAGTCTGTATAAATGTTGGCACTGAGAAATATACCAACACCTACAGTGTCTACAGTCTTATTATTCCACAGACGTTTAACCATACAGAATGGATTAATCAAGAAGCATTTCGAAGTGGCTAAAAATAATTACAGAAAACACAATTTTGTCTAGGCGATTGCCCGTAATACAACGGCAATATAAAGACTTTACACATGTGTACTGGATCTTGTGCTCAAGTCTCTGATCTGCTAAAAACAATGGAATGATTCCTAGGAATATTGTTGTCAGTTTCATAATCTTCAGAATTTCATTTCTGGGGCACTCATGTAGATAAAGCCATAGCCTTGCTGGGACAGCATTGCTGGTTTTGTCATTTAATGCAAATAATTAGACTTAAGGGGTGGGATTATGGGCAGGTATAAAGGAAGGCACTACGAGGCAGCCACTTAGGTGTACGACCAATAGGCAATATTTCCGGCATGCGCATTACTGTTGGAGAGAAAAGCCAAATTATTTAAAGCCTCACATTGATCGTGAACAGGTGACCTTTGGGGCTTCATGGTGTGGAAGTTCATGTTGCATTTGTTTCTGGAGTAAAGAAACCTACTTCCTGGAATCTCTACTTTCAGTCCGGGTGATGTGACCCCTATCAAAACTCAATGCTAATCAAAGAGTATGATGTTCTTGATTGTGTTCCCAAATAGAAGGATTTTTTTGGGACTCTGTTAAAGCAATTCAATTTTTACTTTCTTCATGTTGCCAAACTGAGTGATCATAGGCACATTACTTCCCCTGAGGCCCAATTTCTAATATCATCTCAACTTGGTTGAAGAAGATCTTAGACTTGACCGAGGATTTTGTTGATTCCACACTTATCAGCTATTCTTTTAAGAGAAATTTGAGGCTTACTGGTAAGCTTCACTACTGGCTGATCTGCCCAGCTTGCAAGGAATGCTTGATTGGAGGTGAACCAGAATATCATCAGTATTTGGAGCTGGAACTGCGAAATTACCAAGAGCTACATAAAAATATTGAAGCAGATCACTGATGAAGAGGGGCCGGGGCTGACACCATACATGTGAGTTTCTGCAGACATTCGTCTATGAAATTAATATATTTCCGACATTGGACAATAGGAACCACTTTTGTGGCTACGGCCTGCCTCCTTGACATCTGTCCATCCGGCAAAAATGTTACTCGTGTGCTGAAAGACGCTGTTCAGATCTTCTGCGAGAGGGCGCAGGCATTTCCGTGTACTTTTGTGCAGCAAAAAAAGTCTGTATAAACTGACTTTTTTGTGGGTATTTACACAAAATGAATTTAAAAATATGGGGGAAATCCTAAGGTGTCAATACCATCACGTTTTCAACATCTGAATATCACAACTGCACGCCACGAGTTTTAATCCCGACTGGGTTGAGTCAGCCTTTCATCCTTCTGTGCTCGGTAAGCCTTTCATGGTGGCAAACAAACACCATAGGATAAACTGGAGGAGGCACAATATTGGGACTGCCGGGAATGGATAGGGGGGCGTCAAGAAATACAGGAGATCATATTATTGCCAAAATAGAGGGTATCGGGCGAGACAAGCAGCGCATGGAGTCGGACGTGTGGGTCCATTGCTCCGGCGCTGGGCCGTATTTTCCCTGCTCCGGGGCGGCTATTGATGACAGGTCATCATCGCGGAAAGCTGCCAGCGACTGAAGGCCCTGTGGAGTAGTGGGAGCCCGTATTTAAAGACCAAAGAGGCGACCGCGTTGCAAGATGAAGGGGCCCATCGGATTGTAGAGGTCCAGCTGTGGTGGTTGCCCCCAGAACTGCCAAATTTGGGCATTTTCCTTCGGTTCAGTTCAGCGGCGTGAAGTATGAGAACACCGGGGGACACGGCACCTGTACGAGGCGGAGACAGCCCACCCGCTCACCGCGCCCGTCCTGCGGGCGCCTCCTGCGCAGCCAGCCTCCCCTCCATAGGATGCGTAGGAGCAGCCCTTACCTCCTTCCAGGCAGCAGCGACTTGCAAAAGGAATCTACTTAAGATGAGTGGTCTATTTGCGCACGGGACACGCTCCGCTTCTGGACACCAGAAGAGTAGGAGTGTGCGAAATTCTTGTAATTTACCTAACCTCAAATAATTTTGCTTTTGCATAGTTGTGCAAATACAAAACTGCCATTTCGCCAGTATTTTAGCATGAAATGTTCACGCAAAATGCGTAGAGGTAAAAAAAAGGTTGTGCAAGAAAAAAAAACGCAACAGCTGTCGTTTGCTCTGTGGTTACTGTGCATTTTCGGTACATTTTTGTACTGCAAACGGCGCACAATACATGTGGTGTCATGGCACAATTTCATGTAATGGCACACTTTAATGTAACAAAAGTCAATGGAAAAAATGTACGTTAATTAAGCTGCTGTGCGCCGCTTTCAGGCACTTAGTTCCAGTGCCAGTGAATGGTGGGGGTAAAACATAACGAATAACTGTAGTGTGGTGTGGTGTCCAGAGCTAATAGGGCGCCTTCGCTGTGGACTGCAAAGCGCTGTATGTGGGAGAAGGCTGCGTGGCAGAGGTCTGTGCGCTAGAGGGGTCTGTATCTTAGAGAGCGTCTGTGCACGCCACGCATTGCAGTGGGTCAGAAGGGTCGGTGTCTCGGTGGCTGAGGTGCCTTTGTGGCAAAGACGGCTGTGGGCCAGAGATGACTGGACTCAGTAGTGAAATCGAAATTTACCAGCCGCGCGGCTGTAGTAGCGAAAACGAAACTTACCAGCCGCGCGGCTGTGTACAGACAAGCTCACGCGCACGACCCAATCCGAAGGCGCGCGTCGGAATCCGACTGTGCCATAGACAATGCTGCGCGCGTGGCCAGCTCTTGTCTCCACTCGTTGTCGGCTGAGCCAACAGCTATATTCCTTGCGGCGAGAGCGCGCTTTCGCCAGGGCGAGCCCTAAACAGTCCTGTACTCCTGTTTTTAAATTGGAATAAACAGGACGACAGGTTCCAGAAATCAAAGAAAAATCCCTAGACTGGAGCAGCTAGTCAAGCATCGACCTTGGAAACTTGGCAGGGCTGATGGACCGTTGATGTTCCTGGTGACCGCATCTTGCTGAGAAACGGTAGTTAACAATGGGGTGGTTTTGGAAAGCTCTGTTTTTCTTTAGTTGGGAGTAGTGCATTTACATGTTTCGGGTGCAGGAAACTGGAGGTGCGGAACAGCTACAGGATATCCAGTACAATAGTGTAGGTAGAGTTTTGGAAGAATATTGCTGGGAATTGTGAAACCTGTGGGTTTGATGCTTTGCTTGTGCTAGCCCTTTTCAGTAGACGTGGGTAGCGAACGGATAGAAAATAGATCAGCGAGACTAGGATTGAAAGAGTGATGAGTTAACACAAGTCCACTGGGACGCCTTAGGATGGTCTAAATGTTAACTATGTTGATACGTTCTGTTGTTTAAGTTCATAAGGCGCACAGCTACCCCAAGGAGTTTATAGGCGCCAACTTCTCCATCTGCACTGTGCGTTTCTCACAACATGGTGGAGTTGGTCAAATTTCAGTTGTTTTGTGTGATTTGTGACAGTGAATAACAAATGAAGAGAGAGCGACATGACTTCTAGTGTTCTTAATTAGACCACATTTCGTTGGAGAGATCCAGGAAGCACCGCTGCACAGTTTAAAGAATAGCTGGAGGCCAAAGGGTCGAGTAAAACAAGAATCTGTATAGTAAAATCAAATACATCACACGCCAATCTTTGAGGTCATAGAAGTACTGCGATTCAGGGGATTTTCAATGTAATTATTTATGAATTTGGACCAAAGCACCATGAAGAGAAATGCTGCGCCTAAGGCCAAAGGGAGCGATGCAGTTACGAATACGAGGTTATAAAAAACAGGATGGGACTAACTGACAAGACAGCACATGCAATGCAGCAACAACCAACCACTTCAGCGGGGGGAGGGAGGGGGGCTGCCTGTGGTGCTTCACTGGCAGCTGGACCAGGGGAGAGGGAATGTTCAAAGACTGTCAGGGGTGTGTGACCTTCTCATTTTACCAAGATGTCGGCGGAGGGAGGCGATTGTGCGCTGCTGGGTCTCGCCTTTTAAAGCTTAGTATCCAGACAATGCTGCAAGAGGTTATGAATGCAACACATAGGTACTGCTCAGTACTGTTTGTCAAGCAGCGCTAACTGGTTGAAAATACTAGCTGTGCGCGCGGCCATCAAAGCAAGAAAGTGAATGGCCTTGGCACAGGCCACTTCGAGCAGGCTGTGTGCAGAGCATACTGTTCCCAAATAACAGCAAATAGGTTGGAAGCCGCCCGAGCATTGTATCCGCTAATGTATTCCTGTGTCTCTCAGACATCACTGAGAAATCAATGCAGGGTCTTGCTTCCAAAGCACTTCTTTGCACCACACAACAACAGAAGGAAAGGAAACTGTGCAGACTGGAAACCCCCCCCAGCAATATGCGCAGCGGCTCAAACCAATAAAAGTAAATAAATAGCAGAAAACGTAAGTTTTCAACATACGCTCGGCCTGAAATTCGGTAAAAAAATTAAAGCATGGGACATTCAGAATGGCTCACACACGCCTAATCCGAAAAAGAAAAGAAAAACACTAAGGGAATTTCACTCGTGCCCCCTAATGCTGGATGGCCAATGCTCCTGCAACCAAGAGACATTCATTTACACAGCATCAATGTGTTGCACGTCGTTCTGGCGGTCTGACGTCAGCCCCAGTGCTGGAAATGGAAAACATTCGCGCCAAAATCCTACAAAGTAAGCTCGGAGAGGAGCCATCAGAAACGGCTGGAGTCATGAGGACCGAAGTCCGACAGTCAACTTATCGGTATCCTTTATCTTAAAAAAAAAACACCCTGTCCCAAAGTACTTGACAAGAAGGACAAACGTTGTAGTAAATCTGTTCTGGCTTACTTTATTGTTGCAAACAGGCTGCATTTTAGAATAACATGGGGCTAAAGAACCTACTGCTGAGATCTTAGTGTACTCAGCATGCTCTTTCAGATAATAGGGGTAAGATAACTGTGGCATCAAAGTACTTGCTGGAGAGATCTGTATGGGCTAGTCAGAAGTCTGACTCGATATAAAATAGCATAAAGGGTTAATGTGCCTGCTGCGAAGCACAGCGTGTAACAGACAGGTCACAAGTTGTATTTTATGTAGCCAGCTCAAGAGGTTACTGCTTTTGTTGCAGAAATCCTGGCGATCAGCAGGTCACGCGTTATAATCCCTGTAGTGATGGAGGGCTGCACTGGGGTTGATGGTGGGGGGCTGGCATGGGAAATTCACACTGCAGCCCCCACTGTTTGGATGCTCGCTTAGCCAGGTTTTACAACTAGAAGCCTTTGCCACATGGGACTAAATAGGGATTCCACTTCTGGGAGATGTCTGGTGAGGTTCAACCACTAAGTCGCTTCATGATCTACAAGCCCAGTACCCATTTCTTCGGCCCAATACCACAAGTATTTACAGTTCGGTCATGCTCTCTCGTGCTACCAAACAAGCATGGAAGACCTTCAAGGATTTAGCCCACTCAAAGTCAAAATCCTCCAAGACCCACTGGGAAAGGGAGGTGTCTCAAAAATCTACAAAACACTCATAATTACCCCCCCCCCCCCACCGCCTTCGACTTGCTTAAAAAAAGATGGGAATCCTGGGTGGGTACCCTCGAGGAGATTGATTGGAGAGACGCTTGTATGCCCCCCCCCAAGTCCTAGTCATTCTGACCCACCCACAATTGATCCAACTTAATTATTAACATTTAACTTTTATCACACCCCTATGACTCTGGAGAGGAGCCGGCTAACAAACCTCATCCAACTGTGCCCGCTGCTTTTCACTGGAAGCATATTTCTTTCACATGGCGTTGTCCTGTCAGTTGACAGAGATATATTGGAACAACCTTGCAGGGATAATGAATGAGGTTTGGGGGCAACAGTACAATTTACCCCAAGGGTGGCAGAGTTGGGTATAATGGAGGATCTAGATCTTCCCCGCTACGAACGGACACTAGTCTGTATTGTCTTGTTGTTGGCCAAACGTGATATATTGCGTTACTGGACCACTGCCACAGCTCCTAGTGTAGCAAAATGGACCTCTGCCATAGACTGGTGTGCTAAGATAGAAGAACCCAGATTTAAGGCCAGAGTGTCTCCGAAGAAACACGATAAGCTATGGGGGAAATGGGGGAAATTAATTAGGTGTTACAAACGAGCATTGAGGACAGAGGTGGGTGGGTGGGTGGGGTGGGGTGGGGTGGGGTGGGGTGGGGTGGGCTGGGCGGGGGAGGCCTGGGCAAGGATTGGGGAAGGTGAAGGAAACAACAGCTGTGGTTCCTTGGAAACGTGATATCAAGGTACAAACTAAACTGATTAAAGTTTGCTATGGATAATCCCTGTTATGTAGCTGTGTGAGTTGAGAACTGCCATTAAGTAGCTGCTTGCTTTCAGCACAGCATCAATTCAGAATATTACTGTTTTTTTTTCAATCTTTCATTACTCGGAGGATGCTAGAAAGTGTTGCGTGGGATGGTAATAAAGAGTTATTAGTAAAATGCTTATTGAATGGTTGATGTACTCCTAGTGACAGATGTATCGATCTGACATTGAACACTGCATGCATATCTCTTGCATAGGAAGCTTAGAAGACTCAAAAACGTGCCCACAAATCAAGCTGGATCTCTTGGGCATGTGTGAAGGTGACAAGCTGATGGTCTTGTTTTCCTGAAATCAGTGGTCAGGCTCCAGCTAGCTCCCAGGCAGGAGGAGACTTGGACAAAAGGAGTCTGATAGACTCTTCAGGGAGGTATCTATGATGGACCCAGCTGGAACCGAATTTAGGAGGCGCCCCTCACCCTAATTTTGAACGTGTCCTGATGGCGGCACTAGGACATGGTCAGCACACTGGGCCGTGCTGTATGCTCCTTGATAATACCTTGCAATGTGTGGAGAGAGAAGCATGCAAGACCGCAGCACACATTAAATATGCTAGAATTGGCAAAAGAAACCACCTTGCAATGGAATAGAGTTGTAGCTTCTACACGAATTATCTAAATTTACATATTTTTGATGATAGTGAGCTGTTAAATAACAGAGTCTGGGTGACATCGATATTGTCTGTATAGAAGGGAAGTGCACCTAAATGTGGAAGAGCAGCGTGGGTTTTCACTTTCGGAAAATGTTATTAAATAAATCCATCTTGTACAAATACCTCTAATTTCTAAACTCATTAAATTGTTTGAGTTGAGAGCATAGGTACATTCCTTGCCACATTACAGTTTTATGTCATTTCTAAATCAAGCGCCTTCTTAGCATTTCAA
The DNA here is from genome assembly GCF_964263255.1 of Lissotriton vulgaris. Classification (NCBI taxonomy): domain Eukaryota; kingdom Metazoa; phylum Chordata; class Amphibia; order Caudata; family Salamandridae; genus Lissotriton; species Lissotriton vulgaris. The sequence goes on from NC_141694.1 coordinate 1,648,049,917, forward strand.
AAACGAATATCACTTTGTAAAATACCTTCATCTGCATCCTTCAGAGTTCTTTTTTTTTACGCACAAACTGCGGGCCAACTTTCTGCATCAAGGCACATGCACAGTTTTTTTAACGACCAAGATACAATCCTGAATGCTACACCCCTCAACTAAATACAGACAAACTTCAATCTAGCTCATTTGTTACAGTTTGTAATATATTTGTGTTTTTATTTAGAAAAATGTTTGTTAGTTGTCAACATCTGCAGATATGATGTTCTTATAAAAACTCCTCTAGGATAAAATGTGTGGCTGTTTTAGTGTGCCTTTTTTCATATGTATAATGGGCGAGCCATCCGAAAAGTGCCCACATTAAATGGTCACATCTAGCTGGGTAACTGCAAACAACATTTCTCAAAAGTGGTGAAAAAAACAAATAGTAATGGAAACTAATCCAGTGATAGCCACGTGACTTCCTTAACTTCATTTACATGGGGCTGAGAATTTGACAAGTGATTCAGTCTTGGACCTCTGTTCTAAAACATTGATAAGCTTTGTTGTTGACACTGGGTTGCACGGTGGAGATGGCATCACCGTAAGGAAATTAGATGACTGCACCCAGATCCCATTGACAAGCAAGATGTAGACTCACACGATACTGTCGCTACTTGTGTGTTACCTGGAACAACCTTTATTTAGTTCTGTTTAATACTGACTGGTTAGATATCACAGACCCATTGACCAAATCAGCACAAAGCTTGTCTCTTCAATCTTTCCTCACACTGAGCATGTGCTGTTAGTGGCAGGTCCACCGCCGTGTGCACGTGGAACCTAGATCTTGTTGATGGACATCAAGGAGTCAAAAGACAAATTGGTGGGACCTGCTTTCAAAACAAATAGAATGGTGGGTTAGCAGTTCGAGACAGACTGTTGCTTTTGGGCAAATGATAGCACAGTTTGCGTATTGTTAATGCCTTAATGGCACAGGTGAGCACTGCTGCGTAACAATTATAAAACTAATAATGCTTTAAATTTAGAATGATTATGAGACCATTGATTCCTGGTGCATATTATGTGTCACCACGTGAAGCTAAGGCCAGTTGAGCGGTCCATGCCATATGAGTGACTAATTGGGATATTTGTATAAATTAATGACAACTGTCCTGCATTTGCCAAGTGAATCATGCCCACAAGCCAGGCGGCACCCTAATTTGTGCTGCTGATCTCAGAGGGCCCAGGAGAAACCAGGCTCTCAATAAAGTAAAATTAGAGAGTGGGCTTAAACATTGCTATCGTCTATTAGGTGAATCTGAAGAAAGCTTTGTGAAAAAATAACTAGATGAAGAAACCACTAATCCGTTATGAAGAAAAGTAACTATCATGAATATTCATTTTAGATTACCGTTAAGAATTTTTTTAAATCATTTTCGGTTTCATTATCAGCATAATTTCAGTGGGACAGAGGTCAATAGGTACTAAAAGATGCAGAGCTGTGAGCGGAGAACATAAGTTAGTGAAAATATTAGGTGTAGCCTTAGGGGCAGAGTTATAGTAAGGTTAAGAATTAGGATAATGGATGCTTTAGGGTCTGCATCAGGATGGGTGAGGGTGGTTGTAATGCATTTTTTTCATAATAGAAATGTTTATGATAGTTTCGTTATTGTAGTTCATCTACTGTTAAGTGTGATTTCCATTAAGACAATTCTTCAGAGCGGGTTCTTCCCAGGGATCAGACTTTTTAATCGCCCAGCTGATATTTCTTCCCACATAGAAGATGGAACACCCTCACAAGGTCCTACAGCACTTTGGTCAGAGTGCTAAACTATTAAAGAGTGCACCACAATCTTCTGTGTCTAAACCTACAGACAGACTGTGGTGGTGGGCCTGCATGAACATATGATCTTTGTCACCTGCTCTTCCTATGTTTTCCATATTAAAATAAATACAGTGTTTTCCAGGTGTCCCCATCAATGCTAATGTATGCGAGGGAAGTGGACATTCCAACTGAAATGGCTGGAGTTATTGGAACCCCACTTTTCCATTAGCCCGGTGCAGTTGGGTTCATAACAGCCCTAAAATGATCCACTTCTTCTGCGTCAAACATATCCTTTTTAATCAGAAATGCTTTATTATATTATGTCCTGGGACCCTATGAAGAAACTCATAGTAAGAAATGGCACCTTTTGCTACAGTTGAAGCAAGCACAAACCACCTACTGGCAGGCACTATTCTTGACTTTCAGAGGTGGGTGACTTCATACTTTTAGAGTCTGCATGTAGCTTTGACTTGTACATGGGCCAACATAAGGAGTGAGTGGGGAAAGCAAGTTGGAATTGGCTGACAGTCCATTGGGGTTTCATACAGAAACACAATGATCAGTGTTGCGACCAAGCAACTCGCATACAAACCATTGGTTCACTCAACACTAGTGATTAAGACTGCATAAACAAGCACTAGTAAAAACAAACCGGTATGGGATTAATGTGCTAACACTTGCAGTATTTAAATAACCACATTTTATAAAGTTTAACAATGTGTGGCAGCATCAACCAACATTCCTGAAACAACATTGCTTTTGTATCAGATCACAGCATAGGACAATCACAATAGTAATCAAGAACATCATTACATCAGCAGTCCATGGTACGCCCACTACCCGCCCCATATCCTCCCCTGTTTAGGAGGACAACCCCTCGCTTCATAGATAGGCTTTTCCTGGGGTGCACACCAGTCTACTCCCTTTCGCCACAGTTCCAGAAAAAGGGATTCCGGCTGCTTTCCGACACGGGCAGTGTCCCGTTTGGCCACCAAAAGGAGCCACTCCTAGGAAAGCCCTTTTAGAACTTGATTCCACCCACCCCATCCAGAAGACCCAGTATGGCCATCCGAGGACTCATATCAATGTGGTGGCACAACACCTCCGAGATCTCACGTCCCACCCGCTCCAAAAGGATGACAAGGCTGGGCAGGACCAGACCATATAAAAGAAGTCAGCAGCTGGGAGGGAACATCTCGCACACTTAGAACTGTCCACCGGCCCATCTGCTGTAATCCCTGGGGGAGTGGGGGGTCATATATGTTGCACGCAGATAACTGATTTGGACCATTTGAAGCCGTGATGAAATTGCCAGTTCCCTCGGGCCAGGCAAGCCTCCCTCCAATTGTCATCGTCCAATTCAACCATTCAGGCCTCCTACCTGTTCCTCAGATGGGGGAAGTGATCAGGTGCATTAATTATCAAAGAGAGATAGATCGTTAAGATGGCTCCCTTACCCAATGTTCCCATTAACAACTTTGCCTCAGAGGAGTATATCCAAGGATCTGGGTATCTCCCAGGAGGTAGAGAAGTAAGGCATGACGCAAACGGAGATAGCGAAAAAATGAGTTTGGGCGTGGCAGTATTGGTTCCACAGCTCTTGAAAGGACATCAATGTCTCCCCCCTCGGAAAACATCTTCCAAATATGCATTTGCTATTCTTTCCTATTGGGCGTACACGTGGAGTTCCAACAACTGGCAGAGAAAGGTCACCTGCCACAGCGGTGTCATATCCGGAATGCGTCGGTTCCAGCAGATATAGCACAGGGCCGCTCTCCAGTATCTTAGCATCTCCCGGGCACAGGAAGTTACAGCAGAGGAAAATGACTTGCAATAGAGCAGGCCAAAAAGACCATCAAGGCCCATGAGATGCAGGTCGAGAAGATACGTGGGATCATCCCATCCCCTGTAAACCATTCATTCACCAGGATCAAATGTGCAGCAAGGTAATACCCAAATATGTCAGTCATACTGAGGCCCCTTACAATGGGGACTTCCTCACCGAGGCAAAGCCACTCTGTGCCGCACCCCCCTGTCCAAAAGAAGGCTGTCATTTTCTAGGTCAATGCCCAAAACCACGTCTAAGGGATCGGATGGAGGAAATTCGCCAAGACAGAGAGATGGTGAGGCAGAAGCATCATTTGGAAAACTGCAATAGCTCTCATCTGGTTCAAGAGCAGGCGGCTCCTCTTATGCAAGCGCCTTTCCAAGGCCAATGAGGAGGGTTGAAAATTGGGGCACCAGGGGAGGTCAGGGAGGCACGAGATGTGTATTCCAAGGTACTTGAAGGAGTATTGACGCACTGGCATCCCTGGGCACTTAAGCTGCCGAGCCACGTCTCCCACGACCGGCACCAAGAGCGACTTTCAGATATTTGCCCGCAGACTGGAGGCCTCCTTATAGAGGCAGAGGATCTCGAGTCATCTGGGGCCCAACGACTGCAGGTCGCCGAGAAAAAAGCAGGACATCATCCTCATAAAGGGCAATGCAGTCTTCCACATCACCTTCCCATTACCATCCTCGGATCCGGCACGCCAAAGCCTCTAAGGCCAATGAATGGAAACAATAAAGGGGAAAGATGGTAACCCTGCCGAGTGCCTTTGCAGGTCGCGAGTCAAGTCAAGTCAAGTCATACAATTTGTATAGCGCACTACATACCCAGAGGGTTTCAAGGCGCTTAGGAAGGGGGGGAGGATTATTTGTCAAATATCCACGTTTTAAGCTGCTTTCTGAACGCTAGGTGGTTCTGGGTGAGGCGAAGGTAAGCGGGGAGTGAGTTCCATGTTTTAGCAGCCAGGTATGAAAAGGATCTGCCTCCCATGGTGGTCTTGTTGATGCGAGGTACAGTGGCGAAGGCTTGGTTGGAAGAACGTAGTTGGCGGGAGGGGGTGTAGAAGGACAGTCGAGAGTTGAGGCAATCTGGTCCGATGTCGTAGAGTGATTTGTGTGCGTGGGTAAGCAGTCGGAAAGTGATCCTCTTATTGACGGGTAGCCAGTGGAGGTCTTTAAGGTGACCGGAGATGTGTTCGTTGCGTGGGATGTCTAATATGAGCCTGGCTGAGGCGTTTTGGATTCGTTGGAGTTTCTTCTGGAGTTTAGCGGTGGTACCTGCGTATAGGGTGTTTCCGTAGTCCAGTCGGCTCGTGACCAGAGCGTGGGTGACTGTTTTCCTTGTTTCGGAGGGGATCCAGCGAAATGTTTTTCTGAGCATGCGAAGAATGTTGAAGCAGGAAGAGGATACGGCGTTGACTTGTCTGTTCATTGAGAGTGAAGAATCCAGGATGACGCCAAGGTTACGTGCGTGGTCTGTCGGGATGGGTGCTTTTCCAAGGGCTTCCGGCCACCAAGAGTCGTCCCAAGCAGAGGGGGAAGTGCCTAAGATGAGGACTTCTGTTTTATCTGAGTTCAGTTTCAGGCGGCTTTGTTTCATCCATTCGGCGACTTCTTTCATTCCTTCGTGTAGGTTAGTTTTGGCGGTGCTGGGGTCCTTGGTGAGAGAAAGGATCAGTTGAGTGTCGTCCGCGAAGGAGATGATGTTGAGGTTGTGTTGGCGGGCGATGTCCGCGAGGGGGCTCATGTATACGTTGAAGAGGGTGGGGCTGAGTGATGATCCTTGAGGCACGCCGCAGATGACTTCAGAGGCCTCGGACTTGAATGGAGGAAGGCGGACTCTCTGGGTTCTTCCGGTGAGGAACGAGGTGATCCATTCAAGTGCTTTTCCTTGGATTCCGATGTTATTGAGGCGTTGTAGAAGGGTGCTGTGGCAGACTGTGTCGAAGGCTGCAGAGAGGTCGAGGAGGATGAGGGCGACTGTGTCTCCATTGTCCAGTAGAGTTCGAATGTCGTCTGTTGCTGCGATGAGGGCGGTCTCAGTGCTGTGTTTTGCTCGGAAGCCAGATTGTGAGGGGTCGAGTGATTTGTTGGCTTCGAGGAAGGTGGCGAGCTGGTTGTTGACGGCTTTCTCGATGACTTTGGCCGGGAATGGAAGCAGCGAGATGGGGCGGTAATTTTTGAGTTCGGTGGGGTCCGCTGTTGGTTTTTTCAGAAGGGCGGTGAGTTCAGCGTGTTTCCAGTCTTCTGGGAAGGTCGCGGATGTCAAGGAGCAGTTGATGACGTCTCGGAGGTGCGGTGCTATGACGGAGTCTGCTTTGTTGAAGATGTGGTGAGGGCATGGGTCTGTGGGGGATCCAGAGTGGATGGAATTCATCAGGCGGATGGTTTCCTCAGTGGAGATTGGGTTCCAGGCGTTAAGGGCGTTTACGGGGGGAAGATGGTCAACAGATGGTGGGGTGGGTTGGTTTCCGGGTTGGTTGTCAAAGCTGTTGTGGATGTCTGCAATCTTGTTGTGGAAAAAGGAGGCTAGGGAGTCGCAGAGGGTTTGAGATGGGGTGATGTCGTTGGAGTTGGCCGAGGGGTTGGAAAATTCCTTGACGATGTTGAAAAGTTCCTTACTGTTGTGGGCGTTGTTGTCAAGTCGATCCTTGAATGCTGTTTTCTTGGCTTTTCGGATCAGTTGGTGGTGAGTGCGGGTGGCGCTTTTGAAGGCGTCCTTGGTGCTGGTGGATGGGTCTTTTTTCCAGGCTTTTTCAAGGGAGCGGCAGAGTTTCTTGGATTTCTTAAGATCATCGTTGAACCATGAGGCCTTCTTGCTGCCAGGTTTGCTTTGACGTTTTTTCAGTGGTGCTAAGGTGTCAGCGGTGTTGGATAGCCATATGGTGAGGTTGGCTGCGGCTTCGTTGGCGTTAGAAGAGAGGGCTGGGGAGTTTCGAAGGAGCGATGCTGAGATTTGGTCCGTGGTGATTTTCTTCCAGTTTCTTTGCAGGGTGGGTTGGGGGTGGTTGATGGGTTTCGGCTTGTTGTAGGTGAAGTGAACGCAGCTGTGGTCGGTCCATAGGAGGTCCGTAGTGTGGCTGAAGGAGACATGATTGCTGGAAGTGAAGATGGGGTCGAGTGTGTGACCTGCGATGTGGGTGGGGGAAGTGACCAGTTGTTTAAGTCCAAGGTTGGCCAGGTTGTCCACAAGGGTGGCGGTGTTGTGGTCGTTTATCTTTTCAAGGTGAAAGTTGAGGTCTCCCAGAAGAATATAGTCTTTGGAGGGGAGCGCGTGTGGAGAGATGAAGTCCGTGATGTCTTCACTGAATTTTGCGCGGGGTCCTGGTGGTCTGTAGAGGAGAGTGCCTCTGAGAGTGGTTTTGGGGTCGATGTGGATCTGGAAGTGAAGGTGTTCGGAGTTGGCGAGGTTGGTGTCAGAGCTGGTAGAGATGCGGATAGATTTCTTGTGGACAATAGCGATTCCTCCTCCTGTGTGGCTGGTACTGTCTTTGCGAGTGATCTTATAGTCTTCAGGGATGGCAATGGTGATGTCTGGAGCGGAGGAAGCGTTCATCCATGTTTCCGTTAGGAAGGCGACGTCTGGAGAGAAGGTGTCTAGAAGGTTCCATAGGTCAATGGCGTGTCTGTGCACCGAGCGTGTGTTGAGAAGGATGCATTGTAGGTGGTTGTGGTCGGGAATCTGTGGTGTAGTCGTATCGGAGATGTTGTCGGTGCCGCTGAATTTGCAGGAGTAGCAGGAGAAAGGTCCATGGGTGTGTCCAGGAGCGGCTTGGATGCAGTTGGGGGCGCGACCGGGGTTAAGGGCTAGGAGGGTGGCGGCATCGTAGGTAATGCGTCCATTAACACCGACCTGGGAGTAGGGGCCTTATATAGGAGACCCAAATACCTGCAGAAGATGGACCCGAAGCCCGCCAGTTGTGTTCAGCCATCTAAACTGACCACAAAACTGTGTCGAACACCTGCTGGAAATCAATAAGAAGGAGGGCTAGGGGTCCATATCGGTGGTTTGAACACTTGCAATATTAGCACATTGGAGCAGGACATATGGGAGGGAGCCAGCATGAGCCGGCACAAAGGACAATAACGTAAAGCAGCCCCATATGCAGTTCAATACAAGTACTTGCGGGAAAGAGCACCCCCAAAACTGCCAACAGCATTAGGTGAGAGAGAAATATTCCACTGAATCTGCGCCAAGATGTGATTGACAAGATCTTAAGCCAATGGCTGAAAGAGGCTGGTGGAAGAAAAACAATGGTTGAATGGGGAGGTCCAAAATCCTACTCTAATCATATTGTAAGCAATAGGTCTACTTGGCAGCTCCACTGTCATAGCCCAGACCTAAAATGAGAGAAACAGAAGCATGGGTCGGAGGAATGCGTAACAGGAACGCTAAGAATAGTCTCCTGTTTTGAAAACAGAGGCACTGAGGGATTACTATTTTTTCCAAATGATATGTCATACCAATAGGCAGTGGTTGCCTCAGTGTGCAGAACACTAACCCATCTAACCGTATTTATTAACATGAATTGTATGTATGCCAAAAGGATTAACCCCATGAAAAGAGGTAAACAATTCAAAAAGGTTTTGCCCAGTATGTTGACCTTTGCATGCAAATATGCGCCTGAAGCGCCTCTTTCACAAATGTCAACTGAAAAGTATATGCAAATAAAGAAAGTTATGTCAACGGAGAATAAATGATGTTAAAATATATACCACTGACGACTCCGCATGACACTTTGCAATTGCTAAATACAAATCCATAAAACATGTTCATGAGTATTCTTTGCCGAAGCAGCAGACATACTATTTTACTGTATTTACCAAACCGGTAAAACTTGCTCACAACTTCCCATGCACACTTCACAGTCCCTCGACTTATCAGTGGAATCTCTTTCTGAGGGGATATTTTTTCTAGAAGGCGACTTTACTATTAAAAATCCCATAGCTCTATCATTTAGCACAGAAGCTGCTCATGTTAAGCCATACCAGAAAACGGTTATCTTGTCTTCTCGCTGAAACAAACCAACCGGACATGACGAGATTGGAAAAAAGATTGAAAAAACTAGTTATCTAGTGCCAAATTAAAAAATATATATATATGTATATATCATTTTCCCACAAGCGAAGAACAGCCTCAAAGACTACCACTGAACGCCGTGTGCTGCCAATTCAAACATCCTCGATCTGGACAATACTGGAGGCACAAACTAACAGCAGATACGTGGAATCGTGAACCATAGGCATCCAGTTTTATAAATATGTGTATGCTATACCACACGCCAAAGTATAGTTTAGAAGGCCGAATCACTACAAACAATGAAAATGGGCGTTTCGCGCATATATTAACCCGTGGTGGTAACCAGCAGCAACAGCAGGAGCCTGGGGATTCCCAAGTGACTGCAGCGCGAGAGATTGGCACAGCCTGCATCCCGTCTCTGCATAGAGCGGCGGCACAGGGGCGTGGCGCTGCCTCCCGTACCATGCTGCGCCCATGCTGCCTTCACTCGAGGTGCTATCGGTGCTGCTGTCACCGAGCCCGTTGTGCCTGCTAGCGCCACTCTTGCATTCCAAGGGTCCAACCGCGGTCCCCGAGACTGCAGTCACTCATGGTGGTCGGTGATGCACCTACGGCATCGCTCCATTGCTGCTGCTGTCACCGAACCCTGTGTCATATATGCTGCCAGATTCACTCCACCCACTATCACTCGTGCTGCGGTCGCGCCTGCTGCCAGTACTGCTGTTGTCTTTTTCTATCCGCTCTGCTATGATTGTCTTTAACTCAAACGAGGCGCTTCACCAGCCCTGCTGCTGCCCACGCCTGCCACCCTGACAGCTGCAATGCCCTGCCGGTGCTGCTGTCACTGCCCCCGCGACCACCCCCGAGGCTCAGCAGCAAACCCACCCCCGTGGCGCAGGGCACCCAGTCAGCCAGGCAGCTACACTCCAGGGGCGGATTAGGGGGGTATTCCCCGTAACCATCACGGTCGGTGCATATGTCAGTGGTGATTACAGTGGGGCTGAGGCTGGCAGCCCCACTAACAAAGCAACGCGCGGGTGCATACCACAGGCTCCTTACCCAAGCTGCCTGCGAACCCTTCCATCCTCCTGTGGGAGCAGCAACCCGCCTCGGCTCGGCTCGGGGAACAGAAGCGGTGCATCAGCTGGGAGTCCAGAAGTCGCACCGGCTGCGGTGCAGGAGCCACGCACCGCCCGGAGGTGCAGGAGCCCGGCGGTGGGTTAGAGGGGCTGGCTCAAGCTCTCCCGCCCGTACGGGGTGTCCCCAGGTCTCCCCTGGCAGCTCCGAGTGCCTCGAGCAAATCCTTCAGCGTCTCAGGCTGCACACGCTCACCATTGCTAGTATACATCTATTTTTTCAGACCTCCGTAAGCGTGTTTCCTCACAAGGCATGGGGCATGCGCCCACGCATGCGCAAACCACTCCCAGGCACCGCTGCTCGCCATGTTTCTTGGTTGTGCCTCTGAGCTGGGTGCTTTAGTCTGACGGGTCCCGGGACACTGTTCAGCGGCCCTGGTACCCTTTCATTGTGCAGTCTAGCACTGTGCTGCGAGGTCACTTTCTGCAAGGGAGATAGTGTATTTTGTACAGCTGCAGACGTTCTGTTTTGACTCTAGTCTACACACTGAAACGCTGCCTGTAGTGCTCCACTGGGATAATTACACAGCTTCCAAGTTGCACTGCAGTGTGCCAGCGACTACGTGTAACCTTTACGTGCCTTGTGTGACACCTTGAGAACAACTTGATAATGCCTGGAAAGCAAGTGAGCTGGTAATTTTGGGTTATGCTGAAATTTCCAGTTCTGTGTATTCTTTGCATTCAGAGACCGCTCATTCTGTGTCTATAATAAACATTTGCAAAAGTACCCAACATTTGAACATAGACGAGAGAGCTTGAGAAAATTGTAATGACGCGCTAATCGTAGGTAGGAACCACTCGTGAGGCCATATGAAGTGACAAGTATTTATTGTAATCAAATATCTCTGGCAGGAGAGCGCCCGGCGTCCGGTGCTCTCTGGGTTTTTTCCCCGACTCGCGCTCGCGCTGCGAGCCCCCAAAATGGCCGCCACGCGCGCTACGTCATGACGTAGGTGTAATGAAGCCAAATTCACCAAACGGAGACCAAGGTGTGTTTAACTTAAATTTATTCCGGAGCGCCGGGAAACACTTTCTCTCTCTCGAGCGGTCGGCGCCAACAACCCAAAATGGCTGCCTTCCGCTTCCTGTCCCGCCCATCCGGTTCCGGGACACGGAACGCTAGACCGTCACCACATATCTCCCCCCTTTCATGCAATGACCAACAAAATTCTAGTCCTTACTTGCAGTTCATATCAAAGTCCTTGAATCTCACCGGAACCTTTACTGTTCTCCCCGCTCTCGTCTTGGTCACTCCATTTCTTCCTTCGCCGCACTGTTCAATCCCTTCACTCCTCTCACTTGCTCCTTCTGTGTCCTTTTCCACTTTGACTTCGTCCGATCTATCCTTGCTCCAGCCTCTTCTACTTTCTTCTGCCATGCTTCCTTCCATTCCTTCTTCGTTCCCTCCTACCACTTGCTGCGTACCATCTTCAACCTTCTCTCTGCTCGCTCTACTACATCCCTCTTCTCCCTCTTCCACATACTCCGTACTGTCTTCCGTCTCTTCTCCCCACTTCAGGATCTTGCTGCATCTTGCCATTCTGTCCTGCGACCACACCTTCCCATCACTGAGCAGGGCAGATCTGGAATACGGCTCAATCACTCGAAGAGGTGGTGAAAACTTGCTCTCCCCCTTCCTTTTTAGGTCTCGCCTGTCGATGCGCATGCGCATCGAGCTTGCGAGACTATGGGGGCTTATCCACTCTTTAACTAACTTGCAAGGAATCGTGGCGATTCCTTGCAGTGCCCGTGACTTTTAAGCTCAATGCGCATGCGCATTGAGCTTAAAAGCGCGTGCACATCAGTTCCCTCATCCGCACGTCGCATTTCTCCTCCCCCCTCGCCCCCTCCCCTGCCCGCCGTGTCACATTTCTCCTTCCCCCTCCCCTTATCTGCCTTCCCTCCGTCTTGTTTGTGTCGCATTTCTCCTCCCCCCTCGCCCCCTCCCCTGCCCGCCGTGTCGCATTTCTCCTCCCCCCTCCCCTTATCTTCCTTCCCTCCGTCTTGTTTGTGCCCCATTTTTTTTATTAATATGTGGCGATTCTTAGACTTGCTTGATAGATTTGAGTGTATTCATACCACTTCAAGAGGGCCGCTATGTGATGGGAAGCATTAGCAGCGTAGCAGGTTTATAAAAGTGTATTCTTTTTTTTTTAACAGAACACGGAGGTTCATGTGGCATATTAATGTTTTGCACTTCAGCGTTTCGTCGCATTTAAGGTTGACAGGGGCACCCTCAGCTTTAGTTTAGAGGTGAGCAGACTTCTACTCGCGTTGATGAAGTGAGGCATTTACAGCGGCATAGGATACATTCTTTTTCAGAACTTCCAGGTTCGCGTGGCAGACCCAAACAGTGGTTGTGTATATTGCACCATAAAAGTGTGCCCTAAGGGATGCAACCAATTTATAATTGGAAGCACAGTTAAAGCTATTAGACCCAAACAGTGCACAACAGTGTTTCAGTGTATCAAAGGTAAATTTCTCGGGGTTAAGCACCGCGAATATACGTTGGTGAATCACGAGCAGCCGTGTGTATTTTGTTCCAATATTCATTTATTCTTCATTCAGGTTTCCGCAATACGGACAATACTTGTTTTGTTTTTGGGAACCCGGTAGAAAACGGTGAAACATTTTGGATGTAAGTTTCCTTCATTTTTTTTACTGCGGTTGCCATTTGCGGCACGCAATGAGGATTGTACACAGTGGTGAAGGTTCACTCGTATCTATTATTTCCATTTAGCACCACAGACTATGTACCTTTGACTATTTTTCTCATTATATGAACACGACCGATATGGTGTAACTTGATGTGCAATGGGAATGTGTTAAACAGACAATAGTGCCAGTAAGGCACACTCCACCCCGCCGGAGCCTCGCATCACTCTGCAGTCTCTGCCTCGCGCCCGCCATTGCCCCCTCCCCTTCAAGGGGACTGAGCACGTGCTCTCATTATCTCACCTCCCTTTATAATTAATTTACGGTCTTTGCAACTCCCCAGCCATATGTTGCTTTGTTTTCGCTGCTTCTTTGTTGTTGTGTCGCCCCACATCCGCCTCTCACCGCACCGACGCCACCTCGCCTCAGACGGCCCCCTCCCTCCTCCCCCCCTCTCTTTCTCGCACACTTCTTTCGCCTCCCTTTGAACTTCTCCCAGCTCAATTACTCTACCCCTAATTTCCCATCACTTCCCTTTACAGCTCTTTTTCGCTCTCCCTCACAATTCCAACAGATCACCCCTCCCAATACTGTTCGTCACTGGGCTATAAGTCGGATGCAAAGGTGTTTGGGGTAGGGGGTCCCCAAAAGGTGTTTGGCCTATTTAATTAAGGGTGTGGCTTAAATATGTAAACTCATTTTCTGTGATTTCCATAGTATGTGCCACCCAACCTGACTTTTGGTTCCTCTCCCAGCTTTCCTTTATTGCATCCAGTTACAGAACACAAAAATTGACGTGCACCAAAAACCTAACAGGACTATTGCAATTTATTTATTTATGTGTTTTTAACATAGCACGTACTTTACCCAGAGTTGTCAGAGCGCTTTAGACTAGAGCGAAGTAAATTACATAAGGAAAAAGTGACATGGTAGTAGACAACACTACTTATATGTACAGCAGTTACTCGTGACGTGAGTTACAGATTAACAAATTACATATTCACTCAAGATTACATATTAAGTAAAATTGGAGCGATCAAGGCTGCACAGCTACATAATATATATTTATAAAATTGAGACAGAGGGTCCTAGTAGCTCTGGATGAACTAGCTCCACATCCACCACACCCACATCCACCACACCCACATCCACCACCACATCCACCACCGCATCCACCACCGCATCCACCACCACATCCACCATGATATCCACCACCACATCCACCACATGCACCACCACATCCACCATCACATCCACCGCATCCACCACCGCATCCACCACCACATCCACCACATCCACCATCACCTCCACATCCACCATGACATCCACCACCACATCCACCACATGCTCCACCGCATCCACCACCACCACATCCACCACCGCATCCACCACCACATCCACCATCACCTCCACATCCACCATCACCTCCACATCCACCATGACATCCACCGCCACATCCACCACCACCACATCCACCACCACCACATCCACCACCGCATCCACCACAACATCCACCACCACATCCACCACCACATCCACCACCACATCCACCACACCCACCACCACCACATCCACCACCAGGTGCAAATGCAATGTTCTTGGATTTTCGTCACAATAAAATACACTGAACATAATCTTCACAAAATTAATTTACAAACGTTTAAGCTATTGCCATTATAAATTACAATAAATTTTATTTAAGTATTAATTATTTACAAAATTAAAAGCCATTGTTATTTGCAATATCAATACATCTAAGTCACGTAAAGACAACACACATTGCATTACAAATGCTATAGGTGTCACATTTGCGAAAGTTAAAACTATTGACATTGTAACTGACAAAGCTATTACTTTTGCTATTTTCAAAACCAACACATAAATAAAAAAAGTGTCCTTTACAATACCAATTGCTCAAACTTTCCTAATGCGAGACCTATTGCATTTCCAATGCTTGTTAGGATAGCCAACTTCACCCTCACCCAATCGCCTTTTTCCAGTTCTACTCCTTGCACATTGTGTCTTTTATTGAAGTGTTCGGTGTATACCTCCTGCGCTTTCTCCAGGTTCTTCCTGACCACCGCCGGTGACCATTTAATTTGCACTACCAATTTCCTCCATGCCATATTGTCCTTTGTGAAGGCATCTCTTCCCCTCAATACCTTGAAGGGACTGTACCTGGTGGACCCCGGGGTGATGCGGTAGGCCCATATCATCCTAGCTCTCTCTCCCAGTCCAGTCCATCGTTGATTGCCGCTTGAATAGTGCCCATTATCACCCGGTTAAATCGTTCGACTTGTCTGTTTCCCGATGGGTGATAAATGGGTGTGTGTTTGACCTCTATGCCATTCCTCGATGTGAACGCCTCCCATTTAGCTGAGATGAACTGCGGTCCATTGTCGCACGTGATGATTCTAGCAATTCCTTCCCTGACAAATATGTTGCACAGGAAGTTCACCACTGCTTCTGTATCCACGTTCTCTCGCACTTCCACCTCTGGCCATTTTGAATACTTGTCAATGAGGACGAGGGCATATTTTTGTACTCCTTCCTTGTTGAGGATGGGTCCCAGTATATCGACCGACACCATTTTCCCACGGTCCTTCAGGTATCGGGAACTTCCCCAAAGATGGTCTCAACATGCTCTGTGATTTGTCCGCCTTGGCGCACGACTCACACACCCTCACATGTCGTTCTACCTGGGCATCGATGGCCGGCCACCAGTACGCCTGCCTGGCCAGGGCCTTAGTTTTAGTGATGCCCTGGTGTCCTTCATGTAGTAGTACCATCAAGTGTTCGATTATGCCTAGCGGTGGAACTACCTTGTCTCCTCTCAGGAGGAATACAGGATTCTCCGCTAGTGACAGTTCCTCTCTCACCTCCCAGTAACGTCTTAGTGCGTCCTTAAGGTGCCTCTTCTCTGGCCACCCGTGGACCACATATCCTTTCACCGCTTCCAGGTCATCATCTGACTTGTAGGCCTCTTCCCATTCCTGTGCGCTGATCACTCCTTCCGTGTCTTGGATGGTGGCTACCACGTATCCTTCACACCTTGGGCACTCTTGTTTGTCTGCGTCCTCCATGGCTGCAGCTCGACTCAAAAAATCGGCCACTTTGTTCTGCGGCCCCGGTATGTGTTCGACTTCGTATACAAAGTCCAATAGGCGTAGTGTCATCTTGGCAACCCTTGGGGTGGCATGAGCATGTCCACTTGATGTTAACACCTTGACTAACGGTTTGTGGTCAGTCTTCACCAAGAATTTCGCGCCCCACAAATACTGCCGGAACCTCTCCATTGCCCATACTGCCGCCATCATTTCTTTTTCTATGACGCTAAACTTTTCTTCGTTTGGCGCCAAGGACCTTGAAGCAAAGCTAACCGCCGAAATCTCTCCCGTCTCTGTCCGCTGCATCAGCACTGCCCCCAGACCTTGGTCACTCGCATCAGTTGTCAGAATGGATTCCGCATCCGGGTCAAACCCCTTTAGAGGTATGGCTTCACTCATCTCCTTTTTTAGAGTGTTTAATTCCTCTTGTTCATCCTGGTTCCACTTAAATCCATTCTTTTCCTTGAGAAGTTGTCGCATGTAATGTGTCTTAGTGGCGAAGTGGGGAATACATTTGCTGTAGAACTCAGCCATCCCGAGGAATGATCTAACGTCTTCTTTCTTACTTGGTGTAGGCGCGTCTAGGATAGTTTGCATGTTGGTCCTTTTTGGTTCTATGCCTTTTCCACTCACTTCATGCCCAAGATAGGTGACAGATTGCACTCCGAATTTACATTTTGACCATTCCGCTGTCAATCCATTGTCCTGTAAGGTTCGTAGTACAGTGTGTAGTTTCTCATTATGCTCTTGTTTGGTTTCTGAAAAGTAGCTCTCCCGCCTAAAGAGAGGACGCCCCTGTGCACAACTGTGGGTGGACCAAGAGGTCTGATTCAATAAATCCAATATTCAATAAATAGTGTTCACAGCGAAAATATTTTCATCTTTCCAGATTTATTGGAATATCTTTTTTTGATACGTTCTTGTATATGATGCATATCAAACTTTGTAATCCAAAACAACGTGCATGATTCAAGGTGTGTTCATTATCACACAACCCAATGCATTTCGGGCGGAGCCCATCATCAGGGGATTACTTAGTCCGCTCATAATTATCACACTTATCACACAAAGTAATCCCCTGACGATGGGCTCCGCCCGAAATGCCTTGGGTTGTGTGATAATGAACACACCTTGAATCATGCACGTTGTTTTGGATTACAAAGTTTGATATGCATCATATACAAGAACGTATCAAAAAAAGATATTCCAATAAATCTGGAAAGATGAAAATATTTTCGCTGTGAACACTATCTATTGAATATTGGATTTATTGAATCAGACCTCTTGGTCCACCCACAGTTGTGCACAGGGGCGTCCTCTCCCTAGGCGGGAGAGCTACTTTTCAGTGCTTACTCTCCACACTGCCTGGCCAGACAGTGTTTCCCCAGCTGCACACTACAATCCCTCAAAAAACACTATCATTTGGATCAGATCATCTGTGCGAGATCCCCTTCACTTGTTTGGTTTCTCCCATGATCTGGATGTCATCCTGAAAAAACTGGACCCCTGTCATTTTCCTGAAGAGCTTGTGCATAAGTTTCTGGAATACCGCGGCCGCTGAGGCCAGGCCAAACAGCATCCTTACGAACTCATAGCAGCCAAACGGTGTGATGAACGACGTGAGGTGACTGCATGATGGCTGTAATTTAATCTGGTGGTAGGCAGATGACAAGTCTATCGTGGAGAACCACTGTATGCCTTTCGTTTTAGCTAGCATCTCATTGATGCGGGGTAGGGGAAACTTGTCAACTAGAATGTTTTTGTTAAGCTCTCTGAGGTCGACACACAGCCTCACCTTTCCATTGGGCTTCTGTGCTACCACCAGGGGCGAAAGCCACTCCGCACTCTCAATTGCTCTGATAACTCCTTCTCCTTCCATTCTGTCAAGTTCTGCTTGCACTGCGTCTCTACACCGGAATGGGATATTTCTTACTTTGTGGACCACCGGTGTCACTCCCTTCTTCAGTTTGATGAGGTGTTTGTACTTGATTAGTTCTCCAATTTGTCCGCTAAACACTTTGGGGTATGCCTTGTGCCAGGACTCACCGTTGTCTCTTCCCTCTATGTCCATCAGCAAGATCTTTTCTAGTCCTCCTGGGTTCAACAGTATTCCCAAAGCCCCCTGGTCCTTCCAGCTGAGCACCGACGGTCCCTTTTCGGCAATATACAATTTGCAATTTGCTTGGCGACCCCTGAATTCAAACAGCAGCGGGCAGTACCCTAACATCGGGATCCTTTGCCCCGTATATGTTACTGGTCTCAAGTCCATCGGACGCAATTCATCTTTTCTTTGTGCCCCAAACTTTTCTTCCCAGACTTTCTTCTGAATTATGGTAATGGGTGCACCACTGTCGGCAATCATCTCTATGGGTACGCCTCCTATATGCATGTCCAGCCTCGGCTTATCTGTTTCTGTACCTTCCAACTCTAACACTTGGACATCGATGTAGAGTATTTCTTCAACGTCCTCTTCTTCTTCGTGGCTCCTTGCTTCTTCTTGTTGTTCTTGGTCCACATATCTAATCACGGCTCCCTTGTGCTTTCGGCGGCACACCTTTTCATAGTGCCCAAACACCTTGCAGAATGAGCACTTCGCCCTGAAGGCAGGGCACGCCCTGTCGTTACCCAAGTGCGACGTGCTACCCCACCTGTAACAGTTTGGGCGACCCCCTCTGCCAGTTCTCTGGTCTGTGTAGCTGGCGTGGGAGGACCGCGTAGCCTCCTGGCCTTTTCGTTGGTCTCTCGGCTTTGCCCTTTCACCCTTTGCCTGCGTCATGATTTTGCAGACGGTTTGTATTCCTCCTGATTCCTTTCTGGCAGCTAGCGCACCCCGCTTCAACATCTCCGCCTTCTTCACTAAGGCCCAGACTTCTTTTAGGGGAGCCTCCCCATTCACCCACAGTTTCTCCTGGATATGGGTGCTGGATGTGTGCATAATTATCTGGTCTCTTATCAAGTCGTCATGCAACCTGCCGAATTTACACGTCAAGGCTAATTTCTGCAGTGCCACTACATATTCATCTACCGACTCCCCATTCTTCTGCTTCCTCTGGAAGAAGTTGTATCTGTCAATCGCTACGCACACTACCGGCCGGTAGTGCGCGTCGAGGTCAGCAATGGCATGGGCAAACACATCCGTATCTGCTGCATCTCTTGTGCCCTTGACTATGGTATCATATACTCTTATCCCTTCTGGACCCAAATTGTGCAGTAGTATTTTTTTTCTCCTCTTGCTCGAGAATAGTGCGTCACCCTCTTCCTCCAATGCTTCCAAATAATTGAGGAAGTATCGTTTCCAGTCTTCCCACTGCATTTCTGGTTCCCCACTTTTCGAAAAAAATGGTACCATTTGAGTGAGGGACGTGGACTGGGCTGCCATCTTGTTGCCGCCTCTGGGTCCTGCTTGATCCGGAACACGCTTGCCTGGAGGGCTCCCTGGTGGTGGTTGTGTGTCTGCGGCCTCTTCACTGTGGTCACTGTCGGTTGCGCCGCTATTCGCCGCTCTCTCACTGGCTGGAAGATCTTGTACACTTCCCCTTCGCTCTGTGTCTGTTGTGCTTGACCCTTCCCCGCGTCTGTTCCGCACCGCCAGCGTGCTGGGTGTGCCTCTGGTCCGAGGTCAAGGTTTTGCGTCTAGGGCCAGTTCCCAGGTGCAGTGGCGCCCTTTCCCTGCTGTCCCTTGTGGCTTTTAGGCTGCTGCGCTTCCCCTAGTAATGTAGCTTGGGGCCAGGCGTACCTTCGTGGTTTCCGTTATGCCAGTGCGCGTGGTGTCCTTATGTGGGGATTGCCTTGTGTCCACTGCCACGCTCCGGTCGACTTTTGGCTCCATAAGGTTCTCCTTTGGTGGGTCACCGCCGGTGTTGGGGACCGGAGATCACATCCCAGACCTCGTCGCCATTGTAATGAAGCCAAATTCACCAAACGGAGACCAAGGTGTGTTTAACTTATATTTATTCCGGAGCGCCGGGAAACTCTTTCTCTCTCTCGAGCGGTCGGCGCCAACTACCCAAAATGGTTGCCTTCCGCTTCCTGTCCCGCCCATCCGGTTCCGGGACACGGAACGCTAGACGGACACCACAGTAGCGCGCATCAACTAGAGCGCGACTCTACATATCTCCCCCTTTTTGCATAACAACAGAAAACAAACAGTCTCAATGTGAGGTAAGTTAATTAGCGGCTCCCAGTTCAAAGTCTCGGAATTGGGTAGGCCTTACCACAGCTCTACCTGCTCGTGTTGCCTTACCGGAGTAGAGGGAACATCCCTGGGGCTGGTCTCTGCTGGGCTCACCACCATATCCCTTGAGTACCGGGCTTTTCTCTCCTCGGAGTCTCACTCTCCTCTCCTTGATGTTCTCCTGCCAAGGGGATGCCACTGTGCCCCAACTCCTCGCAGCTTCCACCTGCTCCAGGATTTCCTTCTTTTTCCGGGGCGATTACTTCATTCTCATGTGGCGTTCGGTCTTGTGATGTCTTCCCACTTTCTTCCTGGGACCATTGTAGAATCTTACTGCATTTGGACATGCGGTCTTGGGACCACTCACATTTCCATCGCTGAGCAGCGCTACTCTGTCGTATACTTCCTTTACTTGTAGAGGCTGGCTGTATTGGCTGTCCCCTTTTCTCCGCAGCACAGCTAATTTGACTCTAACCCATTCCCCTCTCTCAAGGGCTGTTTCTTTCACATTCTTTCTCCTGGTATAATGTTCAGCGTATATCCTTTGGGCTTTCTCTAGATTATGCTGCACCACCGCTGGAGACCACTTGCTTGTTACTGTCTTCTCCTTCCACGCCAGGTTGCCTTTTGTGAAGGGGTATCTTCCTCGTAAAATCTGGAAGGGGCTATATCCTGTGCTCGTGGGGGTGATGCGGTAGGCCCACATCATAATTTGAACTTCCTTTTCCCAATCCTTGCCCAACGTGATAGCAGCTTGGATGGATCCCATTATGACCCTATTAAACCGCTCCACCTGACCATTTCCAGCTGGGTGGTATATGGAGGTGTGTTTGGTTTTGATGCCGTTCCTCTCCATGTACTTGTACCACTTCTCCCAGGTGAACTGTGGTCCATTGTTGCTTAGTATGGATCTGGGAATACCTTCTCTGAGGAAGATGGATATAAGGAATCTTGAGCACTGTTTCGGTGTCCACATCTTTCTGAATGTGCACCTCTGGCCACTTCGAGTACCTGTCAACGAGGACGCTTATTTATTTTGGCGTGCCCTGGATATCTAATATAGGTCCCAGAATGTCTATGGACACCTCCTCCCAGGGATTTATCGGGCTGGCAAATTTCCCTAAAGCTGCTCTATGCGGTGTCTGGGTCTTGTCCGCCCTTTGACACTGATCGCAGTCCCTCATGTGTCTTTCTACTTGGATGTCCATTCCTGGCCACCAGTACATTTAATTTGTTCTCATCTTAGTCTTTACGATTCCCAGGTGCCCCTCGTGTAGTACTGCTAACAGGTGGGGTACCAGTGTTGTCGGCGGGACTACCTTATCTTCTCTGTACAAAAATATGCCTTTGTCGTCTATAGACAGTTCCTCTCGCACCTCATAAAACTTCCTCAGTGCTGTCCATAAAGGTTTCTTTTCTGGCCATCCTTGCAGGATACATTCTCTGACCTCTTCTCTGTCCAAGTCTTCTCTATATGCTTCGGTCCACTCCTGATTGCTTATCACTTTCTCCGGATCTTCCGTTAAGGCCACCATCTCCTCACTCTCTTCCGCACTGCCTGAGGCTTCTTCTATTGCTGAAGCTCTACTAAGGTAGTCCGTTACCTTGTTTCTAGTTCCTGGGATGTACTCTACATCGTACCTGTACTCGAGCAGTTTCAGTGCCATCTTGGCGATGCGTGGCGCTCGCATGTCCACTCGACGTGAGGACCTTGACTAGGGGTTTGTGGTCTGTCTTGAGTTGGAACCTCGTACCCTATAGGAACTCGCTGAACTTCCCCATGACTCACACTACCGCCAGCATCTCCTTCTCTATTACACTAAATTTTTGTTCAGTGGGAGATAGATCCCTTGATGCAAAGCTAAGGGTTTCCATTGTTCCATCCTGCCTGTCCTGCATGAGGACTGCTCCCAGTGCTTTTTCACTGGCGTCCGTTGTCAACACTGACCGTCCTTGGGGGTCATAGCCTTGCAGAGGTATGGCTTGACTGATGTCGTTTTTCAGGGCATTAAATTCCTCTGTCCATGTGAATACTGTTTTGTCCCTAATGAGTTGCCTTAGATGGTACGTCTTGGTGGTAAAATGTTGCACAAATTTGCTGTAGTATTCAGCCATCCTTAAGAATGATCTCACCTCTTCTTTGCTGTTTGGTGCTGGTGCATCACAGATCGCCTTCACGTTGGCCCTTTTAGGCGTAATGCCATGTTCTCCAATCTCATGTCCCAGGTATTTGACAGAGGTCATTCCGAGACGGTATTTCTCCCACTTCGCTGTTAGGCTGTTGCCTTCCAGGACTCGAAGCACCATGTCCAATTTCTTATCATGGTCCTTTAGATCCTTTCCCATCACCAATATATCATCCTGGAAGTACTGCACTCTTTCAATGTCTTTGAATAGGCGGTGCATTAACTTCTGGAACGCTGCCGATGCAAGACCAAAGGACATGCGGTGGAATTGGTAACATCCCAAGGGTGTTAAGAACGACGTCAGTTTCCGGCTCGTGGGGTGTAGAGCTATTTGGTGATAGGCAGACGTGAGATCAATTGTGGAGAACCACTTCACTCCTTTAGTCTTCGCTAACATCTCTTCAATGCTTGGTAGCGGGAATTTTTCCACAACTATGCATTTATTCAGTTCTCTCAAATCCACACAGAGGCAGACCTTTCCGTTAGGTTTCATTGCTACCACCATTTCCTCCAATCTGTGCAACTCCTGTTGTACCGCTTCTCTTACTGCTATGGGTACGTTCCTTACTTTGTGGGAAATTGGTTTGGAGTTCTCCTTGAGGTCTATCCGGTGTGTGAATTTTTTTAATTTGCCAACTTTCCAGCCGAATACCTTGGGGAAGTCACTCTTAATCTTCTCAAAGTCTGGCCAACGCTCTGGGGCGGTCATTAGCACTTGCGTGTCTCCTCCTGGGTCCAACTGTATGCCTAAGTCACCTTGGTCCATCCACCCTAGGACCAACGGCCCCTTCTCTGCTATGTACAATTTGCACTCAGCACTCCGCCCTTTGAACTCAAAGGTTAGGACTCTGTAACCGACCATCGGGATGGGTTCTCCAGTGTACGTGACTGGTCTTATATCCGGTGGTTCTAGTCGTGGGCCTAGGCTGGGTCTGAACTTCTCATTCCACACTGCTCTTTGGACGATTGTATACGGGGAACCCGAGTCTACTACAATTTTAATCTGCACTCCTCCTATCACCATGCCACATTGTGGCTTGCGGGAGCATCTGCAATCAATGCCCAGTACTTGACCATCCACACACAGCACATTGTCTTCTTCGTCTTGTTCTCTATCTTCTTCCTCCTCCAGATCTTGCGCCACGTAGTTCACAGTGGATCTTCTAATTTTTCGGCGGCATACCTTCTCATAGTGTCCTACTATGCCACAGAACATGAACTTCGCTCAGAACGCCGGACATCTTTTGTCGTGGGCCGCGTGGGACTGGCTTCCGCACTGGTAGCACATGCTCGTGTTTTTTCTGCTCTGCTTCCTTTGCTGTATGGGTTTTCCTGTTCACCTGTTTGGTCCTTTACTTTCTGCCGACATGGCTTTGTTCCTTCATGTTGGCTCTGCATTGTCTACTTTGTTCACCATTGGCCTCAGGACAGGTTCTATTTTTGCTGCGTCGGCGCATCTTTTTGACAGTTCGGCCTTTTTCACCATGAGTATCAACTCCTTAAGCGTGGCGTCTCCATTTACCCATAATTTGTCTTGGACAGTCTTATTGGTGGTGTGCATGACTATCTGGTCTTTTATGAACTCGTTGTGCAAGACGCCGAATTTACACGTTATCGCCAGCTTCCTTAGGCGCGGCAACGTAATCGTCTATCGATTCGCCAGCTTCCTGTTTCCTCTGCTGGAAATTGTATCTATCAATGGATGTGCACACCGCTGGTCGATAGTGGTTGTTCAGATCTTCTATTGCGTGTCTGAATACGTCATCATCTGCGGCTTGCCTGGGCGTGGGCACAAGATTCTGGAATACCCTGATCCCTTCCGGGCCTAAGTTGTGCAGAAGTATTCTCTTCTTCCTTTTACTGGGGAAGGCTTCTCCGTTCTTGTCTTCCAGAGCTTCTATGTAGTTCATGAAGTACTCTCTCCAGTCCTCCCATTTCATCAGAGGCTCTCCTGATCTGGGCAAGAACGTAATGGGCGTCGTCAGTAACGATGCCTGCGCACTCATTTCGGCGCGTCTTACTGGTTCCACCCCCGGATCTCTCGGACTGCCCGGCGCGCTTGCTCCCTCGCCATGCACTTGGTTCGCCTGAGGTCCTTCTGCGCCCCCTTCACCGCTCCTCACTGACTCCGCCAGGGCCTCAATCTTGTTGGGTGCTTCTCCTGGATTAGTCTCCCTTTTGGTGTTCCTTCGTCAGACTATATCCCTGGTGCTGCAGGGTTCACGGTGGGTTCAGTTCCTGATACCATGCTCTGGTCTCCTTCTGTCCCCTGTACCTGGTACTGAGGTGTTCCTTCTGCTGCTCTTATCTGTGGCCCTGTGCCTCTGCCACGCTCTCCTGCTGCTTCCCTTGCGTTTGTTCCTCCTTGCCCCTTCATTGCTCCTATGGTGGTCCTATAGCGTCTGTGTGCCCCACTCTTTGCTGTGCTGGGTTCTTTACCAAAGGGTGTTTTTCGTCGTTTTTTTTCTATTTCCTCTTCCTTTGGCCTCCTGGCCTCGTCGCCACTGTAATGACGTGCTAATCGTAGGTAGGAACCACTCGTGAGGCCATATGAGGTGATAAGTATTTATTATATGCAAATATCTCTGGCAGGAGAGCGCCGGACGTCCGGTGCTCTCCGGGTTTTCTCTCTGACTCGTGCTCGCGCTGCGAGCCCCCAAAATGGCCGCCACGCGTGCGACGTCATGACGTAGCACGCATCAACTAGAGCGCGACTCTACAAAAGTGAGCTTTCAATTCCCTATCGGGCATGTAATGTGTGAAAAAGGTTCCTTTAATGAGGTAGGTGCGCATCACAATAAACCACAAACCCTGCCTAAAGCCTCACAGACTATGCGTAGCATCATTAAACATATAATAATTCTTGACCACTACCCCTTGTAGTATTTTGCATGCGCAATACTGGATGACTACTTATGTCACATCACAAAATCGGAGTGACCGGGACAGAGCCCTGGGCAAAAAAGAATTTGGTGTGGGAGATGGGGATTGTTGCGGTGTGACGCCAAGAGGTGCCAGGAAAATGGGAGAAGGGCAGGGGGTTGATGGGGGGCTAACAATTACGCTGCGGTACATTAAGGGCTGATTACATTTTCTTTAACAGGTCCTGATTGAGACCAAGTAGGATGGGCCAGCTGTTGTTTGCTCCCTGCTGAGACTCTCAGAATATTGGCGCCCCTGGCCTGGGTCCAGCTCTCCCATGCCCAAGACCGGCCCTGGGTCACATGCATGCCCACTGTGGGGGATCTATGGGTGAGTCTTGATGACATGTTGGTCATAAACAATAGTGCCCTTATTCTACAGGGATAAGTAAGTTGGTTATCGGCACAGCTGTGTCCTGGTCCTGCTTGTCTTCACTTTAGGCAGACACCACATAAACGGCGACAAGGTCCAGGGGACAGCCCTCAACCCAAGCCTGAACCACCAGTTGGGCTTTAATATCTGACAAGCGGCGTAGAAGTAGCTTCTGGCTACATCCAGAAGCACATGGCACCTCAGAGGCTGCGAGAACAGCATGAGCATAGTAGGCCGTGGATGGTGCCTATCTCTTGCCTGCCCGCAAGGGTGGTCAATGATCTACATCATGCTCAAGGGTGTGGCAGCTGCCTCCTTCTCACACCCCATGGAGACAAAGACATGCACCTGCCAACCACAGGGAGGCATGTGGTGGAGTAGCAGCCTTTCACCCCGGGATGGTGGTATGTGTAATAAAACCAGAACAACTGCATATAGAGATATGAAATGAAAGGGCACAAGAGCAGAAATCTCTAAGACATGCAAGCCCATGCCGAATACACCAGCATAGTTCACTGCCAGCAGGAGTACCTGCCTCAGTGAAAGGTGCATGTACAGCACAGCACCACAACAAGCAGATAGCGAGAGTGGTGAATAAATCTCCACCTCTAGGCACCTGTACATGGTCTGTGGTAAGGAGTGAGCTCTCCTATGCCACACCAAAGGACAAGAGCAGAGCCCCTGACGCACGTGTACCATGGCCTCCATTCTAGTCATTGACAGTTTATTGTCACAGACTATCATGGGCACATTCATCAAAGTAGGAACTATGGATTGAGACGCTCGATACGTACTTTGCAGCCACCACCATTGAAGGCAAAAATGAAGTACCTGTTACTCTTACACCTGTCAGGAGAGGGCATATACAAACAGTCACTCAACCTACCAGAAACAGGACCCCCATTCACATAGAAAATAATCACAACAGTCATCAACAATCATTTTAAACCGATGGTCTGGCTGAACTGTAAGTGCTTCTTCCTGCTCCAAGCTCAACAAGGCCGGGCAACTATTTGGATGCCTTCTACGCCTGATTGAAGGAGTTCATCAGTACGTGCACCGTACATGATGAGGCAGAGCAATTTATACAGGGTTGTGCATCGGCAAAATTACGAGAACAAATATTGCAGCAGCCAGGCAAGTCGATCCAGGATATCTTGACCTCAGACGCTGGAAGGAACACTCATAGGCAAGGGCCTCACACATGTAAGCGCCCCTCTATAAATCCATTGAGAGTGTACCCATAAACAAGATCACCAGATCAGACACCTCGCCAAAAAGAGAAGGATGCCAGAAACCATAGTGGGAGACTGTTTCCACATGTGGGTGAATACCCAGCCAGTGGCCAGAAATGCTCAGGATGTGGAAAAATGAATCACTTCATAATGGTGTGCCGGTAAGCCCAGAGACAGCAAAACTCCCAGAATAAGGTTGTGAATGCCGGGGCGCCCTTTGCTGAGGAACCAAAGAAGACGACATGGACAATGATGACCCTTACAGATGGAAAAAATGTCCACCAAAGAATCCAAACCATGGGTCAATGGCAGCCTAAATGCAGAAAGACATGAGTTAGACCAACTGAATGATCGTGGAGATTCTCACCGTCCCTCGGACACGTAAGCACCTGAGAACATTGAGGAGCATTTATAACAAATGTATCAGAAGTTTGAAAGCGCACTTCTTTAGAAACCAATTAATTCAAGCTAGAAATTGTCCAAAAAACTGTTTGAACTTGTCAAGATACAATCCAATAGGCAACCCAACTGTTCCCATACAGATTCTAATCAATAGCCAAACTGCGAGGATTTTGCCTCCTTCTTCATGGACAAAACAAGTAAGATTGAAAGTGACCTGGGGACAACTAGGGAGCCCCTTCCTTTCACACCTCATAGTAGCACCCCGGCCCTGGATCCTGAGCTACCAGATCTCTCAGCTCGCTCCCCAAAAACAATGCCTCATGGAGCGTATTCAAAGCCTTTGATGAAAGCGCCATTTTCAAAATCCTAACAGCACTAAAACCCTCTAACCACGTTAGCGACCCTCCACCAGCAAATTTCTATAGTGAGATCAAAACGTCCCTTCTCCCTGTCTGGACCAAGATAGTTAATGTCTCACTACTTCAAGGATTGATCACTGACTGCCTTAAAGCTGGATAGGTTACCCCAATTCTGAAAAAATCCACGGCTTATCACGCAGGCCTAAACAATTTCTACACAGTCTCTACTATTCCGACCCTGATGAAGCACTTTGAGAAATGTGTCCATGTATAACTATGCAATCACATTGAACAATTCAGTCTCTTAGATCAATTCCTATTCAGTTTCCTTCAGGTTCACAGACCTGAATCGGCTCTCATACACATAGTTGATGATGCGCTAAAAATGTTGGGCCAGAATGAATCCTGCCTTCTTATCCTTCTCAACCTCTCATCAGCCTTCGATACAGTCAAACATGACAACCTCCTAGACCTACTTGAACGTAGGAAGGGGCAATCGAGGTCTTTTCTTAACTGGTTAATTTCTTTTCTCCACAACAGAACTCAAAGAATCAAGGTCAATATGTCCCTATCCAACCCCACACATGTCACATTAGGGGTCTCACAGGGTTCCTCACTCTCACCCACTCTCTTTAACCTGTTCATGGAGCCTTTAACCACATTGTTAAATTCATCTAACATCTGCTTTTACATGTACACAGACGACACACAACTGTACTTGAAAATCTCTTCCCCTGAAGATATTAGATCTCTCAGCAAAACCTTTAAAAAAAACAGTTTGAACTCTAGCCCCCTCAAACTAAACACTCTGAAAATAGAATTCCTCCTAATTTCCCCACCCAAACACTAACCTGACATTGCAGAATGGATTAAACAACTAACAGCTCTTAACAGCTTACCACACATTATAGATTCAATGAGATCTCTAGGAATAATGCTTGATTCGAAACTCAACATGCAGGAGCAAATCAGCTCTGCCACCAAAGGAGCAAACCTCCCCATGAACATCTTAAGAAAAATCAGACCTTTCATACCCCTTGATGGCTTCAAGTCGGCTGTTCAAGCCCTGGTGATTTCCAGGTTGGACTATGGAAGTGCAACCCTTTGAGGCCTACCCAGATCTAGCCACTTAGGGATGAAGTGAGACTGATGACCACATTTCTGCTTTATAACTTACGAACGCTACTCCCAGACACGATTTGTCCCAGACTCTGCACACATCCTTGTTTCTAGCATGTTAGTTTCTTATTTTTGGTTTTTGTCCGTTTGCGACCCCTTCTGGTGGTCTCGCTTGGGCATACTGTCATACTTTTTTCCGCCCTTGATGATTTTGTTGTTTAATCTACCTGTCTCCTTGAACATGTAAAGCGGTCTGATACATGCAAGGGTCATGTTCTGTCTATATAAATCTTGATAAATAAATAAAATAAATAAAAAAATGAGAGAAGGCACCAGGCATGTGGTAAAGGGTGTCAACCAGGTTCAGACTTGAGCAAAGTATCCACCCAATTGCCAAGTACTGATAGGGGGTTTGCTTGTGACTGCCAGTATTGACACCGGGGTCTCCATCAACATCAAGTCCCAAGAAACCTATGAGCCCATAACTAGTCGACCTGCCCTCTATCCCACCAACATGCGAATATATGCCTCTAGGTACCCAAACCTCCTCCCACTGACAGGCATGTTTGTTACATACTTTATGCAAAGAATATAAACATTTCAGCCAAAGTACACTTGACAAAAGGTGAGGTAGGCACCTATCGAAGCTACAACACAGCAGAAAAACTGCCACTGGTCCCGTTCACACTAAGCATGCATGTCACTGCGCTATACAGCCTCCGAGGAGACTTCAAAGAACTCTTCCAAAGGATCGGTGCCTGAATGGGAAAATAGTGAACCTTCACATTGATCAGTCTGTGCAATCTATGGCCCTGACACATTGCTGAGTGGCATTCCATCTACGGCTCAAGATGGAAGAGGAACTCTGGAAATTGGAGGACACTGACATAATTGAGTAAGTAGAAGGACCCACTCCCTGGGTATCACTGATCTTGGTGATCTGCAAGCCAAAATATCCCGGGGAGGTGAGACTTAGCAAAGATATGCACCTCCCAAATC